>NC_092010.1:26696171-27368671 GCF_044704955.1 Pristiophorus japonicus | reverse complement strand
CAACGGCCTGGTTCAAGAATGCCGCTGGCTCTGAAGATTTTTTCCGATGACTTTTGCTGAGTGGAATTTTCTTCTTTTTTTTGCTCTTTCGTCTCAGCTGCGTGCCAGTGTTTGGACTGGCACTGCACAGCACACTGTGCAGAAGCGTGGCATCAGTCTATCAGTTATTGATGTGAGGAGTGATGCGGCACCTTGAGGTACCATGCTGCTGTGCCTCATGGGCTGAGAATGCTCAGGAAGTGCTGCAGGCTAAGTTCACTATCTGAAGGAATATCAAGGCAAGGAGCAGAGCTGTGGCCTGCAGTTCCTCAATCATATGGAGAACAAACTGGAGATGGAGGGGTCAAACAAAACTCACTTGTATGTGTAATAAAAATCTGTATTGTAAGAACCGATTCTTAATGTAGATTAATCACCTGATTATATACAGTCGACCGCCCTTTCTATTTTCATTAGCAGGTTCGCGCAGTCCCTCAGCCACAAAGCAGCAACAGTTACAAACATAATCAGACCAAAACACCAAGTGCATACTCCGAAAAATGTCTCGGTGGTCGGAACATGTGTCGAAATTTATCTGGTGTTCAAAAATCATTCAAGCCCCACCCCGATGGTGCATGACCTCTGCTGGACCCCTGCCCATTAGAGTATGTCTTTGCCATGCATTAACTCCTGTCCAATTGTCTATATGTTCGTGGCAGCACAAAGTCAAAACCATTTCTGTGACTAATTTAAGTTTACAATTCTGACATTCAGACTGCTCCAGCAGTACAGTTAGCACTCATATTTAAAGGGGTGCTGTCTCTGTATTTAAAGGGGTGGTGCCACTGTATTTAAGGGGTGGTGTCTCTATTTAAAGGGGTGGAGCCTCTTTATTTAAAGGGGTGGTCTTTCTGGGGGCAATTTTAGCCTGAAAAAACGGGTGGGTTCGGGGCAAGGTGGCGGGGGGGGGGGGGGGGGGAAGTTAAATTATTAAAATTCAAATCCTGACTCCAACCCGCCCATTTTCAACTTTTAGTAGGGATTGCCAGGAGGCCTTAATGATAATGAGGCCCTGAAGCCTCTGCTGTGCAGGTTTTAGTGTGGCCGACCAGTGATTCCGGGGCTCGGGATTCTCAGTAGCTGCAGCAAGACGAGGACGCCTCGGGGAGCAATCCTTGTGGGCTGGGAGAGGCAGGAGTATTCCCCTCTAGCCCGCCCCATACAAACTCCCCCTGCCCTCCCCTCTGCCTCGGAGTCAGAAGGTTGTGGGTTCAAGTCCCATTCCAGAGACCTGAGCATAAAAATCTAGGCTGACACTCCAGTGCAGTGCTGAGGGAGTGCTGCACTGTTGGAGGTGCTGTCTTTCGGATGAGACATTAAACCGAGGCCCCGTCTGCTCTCAGGTGGACGTAAAAGATCCCAAGGCACTATTTCGAAGAAGAGCAGGGGAGTTATCCCCGGTGGCCTGGGGCCAATATTTATCCCTCAATCAACATCACTGAAACAGATGATCTGGTCATTATCACATTGCTGTTTGTGGGAGCTTTCTGTGTGCAAATTGGCTGCCGTGTTTCCCACATTACAACAGTGACTGCACTTCAAAAGTACCTCATTGGCTTTGGGATATCCTGAGGTTGTGAAAGGCGCGATAGAAATACGTGATTTTATTTCTTTTCTGGTATCAGTCTGGTGAATCTGTTCTAACTAGCATTGACCTGTGTGGGAAAGTGTTCCTGTATCCTGTTGTACAGCAATGCTGGTCGGAAGCAATGGGTTTCACATCAAGGCTTGATGGAAACATTTATCAATTATTTTCATAATTAAATATTGATTTTTCTATTTTGTGCGAAAAGAATAGTAATAAAACAGAACCCACTTATAGTGAAACTCTACTCATGGTAAAATCGTGGTCCCAAATCAATTATCCTGAAAGTGAGTTCCAGATTTCGACTCCTCTTTGTGTGGAACAAGTGTTTCCTGATTTCACTCCTAAATGGCTTGGCTCCATTGTTAAGATTGCACCTGCTGGAATGCTCCACCAGAAAAAATAATTTCTCTGTATCTACCCTGTCAAATCTTTTCATCAAATGGCTATGGCTCAGTAGGCAGCACACTTGCCTCTGAATCAGAAGGTTGTGGGTTCAAGTCCCGCTCCAGGAACCTGAGCACATAAATCTAGGCACTCCAGTGCAGTGCTGAGGGAGTGCTGCACTGTCGGAGATGCTGTCTTTCGGATGCGATGTTAAACCGAGGCCCTGTCTGCTCTCTCAAGCGGATGTAAAAGATCCCATGGCACTAGTTCAAAGAAGAGCAGGGGAGTTATCCCCAATGTTCTGGCCAATATTTACCCCTCAATCAGCATCACTAAAACAGATTATCTGGTCATTATCACATTGCTTTGTGTGGGAGCTTGCTGTGTGCAAGTTGGTTGGTGCATTTCCCACATTACAACAGTGACTACACTCCGAAAGTACTTCATTGGCTGTAAAGTGCCTTGAGATGTCTGGTGGTTGTAAAAGGCACTATGTAAATGCAAGACTTCTTTCTTCATCATTTTAAACACCTTGATCAGATCACCGCTCAACCTTCTAAACGCAAGGGAATTCAAGACAATTTTATGAAACCCGGTCTCATAGTTTAACCCGTTAACCCCGGTATCATTCTGGTGAATCTGCGCTGTACCCCATCCATGCTCAATGTGTCTTTCCTGAGGTGCGGTGCCCAGAACTGAACGCAGTGCTCCAGGCGGGGTCTGACTGGAGCTCTCTGCAACTGAAACATTGTTTCCTCCCCCGAGATAAAGGCCAACATTCTATAAGCCTTTTTGATTACTTTGTGTTCCTGTCCACGAACTTTAAATGATTTATGAACTTGGACTCCCAAATCCCTTTGCTCCTTCACAGTTCCTCGTAACGTATGCACCTGTGAGTATGTTGATGCGGAGGGGAGCGGGTAGGTCCGAGGGCCTCCTCATAGGACTGCTCCTGGGCACGGCCAAGGGGGCCATTAGCCGGTCCAGGCAGCGGGCGGTCGAGGGGGTTGTTCAGCCTGACTGCCTGCCTCTCTTCCGCGGTTACATCCGCGCCAGGGTGACCCTGGAGATGGAGCATGCGGTGTCCACCGGTACGCTCGCGGAGGTGCGCGCCGGAGGGACTGGAGTGCATCATCACCCCCGGCAACCAAATTTTAATTTGATTTTATGTCTAAATGTTAATTTGTTTAATTTGCTGGTTTTAGTGCCCCCCCCCCCCCCTTTTTTAGCCGGGGGCACTTGTACAATTTGTGTTTTGGTGCCCATCCCTGCCCATTGTTTCTGCTGCAGCATCAACTTTCTGGGTGGCTTGCATGGCAGCTGTAAGCCAAGGTTTCAGAGCAGGTTGGCCCTGGCTGTTCCACCAGCAGCCAGCCTCAACATTTCCACAACAGTGTAATGATAGCCTTAAAGGAGTTAATTTAAAAATTGTAGGGCACTGCGCTTTGAAGCTGCCTTGAGTACCAGGCTGTCTCCGCTCTGTTAATTCACCTCGGCTTTCTCTGTTTACCTCTAATTTAACGGCTGCCTAGTTTGATACACATAACCTCAGGAGCCAGCTCCAGATTATATTCCAAATTTCTCTCACCAAACAAGATTTCATGTGTACTTAATGCTTCGATTTAGTGCAATGCCAAGAGGTTGCCTCTGCAAAGCACAGGGCAGTATTACAAGTGAATTGCAGCTCATTCAAGTTATATTTTTTGTAGTCAAGTAGACCACTCACCTTTAAACTATTGACTATATGTCAATTTTAATATTTGATTGACATAAGAACTCAAGGACCCAGCATCCACAGCCCTCTGGGGCAGAGAATTCCAAAGAATCACCACCCTCTGAGTGAAGAAATTTCTCCTCCTCTCTGTCCCAAATGGCCAACCCCTTATTCTGAGACTGTGACCCCTGGTTCTAGACTCCCCAGCCAGAGGAAACATCCTTTCAGCATCTACCCTGTCAAGCCCTGTAAGAATTATGTGTTTCAATGAGATCACCTCTCATTCTTCTAAACTCTAGAGAATATAGGCATAGTCTACTCAATCTCTCCTCAAAGGACAATCCCCCCATCCCAGGAATCAGTCTAGTGAGCCTTCGTTGCACTCCCTCAATGGCAAGATTATCCTTCCTTAGGTAAGGAGACCAAAACTGTACACAATACTCCAGGTGTGGTCTCACCAGGGCCCTATATAATTGCAGCAAGACGTCTTTACTTTTATACTCAAATCCTCTTGTAATAAAGGCCAACATACCATTTCCTTTCTTAATTGCTTGCTGTACCTGCATGTTAACTTTCAGTGATTTGTGTACAAGGACACCCAGGTCTGATTTGATACACCGAAGAGATTGCCTCAAAATTGCTCCCTACAACCCCAAACGTATAATGTTCTGACAATGGCACAGTGTTCAGTTCCATTCACACCACTTCAGAGAAAGAAGCATCCATGCCCGTATGCAGCAAGACCTGGATGACATTCAGGCCTGGGCTGATAAGTGGCAAATAACATTCATGTCACACGTGGCAGGGCAATGACATCTTTAAAAAGAGAGAGTCTAACCACCGCCCCTTTTCCTCACGACATTCAATGGCATTACGCCATCGTCGAATCCCCCACCATCAACATGCCTACTTCATTGGTTGTAAAACGCTTTGAGACATTCTGAGGTTATGAAAGAAGTTGCACGAATGTCAGATGTGGCTCAATGGGTAGCACACTCGCCTTGGAGCTAGAAAGTTGCAGGGGGGGGGGGGTTCAAGTCCCACTCGAGGGACTTGAGCACGTAAATCTAGGCTGACACTCCAGTGCTGAGGGAGCGCTGCACTATCGGAGGTGTCGTCTTGCGGATGAGCTGTTAAAGCGAGGCCTCATCTGCTCTCTCAGGTGGACATAAAAGATCCCATGGCACTGTTTTGAAGAAGAGAGTTCTCCCCGGAGTCCTGGCCAATATTTATCTCTCAAGCAACGTAACAAAACCAGATTATCTGGTCATTATCACATTGTTGTTTGTGGAAGCTTGCTGTGCGCAAATTGGCTGCTGCGTTTCCTATATTACAAAAGTGACTACACTTCAAAAGTACTATATTTGCTGTAAAGTGCTTTGGGATGTCCGGTGAAAGGCGCTATATAAATGCAAGTCTTTCAAGTTCTTTCTTTACTCCTTTTGCTAGTGTTCCATTTTGTAACCAATTTCTGATCCATTCCACGTCCTACCCTTGACCCACTTTTAATCCGGGATAAATGTTTTCAGTCTGAAGTATTCAGATGTAACTTGTTTAATTTGGGTTAGGGCAAGATTTCCATTTCTGCACGAGGATTTCCGTGAAAATGAAAGAAAAAAAGTCAAAGGACACATTTTCGACATCTCAGCGTATATTTTAGCTCGCACTTTCAATCAACACTTGCTTGTGTATGTGTGATATATTCTCTATGACATCACAAACACGCGATGGCCCTACCTTGTCACATGACCCTTTTATTGTATTTACATCAGCAGTTGCACTACCACAGTAGTCCACTAGGAGGAGCAGTAGTCCACTAGGGGGAGCTCTATATTGCACTCTGGACACGTGGTATGTGCAGACCTGAGAAAACACATTCGACCTTGAGTGGAAAACACACATGGGACTCCAGCACACTACCTCAGAGCTGTGCTTTTGTCCCCATACAGCTGGGCCACCAGGTTTCATTCAAGTCAAGAAAGTGAGACATATCCCCTTGCGATAAACAGGACACATCGGTTCTGTAATGATGACTGGAAGACTTCACAGGCTGTTGGCAGCCTGCCTGGAGAGAGGTGCTTTTCACGTCGTCGGCAGCAGTGAAGGGATCCCGGGTGTGCAGACCAAATTCCTTGTGTGTGTGGTCTTGACTGAAGTCATTTAATTACTGGTTTAATTGGAGTCTGAGATTGATTTCTCTCTAAGTCGTGACTGCGCTTGGATCTCAAGTCTGTTCCCTGAAACTAACCATTTTCTCCTGAGCCGCCCTCCGTTTGCCAAGTTGAAGGAGAGCTTGATGGCAATCAAAACTCCTGGAGAATTGGAAGCGGCAGCGTAACGGTGGAGCTTGAAAACAGCCTGGACGAATCCATTTTGCAGTGAAGACCCTGCTTTTCAAAAATTCATTCCTGAGTGGCTTGCTCGGCCATTTCAGTTAAGAGTCAACCACATTGCTGTGGGTCTGGAGTCACATATAGGCCAGACCGGGTAAAGACAGCAGATTTCCTTCACTAAAGGGCATTAGTGAACCAGATGGGTTTTTCATGACATTCCAGATACTAGCAGTTTAATTCCAGATTTATTTAATTAACTGAATTTAAATTCCCCAGCTGCCATGGTGGGATTTGAACTCATGTCTCCAGATCATTATTCCAGGCCTCTGGATTACTGGTCCAGTAACATAACCACTATGTTGCCATGCCCCCTAGTAAACAGCAATTCCATGTCTCCCCCACGGAGTCGCTGGATGATTTGTGGGTCGGCTCTCTCTATATTGACGGATTAGGACCATCAAGTAAAAATGCGGCAAGATTGTAACTTTTTCGTTTGCTGAAAAAAAATCTCCTGAATCAGTGCAGGGTAATTAAACAGCCAAGTGTTCATTCAACAAAGGTTCACCAGACTGATTCCTGGGATGGGGGGATTGTCCTATGAGGAGAGATTGAGTAGACTAGGCCTATAATCTCTGGAGTTTAGAAGAATGAGAGGTGATCTCATTGAAACATACATCATTCTTACAGGGCTTGACAGGGTAGATGCAGGGAGCATGTTTCCTCTGGCTGGGGAGTGTAGAACCAGGGGTCACTGTCTCAGAATAAGGTGTCGGACATTTAAGACGGAGATGATGAGAAATTTCTTCACTCAGAGGGTGGTGAATCTTTGTAATTCTGTGCCTCAGAGGGCTGTGGAGGCTCAGTCGTTGAGTATATTCAAGACAGAGATCGATATATTTTTGGATGTTAAGGGAATCAAAGGATAGGGGGATCGGGCGGGAAAGTGGAGTTGAGGTTGAAGATCAGCCAATTAAATGGCGGAGCAAGCTCGAGGGGCTGAATGGCCTACTCCTGTTTCTATTTATTATATTCACGATCAGACTGATTTCTCCCCCTGTGGACGGTTTATTACACCTTTTATTTTGGTGATGGGTTTCCATTCTTTTCCCAGCACTTTTCTTCCCTCCTCTTCCAAAGACGCCAACGCTTGCTGGGGCAAAGTTCCACGGGCGCCATTGGCTCTCCAGTGCCCTGCCCAACTATCTGAGCCTAGACGGTGAATGCGGGCAGGATTCCGGGCTGTGGTCCGGGTGGGAGTGGGGGCATCATGACCGACCCCAATTCCAATCCTCACCCGACATGCACACTCAACACATTCCGGCACGGACCACTGGGCATTGATGAGGAATGGGAACCCTGGCGGATTTTTTAAAAATTCCATTCCCCCAGTGTCATTGAGGCCATTTGTATCTACCGTATGGCCACCCTTGGCCACGATCAGCGCATCCAGCACAGACCAGGACTATGGACTGTCCTGGTCTGTATGGCGAAGTTCAACGCTGAGGAGTTCATTAACTGAGCCATTGGGCATCTTTGATGATTGGTCTGTACCCTTCTGTGTGTGCCCACAACAGCGTGGCATACAGCATCGGTAAAAAGACATTGGCCTATTGAACATCTTCCATTCAAGGGACCTGGTACAACTAGTGCTCTCACGCATTCTCTCCCATGTATTTAATCGCCTTGGGTTGTTGGGAGCATGGATTGCTTTGCCCCAGAGAGTGCTTGAGGCCAAGATCATTGCATGTTGCAAGAGAACAGTAGATAAACCTTTGAAGGAAGGGCGATAATGAGCAAGCAAGGCAGCGGGATTAGTTTTCAAGCGTTCTAGCAAAGAGCTGGCCCAGACATGATGGGCTGAAAGGCCTCTTTCTGTGCTATCGATGTCTGCAGTTCTAATGTGAGATGATAAAACACAGGCAAGAACTCCAAGAACACAAAGGTCTGTGAGATTGTAGCCCGACCACCGGTGGTAACCCAGCAAAACTCCAGGATATCGATCGACAAGGTTACTGAACCTGAACCATATTCCTCAGGGGCAGGTTCCACGGTCCCGGGGAGCAGTTGCTAATCACATGTATTGGTGCTGATAGTTATGACCAAAAACTCTCTCTTAAATTTGTTTTTTGTTCATTTCATTTTAAGAGTGAAAATATACCATAAAAAGCAGGCTAACGATGAAATCTCTTTCGCTCACTTTCAGTCTCTCTGTCTCGCTCTTTCTCGCTTGCTCTCTGTCTCACTCTCACTCTGTCAATCTCGCTCTCTATCTCGCTCTCTCTCGAGCTCGCTCTCTGCCTGTCTCTCTCTCGCTCGCTCTCTGTCTGTCTCCTGGTCTCGCTCACTCTCTCTCTCTCTCTCTCTCTCTCTCTATCTGTCTCGCTCGCTCTCTGTCACGCTCACTGACTTGCTCTCTATCTCTCATTGAATATATTTAAGGCAGAGATAGACACAGATTTTTGAGCGATAAGGGAGTAAAGGGCTATGGGGAGTGGGCAGGGAAGTGGAGCTGAGTCCATGATCAGATCAGCCATGACCTTATTAAATGGCGGAGCAGGCTTGAGGGGCCAAATGGCCTACTCCTGCACCTATTTCTTAAGTTCTTATGGTTCTCTTTCTTCACTGACTTCAGCTCTCTGTCAGTTCAATGCATATTTTCAACTTAACTTCAAAAAACCAATGGGTCTTTGATTTTTTATCATTTTTTGAAAAGCATGCTAAGCATGGTAGGGGTGTTGTGACATATGGGAAAAGGAAGGAGGCTGATGGCGCCTGCAGATACATACATATGTAATAAGTTCCTTTGTATTCTCAGTTTTCCTGCTAGTGGATAGCTAAGACATGATCAAATATGTATTAAAATCTGCAAAATGTTGTCTGCTTTTCCCTTTTATTTTACTTTCTTTAGGTGGGACTAACAAATCTAGAGACCCCTGGATGTCAAGGGGCAAATATGTAGGCAAATTGCTGTGAAGTCTAGGGTAGTAATAGTAGGGGATTTTAACTATCTAAATATTGATTGGGACAAATATAGTGTGAAGGGTATAGAGGGTGCGAAATTCTTGAAATGCATTCAAGAGAACTTTTTTAGTCAGTATGTAGCAAGCCCAACACGAGAGGGGGCGGTCTTGGATTTAGTTTTGGGGAATGAAGCTGGGCAGGTTGAAGGGGTATCAGTGGGAGAGCACTTGGGTGCCAGTGACAATAATTCAGTCAGATTCAAGTTGGTTATGGATAAGGTCAAGAATAGGCCAGGAATAAAAGTTCAGAATTGGGGAAAAGCTAATTTTGCTAAGTTAAGGAGTGATTTGGCCATAGTGGACTGGAAACAGCTACTTGAAGGTAAATCAGTGTCGGAACAGTGGGAGGCATTCAAGGAGGAGATCCGGAAGGCTCAGGCCAAACATGTGCCCTTAAAGAAAACGGCTGGGAAAAATAATTCCAGAGCCTCCTGGATGTCTAGGGACTTACAGGGGAGGATTAAGAAAAAAAGGGACGCTTATGTCATGTACCAATGGCTAAATACTATAGAATCTTTAGAGGAATATAGAAAGTTAAGAGGCAAAATTAAAAAGGATATTAGGAATGCTAAGAGTGAGCACGAGAAATTCTTGGCCAGTAAAATTAAGGAAAACCCTAAGATGTTCTGTAAATATATTAAGAGTAAGATGGTAACTAAAGAAAGGGTAGGGTCTATTAGAGACCAGGAGGGTAATCTTTGTGTGGAGGCGGAAGATGTTGGTAGGGTTCTTAATGAATACTTTGCATCTGTTTTCACAAAGGAAAGGGGCAATGCAGATACTGCTATTGAGGAGAAGTGTGATATTCTGGATGAAATAAATATAGTGAGAGAGGAAGTATTAAGGGGTTTAGCAGCTTTGAAAGTGGATAAGTCCCCTGGCCCGGATGAAATGCATCCCATGCTGTTGAGCGAAGTAAAAGAGGAAATAGCAGAGGCCTTGACCATCATTTTCCAGTCCTCTTTGGATCTGGGCATGGTGCCGGAGGATTGGAGGACTGCTAGTGTAGTATCCTTGTTTAAGAAGGGAGAAAGGGATAGGCTGAGTAATTACAGGCCTGTCAGCTTAACCTCAGTGGTGGGAAAATTAATGGAAAAAATCCTGGAAGACAGGATAAATCTACATTTGGAAAGGCAAGGATTAATTATGGACAGTCAGCACGGATTTTTTAAGGGAAGATCGTGTTTGACTAACCTGATTGAATTTTTTGAGGAGGTAACCAAGAGAGTCGATGAGGGTAGTGCGCACGATGTAGTATATATGGACTTTAGCAAGGCTTTTGATAAGGTCCCAGAAGGTAGACTGGTCATGAAGGTTAAAGCCCATGGGATACAGGACAAAGTGGCAAGTTGGATCCAAAATTGGCTTGGAGGTAGGAAGCAAAGGGTAATGATTGATGGATGTTTTTGTGACTGGAAGGATGTTTCCAGTGGGATTTTGCAGGGCTCAGTACTGGGTCCCTTGCTTTTTGTGGTATATATCAACGATTTAGATTTGAATATAGGGAGTATGATTAAGAAGTTTGCAGACGACACTAAAATTGGCTGTGTGGTTGATAATGAAGAGGAAAGTCATGGGCTACAGGAGGATATCAATCTACTGGTCAGGTGGGCAGAGCAGTGACAAATGGAATTTAATTCAGAGAAGTATGAGGTGATGCACTTTGGGAGGGCTAATAAGGAAAGGGTATACACATTAAGCGGTAGGCCACTTAATAGTGTAGATGAACAAAGGGACCTTGGAATGCTTGTCCATAGATCCCTGAAATTAGCAGGCCAGGTGGTTAAGAAGGCATACGGAATGTTTGCCTTTATTGGCCGAGGCATAAAATACAAGAGCAGGGAGGTTATGCTTAAATTGTATAATACTTTGGTTAGGCCACAGCTGGAGCACTGGTCACTGTATTATAGGAAGGACATGATTGCACTCGAGAGATTTATTAGGATGCTACCTGGAATGGAGAATCTTAGTTTGAGGACAGATTGGATAGGCTGGGTTTGTTCTCATTGGAACAGAGGAGGTTGAGAGGAGACCTCATTGAGGTGTACAAAATATTGAGGGGCCTAGACATAGTGGACAGTAAGGGCCAATTTCCATTGGTGGGGGGTCTATTATGAGGGGGCATAGTTTTAAGGTGGTTGGTGGAAGGTTTAAAGGGGATTTGACGCAAAGGGTTGTGGGGATCTGGAACTCGCTGCCTGGAAGAATGGTGGATGCAGAAACCCTCACCACTTTTAAGAGATGGTTGAATGGGCACTTAAAGTGTCGTAACATGCAAGGTTACAGACCGAGAGCTGGTAATTGGGATTAGACTGGATGACCTTTTGTTGGATGGCGCAGATATAATGGTAAGTACTGCAGGGAATCGAATACGGCCAGGGTGATCTCCTGGACTAGTTTTGATCGCCTGGATGGGTCAGAGAGGAATTTTCCCAGATTTTTCTCCCTAAATTGGCCTGGGTTTTTATCTGTTTTTTGCCTCTCCCAGGAGTTCACATGGCTCCGGTTGGGGTGGAGTGTAGAATGTTTCAGTGCAAGGGGTGCCGCAGTTGTGTGAGGTGGACTGGTTGGGCTGCGTGCTCTTTGCCTTTTCGTCATTGTTCATAGTTCATAGATTTATATGTAACCTTTAGGGCTGCTGACCAAGGGCCGTGCGGTTCTTTGTTGACTGGCACAGACACGATGGGCCGAAATGGCCTCCTTCTGCGTTGTAAATTTCTATGTTTCTAAGGGGCATACAGGGTCGGATAAAGGAAAAAAGGGAAGCTTATGAAAGATACCGAGGGCTTAATACTGCAGAGACCCTGGAGGAGTATAGAAAGTGCAGAAGTGAAATTAAAAAGGAAATTAGGAAAGCAAAGAGAGGGCATGAAAAAATACTGGCAAGTAAAATCAAGGAAAGCCCAAACATGTTTTAGAAATACATTAAGAGCAGGAGGATAACTAAAAAAATAGTAGGGCCTATTAGAGATCATAAAGGTAATCAGTGTGTGGAGGTGGAAGACGTGGGTCTGGTCCTTAATGAATACTTTGTGTCGGTTTTCACAAAAGAAAGGGGCGATGCAGACTTTGCAATCAAGGAGGAGGAGTGTGAAATATTAGATGAAATAAACATGGTGAGAGAGGAAGTATTAAGAAGTTTAGCAGCTTTGAAAGTGGATAAATCCCCAGGCCTGGATGAAATGTGTCCCAGGCTGTTAAGAGAAGCAAAAGAGGAAATAGCAGAGGCTCTGACCATCATTTCCCGATTCTGCCTGGCTTCAGGTATGGTGCCAGAGGACCGGAGGACTGTTAACATGGTACCTTTGTTTAAAAAGGGAGAATGGGATAGACCGAGTAATTACAGACCAGCCAGCCTAACCTCAGTGGCGGGAAAATTATTGGAAAAAATCCTGAGGGACAGGATAAAGCTTCATTTAGAAAGACACAGATTAATCAAGGACAATCAGCATGGATTTGTTAAGGGAATGTCGTGTCTGACTAACTTGATTGAATTTTTTGAGGAGGTAACCAGGAGGGTCGATGAAGGCAAAGCAAGTGTATATGGATTTTAACAAAGCTTTTGATAAGGTCCCACATGGCAGACTGGTCACAAAAGTAAAAGCCCATGGGATCCAGGGCAAAGTGGCAAGTTGGATCCAAAATTGGCTTAGAGGCAGGAAGCAAAGGGTTGATGAGTGTTTTTGTGGCTGGAAGGATGTTTCCAGTGGGGTTCCGCACGGCTCAGTACTGGGTCCCTTGCTTTTTGTGGTAAATATCAATGACTTGTACTTGATTGTAAGGAGTATGATTAAGAAGTTTGCAGATAATACAAAAATTGGCTGTGTGATTGATAATGAAGAAGATAGCTGTGGACTGAAGGAAGATATCAATGAACTGGTCAGGTGGGCAGAACAGTGGCAAATGGAATTTAATCCAGAGAAGTGTGAAGTAATGCATTTGGGGAGGGCTAACAAGGCAAGGGAATACACAATAAATGGTAGGATACTGAGAAGTGTAGAGGAACAAAGGGACCTTGGAGTACTTGTCCACAGATCCCTGAAGGTAGCAGGCCAGGTAGATAAGGTGGTTAAGAAAGCATACAGAATACTTGCCTTTATTAGCTGAGGCATAGAATACAAGAGCAGGGAGGTTTATGCTTGAACTGTATAAAACACTAGTTAGGCCACAGCTGGAGTACTGCATGCAGACCTGGTTACCACATTACAGGAAAGATGTGATTGCGCTAGAGAGGGTACAGAGGAGATTTACGAGGATGTTGCCTGGACTGGAGAATTTTAGCTATGAGGAAAGATTGGATAGGTTGGGTGTGCTTTCTTTGGAACCAGAGGAGGCTGAGGGGAGACCTTTTTGAGGTATATAAAATTATGAGGGGCCTAGATAGAGTGGATAGGAATGACCTATTTATCTTAACAGAGGGGTCAACAACCTAGGGGCATAGATTTAAAGTAATTGGTAAAAGGTTTAGAGGGGATTTGAGGGGAATATTTTTCACCCAGAGGGTGGTGGGGGTCTGAAACTCACTGCCTGAAAGGGTAGTAGAGGCAGAAACCCTCACCACATTTAAAAAATACTTGGATGTGCACGTGGAAGAACTGGAAAGTGGGATTAGGCTGGATAGCTCTTGGTCGGCCGGCGTGGACACGATGGGCCGAAAGGCCTCCTTCTGTGCTGAAGGTACAGCAAGTAATCAGGAAGGCAAATGGAATGTTAGCCTTTATTATAAGGGGGATAGAGTATAAAAGCAGAGAAGCCCTGCTACAACTGCACAGGGTATTGGTGAGGCCACACCTGGAGTGCTGCGTACAGTTGTGGTCTCCGTATTTAAGGGAGGATATACTTGCCTTGGAGGCTCTTCAGAGAAGGTTCACTAGGTTGATTCCGGAGATGAGGGGGTTGACTTATGAAGCTAGGTTGAGTAGGTTGGGCCGATACTCATTGGAGTTCAGATGAATGAGAGGTGATCTTATCGAAACATATAAGATAATGAGGGGGGGTCGTCAAGTTGGATGCAGAGAGGATATTTTCCACTCAAACTAAAACTAGGGGACATAGTCTCAGAATAAGGGGCCGCCCATTTAAAACTGAGATGAAGAGGAAATTCTTCTCTCGGAGGGTTCTAAATCTCTTGATGGAGGGAGAAGGCCTTGTACGAATCTCTTCTCCCTCCATCCAGGGCTTATCTCAGTCTCAGCCGAGGCCTTCAGTGGGAGGTTAGTTGACGCCTTCGGAGCACTAATGTAACTGTCCCACTCCAGGACCAGTGGGATTTTCCTCTGGACCACTGGCATTTCACTCTGAGCCACTGGCATTTCCCTCTGGGCCACTGCCATTTCCCTCTGGTCTACTGCCATTTCCCTCTGGGCCACTGCCATTTCCATCTGGTCCACTGGCATTTCCCTCTGGACCACTGCCATTTCCCTCTGGTCCACTGGCATTTCCCTCTGGCCCGCTGGCATTTCCCTCTGGGCCACTGACATTTCCTTCTGGGAAACTGGCATTTCCTTCTGGGGCACTGGCATTTCATTTTGCACCACTGCCATTTTATTCTGGGTCACTGGCAGTTCCCCGTTGGCCACTGGCATTTTCTGTAGATCACTACCATTTTACTCTGGGCCACTGCCATTTCAATCTGATCCACCGGCAGTTCCCTCTGGACCACAGGCATTTCCCTCTGGGCCACGGGCATTTCACTCTGGGCCACTGCCATTTCACTCTGGACCACTGGCATTTCACTCTGGGCCACTGACATTTCCCTCTGGGCCACTGGCATTTCACTCCGGGTCACAGACATTTCCCCACGGGCCACTGGCATTTCACTCTGGGCCACTGCCATTTCCTTCCAGACCAATGGCATTTCCCCTGGACCACTGGCAAGTCCCCCTGGACCCCTGGCATTTCCCTCTGGGCCACGGGCATTTCACTCTGGGCCACTGCCATTTCACTCTGGACCACTGGCATTTCACTCTGGGCCACTGACATTTCCCTCTGGGCCACTGGCATTTCACTCCGGGTCACAGACATTTCCCCACGGGCCACTGGCATTTCACTCTGGGCCACTGCCATTTCCTTCCAGACCAATGGCATTTCCCCTGGACCACTGGCAAGTCCCCCTGGACCCCTGGCATTTCCCTCTGGACCACTGGTATTTCCCCCTGGGCCGCTGGCATTTCCTTCTGGGACAGTGGCATTTCATTTTGCACTACTATTTTATTCTGGGTCACTGGCAGTTCCCCGTTGGCCACTGGCATTTCCTGTAGATCCACTACCATTTTACTCTGGGCCACTGCCATTTCAATCTGATCCACCGGCAGTTCCCTCTGGGCCACGGGCATTTCACTCTGGGCCACTACCATTTCTGTCTGGACCATTGGCATTTCACTCTGGTCCACCGGCATTTCAGTCTGGGCCACTGGCATTTTCCTCTGGGCCACTGCCATTTACCTCTGGGCCACTGGCATTTCACTCTCGGCCACTGACATCTCCCTCTGGACCACTGGCATTTCACTCCGGGTCACAGACATTTCCCCACGGGCCACTGGCATTTCACTCTGGGCCACTGCCATTTCCCTCCAGACCAATGGCATTTCCCCTGGACCACTGGCAATTCCCCCTGGACCACTGGCATTTCCCTCTGGACCACTGGCATTTCTCTCTGGACCACTCATTTCCCTCTGGGCCATTGGCATTTTCCTCTGATCGACTGGCATTTCCCTCTGGACTACTGGCATTTCACTCTGGTCCACTGGTATTTAACTCTGGGCCACTGGTATTTCCCCCTGGGCCACTGCCATTTCCCTCTGGGCCACTGGCATTTTCCTCTGGACCACTGCCATTTCCATGTGGACCACTGGCCTTTCATTCTGTTCCACTGGCATTTCCCTCTGGACCACAGGCATTTCACTCTAGGCCACTAATATTTCCCTCTGGGCCACTGACATTTCCCCTTGGAACACTGGCATTTCACTCTGGACCACTGACCTTTCCCTCTGAACCACTGGCATTTCCCTCTGGACTACTGATGTTTCAATCTGGGCCACGGGCATTTCCCCAGGGCCACTGGCATTTCACTCTGGACCACTGGCATTTCCATCTGGTCCGCTGACATTTCCCCATGGGCCACTGGCATTTCCCGCTAGACCAATGTCATTTTTTCTGGGCCACTGGCATCTCTGGACCACTGGCATTTCCCTCTGTACCAGTGGAATTTCAATCTGGACCATGGGCATTTCACTCGGCCACTGGCATTTCCCTCTGGACCACTGCCATTTCCCTCTGGACCACTGGCATTTCCCTCTGGACCACTGTCATTTCCCCTGGACCGCTGGCATTTCAATCTGGGCTACTGGCATTTCACTCTGGTCCACTGGCATTTCCCTGTGATCCACTGGCATTTCCCTCTGAACCAATGACATTTCCCCATGGCAACTGGCATTTCCCTCTGGACCACTTGCATTTCCCTGTGATCCACTGACATTTCCCTCTGGACCAATGACATTTCCCCATGGCAGCTGACATTTCCCTCTGGACCACTGGCATTTCCCGCTGGGCCACTGGCATTTAACTCTGGGCCACTGGCATTTCCCCCTGGATCAGTGCTATTTCCCTCTGCACCACTGACTTTTCACTCTGGGGCGATGGCATTTCACTCTGGGCCATGGAAATTTCCCCTGGCCCACTGGCATTTCCCTCTGGACCACGACATTTCCCACGGGCCACTGGCATTTCTCTCTGAACCACTGTCATTTCACTCTGGGCCACTGGCATTTCCCCTTGGACCACTGGCATATCCCTCTGGACCACTGTCATTTCCCTCTGAACTACTGGCATTTCACTGTGGACTACTTGCTTTTCACTCTGGGCCACTGCCATTTCCCTCCGGACCAATGTCATTTCCCCATGACCACTGGCAATTCCCTCTGGACTACTGGCATTTTCCTCTGAACCACTGGCATTTCACTCTGGACCACTGGAGTTTCCCTGTGATCCACTGACATTTCCCTCTGGACCAATGACATTTCCCCTGGGTCACTGGCATTTCCCTCTGTACCAGTGGAATTTCAATCTGGGCCATGAGCATTTCACTGGGCCACTGGCATTTCCCTCTGGACCACTGCCATTTCCCTCTGGACCACTGGCATTTCCCTCTGGACCACTGGCATTTCCCGCTGGGCCACTGGCATTTAACTCTGGGCCACTGGCATTTCCCCCTGGATCAGTGCCATTTCCCTCTGCACCACTGACTTTTCACTCTGGGCCATGGGCATTTCCCCATGGCCACTGGCATTTCCCTCTGGACCACTGGCATTTCCCTCTGGAGCGATGGCATTTCACTCTGGACCACTGGAGTTTCCCTGTGATCCACTGACATTTCCCTCTGGACCAATGAAATTTCCCCTGGGTCACTGGCATTTCCCTATGGACCACCTGGCATTTCCATCTGATCCACTGGCATTTCCCCTTGGGCCACTGGCATACCCCTCTGGACCACTGGCATTTCCCTCTGGACGACTGGCATTTCACTCTGGGCCACTGCCATTTCCCTCTGGGTCACTGACATTCCACTCTGTGCCACAGACATTTCCCCTGGGCCACTGGCATTTCCCTCTGGATCAATGGCATTCCACACGCTGCCACTGGCATTTCCCCTTGTGCCACTGGCATTTCACTCTGGAACACTGACATTTCCCTCTGGTCCACTGCCATTTCCCTCTGGGCCACTGGCATTTTCCTCTGGACAACAGACATTTCCCTCTGGGCCACTGGCATTTCACACTGGCATGTCGCTATGGACCACTGGCATTTCTCGCTGGGCCACTGCCATTTCCTTCTGGACCACTGGCATTTCACTCCAGGCCGCTGACATTTCACTCTGGGCCACTGCCATTTCCCTCAGGACCAATTACATTTCCCCATGACGACGGGTGATTCCCTCTGGACCACTGGCATTTCTCTCTGGACCACTCATTTCCCTCTGGGCCATTGGCATTTTCCTCTGATCGACTGGCATTTCCCTCTGGACTACTGGCATTTCACTCTGGTCCACTGGTATTTAACTCTGGGCCACTGGTATTTTCCCCCTGGGCCACTGCCATTTCCCTCTGGGCCACTGGCATTTTCCTCTGGACCACTGCCATTTCCATGTGGACCACTGGCCTTTCATTCTGTTCCACTGGCATTTCCCTCTGGACCACAGGCATTTCACTCTAGGCCACTAATATTTCCCTCTGGGCCACTGACATTTCCCCTTGGAACACTGGCATTTCACTCTGGACCACTGACCTTTCCCTCTGAACCACTGGCATTTCCCTCTGGACTACTGATGTTTCAATCTGGGCCACGGGCATTTCCCCAGGGCCACTGGCATTTCACTCTGGACCACTGGCATTTCCATCTGGTCCGCTGACATTTCCCCATGGGCCACTGGCATTTCCCGCTAGACCAATGTCATTTTTTCTGGGCCACTGGCATCTCTGGACCACTGGCATTTCCCTCTGTACCAGTGGAATTTCAATCTGGACCATGGGCATGTCACTCAACCACTGGCATTTCCCTCTGGACCACTGCCATTTCCCTCTGGACCACTGGCATTTCCCTCTGGACCACTGTCATTTCCCCTGGACCGCTGGCATTTCAATCTGGGCTACTGGCATTTCACTCTGGTCCACTGGCATTTCCCTGTGATCCACTGGCATTTCCCTCTGAACCAATGACATTTCCCCATGGCAACTGGCATTTCCCTCTGGACCACTTGCATTTCCCTGTGATCCACTGACATTTCCCTCTGGACCAATGACATTTCCCCATGGCAGCTGACATTTCCCTCTGGACCACTGGCATTTCCCGCTGGGCCACTGGCATTTAACTCTGGGCCACTGGCATTTCCCCCTGGATCAGTGCTATTTCCCTCTGCACCACTGACTTTTCACTCTGGAGCGATGGCATTTCACTCTGGGCCATGGAAATTTCCCCTGGCCCACTGGCATTTCCCTCTGGACCACGACATTTCCCACGGGCCACTGGCATTTCTCTCTGAACCACTGTCATTTCACTCTGGGCCACTGGCATTTCCCCTTGGACCACTGGCATATCCCTCTGGACCACTGTCATTTCCCTCTGAACTACTGGCATTTCACTGTGGACTACTTGCTTTTCACTCTGGGCCACTGCCATTTCCCTCCGGACCAATGTCATTTCCCCATGACCACTGGCAATTCCCTCTGGACTACTGGCATTTTCCTCTGAACCACTGGCATTTCACTCTGGACCACTGGAGTTTCCCTGTGATCCACTGACATTTCCCTCTGGACCAATGACATTTCCCCTGGGTCACTGGCATTTCCCTCTGTACCAGTGGAATTTCAATCTGGGCCATGAGCATTTCACTGGGCCACTGGCATTTCCCTCTGGACCACTGCCATTTCCCTCTGGACCACTGGCATTTCCCTCTGGACCACTGGCATTTCCCCTGGACCACTGGCATTTCAATCTGGGCTACTGGCATTTCCCTGTGATTCACTGGCATTTCCCTCTGAACCAATGACATTTCCCCATGGCAACTGGCATTTCCCTCTGGACCACTTGCATTTCCCTGTGATCCACTGGCATTTCCCTCTGGACCAATGACATTTCCCCATGGCAGCTGACATTTCCCTCTGGACCACTGGCATTTCCCGCTGGGCCACTGGCATTTAACTCTGGGCCACTGGCATTTCCCCCTGGATCAGTGCCATTTCCCTCTGCACCACTGACTTTTCACTCTGGGCCATGGGCATTTCCCCATGGCCACTGGCATTTCCCTCTGGACCACTGGCATTTCCCTCTGGAGCGATGGCATTTCACTCTGGGCCATGGAAATTTCCCCTGGCCACTGGCATTTCCCTCTGGACCACGACATTTCCCGCGGGCCACTGGCATTTCTCTCTGGACCACTGTCATTTCACTCTGGGCCACTGGCATTTCCCCTTGGACCACTGGCATATCCCTCTGGACCACTGTCATTTCCCTCTGAACTACTGGCATTTCACTGTGGACTACTTGCTTTTCACTCTGGGCCACTGCCATTTCCCTCCGGACCAATGTCATTTCCCCATGACCACTGGCAATTCCCTCTGGACTACTGGCATTTTCCTCTGGACCACTGGCATTTCACTCTGGACCACTGGAGTTTCCCTGTGATCCACTGACATTTCCCTCTGGACCAATGACATTTCCCCTGGGTCACTGGCATTTCCCTATGGACCACTGGCATTTCCATCTGATCCACTGGCATTTCCCCTTGGGCCACTGGCATACCCCTCTGGACCACTGGCATTTCCCTCTGGACGACTGGCATTTCACTCTGGGCCACTGCCATTTCCCTCTGGGTCACTGACATTCCACTCTGTGCCACAGACATTTCCCCTGGGCCACTGGCATTTCCCTCTGGATCAATGGCATTCCACACGCTGCCACTGGCATTTCCCCTTGTGCCACTGGCATTTCACTCTGGAACACTGACATTTCCCTCTGGTCCACTGCCATTTCCCTCTGGGCCACTGGCATTTTCCTCTGGACAACAGACATTCCCCTCTGGGCCACTGGCATTTCACACTGGCATGTCGCTATGGACCACTGGCATTTCTCGCTGGGCCACTGCCATTTCCTTCTGGACCACTGGCATTTCACTCCAGGCCGCTGACATTTCACTCTGGGCCACTGCAATTTCCCTCCGGACCAATTACATTTCCCCATGACGACGGGTGATTCCCTCTGGACCACTGGCATTTCCCTCTGGACCACTGACATTTCACTCTGCGCCACTGGTATTTCCCTGTGATCCACTGGCACTTCCCCTGGGCCAATGCCATTTCATTCTGGGCCACTGGCGTTTCCCTCTGGACTATCGGCATTTCACTCTGGGCCACTGGCATTTAACTCTGGGCCACTGGCATTTCACCATGGGCCACTGCCATTTCCCTCTGGATCATTGGCATTTCCCTCTGGACCACTGGCATTTCACTCTGGGCCATGGGTATTTCACTCTGGGCCATGGGTATTTCCCCACGGGCCACCGATATTTCACTCTGGGCCACCGATATTTCACTCTGGGCCACTGGCATATCGCTCTGGACCACTGGCATTTCTCTCTGGGCCAATGCCATTTCCATCTGGACCAGTGGCATTTCACTCTGGTCCGCTGGCATTTCACTCCGGGCCACTGCCATTTCCCTCCGGACCAATGGCATTTCAACTGGACCACTGGCATTTACCTCTGGACCACTGGCGTTCCCTTTGGACCATTGGCATTTCACTGAGCCACTGGCATTTCCCTGTGATCCACTGGCATTCCGCTCTGGACCAACGGCATTTCCCTCTGTTCCACTGGAATTTCCATCTGGGCCACTGGTGCTTCACTCTGGGCCACAGGCATTTCCCCAGGGCCATTGTCATTTCCCTCTGGACCAATCTCATTTCACTCGCTGCCACTGGCATTTCCCTCTGGACCACTGGCATTTCACTCTGGGTCACTGGCATTTCCCTCTGGACCACTGCCATTCCCTCTGGGCCACTGGCATTTTCCTCTGGACCACATGCATTTCCCTCTGGGCCACTGGCCTTTCGTTCTGTTCCACTGGCATTTCCCTCTGGGCCACTGGCATTTCCCTCTGGGCCACTGGCATTTCACTCTGGGCCACGGGCATTTCACCTGGGCCACTGGCATTTCCCTCTGGACCAATTGCATTTCACTCTGGGCCACTGGCATTTCACTCTGGGCCACTGGTATTTCCCCTCTTGACCACTGCCATTTCCCGCTGGGCCACTGACATTTTCCTCTGAACCACTGGAATTTTCGGTGGACCACTGGCATTGCCCTCTGGACCACTGGCATTTCACTCTGGACCACTGGAGTTTCCCTGTGATCCACTGACATTTCCCTCTGGACCAATGACATTTCCCCTGGGTCACTGGCATTTCCCTATGGACCACTGGCATTTCCATCTGATCCACTGGCATTTCCCCTTGGGCCACTGGCATACCCCTCTGGACCACTGGCATTTCCCTCTGGACGACTGGCATTTCACTCTGTGCCACTGCCATTTCCCTCTGGGTCACTGACATTCCACTCTGTGCCACAGACATTTCCCCTGGGCCACTGGCATTTCCCTCTGGATCAATGGCATTCCACACGCTGCCACTGGCATTTCCCCTTGTGCCACTGGCATTTCACTCTGGAACACTGACATTTCCCTCGGGTCCACTGCCATTTCCCTCTGGGCCACTGGCATTTTCCTCTGGACAACAGACATTTCCCTCTGGGCCACTGGCATTTCACACTGGCATGTCGCTATGGACCACTGGCATTTCTCGCTGGACCACTGGCATTTCACTCCAGGCCGCTGACATTTCACTCTGGGCCACTGCAATTTCCCTCCGGACCAATTACATTTCCCCATGACGACGGGTGATTCCCTCTGGACCACTGGCATTTCCCTCTGGACCACTGGCATTTCACTCTGGACCACTGGAGTTTCCCTGGAGTTTCCCTGTGATCCACTGACATTTCCCTCTGGACCAATGACATTTCCCCTGGGTCACTGGCATTTCCCTATGGACCACTGGCATTTCCATCTGATCCACTGGCATTTCCCCTTGGGCCACTGGCATACCCCTCTGGACCACTGGCATTTCCCTCTGGACGACTGGCATTTCACTCTGGGCCACTGCCATTTCCCTCTGGGTCACTGACATTCCACTCTGTGCCACATACATTTCCCCTGGGCCACTGGCATTTCCCTCTGGATCAATGGCATTCCACACGCTGCCACTGGCATTTCCCCTTGTGCCACTGGCATTTCACTCTGGAACACTGACATTTCCCTCGGGTCCACTGCCATTTCCCTCTGGGCCACTGGCATTTTCCTCTGGACAACAGACATTTCCCTCTGGGCCACTGGCATTTCACACTGGCATGTCGCTATGGACCACTGGCATTTCTCGCTGGACCACTGGCATTTCACTCCAGGCCGCTGACATTTCACTCTGGGCCACTGCAATTTCCCTCCGGACCAATTACATTTCCCCATGACGACGGGTGATTCCCTCTGGACCACTGGCATTTCCCTCTGGACCACTGACATTTCACTCTGCGCCACTGGTATTTCCCTGTGATCCACTGGCACTTCCCCTGGGCCAATGCCATTTCATTCTGGGCCACTGGCGTTTCCCTCTGGACTATCGGCATTTCACTCTGGGCCACTGGCATTTAACTCTGGGCCACTGGCATTTCACCATGGGCCACTGCCATTTCCCTCTGGATCATTGGCATTTCCCTCTGGACCACTGGCATTTCACTCTGGGCCATGGGTATTTCACTCTGGGCCATGGGTATTTCCCCACGGGCCACCGATATTTCACTCTGGGCCACTGGCATATCGCTCTGGACCACTGGCATTTCTCTCTGGGCCCATGCCATTTCCATCTGGACCAGTGGCATTTCACTCTGGTCCGCTGGCATTTCACTCCGGGCCACTGCCATTTCCCTCCGGACCAATGGCATTTCAACTGGACCACTGGCATTTACCTCTGGACCACTGGCGTTCCCTTTGGACCATTGGCATTTCACTGAGCCACTGGCATTTCCCTGTGATCCACTGGCATTCCGCTCTGGACCAATGGCATTTCCCTCTGTTCCACTGGAATTTCCATCTGGGCCACTGGTGCTTCACTCTGGGCCACAGGCATTTCCCCAGGGCCATTGTCATTTCCCTCTGGACCAATCTCATTTCACTCGCTGCCACTGGCATTTCCCTCTGGACCACTGGCATTTCACTCTGGGTCACTGGCATTTCCCTCTGGACCACTGCCACTTCCCTCTGGGCCACTGGCATTTTCCTCTGGACCACATGCATTTCCCTCTGGGCCGCTGGCCTTTCGTTCTGTTCCACTGGCATTTCCCTCTGGGCCACTGGCATTTCCCTCTGGGCTACTGGCATTTCACTCTGGACCACTGTCATTTCACTCTGGGCCACGGGCATTTCACCTGGGCCACTGGCATTTCCCTCTGGACCAATTGCATTTCACTCTGGGCCACTGGCATTTCACTCTGGGCCACTGGTATTTCCCCTCTTGACCACTGCCATTTCCCGCTGGGCCACTGACATTTTCCTCTGAACCACTGGAATTTTCGGTGGACCACTGGCATTTCCCTCTGGACCACTGGCATTTCACTCTGGACCACTGGAGTTTCCCTGTGATCCACTGACATTTCCCTCTGGACCAATGACATTTCCCCTGGGTCACTGGCATTTCCCTATGGACAACTGGCATTTCCATCTGATCCACTGGCATTTCCCCTTGGGCCACTGGCATACCCCTCTGGACCACTGGCATTTCCCTCTGGACGACTGGCATTTCACTCTGGGCCACTGCCATTTCCCTCTGGGTCACTGACATTCCACTCTGTGCCACATACATTTCCCCTGGGCCACTGGCATTTCCCTCTGGATCAATGGCATTCCACACGCTGCCACTGGCATTTCCCCTTGTGCCACTGGCATTTCACTCTGGAACACTGACATTTCCCTCTGGTCCACTGCCATTTCCCTCTGGGCCACTGGCATTTTCCTCTGGACAACAGACATTTCCCTCTGGGCCACTGGCATTTCACACTGGCATGTCGCTATGGACCACTGGCATTTCTCGCTGGGCCACTGCCATTTCCTTCTGGACCACTGGCATTTCACTCCAGGCCGCTGACATTTCACTCTGGGCCACTGCAATTTCCCTCCGGACCAATTACATTTCCCCATGACGACGGGTGATTCCCTCTGGACCACTGGCATTTCCCTCTGGACCACTGACATTTCACTCTGCGCCACTGGTATTTCCCTGTGATCCACTGGCACTTCCCCTGGGCCAATGCCATTTCATTCTGGGCCACTGGCGTTTCCCTCTGGACTATCGGCATTTCACTCTGGGCCACTGGCATTTAACTCTGGGCCACTGGCATTTAACTCTGGGCCACTGGCATTTCCCCCTGGATCAGTGCCATTTCCCTCTGCACCACTGACTTTTCACTCTGGGCCATGGGCATTTCCCCATGGCCACTGGCATTTCCCTCTGGACCACTGGCATTTCCCTCTGGAGCGATGGCATTTCACTCTGGACCACTGGAGTTTCCCTGTGATCCACTGACATTTCCCTCTGGACCAATGAAATTTCCCCTGGGTCACTGGCATTTCCCTATGGACCACTGGCATTTCCATCTGATCCACTGGCATTTCCCCTTGGGCCACTGGCATACCCCTCTGGACCACTGGCATTTCCCTCTGGACGACTGGCATTTCACTCTGGGCCACTGCCATTTCCCTCTGGGTCACTGACATTCCACTCTGTGCCACAGACATTTCCCCTGGGCCACTGGCATTTCCCTCTGGATCAATGGCATTCCACACGCTGCCACTGGCATTTCCCCTTGTGCCACTGGCATTTCACTCTGGAACACTGACATTTCCCTCTGGTCCACTGCCATTTCCCTCTGGGCCACTGGCATTTTCCTCTGGACAACAGACATTTCCCTCTGGGCCACTGGCATTTCACACTGGCATGTCGCTATGGACCACTGGCATTTCTCGCTGGGCCACTGCCATTTCCTTCTGGACCACTGGCATTTCACTCCAGGCCGCTGACATTTCACTCTGGGCCACTGCCATTTCCCTCCGGACCAATTACATTTCCCCATGACGACGGGTGATTCCCTCTGGACCACTGGCATTTCTCTCTGGACCACTCATTTCCCTCTGGGCCATTGGCATTTTCCTCTGATCGACTGGCATTTCCCTCTGGACTACTGGCATTTCACTCTGGTCCACTGGTATTTAACTCTGGGCCACTGCCATTTCCATGTGGACCACTGGCCTTTCATTCTGTTCCACTGGCATTTCCCTCTGGACCACAGGCATTTCACTCTAGGCCACTAATATTTCCCTCTGGGCCACTGACATTTCCCCTTGGAACACTGGCATTTCACTCTGGACCACTGACCTTTCCCTCTGAACCACTGGCATTTCCCTCTGGACTGCTGATGTTTCAATCTGGGCCACGGGCATTTCCCCAGGGCCACTGGCATTTCACTCTGGACCACTGGCATTTCCATCTGGTCCGCTGACATTTCCCCATGGGCCACTGGCATTTCCCGCTAGACCAATGTCATTTTTTCTGGGCCACTGGCATCTCTGGACCACTGGCATTTCCCTCTGTACCAGTGGAATTTCAATCTGGACCATGGGCATTTCACTCGGCCACTGGCATTTCCCTCTGGACCACTGCCATTTCCCTCTGGACCACTGGCATTTCCCTCTGGACCACTGTCATTTCCCCATGACCGCTGGCATTTCAATCTGGGCTACTGGCATTTCACTCTGGTCCACTGGCATTTCCCTGTGATCCACTGGCATTTCCCTCTGAACCAATGACATTTCCCCATGGCAACTGGCATTTCCCTCTGGACCACTTGCATTTCCCTGTGATCCACTGACATTTCCCTCTGGACCAATGACATTTCCCCATGGCAGCTGACATTTCCCTCTGGACCACTGGCATTTCCCGCTGGGCCACTGGCATTTAACTCTGGGCCACTGGCATTTCCCCCTGGATCAGTGCTATTTCCCTCTGCACCACTGACTTTTCACTCTGGAGCGATGGCATTTCACTCTGGGCCATGGAAATTTCCCCTGGCCCACTGGCATTTCCCTCTGGACCACGACATTTCCCACGGGCCACTGGCATTTCTCTCTGAACCACTGTCATTTCACTCTGGGCCACTGGCATTTCCCCTTGGACCACTGGCATATCCCTCTGGACCACTGTCATTTCCCTCTGAACTACTGGCATTTCACTGTGGACTACTTGCTTTTCACTCTGGGCCACTGCCATTTCCCTCCGGACCAATGTCATTTCCCCATGACCACTGGCAATTCCCTCTGGACTACTGGCATTTTCCTCTGAACCACTGGCATTTCACTCTGGACCACTGGAGTTTCCCTGTGATCCACTGACATTTCCCTCTGGACCAATGACATTTCCCCTGGGTCACTGGCATTTCCCTCTGTACCAGTGGAATTTCAATCTGGGCCATGAGCATTTCACTGGGCCACTGGCATTTCCCTCTGGACCACTGCCATTTCCCTCTGGACCACTGGCATTTCCCTCTGGACCACTGGCATTTCCCCTGGACCACTGGCATTTCAATCTGGGCTACTGGCATTTCCCTGTGATTCACTGGCATTTCCCTCTGAACCAATGACATTTCCCCATGGCAACTGGCATTTCCCTCTGGACCACTTGCATTTCCCTGTGATCCACTGGCATTTCCCTCTGGACCAATGACATTTCCCCATGGCAGCTGACATTTCCCTCTGGACCACTGGCATTTCCCGCTGGGCCACTGGCATTTAACTCTGGGCCACTGGCATTTCCCCCTGGATCAGTGCCATTTCCCTCTGCACCACTGACTTTTCACTCTGGGCCATGGGCATTTCCCCATGGCCACTGGCATTTCCCTCTGGACCACTGGCATTTCCCTCTGGAGCGATGGCATTTCACTCTGGGCCATGGAAATTTCCCCTGGCCACTGGCATTTCCCTCTGGACCACGACATTTCCCGCGGGCCACTGGCATTTCTCTCTGGACCACTGTCATTTCACTCTGGGCCACTGGCATTTCCCCTTGGACCACTGGCATATCCCTCTGGACCACTGTCATTTCCCTCTGAACTACTGGCATTTCACTGTGGACTACTTGCTTTTCACTCTGGGCCACTGCCATTTCCCTTCGGACCAATGTCATTTCCCCATGACCACTGGCAATTCCCTCTGGACTACTGGCATTTTCCTCTGGACCACTGGCATTTCACTCTGGACCACTGGAGTTTCCCTGTGATCCACTGACATTTCCCTCTGGACCAATGACATTTCCCCTGGGTCACTGGCATACCCCTCTGGACCACTGGCATTTCCCTCTGGACGACTGGCATTTCACTCTGGGCCACTGCCATTTCCCTCTGGGTCACTGACATTCCACTGTGCCACAGACATTTCCCCTGGGCCACTGGCATTTCCCTCTGGATCAATGGCATTCCACACGCTGCCACTGGCATTTCCCCTTGTTCCACTGGCATTTCACTCTGGAACACTGACATTTCCCTCTGGTCCACTGCCATTTCCCTCTGGGCCACTGGCATTTTCCTCTGGACAACAGACATTTCCCTCTGGGCCACTGGCATTTCACACTGGCATGTCGCTATGGACCACTGGCATTTCTCGCTGGGCCACTGCCATTTCCTTCTGGACCACTGGCATTTCACTCCAGGCCGCTGACATTTCACTCTGGGCCACTGCCATTTCCCTCCGGACCAATTACATTTCCCCATGACGACGGGTGATTCCCTCTGGACCACTGGCATTTCTCTCTGGACCACTCATTTCCCTCTGGGCCATTGGCATTTTCCTCTGATCGACTGGCATTTCCCTCTGGACTACTGGCATTTCACTCTGGTCCACTGGTATTTAACTCTGGGCCACTGCCATTTCCATGTGGACCACTGGCCTTTCATTCTGTTCCACTGGCATTTCCCTCTGGACCACAGGCATTTCACTCTAGGCCACTAATATTTCCCTCTGGGCCACTGACATTTCCCCTTGGAACACTGGCATTTCACTCTGGACCACTGACCTTTCCCTCTGAACCACTGGCATTTCCCTCTGGACTGCTGATGTTTCAATCTGGGCCACGGGCATTTCCCCAGGGCCACTGGCATTTCACTCTGGACCACTGGCATTTCCATCTGGTCCGCTGACATTTCCCCATGGGCCACTGGCATTTCCCGCTAGACCAATGTCATTTTTTCTGGGCCACTGGCATCTCTGGACCACTGGCATTTCCCTCTGTACCAGTGGAATTTCAATCTGGACCATGGGCATTTCACTCGGCCACTGGCATTTCCCTCTGGACCACTGCCATTTCCCTCTGGACCACTGGCATTTCCCTCTGGACCACTGTCATTTCCCCATGACCGCTGGCATTTCAATCTGGGCTACTGGCATTTCACTCTGGTCCACTGGCATTTCCCTGTGATCCACTGGCATTTCCCTCTGAACCAATGACATTTCCCCATGGCAACTGGCATTTCCCTCTGGACCACTTGCATTTCCCTGTGATCCACTGACATTTCCCTCTGGACCAATGACATTTCCCCATGGCAGCTGACATTTCCCTCTGGACCACTGGCATTTCCCGCTGGGCCACTGGCATTTAACTCTGGGCCACTGGCATTTCCCCCTGGATCAGTGCTATTTCCCTCTGCACCACTGACTTTTCACTCTGGAGCGATGGCATTTCACTCTGGGCCATGGAAATTTCCCCTGGCCCACTGGCATTTCCCTCTGGACCACGACATTTCCCACGGGCCACTGGCATTTCTCTCTGAACCACTGTCATTTCACTCTGGGCCACTGGCATTTCCCCTTGGACCACTGGCATATCCCTCTGGACCACTGTCATTTCCCTCTGAACTACTGGCATTTCACTGTGGACTACTTGCTTTTCACTCTGGGCCACTGCCATTTCCCTCCGGACCAATGTCATTTCCCCATGACCACTGGCAATTCCCTCTGGACTACTGGCATTTTCCTCTGAACCACTGGCATTTCACTCTGGACCACTGGAGTTTCCCTGTGATCCACTGACATTTCCCTCTGGACCAATGACATTTCCCCTGGGTCACTGGCATTTCCCTCTGTACCAGTGGAATTTCAATCTGGGCCATGAGCATTTCACTGGGCCACTGGCATTTCCCTCTGGACCACTGCCATTTCCCTCTGGACCACTGGCATTTCCCTCTGGACCACTGGCATTTCCCCTGGACCACTGGCATTTCAATCTGGGCTACTGGCATTTCCCTGTGATTCACTGGCATTTCCCTCTGAACCAATGACATTTCCCCATGGCAACTGGCATTTCCCTCTGGACCACTTGCATTTCCCTGTGATCCACTGGCATTTCCCTCTGGACCAATGACATTTCCCCATGGCAGCTGACATTTCCCTCTGGACCACTGGCATTTCCCGCTGGGCCACTGGCATTTAACTCTGGGCCACTGGCATTTCCCCCTGGATCAGTGCCATTTCCCTCTGCACCACTGACTTTTCACTCTGGGCCATGGGCATTTCCCCATGGCCACTGGCATTTCCCTCTGGACCACTGGCATTTCCCTCTGGAGCGATGGCATTTCACTCTGGGCCATGGAAATTTCCCCTGGCCACTGGCATTTCCCTCTGGACCACGACATTTCCCGCGGGCCACTGGCATTTCTCTCTGGACCACTGTCATTTCACTCTGGGCCACTGGCATTTCCCCTTGGACCACTGGCATATCCCTCTGGACCACTGTCATTTCCCTCTGAACTACTGGCATTTCACTGTGGACTACTTGCTTTTCACTCTGGGCCACTGCCATTTCCCTTCGGACCAATGTCATTTCCCCATGACCACTGGCAATTCCCTCTGGACTACTGGCATTTTCCTCTGGACCACTGGCATTTCACTCTGGACCACTGGAGTTTCCCTGTGATCCACTGACATTTCCCTCTGGACCAATGACATTTCCCCTGGGTCACTGGCATACCCCTCTGGACCACTGGCATTTCCCTCTGGACGACTGGCATTTCACTCTGGGCCACTGCCATTTCCCTCTGGGTCACTGACATTCCACTGTGCCACAGACATTTCCCCTGGGCCACTGGCATTTCCCTCTGGATCAATGGCATTCCACACGCTGCCACTGGCATTTCCCCTTGTTCCACTGGCATTTCACTCTGGAACACTGACATTTCCCTCTGGTCCACTGCCATTTCCCTCTGGGCCACTGGCATTTTCCTCTGGACAACAGACATTTCCCTCTGGGCCACTGGCATTTCACACTGGCATGTCGCTATGGACCACTGGCATTTCTCGCTGGGCCACTGCCATTTCCTTCTGGACCACTGGCATTTCACTCCAGGCCGCTGACATTTCACTCTGGGCCACTGCAATTTCCCTCCGGACCAATTACATTTCCCCATGACGACGGGTGATTCCCTCTGGACCACTGGCATTTCCCTCTGGACCACTGACATTTCACTCTGCGCCACTGGTATTTCCCTGTGATCCACTGGCACTTCCCCTGGGCCAATGCCATTTCATTCTGGGCCACTGGCGTTTCCCTCTGGACTATCGGCATTTCACTCTGGGCCACTGGCATTTAACTCTGGGCCACTGGCATTTCACCATGGGCCACTGCCATTTCCCTCTGGATCATTGGCATTTCCCTCTGGACCACTGGCATTTCACTCTGGGCCATGGGTATTTCACTCTGGGCCATGGGTATTTCCCCACGGGCCACCGATATTTCACTCTGGGCCACTGGCATATCGCTCTGGACCACTGGCATTTCTCTCTGGGCCAATGCCATTTCCATCTGGACCAGTGGCATTTCACTCTGGTCCGCTGGCATTTCACTCCGGGCCACTGCCATTTCCCTCCGGACCAATGGCATTTCAACTGGACCACTGGCATTTACCTCTGGACCACTGGCGTTCCCTTTGGACCATTGGCATTTCACTGAGCCACTGGCATTTCCCTGTGATCCACTGGCATTCCGCTCTGGACCAACGGCATTTCCCTCTGTTCCACTGGAATTTCCATCTGGGCCACTGGTGCTTCACTCTGGGCCACAGGCATTTCCCCAGGGCCATTGTCATTTCCCTCTGGACCAATCTCATTTCACTCGCTGCCACTGGCATTTCCCTCTGGACCACTGGCATTTCACTCTGGGTCACTGGCATTTCCCTCTGGACCACTGCCACTTCCCTCTGGGCCACTGGCATTTTCCTCTGGACCACATGCATTTCCCTCTGGGCCACTGGCCTTTCGTTCTGTTCCACTGGCATTTCCCTCTGGGCCACTGGCATTTCCCTCTGGGCCACTGGCATTTCACTCTGGGCCACGGGCATTTCACCTGGGCCACTGGCATTTCCATCTGGACCAATTGCATTTCACTCTGGGCCACTGGCATTTCACTCTGGGCCACTGGTATTTCCCCTCTTGACCACTGCCATTTCCCGCTGGGCCACTGACATTTTCCTCTGAACCACTGGAATTTTCGGTGGACCACTGGCATTTCCCTCTGGACCACTGGCATTTCACTCTGGACCACTGGAGTTTCCCTGTGATCCACTGACATTTCCCTCTGGACCAATGACATTTCCCCTGGGTCACTGGCATTTCCCTATGGACCACTGGCATTTCCATCTGATCCACAGGCATTTCCCCAGGGCCATTGTCATTTCCCTCTGGACCAATCTCATTTCACTCGCTGCCACTGGCATTTCCCTCTGGACCACTGGCATTTCACTCTGGGTCACTGGCATTTCCCTCTGGACCACTGCCACTTCCCTCTGGGCCACTGGCATTTTCCTCTGGACCACATGCATTTCCCTCTGGGCCACTGGCCTTTCGTTCTGTTCCACTGGCATTTCCCTCTGGGCCACTGGCATTTCCCTCTGGGCCACTGGCATTTCACTCTGGGCCACTGGCATTTCACTCTGGACCACTGTCATTTCACTCTGGGCCACGGGCATTTCACCTGGGTCACTGGCATTTCCCTCTGGACCAATTGCATTTCACTCTGGGCCACTGGCATTTCACTCTGGGCCACTGGTATTTCCCCTCTTGACCACTGCCATTTCCCGCTGGGCCACTGACATTTTCCTCTGAACCACTGGAATTTTCGGTGGACCACTGGCATTTCCCTCTGGACCACTGGCATTTCACTCTGGACCACTGGAGTTTCCCTGTGATCCACTGACATTTCCCTCTGGACCAATGACATTTCCCCTGGGTCACTGGCATTTCCCTATGGACCACTGGCATTTGCATCTGATCCACTGGCATTTCCCCTTGGGCCACTGGCATACCCCTCTGGACCACTGGCATTTCCCTCTGGACGACTGGCATTTCACTCTGGGCCACTGCCATTTCCCTCTGGGTCACTGACATTCCACTCTGTGCCACAGACATTTCCCCTGGGCCACTGGCATTTCCCTCTGGATCAATGGCATTCCACACGCTGCCACTGGCATTTCCCCTTGTGCCACTGGCATTTCACTCTGGAACACTGACATTTCCCTCTGGTCCACTGCCATTTCCCTCTGGGCCACTGACATTTTCCTCTGGACAACAGACATTTCCCTCTGGGCCACTGGCATTTCACACTGGCATGTCGCTATGGACCACTGGCATTTCTCGCTGGGCCACTGCCATTTCCTTCTGGACCACTGGCATTTCACTCCAGGCCGCTGACATTTCACTCTGGGCCACTGCCATTTCCCTCCGGACCAATTACATTTCCCCATGACGACGGGTGATTCCCTCTGGACCACTGGCATTTCCCTCTGGACCACTGACATTTCACTCTGCGCCACTGGTATTTCCCTGTGATCCACTGGCACTTCCCCTGGGCCAATGCCATTTCATTCTGGGCCACTGGCGTTTCCCTCTGGACTATCGGCATTTCACTCTGGGCCACTGACATTTAACTCTGGGCCACTGGCATTTCACCATGGGTCACTGCCATTTCCCTCTGGACCATTGGCATTTCCTTCTGGACCACTGGCATTTCACTCTGGGCCATGGGTATTTCCCCACGGGCCACCGGCATTTCACTCAGGGCCACTGGCATATCGCTCTGGACCACTGGCATTTCTCTCTGGGCCAATGCCATTTCCATCTGGACCAGTGGCATTTCACTCTGGTCCGCTGGCATTTCACTCCGGGCCACTGCCATTTCCCTCCGGACCAATGGCATTTCCCCTGGACCACTGGCATTTACCTCTGGACCACTGGCGTTCCCTTTGGACCATTGGCATTTCACTGAGCCACTGGCATTTCCCTGTGATCCACTGGCATTCCGCTCTGGACCAATGGCATTTCCCTCTGTTCCACTGGAATTTCCATCTGGGCCACTGGTGCTTCACTCTGGGCCACAGGCATTTCCCCAGGGCCATTGTCATTTCCCTCTGGACCAATCTCATTTCACTCGCTGCCACTGGCATTTCCCTCTGGACCACTGGCATTTCACTCTGGGTCACTGGCATTTCCCTCTGGACCACTGCCACTTCCCTCTGGGCCACTGGCATTTTCCTCTGGACCACATGCATTTCCCTCTGGGCCACTGGCCTTTCGTTCTGTTCCACTGGCATTTCCCTCTGGGCCACATGCATTTCCCTCTGGGCCACTGGCATTTCACTCTGGACCACTGTCATTCCACTCTGGGCCATGGGCATTTCACCTGGGCCACTGGCATTTCCCTCTGGACCAATTGCATTTCACTCTGGGCCACTGGCATTTCACTCTGGGCCACTGGTATTTCCCCTCTTGACCACTGCCATTTCCCGCTGGGCCACTGACATTTTTCTCTGAACCACTGGAATTTTCGGTGGACCACGGGCATTTCCCTCTGGACCACTGGCATTTCCCTCTGGACCACTGGCATTTCACTCTGGGTCACTGGCATTTCCCTCTTGACCACTGCCACTTCCCTCTGGGCCACTGGCATTTTCCTCTGGACCACATGCATTTCCCTCTGGGCCACTGGCCTTTCGTTCTGTTCCACTGGCATTTCCCTCTGGGCCACATGCATTTCCCTCTGGGCCACTGGCATTTCACTCTGGACCACTGTCATTTCACTCTGGGCCTAGGGCATTTCACCTAGGCCACTGGCATTTCACTCTGGACCAATTGCATTTCACTCTGGGCCACTGGCATTTCACTCTGGGCCACTGGTATTTCCCCTCTTGACCACTGCCATTTCCAGCTGGGCCACTGACATTTTCCTCTGAACCACTGGAATTTTCGGTGGACCACTGGCATTTCCCTCTGGACCCCTGGCATTTCCATCTGGGTCGCTGGCATTTCCCTCTGGGCCACAGGCATTTCACTCTAGGCCACTAATATTTCCCTCTGGGCCACTGACATTTCCCCTTGGAACACTGGCATTTCACTCTGGACCACTGACCTTTCCCTCTGGACCACTGGCATTTCCCTCTGTACCAGTGGAATTTCACTCTGGGCCGCTGGCATTTCCCTCTGGACCACTGGCATTTCACTGTGGGCCACTGGTATTTCACTCTGGTCCACTACCATTTTCCTCTGGGCCACTGGCATTTACCCACGGGCCACTGGCATTTCACTCTGGCCCACTGGCATTTTCCTCTGGGCCACTGCAATTTCCCTCTGAACCGCTGGCATTTCCCTCTGGACCATGGGCATTTCACTCTGGACCACTGGCAGTTTCCTCTGGGCCACTGCCATTTCCCTCTGGCCCACTGACTTTTCACTCTGGGTCGTGGACATTTCCCCATGGCCACTGGCATTTCACTCTGGCCCACTGGCATTTTCCTCTGGACCACTGGCTTTTCACTCTGGGCCGTGGGCATTTTCCCAAGGCCACTGACATTTCCCCGCGGGCCACTGGCATTTCACTCTGGCCCACTGGCATTTCGCTCTGGACCGCTGTCATTTCTATCTGGGACAGTGCCATTTCCCCTGGACCACTGGCATTTCCCTCTGGACCGCTGGTTTTCCCTCTGGACCACTGGCATTTCACCCTGGGCCACTGGCATTTCCCTGTGAGCCGCTGACATTTCCCCGTGGGCCACTGGCATTTCCCTCTGGACCAATGCCATTTCCCCAGGTCCACTGGCATTTCGCTCTGGACCACTGGCATTTCACCCTGTGCCACGGGCATTTCCCTCTGGACCACTGACATTTCCCTCCGGGCCACTGGCATTTTCCCTCTGGACCACTTGTATTTCCCTCTGGACCACTGTCAATTCCCTCTGGACCAATGGCATTTCATTCCAGGCCATGGACATTTCACGTCGGCCACTGGCATTTCCTTCTGGACCACTGGCATTTCCCCATGGACCACTGGCATTTCCCTCTGGACCAACAACATTTTCCCTGGGCCACTGGCATTTCACCCTGGGCCACGGGCATGTCCCTCTGGACCACTGACATTTCCCTCCGGGCCACTGGCATTTTCCCTCTGGACCACTGCCATTTCCCTCTGGGTCACTGCCATTTCACTCTGGGTCACTGGCATTTCACTCTGGGACACGGACATTTCCACTGGGCCACTGGCATTTCCCTCTGGACCAATTGCATTTCACTCTGGGCCACTGGCATTTCCATCTGGGCCACTGGCATTTCACTCTGGGCCACTGGTATTTCATTCTGGGTCACTGGCATTTCCTCTTGACCACTGCCACTTCCCTCTGGGCCACTGGCATTTTCCTCTGGACCACATGCATTTCCCTCTGGGCCACTGGCCTTTCGTTCTGTTCCACTGGCATTTCCCTCTGGGCCACATGCATTTCCCTCTGGGCCACTGGCATTTCACTCTGGACCACTGTCATTTCACTCTGGGCCCAGGGCATTTCACCTAGGCCACTGGCATTTCCCTCTGGACCAATTGCATTTCACTCTGGGCCACTGGCATTTCACTCTGGGCCACTGGTATTTCCCCTCGTGACCACTGCCATTTCCAGCTGGGCCACTGACATTTTCCTCTGAACCACTGGAATTTTCGGTGGACCACTGGCATTTCCCTCTGGACCCCTGGCATTTCCATCTGGGTCGCTGGCATTTCCCTCTGGGCCACAGGCATTTCACTCTAGGCCACTAATATTTCCCTCTGGGCCACTGACATTTCCCCTTGGAACACTGGCATTTCACTCTGGACCACTGACCTTTCCCTCTGGACCACTGGCATTTCCCTCTGTACCAGTGGAATTTCACTCTGGGCCGCTGGCATTTCCCTCTGGACCACTGGCATTTCACTGTGGGCCACTGGTATTTCACTCTGGACCACTGCCATTTTCCTCTGGGCCACTGGCATTTACCCACGGGCCACTGGCATTTCACTCTGGCCCACTGGCATTTTCCTCTGGGCCACTGCAATTTCCCTCTGAACCGCTGTCATTTCCCTCTGGACCATGGGCATTTCACTCTGGACCACTGGCAGTTTCCTCTGGGCCACTGCCATTGCCCCTGGACCAATGCCATTTCCCTCTGGACCACTGACTTTTCACTCTGGGTCGTGGACATTTCCCCATGGCCACTGGCATTTCACTCTGGCCCACTGGCATTTTCCTCTGGACCACTGCCATTTCCCTCTGGGTCACTGGCATTTTCCTCTGAACCACTGGCATTTCCATCTGGACCACGGGCATTTCACTCTGGGCCACTGGCAGTTTCCTCTGGGCCACTGCCATTGCCCCTGGACCACTGCCATTTCCCTCTGGACCACTGACTTTTCACTCTGGGCCGTGGGCATTTTCCCAAGGCCACTGACATTTCCCCGCGGGCCACTGGCATTTCACTCTGGCCCACTGGCATTTCGCTCTGGACCGCTGTCATTTCTATCTGGGACAGTGCCATTTCCCCTGGACCACTGGCATTTCCCTCTGGACCGCTGGTTTTCCCTCTGGACCACTGGCATTTCACCCTGGGCCACTGGCATTTCCCTGTGAGCCGCTGACATTTCCCCGTGGGCCACTGGCATTTCCCTCTGGACCAATGGCATTTCCCCAGGTCCACTGGCATTTCGCTCTGGACCACTGGCATTTCACCCTGGGCCACGGGCATTTCTCTCTGGACCACTGACATTTCCCTCCGGGCCACTGGCATTTTCCCTCTGGACCACTTGTATTTCCCTCTGGACCACTGTCAATTCCCTCTGGACCAATGGCATTTCATTCCAGGCCATGGACATTTCACCTCGGCCACTGGCATTTCCTTCTGGACCACTGGCATTTCCCCATGGACCACTGGCATTTCCCTCTGGACCAACAACATTTTCCCTGGGCCACTGGTATTTCACCCTGGGCCACGGGCATTTCCCTCTGGACCACTGACATTTCCCTCCGGGCCACTGGCATTTTCCCTCTGGACCACTGCCATTTCCCTCTGGGTCACTGCCATTTCACTCTGGGTCACTGGCATTTCACTCTGGGACACGGACATTTCCACTGGGCCACTGGCATTTCCCTATGGACCAATTGCATTTCACTCTGGGCCACTGGCATTTCCATCTGGTCCACTGGCATTTCACTCTGGGCCACTGGTATTTCCCTCTTGACCACTGCCACTTCCCTCTGGACCACTGGCATTTTCCGCTGAACCACTGTCATTTCCCTCTGAACCACTGCCATTTCCCCCCTGGACCACTGACTTTTCACTCTGGGCCATTGGAATTTCCTCATGGCCACTGGCATTTCACTCTGGGCCACTGGCATTTCGATCTGGACCACTGGCATTTCTCTCTGGGCAAATACCATTTCCATCTGGACCAGTGGCATTTCACTCTGGTCCGCTGGCATTTCACTCCAGGCCACTGCCATTTCCCTCCAGACCGATGGCATTTCCCCTGGACCACTGGCATCTCCCTCTGGACCACTGGCTTTTCCCTTTGGACCATTGGCATTTCACTCTGAGCCACTGGCATTTCCCCGTGATCCACTGGCATTCCGCTCTGGACCAATGGCATTTCCATCTGGACCACTGGCATTTCCATCGGGTCCACTGGCATTTCCCCATGGACCACTGGCATTTCCCTCTGGACCAACAACATTTTCCCTGGGCCACTGGCATCTCCCTCTGGACCACTGACCTTTCACTCTGGGCCACTGGCATTTCCCTCTTGGTCACTGACATTTAACTCTGGGCCACTGGCATTCCCATCTGGACAACTGTCATTTCCCTCTGGGCCACTGGCATTTTCCTCTGAACCACTGGCATTCCCCTCTGGACCACTGGCATTTCACTCTGGTCCACTGGCAGTATGCTCTGGGCCACTGCCATTACCCCTGGGCCACTGTCATTTCCCTCTGGATCACTGACTTTTCACTCTGGGCCATGGGCATTTCCCCATGGCCACTGGCATTTCCCTCTGGACCACTGGCATTTCCCTCTGGAGCGATGGCATTTCACTCTGGGCCATGGAAATTTCTCTGGCCCACTGGCATTTCCCTCTGGACCAATGACATTCCCCCTGGGTCACTGGCATTTCCCTATGGACCACTGACATTTCCATCTGATCCACTGGCATTTCCTCTTGGGCCACTGGCATATCCCTCTGGACCACTGGCATTTCCCTCTGAACTACTGGCATTTCACTCTGGACAACTGGAATTTCACTCGGCCACTGCCATTTCCCTCTGGGTCACTGACATTCCACTCTGCCACAGACATATCCCCTGGGCCACTGGCATTTCCCTCTGGATCAATGGCATTCCACACGCTGCCACTGGCATTTCCCCTTGTGCCACTGGCATTTCACTCTGGAACACTGACATTTCCCTTTGGTCCACTGCCATTTCCCTCTGGGCCACTGGCATTTTCCTCTGGACAACAGACATTTCCCTCTGTGCCACTGGCAGTTTCCTCTGAACCACTGACAATTTCGGTGGGCCGCTGGCATTTCCCTCTGGACCACTGCCATTTCCCTCTGGGCCACTGGCATTTCACGCTGGCACACTGGCATTTCGCTATGGACCACTGGCATTTCTCTCTGGGTCACTGCCATTTCCTTCTGGACCACTGGCATTTCACTCCAGGCTGCTGACATTTCACTCTGGGCCACTGCCATTTCCCTCCGGACCAATTACATTTCCCCATGACGACGGGTGATTTCCCTCTGGACCACTGGCATTTCCCTCTGGACCACTGACATTTCACTCTGCGCCACTGGTATTTCCCTGTGATCCACTGGCACTTCCCCTGTGCCAATGCCATTTCACTCTGGGCCACTGACGTTTCCCTCTGGACTACCGGCATTTCACTCTGGGCCACCGGCATTTAACTCTGGGCCACTGGCATTTCACCATGGGCCACTGCCATTTCCCTCTGGACCATTGGCATTTCCCTCTGGACCACTGGCATTTCACTCTGGGCCATGGGTATTTCCCCCACGGGCCACCGGCATTTCACTCTGGGCCACTGGCATATCGCTCTGGACCACTGGCATTTCTCTCTGAGCCAATGCAATTTCCATCTGGACCAGTGGCATTTCACTCTGGTCCGCTGGCATTTCACTCCGGGCCACTGCCATTTCCCTCCGGACCAATGGCATTTCCCCTGGACCACTGGCATTTCCCTCTGGACCACTGGCGTTTCCCTTTGGACCATTGGCATTTCACTGAGCCACTGGCATTTCCCTGTGATCCACTGGCATTCCGCTCTGGACCAATGGCATTTCCCTCTGTTCCACTGGAATTTCCATCTGGGCCACTGGTGCTTCACTCTGGGCCACAGGCATTTCCCCAGGGCCATTGTCATTTCCCTCTGGACCAATTTCATTTCACTCGCTGCCAATGGCATTTCCCTCTGGACCACTGGCATTTCACTCTGGGTCACTGGCATTTCCCTCTGGACCACTGCCACTTCCCTCTGGGCCACTGGCATTTTCCTCTGGACCACTGCCATTTCCATGTGGACCACTGGCCTTTCGTTCTGTTCCACTGGCCGTTTCCTCTGGACCACATGCATTTCCCTCTGGGCCACTGGCATTTCCCTCTGGACCACATGCATTTCCCTCTGGGCCACTGGCATTTCACTCTGGACCACTGTCATTTCACTCTGGGCCACGGGCATTTCACCTGGGCCACTGGCATTTCCCTCTGGACCAATTGCATTTCACTCTGGGCCACTGGCATTTCACTCTGGGCCACTGGTATTTCCCCTCTTGACCACTGCCATTTCCCACTGGGCCACTGACATTTTCCTCTGAACCACTGGAATTTTCGGTGGACCACTGGCATTTCCCTCTGGACCACTGGCATTTCCATCTGGGTCGCTGGCATTTCCCTCTGGGCCACAGGCATTTCACTCTAGGCCACTAATATTTCCCTCTGGGCCACTGACATTTCTTCTTGGAACACTGGCATTTCACTCTGGACCACTGACCTTTCCCTCTGGACCACTGGCATTTCCCTCTGGACTACTGATGTTTCAATCTGGGCCACGGGCATTTCCCCAGGGCCACTGGCATTTCACTCTGGACCACTGGCGTTTCAATCTGGTCCGCTGACATTTCCCCATGGGCCACTGGCATCTCCCTCTGGACCACTGGCATTTCCCTCTGTACCAGTGGAATTTCACTCTGGGCCGCTGGCATTTCCCTCTGGACCACTGACATTTCACTGTGGGCCACTGGTATTTCACTCTGGACCACTGCCATTTTCCTCTGGGCCACTGGCATTTACCCACAGGCCACTGGCATTTCACTCTGGCCCACTGGCATTTTCCTCTGGTCCACTGCCATTTCCCTATGAACCGCTGGCATTTCCCTCTGGTCCATGGGCATTTCCCTCTGGACCACAGGCAGTTTCCTCTGGGCCACTGCCATTGCCCCTGGACCACTGCCATTTCCCTCTGGACCACTGACTTTTCACTCTGAGTCGTGGACATTTCCCCATGGCCACTGGCATTCACCCGCGGGCCACTGGCATTTCACTCTGGCCCACTGACATTTTCATCTGGACCACTGCCATTTCCCTCTGGGTCACTGGCATTTTCCTCTGAACCACTGGCATTTCCATCTGGACCACGGGCATTTCACTCTGGGCCACTGGCAGTTTCCTCTGGGCCACTGCCATTGCCCCTGGACCACTGGCATTTCCCTCTGAACCACTGACTTTTCACTCTGGGCCGTGGGCATTTTCCCAAGGCCACTGACATTTCCCCGCGGGCCACTGGCATTTCACTCTGGCCCACTGGCATTTCGCTCTAGACCGCTGTCATTTCTCACTGGGACAATGCCATTTCCCCTGGACCACTGGCATTTCCCTCTGGACCACTGGTATTCTCTCTGGACCACTGGCATTTCACCTTGGGCCACTGGCATTTCCCTGTGAGCCGCTGACATTTCCCCGTGGGCCACTGGCATTTCCCTCTGGACCAATGGCATTTCCCCAGGTCCACTGGCATTTCGCTCTGGACCACTGGCATTTCACTCTGGGTGATGGTCATTTCCCCTGTGCCACTGGTATTTCACTCTCGACCACTGACCTTTCACTCTGGACCACTGGCATTTCCCTCTGGACCACTGTCAATTCCCTCTGGACCAATGGCATTTCATTCCAGGCCATGAGCATTTCACCTCGGCCACTGACATTTCCTTCTGGACCACTGGCATTTCCCTCTGGACCACTGGCATTTCACCCTGGGCCACGGGCATTTCCCCTGGGCCACTGGCATTTCCCTCTGGGCCACTTGCATTTCCATCTGGGCCACTGGTGTTTCACTCTGGGCCACGGGCATTTCCCCAGGGCCACTGTCATTTCCCTCTGGACCAATGGCATGTCACTCTGCCACTGGCATTTCCCTCTGGGCCACTGGCATTTCACCCTGGGCCACGGGCATTTCCCTCTGGACCACTGACATTTCCCTCTGTGCCACTGGCATTTTCCCTCTGGACCACTGCCATTTCCCTCTGGGTCACTGGCATTTCACTCTGGGCCACTGGCATTTCCCTCTGGGCCACTGGCATTTCCATCTGGGCCACTGGTGTTTCACTCTGGGCCACGGGCATTTCCCCAGGGCCACTGTCATTTCCCTCTGGACCAATGGCATGTCACTCTGCCACTGGCATTTCCCTCTGGGCCACTGGCATTTCACCCTGGGCCACGGGCATTTCCCTCTGGACCACTGACATTTCCCTCCGGACCACTGGCATTTTCCCTCTGGACCACTGCCATTTCCCTCTGGGTCACTGGCATTTCACTCTGGGTCACTGGCATTTCACTCGGGGACACGGACATTTCCACTGGGCCACTGGCATTTCCCTCTGGACCAATTGCATTTCACTCTGGTCCACTGGCATTTCCATCTGGGCCACTGACATTTCACTCTGGGCCACTGGTATTTCCCTCTTGACCACTGCCACTTCCCTCTGGACCACTGGCATTTTCCGCTGAACCACTGTCATTTCCCTCTGAACCACTGCCATTTCCCCCCTGGACCACTGACTTTTCACTCTGGGCCATGAGAATTTCCTCATGACCACTGGCATTTCACTCTGGGCCACTGGCATTTCGATCTGGACCACTGACATTTCTCTCTGGGTAAATGCCATTTCCATCTGGACCAGTGGCATTTCACTCTGGTCCGCTGGCATTTCACTCCAGGCCACTGCCATTTCCCTCCAGACCGATGGCATTTCCCCTGGACCACTGGCATCTCCCTCTGGACCACTGGCTTTTCCCTTTGGACCATTGGCATTTCACTCTGAGCCACTGGCATTTCCCCGTGATCCACTGGCATTCCGCTCTGGACCAATGGCATTTCCATCTGGACCACTGGCATTTCCATCGGGTCCACTGGCATTTCCCCATGGACCACTGGCATTTCCCTCTGGACCAACAACATTTTCCCTGGGCCACTGGCATCTCCCTCTGGACCACTGACCTTTCACTCTGGGCCACGGAAATGTTCCCTTGGTCAATGACATTTCCCTCTGGGCCACTGGAATTTCACTCTGGATCACTGACGTTTCCCTCTGGACCACTGGCATTTCCCACTGTACCCTTGTCATTTCAATCTGGGCCACGGGCATTTCACTCTGGGCCACTGGCATTTCCCTCTTGGTCACTGACATTTAACTCTGGGCCACTGGCATTCCCCTCTGGACAACTGTAATTTCCCTCTGGGCCACTGGCATTTGCCTCTGAACCACTGGCATTCCCCTCTGGACCACTGGCATTTCAATCTGGTCCACTGGCAGTATGCTCTGGGCCACTGCCATCACCCCTGGGCCACTGCCATTTCCCTCTGGATCACTGACTTTTCACTCTGGGCCATGGGCATTTCCCCATGGCCACTGGCATTGCCCTCTGGACCACTGACATTTCCCTCTGGAGCGATGACATTTCACTCTGGGCCATGGAAATTTCCCTGGCCCACTGGCATTTCCCTCTGGACCAATGACATCCCCCTGGGTCACTGGCATTTCCCTATGGACCACTGGCATTTCCATCTGATCCACTGGCATTTCCCCTTGGGCCACTGGCATATCCCTCTGGACCACTGGCATTTCCCTCTGAACTACTGGCATTTCACTCTGGGCCACTGCCATTTCCCTCTGGGTCACTGACATTCCACTCTGTGCCACATACATTTCCCCTGGGCCACTGGCATTTCCCTCTGGATCAGTGGCATTCCACACGCTGCCACTGGCATTTCCCCTTGTGCCACTGGCATTTCACTCTGGAACACTGACATTTCCCTCTGGTCCACTGCCATTTCCCTCTGGACCACTGGCATTTTCCTCTGGACAACAGACATTTCCCTCTGTGCCACTGGCAGTTTCCTCTGAACCACTGGCAATTTCGGTGGGCCGCTGGCATTTCCCTCGGGACCACTGCCATTTCCCTCTGGGCCACTGGCATTTCACGCTGGCACACTGGCATTTCGCTATGGACCACTGGCATTTCTCTCTGGGTCACTGCCATTTCCTTCTGGGCCACTGGCATTTCACTCCAGGCTGCTGACATTTCACTCTGGGCCACTGCCATTTCCCTCCGGACAAATTACATTTTCCCATGATGACGGGTGATTCCCTCTGGACCACTGGCATTTCCCTCTGGACCACTGACATTTCACTCTGCGCCACTGGTATTTCCATGTGATCCACTGGCACTTCCCCTGGGCCAATGCCATTTCACTCTGGGCCACTGGCGTTTCCCTCTGGACTACCGGCATTTCACTCTGGGCCACTGGCATTTAACTCTGGGCCACTGGCATTTCACCATGGGCCACTGCCATTTCCCTCTGGACCATTGGCATTTCCTTCTGGACCACTGGCATTTCACTCTGGGCCATGGGTATTTCCCCACGGGCCACCGGCATTTCACTCAGGGCCACTGGCATATCGCTCTGGACCACTGGCATTTCTCTCTGGGCCAATGCCATTTCCATCTGGACCAGTGGCATTTCACTCTGGTGCGCTGGCATTTCACTCCGGGCCACTGCCATTTCCCTCCGGACCAATGACATTTCCCCTGGACCACTGGCATTTCCCTCTGGACCACTGGCGTTTCCCTTTGGACCATTGGCATTTCACTGAGCCACTGGCATTTCCCTGTGACCCACTGGCATTCCGCTCTGGACCAATGGCATTTCCCTCTGTTCCACTGGAATTTCCATCTGGGCCACTGGTGCTTCACTCTGGGCCACAGGCATTTCCCCAGGGCCATTGTCAACTCCCTCTGGACCAATTTCATTTCACTCGCTGCCACTGGCATTTCCCTCTGGACCACTGGCATTGCACTCTGGGTCACTGGCATTTCCCTCTGGACCACTGCCACTTCCCTCTGGGCCACTGGCATTTTCCTCTGGACCACTGCCATTTCCATGTGGACCACTGGCCTTTCGTTCTGTTCCACTGGCCGTTTCCTCTGGACCACATGCATTTCCCTCTGGGCCACTGGCCTTTCGTTCTGTTCCACTGGCATTTCCCTCTGGACCACATGCATTTCCCTCTGGGCCACTGGCATTTCACTCTGGGCCACGGGCATTTCACCTGGGCCACTGGCATTTCCCTCTGGACCAATTGCATTTCACTCTGGGCCACTGGTATTTCACTCTGGGCCACTGGTATTTCCCCTCTTGACCACTGCCATTTCCCGCTGGGCCACTGACATTTTCCTCTGAACCACTGGAATTTTCGGTGGACCACTGGCATTTTCCTCTGGACCACTGGCATTTCCATCTGGGTCGCTGGCATTTCCCTCTGGGCCACAGGCATTTCACTCTAGGCCACTAATATTTCCCTCTGGGCCACTGACATTTCCCCTTGGAACATTGGCATTTCACTCTGGACCACTGACCTTTCCCTCTGGACTACTGGCATTTCCCTCTGGACTACTGATGTTTCAATCTGGGCCACGGGCATTTTCCCCAGGGCCACTGGCATTTCACTCTGGACCACTGGCGTTTCCATCTGGTCCGCTGACATTTCCCCATGGGCCACTGGCATCTCCCTCTGGACCACTGGCATTTCCCTCTGTACCAGTGGAATTTCAATCTGGGCCACGGGCATTTCCCCAGGGCCACTGGCATTTCACTCTGGACCACTGGCGTTTCAATCTGGTCCGCTGACATTTCCCCATGGGCCACTGGCATCTCCCTCTGGACCACTGGCATTTCCCTCTGTACCAGTGGAATTTCACTCTGGGCCGCTGGCATTTCCCTCTGGACCACTGGCATTTCACTGTGGGCCACTGGTATTTCACTCTGGACCACTGCCATTTTCCTCTGGGCCACTGGCATTTACCCACGGGCCACTGGCATCATTTTCCTCTGGGCCACTGCCATTTCCCTCTGAACCTCTGGCATTTCCCTCTGGACCATGGGCATTTCACTCTGGACCACTGGCAGTTTCCTCTGGGCCACTGCCATTGCCCCTGGACCACTGCCATTTCCCTCTGGACCACTGACTTTTCACTCTGGGCCGTGGACATTTTCCCAAGGCCACTGACATTTCCCCAAGGACACTGGCATTTCCCCGCGGGCCACTGGCATTTCACTCTGGCCCACTGGCATTTCACTCTGGACCACTGTCATTTCTCTCTGGCACAATGCCATTTCCCCTGGACCACTGGCATTTCCCTCTGGACCACTGGCATTTCACCCTGGGCCACTGGCATTTCCCTGTGAGCCACTGACATTTCCCCGTGGGCCACTGGCATTTCCCTCTGGACCAATGGCATTTCCCCAGGTCCACTGGCATTTCGCTCTGGACCACTGCCATTTCACTCTGGGTGATGGGCATTTCCCCGGGCCACTGGTATTTCCCTCTCGACCACTGCCATTTCACTCTGGACCACTGGCATTTCCCTCTGGACCACTGTCAATTCCCTCTGGACCAATGGCATTTCATTCCAGGCCATGGGCATTTCGCCTGGGCCACTGGCATTTCCTTCTGGACCACTGGCATTTCCCTCTGGACCACCGGCATTTCACCCTGGGCCACGGGCATTCCCCCTGTGCCACTGGCATTTCCCTCTGGGCCACTGGCATTTCCATCTGGGAAACTGGTGTTTCACCCTGGGCTACGGGCATTTCCCCAGGGCCACTGTCATTTCCCTCTGGACCAATGGCATGTCACTCTGCCACTGGCATTTCCCTCTGGGCCACTGGCATTTCACCCTGGGCCACGAGCATTTCCCTCTGGACCACTGACATTTCCCTCCGGGCCACTGGTATTTTCCCTCTGGACCACTGCCATTTCCCTATGTGCCACTGGCATTTCACTGGACCGCTGGCATTTCACTCTGGGTCACTGGCATTTCACTCTGGACCACTGGCATTTCACTCTGGGATATGGGTATTTCCACAGGGCCACTGGCATTTCCCTCTGGACCAATTGCATTTCACTCTGGGCCACTGACATTTCCATCTGGGCCACTGTTATTTCCCTCTTGACCACTGCCATTTCCCTCTGGACCATTGGCATGTTCCTATGGGCCACTGGCATTTCCCTCTGGACCGCGGGCATTTCACTGTGGCCCACTGGCATTTCCCTCTGAGCCACTGGCATTTCCCTCTGGGACACTGGCATTTCCCTCTGGGGCTCTGTCATTTTCATCTGGACCACGGGCATTTCACTCTGGGTCACTAATATTTCCCTCTGGGCCACTGGCATTTCACTCTGGACCACTGACCTTTCCATCTGGACCACTGGCATTTCCCTCTGGACCACTGACGTTTCAATCTGGGCCACGGGCATTTTCCCTGGGCCTCTAGCATTTCCCTCTCGACCACTGGCATTTCACCCTCTTGACCACTGACATTTCCCTCCGGGCCACTGGCATTTTCCCTCTGGACCACTGCCATTTCCCTCTGTGCCACTGGCATTTCACTGGACCGCTGACATTTCACTCTGGGTCACTGGCATTTCACTCTGGACCACTGGCATTTCACTCTGGGACACGGTCATTTCCACGGGGCCACTGGCATTTCCCTCTGGACCAATTGCATTTCACTCTGGGCCACTGGCATTTCCATCTGGGCCACTGGTATTTCCCTCTTCACCACTGCCATTTCCCTCTGGGCCATTGGCACTTTCCTATGGGCCACTGGCATTTCACTCCGGACCACTGGCATTTCACGCTGGCACACTGGCATTTCGCTATGGACCACTGGCGTTTCTCTCTGGGTCACTGCCATTTCCTTCTGGACCACTGGCATTTCACTCCAGGCTGCTGACATTTCACTCTGGGCCACTGCCATTTCCCTCCGGACCAATTACATTTCCCCATGATGACGGGTGATTCCCTCTGGACCACTGGCATTTCCCTCTGGACCACTGACATTTCACTCTGTGCCACTGGTATTTCCCTGTGATCCACTGGCACTTCCCCTGGGCCAATGGCATTTCACTCTGGGCCACTGGTGTTTCCCTCTGGACTACCGGCATTTCACTCTGGGTCACTGGCATTTCCCTCTGGACCACTGCCACTTCCCTCTGGGCCACTGGCATTTTCCTCTGGACCACTGCCATTTCCATGTGGACCACTGGCCTTTCGTTCTGTTCCGCTGGCATTTCCCTCTGGACCACATGCATTTCCCTCTGGGTCACTGGCATTTCACTCTGGACCACTGTCATTTCACTCTGGGCCACGGGCATTTCACCTGGGCCACTGGCATTTCCCTCTGGACCAATTGCATTTCACTCTGGGCCACTGGCATTTCACTCTGGGCCACTGGTATTTCCCCTCTTGACCACTGCCATTTCCCGCTGGGCCACTGACATTTTCCTCTGAACCACTGGAATTTTCGGTGGACCACTGGCATTTCCCTCTGGACCACTGGCATTTCCATCTGGGTCGCTGGCATTTCCCTCTGGGCCACAGGCATTTCACTCTAGGCCACTAATATTTCTCTCTGGGCCACTGACATTTCCCCTTGGAACACTGGCATTTCACTCTGGACCACTGACCTTTCCCTCTGGACTACTGGCATTTCCCTCTGGACTACTGATGTTTCAATCTGGGCCACGGGCATTTCCCCAGGGCCACTGGCATTTCACTCTGGACCACTGGCGTTTCCATCTGGTCCGCTGACATTTCCCCATGGGCCACTGGCATCTCCCTCTGGACCACTGGCATTTCCCTCTGTACCCGTGGGATTTCACTCTGGGCCGCTGGCATTTCCCTCTGGACCACTGGCATTTCACTCTGGACCACTGCCATTTTCCTCTGGGCCACTGGCATTTACCCACGGGCCACTGGCATTTCACTCTGGCCCACTGGCATTTTCCTCTGGTCCACTGCCATTTCCCTCTGAACCGCTGGCATTTCCCTCTGGTCCATGGGCATTTCACTCTGGACCACTGGCAGTTTCCTCTGGGCCACTGCCATTGCCCCTGGACCACTGCCATTTCCCTCTGGACCACTGACTTTTCACTCTGGGCCGTGGGCATTTTCCCAAGGCCACTGACATTTCCCCGCGGACCACTGGCATTTCACTCTGGCCCACTGGCATTTCGCTCTGGACCGCTGTCATTTCTCTCTGGGACAATGCCATTTCCCCTGGACCACTGGCATTTCCCTCTGGACCGCTGGTTTTCCCTCTGGACCACTGGCATTTCACCCTGGGCCACTGGCATTTCCCTGTGAGCCGCTGACATTTCCCCGTGGGCCGCTGGCATTTCCCTCTGGACCAATGGCATTTCCCCAGGTCCACTGGCATTTCACTCTGGACCACTGGCATTTCACTCTGGGTGATGGTCATTTCCCCTGGGCCACTGGTATTTCACTCTCGACCACTGGCATTTCCCTCTGGACCACTGTCATTTCCCTCTGGACCAATGGCATTTCATTCCAGGCCATGGGCATTTCACCTCGGCCACTGGCATTTCCTTCTGGACCACTGGCATTTCCCTCTGGACCACCGGCATTTCACCCTGGGCCACGGGCATTTCCCCTGGGCCACTGGCATTTCCCTCTGGGCCACTGGCATTTCCATCTGGGCCACTGGTGTTTCACTTTGGGCCACGGGCATTTCCCCAGGGCCACTGTCATTTCCCTCTGGACCAATGGCATGTCACTCTGCCACTGGCATTTCCCTCTGGGCCACTGGCATTTCACCCTGGGCCACGGGCATTTCCCTCTGGACCACTGACATTTCCCTCTGGGCCACTGGCATTTTCCCTCTGGACCACTGACATTTCCCTCTGGGTCACTGGCATTTCACTCTGGGCCACTGGCATTTCCATCTGGGCCACTGGTGTTTCACTCTGGGCCACTGGTGTTTCACTCTGGGCCACGGGCATTTCCCCAGGGCCACTGTCATTTCCCTCTGGACCAATTGCATGTCACTCTGCCACTGGCATTTCCCTCTGGGCCACTGGCATTTCACCCTGGGCCACGGGCATTTCCCTCTGGACCACTGACATTTCCCTCCGGGCCACTGGCATTTTCCCTCTGGACCACTGCCATTTCCCTCTGGGTCACTGGCATTTCACTCTGGGTCACTGGCATTTCACTCTGGGACACGGACATTTCCACTGGGCCACTGGCATTTCCCTCTGGACCAATTGCATTTCACTCTGGACCAGTGGCATTTCACTCTGGTCCGCTGGCATTTCACTCCGGGCCACTGCCATTTCCCTCCGGACCAATGACATTTCCCCTGGACCACTGGCATTTCCCTCTGGACCACTGGCGTTTCCCTTTGGACCATTGGCATTTCACTGAGCCACTGGCATTTCCCTGTGATCCACTGGCATTCCGCTCTGGACCAATGGCATTTCCCTCTGTTCCACTGGAATTTCCATCTGGGCCACTGGTGCTTCACTCTGGGCCACAGGCATTTCCCCAGGGCCATTGTCATTTCCCTCTGGACCAATTTAATTTCACTCGCTGCCACTGGCATTTCCCTCTGGACCACTGGCATTTCACTCTGGGTCACTGGCATTTCCCTCTGGACCACTGCCACTTCCCTCTGGGCCACTGGCATTTTCCTCTGGATCACTGCCATTTCCATGTGGACCACTGGCCTTTCGTTCTGTTCCACTGGCCGTTTCCTCTGGACCACATGCAATTCCCTCTGGGCCACTGGCCTTTCGTTCTGTTCCACTGGCATTTCCCTCTGGACCACATGCATTTCCCTCTGGGCCACTGGCATTTCACTCTGGACCACTGTCATTTCACTCTGGGCCACGGGCATTTCACCTGGGCCACTGGCATTTCCCTCTGGACCAATTGCATTTCACTCTGGGCCACTGGCTCTTCACTCTGGGCCGTGGGCATTTCCCCATGGCCACTGCCATTTCCCCGCGGGCCACTGACATTTTACTGGCCCACTGGCATTTTCCTCTGGACCACTGCCATTTCCCTCTGGGCCACTGGCATTTTCCTCTGAACCACTGGCATTTCCCTCTGGACCACGGGCATTTCACTCTGGGCCACTGGCAGTTTCCTCTGGGCCACTGCCATTGCCCCTGGACCACTGCCATTTCCCTCTGGACCACTGACTTTTCACTCTGGGCCGTGGACATTTCCCCAAGGACACTGGCATTTCCCGCGGGCCACTGGCATTTCACTCTGGCCCACTGGCATTTCACTCTGGACCACTGTCATTTCTCTCTGGCACAATGCCATTTCCCCTGGACCACTGGCATTTCCCTCTGGACCACTGGCATTTCACCCTGGGCCACTGGCATTTCCCTGTGAGCCACTGACATTTCCCCGTGGGCCACTGGCATTTCCCTCTGGACCAATGGCATTTCCCCAGGTCCACTGGCATTTCGCTCTGGACCACTGCCATTTCACTCTGGGTGATGGGCATTTCCCCGGGCCACTGGTATTTCCCTCTCGACCACTGCCATTTCACTCTGGACCACTGGCATTTCCCTCTGGACCACTGTCAATTCCCTCTGGACCAATGGCATTTCATTCCAGGCCATGGGAATTTCCCCTGGGCCACTGGCATTTCCTTCTGGACCACTGGCATTTCCCTCTGGACCACCGGCATTTCACCCTGGGCCACGGGCATTCCCCCTGTGCCACTGGCATTTCCCTCTGGGCCACTGGCATTTCCATCTGGGAAACTGGTGTTTCACTCTGGGCTACGGGCATTTCCCCAGGGCCACTGTCATTTCCCTCTGGACCAATGGCATGTCACTCTGCCACTGGCATTTCCCTCTGGGCCACTGGCATTTCACCCTGGGCCACGAGCATTTCCCTCTGGACCACTGACATTTCCCTCCGGGCCACTGGTATTTTCCCTCTGGACCACTGCCATTTCCCTATGTGCCACTGGCATTTCACTGGACCGCTGGCATTTCACTCTGGGTCACTGGCATTTCACTCTGGACCACTGGCATTTCACTCTGGGATACGGGCATTTCCACAGGGCCACTGGCATTTCCCTCTGGACCAATTGCATTTCACTCTGGGCCACTGACATTTCCATCTGGGCCACTGGTATTTCCCTCTTGACCACTGCCATTTCCCTCTGGGCCATTGGCATGTTCCTATGGGCCACTGGCATTTCCCTCTGGACCGCGGGCATTTCACTGTGGCCCACTGGCATTTCCCTCTGAGCCACTGGCATTTCCCTCTGGGACAGTGGCATTTCCCTCTGGGGCGCTGTCATTTTCATCTGGACCACAGGCATTTCACTCTGGGTCACTAATATTTCCCTCTGGGCCACTGGCATTTCACTCTGGACCACTGACCTTTCCATCTGGACCACTGGCATTTCCCTCTGGACCACTGACGTTTCAATCTGGGCCACGGGCATTTTCCCTGGGCCTCTAGCATTTCCCTCTCGACCACTGGCATTTCACCCTCTTGACCACTGACATTTCCCTCCGGGCCACTGGCATTTTCCCTCTGGACCACTGCCATTTCCCTCTGTGCCACTGGCATTTCACTGGACCACTGGCATTTCACTCTGGGTCACTGGCATTTCACTCTGGACCACTGGCATTTCACTCTGGGACACGGACATTTCCACGGGGCCACTGGCATTTCCCTCTGGACCAATTGCATTTCACTCTGGGCCACTGGCATTTCCATCTGGGCCACTGGTATTTCCCTCTTCACCACTGCCATTTCCCTCTGGGCCATTGGCATTTTCCTATGGGCCACTGGCATTTCCCTCTGGACCGCGGGCATTTCACTGTGGCCCACTGGCATTTCCCTCTGAGCCACTGGCATTTCCCTCTGGGACACTGGCATTTCCCTCTGGGGCACTGTCATTTTCATCTGGACCACGGGCATTTCACTCTGGGCCACTAATATTTCCCTCTGGGCCACTGGCATTTCACTCTGGACCACTGACCTTTCCATCTGGCCCACTGGCATTTTCCTCTGGACCACTGCCATTTCCCTCTGGGCCACTGGCATTTTACTCTGAACCACTGGCATTTCCCTCTGGACCACGGACATTTCACTCTGGGCCACTGGCAGTTTCCTCTGGGCCACTGCCATTGCCCCTGGACCACTGCCATTTCTCTCTGGACCACTGACTTTTCACTCTGGGCCGTGGACATTTCCCCAAGGACACTGGCATTTCCCCGCGGGCCACTGGCATTTCACTCTGGCCCACTGGCATTTCACTCTGGACCACTGTCATTTCTCTCTGGCACAATGCCATTTCCCCTGGACCACTGGCATTTCCCTCTGGACCACTGGCATTTCACCCTGGGCCACTGGCATTTCCCTGTGAGCCACTGACATTTCCCCGTGGGCCACTGGCATTTCCCTCTGGACCAATGGCATTTCCCCAGGTCCACTGGCATTTCGCTCTGGACCACTGCCATTTCACTCTGGGTGATGGGCATTTCCCCGGGCCACTGGTATTTCCCTCTCGACCACTGCCATTTCACTCTGGACCACTGGCATTTCCCTCTGGACCACTGTCAATTCCCTCTGGACCAATGGCATTTCATTCCAGGCCATGGGCATTTCGCCTGGGCCACTGGCATTTCCTTCTGGACCACTGGCATTTCCCTCTGGACCACCGGCATTTCACCCTGGGCCACGGGCATTCCCCCTGTGCCACTGGCATTTCCCTCTGGGCCACTGGCATTTCCATCTGGGAAACTGGTGTTTCACCCTGGGCTACGGGCATTTCCCCAGGGCCACTGTCATTTCCCTCTGGACCAATGGCATGTCACTCTGCCACTGGCATTTCCCTCTGGGCCACTGGCATTTCACCCTGGGCCACGAGCATTTCCCTCTGGACCACTGACATTTCCCTCCGGGCCACTGGTATTTTCCCTCTGGACCACTGCCATTTCCCTATGTGCCACTGGCATTTCACTGGACCGCTGGCATTTCACTCTGGGTCACTGACATTTCACTCTGGACCACTGGCATTTCACTCTGGGCCACTGACATTTCCATCTGGGCCACTGGTATTTCCCTCTTGACCACTGCCATTTCCCTCTGGGCCATTGGCATGTTCCTATGGGCCACTGGCATTTCCCTCTGGACCGCGGGCATTTCACTGTGGCCCACTGGCATTTCCCTCTGAGCCACTGGCATTTCCCTCTGGGACAGTGGCATTTCCCTCTGGGGCGCTGTCATTTTCATCTGGACCACAGGCATTTCACTCTGGGTCACTAATATTTCCCTCTGGGCCACTGGCATTTCACTCTGGACCACTGACCTTTCCATCTGGACCACTGGCATTTCCCTCTGGACCACTGACGTTTCAATCTGGGCCACGGGCATTTTCCCTGGGCCTCTAGCATTTCCCTCTCGACCACTGGCATTTCACCCTCTTGACCACTGACATTTCCCTCCGGGCCACTGGCATTTTCCCTCTGGACCACTGCCATTTCCCTCTGTGCCACTGGCATTTCACTGGACCACTGGCATTTCACTCTGGGTCACTGGCATTTCACTCTGGACCACTGGCATTTCACTCTGGGACACGGACATTTCCACGGGGCCACTGGCATTTCCCTCTGGACCAATTGCATTTCACTCTGGGCCACTGGCATTTCCATCTGGGCCACTGGTATTTCCCTCTTCACCACTGCCATTTCCCTCTGGGCCATTGGCATTTTCCTATGGGCCACTGGCATTTCCCTCTGGACCGCGGGCATTTCACTGTGGCCCACTGGCATTTCCCTCTGAGCCACTGGCATTTCCCTCTGGGACACTGGCATTTCCCTCTGGGGCACTGTCATTTTCATCTGGACCACGGGCATTTCACTCTGGGCCACTAATATTTCCCTCTGGGCCACTGGCATTTCACTCTGGACCACTGACCTTTCCATCTGGACCACTGGCATTTCCCTCTGGACCACTGACGTTTCAATCTGGGCCACTAGCATTTCCCTCTGGACCACTGGCATTTCACTCTGGACCACTGGTATTTCACTCTGGGTCATGGATATTTCCCCGGGCCACTGGCATTTCCCTCTGGGGCCACTGGCATTTCACTCTGGGCCACTGGCCTTTCACTCTGGGCCACGGGCATTTCCCCTGGGTCGCTGGCATTTCCCTCTGGACCAATGGCATTTAACTCCGGGCCAATGACATTTCCCTCTGGACCACTGCCATTTCCCTCTGGGCAACTAGCATTTTCCTCTGGACCACTGCCATTTCCCTCTGGCCCACTGTCATTTTCTGCTGAACCACTGTCATTTCCCTCTGGACCACTGGCATTTCACCCTGGGCCACTGGTAGTTTCCTCTGGACCACTGCCATTTCCCCCTGGACCACTGACTTTTCACTCTGGGCCATGGGCATTTCCCCATGGCCACTGGCATTTCCCAGCAGACCACTGGCATTTCATTCTGGTCCACTGGCATTTCGCTCTGGGCCACTGTCATTTCTCTCTGGGTCAATGCCATTCCCCCCTGGATCACTGGTTTTCCCTCTGGACCACTGCTATTTCACTCTGGGTCATGGGAATTTCCCCTGTGCCACTGGCATTTCCCTCTGGGGCCACGGGCATTTCCCCTGGGCCATTGGCATTTCCCTCTGGACCAATGGCATTTCATTCTGGGCCAATGACATTTCCCTCTGGACCAATGCCAGTTCCCTCTGGGCCACTGGCATTTCCCTCTGAACCACTGGCATTTCCCTCTGGGAGCTAGTCCAGTGTCCCAGTGGAAATGCAGGAAGAGATTAAGCCGTTCCAGCGGCGCAAAGATGAAATGTCTATACAAGCAGACTGCCTTCTGTGGGGCAATCGAGTAGTGGTCCCCAAGAAGGGGAGAGACACCTTCATCAATGACCTCCACAGTACCTACCCAGGCATCATAATGATGAAAGCGATAGCCAGATCCCACGTGTGGTGGCCCGGTATCGATGCGGACTTAGAGTCCTGCGTTCACAGATGTAATACATGCTCGCAGTTAAGCAATGTACCCAGGGATGCGCCACTAAGTTTATGGTCTTGGCCCTCCAAACCGTGGTCTAGGGTACACGTCGACTATGCAGGCCCATTCTTGGGTAAAATGTTCCTTGAGCTTGTAGACGCGTATTCCAAGTGGATTGAATGTGAGATAATGTCGGCAAGCACGTCCGCTACCACTACTGAAAGCCTGCGGGCCATGTTTTACACGCATGGCTTACCCGATGTCCTGGTGAGCGACAACGGGCCATGTTTTACCAGTGCTGAGTTCAAAGAATTCTTGACCCGTAACGGGATCAAACATGTCACATCTGCCTCGTTTAAACCAGCATCCAATAGTCAGGCAGAGAGAGCAGTGCAAACCATCAAGCAAGGCTCGAAGAGGGTGACTGAAGGATTGCTGCAGACTCGCCTACCCCGAGTCCTGCTTAGCTACTGCACGAGACCTCACTCGCTCACTGGGATCCCACATGCTGAACTGTTCATGAAAAGAGCACTTAAGACAAGGCTCTCGTTAGTTCACCCTGATCTACATGAACAGGTAGAGAGCAGGCGACTTCAACAAAGTGCATACCATGATAGTGCAAATGTGTCACACGAGATTGAAATCAATGACCCTGTATTTGTATTAAATTATGGACAAGTTCCAAGTGGCTTCCCGGCACTGTCGTGGCCAAAGAGGGGATTCGGGTCAAACTTTCAAATGAACTCCTCATTCACCGGAAACACTTGGACCAAATCAAACTCAGATTCACGGACTATCCTGAACAACCCACCTTGGACCCTATCTTTTTTGATCCCCCAACATACACACCAGTGGCAACTGGCACCATGGTTGACCACGAAGCAGAACCCATCATCCACAGCAGCCCAGCAGGGCCCAACACACCAGGCAGCCCAGAAAGGCCAGCTACACAGCAGCCCAGCGAGGGCCCAACAAATGATTCAAAAATAACGGCTTTCACACCGAGACGATCAACCAGGGTAAGAAGGGCCCCAGATCGACTCACATTGTAAATAGTTACATGATTGATTTTGGCGGGGAGGGGGGGAGTGTTGTTATATATGTGAACTTGTATTTACTCTGTACAGCCACCAGAGGGCTCATCCCCTGGAGTCCCAAGGGATCCCATAATCCCTTGGGAGCACAGGTATTTAAGGAGGCCTCACAGGTTGGAGAGGCACTCTGGAGACCTGCAATAAAAGACTAAGGTTACACTTTACTTTGAGCTCACAGTGTTCAATCTTACTCTTTCTCCATACTTAACAATTTCCTTTTCATAAAACCATGCAGACTCTGCTTGATTGAATCATGCTTTTCCAAATGTCCCACTACTGCTTCCTTAATAATGAACTCCAGCATTTTCCCAATGACAGATGTTAGGCTAACTGGTCTAAAGTTTCCTGTTTTTTGTCTGCCTCCTTTTTTAAGTAGGGGCATTACATTTGTGATTTTCCAATCCGCTGGGACATCCATGGAATTTTGGTTGAATACAACCAATGCATCCACTATCTCTGCAGCCACTTCTCTTAAGACCCTAGGATGTAAGCCATTAGGTCCAAGGGACTTGTCCGCCTTTAGTCCCAATATTTTACCCAGTATTACTTCATTAGTGATAGTGATTGTATTAAGTTCCTCCCTACCTATAGCCCCTTGATTATCCACTATTGGGATGTTTTTAGTGTCTTCTACCGTGAAGACCAATACAAAATATTTGTTCAACGTCTCTGCCATTTCCCTGTTCTCCATTATTAATTCCCCAGTCTCATCCTCCAGGGGACCAACATTTACTTTAGCCACTCTTTTCCTTTTTATGTACCTGTATATAAAAACTATCTGTTTTTATATTTCATGCTAGTTTACTTTCATAATCTATCTTCCCTCTCTTTGTCATTTTTTTTAGTCCCCTTGGGCCACTGGCATTTCCCTCTGGACCACTGGCATTTCACTCCGGGCCACTGGCATTTCACTCCGGACCACTGGCATTTCACTCTGGGCCACTGACATTTCCTCGTGGGCCACGGTATTTCACTCTGGGCCACTGGCATTTCCCCATGTGCCACGGGCATTTCACTCTGGACCACTGGCATTTCCCTCTGGACCACTATCATTTCACTCTGGACCACGGGCATTTCCCTCTGGACCACTGGCATTTCCCCGTGGACCACTGCCATTTCCCTCTGGTCCACTGGCAAGCTTCCACTTGGTGGCAGAATTCTTGTCAGGAGCCCGCCATGAGTGCCGACTGACCCTGACTGGGGAAACTGAAATATATTTCCTCGAAATTGAGGAAGACTTGCTTCCACTTTAAAAGTGAGTTCTTAGGTGACGGAACAGTCCAATATGGGAATTACAGTCGCTGTCACAGATGGGACAGACCGTCGTTGAAGGAAAGGGTGGGTGGGGAGTCTGGTTTGCCGCATGCTCCTTCCGCTGCCTGCGCTTGTTTTCTGCATGCTCTCGGTGACGAGACTCGAAGTGCTCAGCGCCCTCCCGAATGCTCTTCCTCCACTTAGGGCGGTCTTTGGCCAGGGACTCCCAGCTGTCGGTGGGGATGTTGCATTTTATCAAGGAGGCTTTGAGGGTGTCCTTGAAACATTTCCTCTGCCCACCTGGGGCTTGCTTGCCGTGTATGAGTTCCGAGTAGAGCGCTTGCTTTGGGAATCTTGCATCAGGCATGTGAATAATGTGGCCTCTCCCCAACAGAGCTGGTCGAGTGTGGTCAGTGCTTCGATGCTGGGGATGTTGGCCCCTGATCGAAGACACTAACCTTGGTGCGTCTGTCCTCTGAGGGGATTTGCAGGATCTTGCGGAGATATCGTTAGTGTTATTTCTCCAGTGATTTGAGGTGTCTACTGTACATGGTCCACGTCTCTGAGCCATACAGGAGGCCGGGTATCACTGCAGCCCTGTAGACCATGAGCTTGGTGCCAGATTTGAGGGCCTGATCTTTGAAAACTTTCTTCCTCAGGCGGCTGGCGCACTGGAGGTGGTGTTGAATCTCGTCGTCGATGTCTGCCCTTGCTGATAATAGGCTCCCAAGGCATGGAAAGTAGTCCACGTTATCTAGGGCTGCGCCATGAATCTTGATGACTGGGGGGCAGTGTTGTGTGGCGGGGTCAGGTTGGTGGAGGACCTTTGTCTTACGGATGTTTAGCGTAAGACCCATGCCTTCGTACACCTCGATGAAGATGTTGACAATGACTTGGAGTTCAGTCTCTGAATGTGCGCAGACACAAGCGTCGTCCGTGTACTGTAGCTCAACAACAGAGGATGGGACGGTCTTGGATCTGGCCTGGAGATGGCGAAGGTTGAACAGGTTCCCATTGGTTCTATAGTTTAGTTCCACTCCAGCGGGGAGCTTGTTGAGTGTGAGGTGGAGCATTGCAGCGAGGAAGATCGAGAACATCGCGATGACGCAGCCCTATTTGACCCCGGTCCGGACGTGGATTGGGTCTGTGGTGGATCCGTTGGTCAGGATCACGGCTTGCATGTCGTCGTGGAGCAGGCGGAGGATGGCGACAAAATTTTTGGGGGCAGCCCAAACGGAGGAGGACGCTCCATAGTCCCTCGCAGTTAACAGTGTCGAAGGCCTTTGTAAGGTCAAAGGCCATGTACAAGGGTTGGTGCTGTTCCCTGCATTTCTCTTGCAGTTGTCGTGCGGTGAAGATCATATCTGTTGTGCCCCGTAGTGGACGGAATCCGCACTGTGACTCCGGGAGGAGCTCCTCAGCCACAGGGAGAAGACGGTTGAGGAGGATTCTAGCGATGACCTTCCCAGTGGCTGATAACAGGGAGATTCCTCTGTAGTTGCCGCAGTCGGACTTGTCCCCTTTTTTAAAGATGGCCACGATTACTGCATCTCTGACATCTCCCGGCTTGCTCTCCTCCCTCCAGATGAGAGAGATGAGGTCATGCATTCGTGCCAATAGTGCCTCTCCGCCATACTTTAGTGCCTCAGCGGAGATTCCATCCGCTCCCGATGTCTTGTTGTCCTTGAGCTGGCGGATGGCCTTTTCTACCTTGTGCTGGGCTGGGGTTTTGCTGAGATAGTGGCAGGTAACATGCTGCAGGATGGAGTCGAGAACACTCGGGTCAAAGGCAGAGTCTCGGTTAGGGAGATCTGCGAAGTGCTCCTTTCAGCGGGCCCTGACAGCCTCAGTGTCCTTAATGTGTGTCTCCCCGTTCTTGGCCAGCAGTGGGATGGGACCTTGGGTGCCTGGGCCGTAGGTGGCCTTGACTGCGATGAAGAATCCTCGCACATCATGGCTGTCGGCCAGCTGCTGAATTTCCTAAGCTTTCTCCATCCACCACCTGATCTTTAAGTCCCGGGTTTTTTGTTGGACCTCGGCCGTAAGCCGTCTGTAATGCTGCTTTGCTGCTCCCGAGTTGGGTTGTTGTTTTAGGTTCAGAAATGCCCTGCGCTTGCGATTTATTAGCTCTTGGATCTCCTGGTCATTCTCATCAAACCAGTCCTCGTGTTTCCTGGTTGAGTGACCGAGCGTCTCTTTACAGGCACTGGTTATGTTGGCCTGAAGGGCAGACCAAGCGCTGTGGGCACTCTGCGTCTTGGGGTCATCGAGGGTCGCCAGGTTGGCACTGAGGCGCTGGCTGTATAGGGCTCTCTTAGCTGGGTCTTTGAGTGCCCCGGCGTTGATTTTTTTGTGGCACTGCTTCTGTTGCCGTCGTCGTTTTGGGGCTATGGTGATGTTGATGATGGAATGTGTTATGTATGTAAACCTGTAAATACCATGTCTAACCACCAGAGGGCTTATCCCCTGGAGTCCCAAGGGACCCCACAATCTCTTGGGAGCACCTGTATATAAGGAGGCCTCACAGGCTGGAGAGACATTCTGATATCTGCAATAAAGGACTCCGGTCACACCTTACTTTGAGCTTGCAGTACCTAGTCTGACTCTTTATTCAAGACATAACAAAACGGAAGATGGAAACTGAAATACATTTAGGTCCTAATTTGCTATTCTGTGAAGATCCCACTGAATCCCCTTGAAAGAATAATGATTTGAATTTATAGAATCATAGAATGGTTACAGCACGAAAGGAGGCCATTCAGCCCGTTGAGCCCGTGCTGGCTCTCTGTAAGAGCCCTTCAGCTAGTCCCACACCCCCACCCCTTCCCTGTAGCCCTGCAAAATTTTTTTCCCTTCAGGTACTTATACAACTCCCTTTTGAAAACCATGATGGAGTCTACCTCCACCAACCTCTCAGGCAGTGCAGTCCAGATCCTAACCACTCGCTGCGTAAAAAAGGTTTTTCCTCATGTCGCCTTTGGTTCTTCTGCCAATCACCTTAAATCTGTGTCTTCTGGTTCTTGACCTTTCTGCCAATGGGAACAGTTTCTCTCTATCTACTCTGTCCAGGCCCCTCATGATTTTGAACACCTCGATCAAATCTCCTCTCAACCTTCTCTGCTCTAAGGAGAACAACCCCAGCTTCTCCAGTCCATCCACGTAACTGAAGTCCCTCATCCCTGGAACCATCCTTGTAAACCTTTTCAGCACCCTCTCTAAGGTCTTCACATCCTTCCTAAAGTGCAGTGCCCAGAATTGGGCATAATGCTCCAGTTGAGGCCGAACCAGCGCTTTACAGAGGTTCATCACTGGGATTCATTATTTTATGCACGCGACTGCTGCCAATGGAGATGAAGTCGTTGCGGGTGCGCAGACTCAGTGTTTCTTCGATTGTCCGCTAACTGAAAAGAAAATATTGCCACCATTGCAAAAGACAACACTTCCAAAGAAAGGACAGCCGGGGGGCAGGGGGGGGGGGGGGCGGGGGGGGGGCAGCGGTGGTGAGAGAGATCGCTACTGCCAAACAGAGCCGCATCAGGAAAAGAAAGTCTGCGCCAGCAAAACACCGTAAACGTCCATTTTTATTCATTGTCTTCTCCTTTCCCTTCAGACGGAGCTCGCGCACCGTACAAATAAATCCCCGTAATCCTCCCCATGGAAATATTATACATTTACTGGAATTCTTTGAGGATATAACGAGCATGGTGGATAGAGGTGTACCGATGAATGTGGTGTATTTAGATTTCCAAAGGGCATTCGATAAGGTGCCACACAAAAGGTTACTGCAGAAGATAAAGGTTCGCGGAGTCAGAGGAAATGTATTAGCATGGATAGAGAATTGGCTGGCGAACAGAAAGCAGAGAGTCGGGATAAATGGGTCCTTTTTGGGTTGGAAATCGGTGGTTAGTGGTGTGCCACAGGGATCGGTGCTGGGACCACAACTGTTTACAATATACATCGATGACCTGGAAGAGGGGACAGAGTGTAGTGTTACAAAATTTGCAGATGACACAAAGATTAGTGGGAAAGCGGTTTGTGTAGAGGACATAGAGAGGCTGCAAAGAGATTTAGATAGGTTAAGCGAATGGGCTAAGGTTTGGCAGATGGAATACAATGTCGGAAAATGTGAGGTCATCCACCTTGGAAAAAAAAACAGTAAAAGGGAATATTATTTGAATGGGGAGAAATTACAACATGCTGCGGTGCAGAGGGACCTGGGGGTCCTTGTGCATGAATCCCAAAAAGTTAGTTTGCAGGTGCAGCAGGTAATCAGGAAGGCAAATGAAATGTTGGCCTTCATTGCGAGAGGGATGGAGTACAAAAGCAGGGAGGTCCTGCTGCAACTGCACAGGGTATTGGTGAGGCCGCACCTGGAGTACTGCGTGCAGTTTTGGTCACCTTACTTAAGGAAGGATATACTAGCTTTGGAGTGGGTACAGAGACGATTCACTAGGCTGATTCCGGAGATGAGGGGGTTACCTTATGATGATAGATTGAGTAGACTGGGTCTTTACTCGTTGGAGTTCAGAAGGATGAGGGGTGATCTTAGAGAAACATTTAAAATAATGAAAGGGATTGACAAGATAGAGGCAGAGAGGTTGTTTCCACTGGTCGGGGAGACTAGAACTAGGGGGCACAGCCTCAAAATACGGGGGAGCCAATTTAAAACCGAGTTGAGAAGGAATTTCTTCTCCCAGAGGGTTGTGAATCTGTGGAATTCTCTGCCCAAGGAAGCAGTTGAGGCTAGCTCATTGAATGTATTCAAGTCACAGATAGATAGATTTTTAACCAATAAGGGAATTAAGGGTTACGGGGAGCGGGCGGGTAAGTGGAGCTGAGTCCACGGCCAGATCAGCCATGATCTTGTTGAATGGCGGAGCAGGCTCGAGGGGCTAGATGGCCTACTCCTGTTCCTAATTCTTATGTCCTTATGTTGTTATGTAATACTTAAACCAACCTGTGCTATTATTATGCCTTATTAAACCAACCCAGAGCTCTAGAGATATAGGCATGCTATATAACTGGTATTATACATTCATACTGAAACCACCACATATTTACGCGCAGAACGCCAGAGCGCGGAAGCTCAGCTTCTGGTCGTTGGCTGCAGCCACTCCGTTATTTTATGACATCGAGTCTACAGCACAGAAACAGGCCATTCGGCACGACTGGTCCGTGCCGGTGTTTATGCTCCACACGAGTCTCCTCCCACCCTATTTCATCTAACCCCATTAACACAACCTTCTATTCCGTTCTCCCTCCTGTACGTATCTAGATTCCCCTTACATACATCTATACTATTCGCCTCAACCACTCCCTGTGGTAGCAAGTTCCACATTCTCACCACATTCGGCAAAGAAGTTGCTCCTGACTTCCTTATTGGATTTACAAGTGAGTATCTCGTATTTATGATCCCGAGTTTTAGACTGCGGAATGACGAACATAAGAAATAGGAGCAGGAGCAGGCCATTTGGCCCCTCGAGCCTGCTCCGCCATTTAATAAGATCATGGCTGATCTTATCATGGACTCAACTCCACTTCCCTGCCCGCTCCCCATAACCCTTTACTCCCTTATCGCTCAAAAATCTGTCTATTTCCACCTGAAATATATTCAATGACCCAGCCTCCACAGCTCTCTGGGCAGAGAATTTCATAGATTTACGACCCTCTGAGAGAAGAAATTCCTCCTTAATTACATTTTAAACGGGCGACCTCTTATTCTGATACTGTGCCCCCTCGTTTTAGTTTCCCCCACGAGGGGAAACATCCTCTCTATATCTATCCTGTCAAGCCCCCTCAGAATCTTATATCAGAAGGGTAAAGATCAGTCTGGGTGGGGGTGGGTGAGCAGATGATTCTGACATTGGTAGCAAAACTCTGACGGCAAAAACGTCCTTCCAACGTCTTTGAAAGTTTCAGTTTTTTGGAAAAATATGAATGTTTCCACGATAGTAGATTGAACAAATGCAAGCACGATATGTCGGCTCCAAAAAAAAATTGAAATACAAGCCCTCCATTTCTCGAACCTACTGTGGTGGAACCGAGCTGCTTACTCCCAGGATTGTATATCATAAAAGGGCTCAGTTATAACTGCTGACCAAAAAATAGACTCTTGTTTTTTTGCTTTGCCTTTCCCAGTCGGTTTTCCAGCAGTGGAGTTTGAAACGCTAGTTGTTCGCACGGCGCGTGCCCAAAACACAGCCCACGTCAGGGATTTTTACAAAGGTAGCACTCACAGTAACAACAATAGCTTGCATTTATATAGCGCCTTTAACATGGTAAAACTTCCCAAGGCGCTTCACAGGAGAGATTATCAAACAAAATCCAAATAAGGTGAAATTAGGGCAGGTGAGGTAGGTTTCAAGGAGCAGTTACAGTTGTATATGTTTTGGATGTGTGCTGCCCATAAAATGTTGATTGGCTGTCTGAGTTAGACATTTATAGCTGGATCAAATGTGAGAGACCTTGTAAGCTGAGCTCTCCCTGTCTGTCTGAGCTGACAATGCAGTTTGTGTGCAGTCGTGGGCATTTACAAGATTTCCAAAGCAAGCGCTCTACTCGGAACTCCTACACGGCAAGCGAGCCCCAGGTGGGCAGAGGAAATGCTTCAAGGACACCCTCAAAGCCTCCTTGATAAAATGCAACATCTTCACCGACACCTGGGAGTCCCTGGCCAAAGACCGCCTTAAGTGGAGGAAGAGCATCCGGGAGGGCGCTGAGCACCTCGAGTCTCGTCGCCGAGAGCATGCAGAAATCAAGTGCAGGCAGCGGAAGGAGCGTGCGGCAAACCAGACTCCCCACCCACCCTTTCCCTCAACCACTGTCTGCCCCACCAGTGACAGAGACTGTAATTTCCGTATTGGACTGTTCAGTCACCTAAGAACTCACTTTAAGAGTGGAAGCAAGTCTTCCTCGATTCCGAGGGACTGCCTATGATGGTGATGATGATCTACCTACAAAAGGCCAAGGAGGGTTCAGAGAGGAACAAGAAGGATAATTCTATGGCTTTGGGCTTTAACTGGGTATCTGCCTTCAAAGTGCCATTGGCAGGTACTCAAGAATAGGTCACCCATCCACCGGCCCTTTCAACTGAGGATAATGCAGGCCTGAAGAGATCTAGGAAGAATTTCCTTCAATCAATGTCTTCTCAGCTGGATATCCCTTTTCCTGTCCCTACAATTAGAAGCAAAAGCAAAATAAATGCTGAGGGAGTGCTGCACTGTCGGAGGTGCCGTCTTGCGAATTTTGCTTTTGTACCACTCATTTAATCACTGAGTTATAACCCACTTAAAGTTGCTTCTGTTTGGTATCTGCTGTTCATGAGAGGAGGTAGTTTTATTCAGTATTGCGTTCGTGGTTGTGATACATTTGTGCCAAATGATTGCTACAGATTGGAGTTGATCAGGAAATTCTGTGAGCTATGCAGATTTTTTTTTAATCAAATGCATCAGCTGTCTTAGTTTTCTAATCAGATGTCAGCTGTGGCTCAGTGGGCAGCGCACTCGCTTCTGAGTCAGAAGGTTGTGCGTTCAAGTCCCACTCTGGGGACTTGAATATGTGACCCAGGCTGTGCTCCAATGCAGTTCTGAGGGAGCCCTGCAGTGTCAGAGGGGCTGTCTTTCAGCTCAGATGTTAAACTGAGGCCCCATCTGCTCTCAAATGGATGTAAATGATCCCACGGCACTATTTTGAAGAAGAACAGGGAAGTTCTCACCGATGTCCTGGCCAATATTTATCCCTCAATCAACATCACAAAAACAGATGATCTGGTCATTATCATGTTGCTGTTTGTGGGAGCTTGCTGTGCGCAAGTTGGCTGTCGCGTTTCCCACATTACAACAGTGACTGCACTTCAAAAAGTACTTCATTGGCTGTAAAGCGCTTTGGGACGGCCGGTGGTCGGGAAAGGTGCTATATAAATGCAAGTCTTTTTCTTTTATTTACGCCCTGAGCCATCAGGGAATCCCATAATTCACATTTAATACTCAAAACACTCCTTGCGTCTTGGAGCCAATTGATAATTTTGTCCGCACAAAGCCACAATAAATTTCAAACACTGCATTGGCATCATAAGTGGCAGTTCCATCTGTGGAAGCAGCTCTGTTGTTTAAACAGGAGGTCACTAGTGTCTGTGTTGGCCTAGCAAGCAATGCTTTCTCCCTGTCTCACTGGAAGTATAGCTAAAAGCAATTGATGCTGCTGGGCACTGTGTGCCGCCATTTTGTTTTCTAGCGCCCAGCCTGGTCATGTGACTTTTACTTTGTGGGCCTGTTCGGGCCTCCTCCTGAGGTTGAGCAGGACCCGCAACCGAACACACTTCGGGGTTTCATTTAAGGTAAACGGGCTAACCAACCGCCATTAAAACTGCAAACATATTTAACCAGCGCACCAGCAGAGGAAGCGGAATCTCAAAGTCACCAATTTGACTTGGAAGCAAGAGGTGCCCGCACGGCGAGAGTGGGCGCTTCCCGCTTGCCACGCCACCGTCGTGCCACTGCTGGCGGAGAGGACTGGCGAAGCAACCGCATGCCAGCGTGGGAGGGCTTTTTCTGGCATTGGGCTTTGAAACTGAAGTGGGGGCGGCAGGGGGACTTTCTGTGTCCAGCGGGATATTGCGCCCGTGTTCCATAATGGAGGGAAAATCTTGAGCCGGTACTGGCCAATTTCTCCGTAAACGCTCCTGGAGAATTCCCCCCTGCCCGCCCCCCCCTCCCCCCACCCTGCCCCCACCGACACCCTCCATTTTCTGAAACAAGTGAGCAGCTCTTGCGTGTTAATGAAAATTCTGCAGTCAGTGAAAGAAAATGACAGAATTTAAAATTCTTCAATTTCTCTGGATTTCAGCCACAGCTAGGGGCATTCCCTCACTGCGTAGTGACAGCGACCGTGGAATACATCCATTTTTGAAACCTCCTCATGTAGATGAAAAGATATAAACAAAATGGGTGCCAGTAACTTGGTATTGGAGGATTGTTCAGTATTTTACATGTTGGGGGGAAAATTGCGGTCGGAGGCTTCCTTCAGGTGAACTCTTCTGACCGGAAAAAAATTACAAAAATACCTGGAGGAACGTAGGATTGTGGTCGGAGGCCTAGTTTCGCAATCCAGCGTACGGGAACATGTCTTCCAGGTACGCATTGGTATCCTGAGATCACGCGGGCCTGGACCACCAATGAACATCTAGTATTCCCATTAATAATGGGAACTCCGATTATACGAGCTCCCATTAGTATCAATGAGAATACCCCCAAAAACAAGAAACACAACACAATAAATAAAAAAAACACCTCACATATTTAAAATTAATTGAAATTGAAATGTTTTAGAAAAAAGTATATTTTTTGGAATTGAAAAAAAAAAGGTTAAGAATAAACTTACCTTAATGGACAGGGTTTTTAAATATAAAAATTGATGATTACATTTAATTTTTCTATGTTTTAAAACTCTTACGCTGGTAAAAGTAGGCCAAGCCTGAACCACCCCTTCAAAGACCCAGTGGACAAGACAAAAAAAATGTTGTTATAGCCATCTGTGCAACTTCGCAATTTAAAAATACATGACATGGATGGCAATGCGAGAACCATAGATCTGCACTGTTAAGACATTTGTCCCAAAATGTTCACTCACATAACTTGTGCTTCATTGAAAGGCAGCCATTTTCTAATTGTGACATAAAATCCGGCAGTAATTCCTGTTGGAAAGCCATCTCATTTATTTGTGCTGACATGTTATTTTGAAGCAGAGGCTTGTTTCTCGGCCTAGTTCAATCGATTACTGTAATCACAGGGTGCGGAAGAGCTCCATGCAGCTAATAAAAGAATACAGGCAACTGCACAAGAGGGACCTGACTAACACGTATTTTTAGCCACAAACCTTGGCCAATTAATTGACCAAAAGTGGATAGAAGAATATTGTAGTATCTCGAAGATAGGCATTTAATGATCTTTGGTGGGTTATAAACATTCATTATGACTTAAAGCCATCCATCCTAAAATGGCTTTTTATTTCCTATGATACCACTATGGGTAAATTTGTCAGAATGTTTTCAACACGACAGAGTTTCTGTTATCAAATGAATTTGTATCTTGCTATGATCTTGAGGTATTACATTTTGGTAAGAAAAATAATGAGGCCACATATTACGTGGAAAATACGAATCTAAATGCAGTGGAGGAGCAAAGGGATCTCGGAGTACAAATACACAAATCATCAAAAATAGACATAAAAAAACAAACCAAGCACTATGGTTTCTTTCCAGAGGGACAGAATTGAAAAGTAGGGAAGTTATGCTAAACTTGTATCGAACCTTGGTTAGAGCACACTTGGAGTACTGTGTACAGTTCTGGTCACCATATTATAAGAAGGATATAGAGGCACTGGAGAGGATGCAGAGATTTACAAGGATGATACCAGAAATGCGAGGCTATACATATCAGAAAAGGATAAGCAGGCTGGGCCTCTTCTCTTGACCGAATCGAGGTCTTTAAAATGATGAAAGGTTTTGATAGAGTAGAAACAGAGAGAGTGTTTCCACTTTTGGGGAAGAGCATAACTAGAGGCCATCAATATAAGATAGTCACCAAGAAATCAAATAGGGAATTCATAAAATGTCTTTACCCAGAGAGTGGTGAGAATGTGGAACTCGCTACCACAGGGAGTGGTTGAAGCGAATAGTACAGATGCATTTAAGGGGAGGCTAGACAAACATATGAGGGAGAAGGGAATAGAGGGCTATGCTGATAGATTTAGATGAGGAAAGACGGGAGGAGGCTCGAGTGGAGCATAAACGCCGGCATGGACTGGATGGGCCGAATGTCCTGTTTCTGTGCCGTTTATCCTATGTAATCATGTGTAATTTCTATTGACAATAAGGGATGTTTTGGCAGGGCTTTTTTGGATATTCTGGTTAGCCATATGCTGATGACACCCAGCTCTACCTCACTACCACTTCTCTCGACCCCTCCACGGTCTTTAAATTATCAGACTGCTTGTCTGACATCCAGTTCTGGATGAGCAGAAATTTTCTCTAATTGAATATTGGGAAGACCGAAGCCATTGTTTTCGGTCCCCGCCACAAACTGCGTTACCTAGCTACTGACTCCATCCCTCTCCCCAACTTCTGTCTGAGGCTGAACCAGACTGTTTGCAACCTTGGTGTCATATTTGAGCCTAAAATGTGCTTTCGACCACATATCGCAGCATAACTAAGACCGCCTATTTCCACCTATGTAACATCGCCTGTCCCCGCCCTTGCCTCAGCTCATCCGCTGCTGAAACCCTCATCCATGCCTTTGTTACCTCTAGACTTGACTATTCCAACGCACTCCTGGCTGGTCTTCCACATTCTATCCTACATAAACTAGAGGTGATCCAAAACTCGGCTGCCCCGTGTCCTAACTCGCATCAAGTCCCGCTCACCCATCACTCACTGTGCTCACTGCCCCATATCCTAACTCGCACCAAGTCCCGCTCACCCATCACCTCCCTGTGCTCGCTGACCTACATTGGCTCCTGGTTAAGCAACGCCTCGATTTCAAAATTCTCATCCTTATTTCCAAATCCCTCCATAGCCTCGTCCCTCCCTATCTCTGTAATCTCCTCCAGCCCCACAACCCCCCGAGATGTCTGCGCTCCTCGAATTCTGCCCTCCTGAGCATCCCTGATTATAATCACTCCACCATCGGTGGCCATGCCTTCTGTTGCCTCGGCTCCAAGCTCTAGAACTCCCTGCCTAAACCTCTTCGCCTCTTTACCTCTCTTTCCTCCTTTAAGACGGTCCTTAAAACCTACCTCTTTGACCAAGCTTTTGGTCACCTGCCCTAATTTCTCCTTATGCGGCCCGGTGTCAAATTTTGTTATCTCATAATACTCCTGTGAAGCATCTTGGGACGTTTCACTACGTTAAAGGCACTATATCAATGCAAGTTGTTGTTGCTTCATTAATCTTCCACAGCATTGTAGCTTGAACAGCGAGGACTATTCTTTACATAGTTTTTCGGATGGTATTAGATTGTTAACTGATATTAACAGAGGTAACTGATATTCAGTCGGCTTAAGCTGACAGTCCCTGCAGCAGTGTTGGAATCTAACCAGTAGAAGTAGATTTGAAAACATAATCTCGTGTTTACATTTATCTACTCCCTGCATCGCAGTCGGGCTATTAACAAAGCATTGAATGGCAGCCTGAGCGCTTCAGCTTGCGAGGAATGGAGGACAAACTGGCAGGGTTTCTCCTGTCATGCAATGCACCTTCTGTTGGTTGGTCACGGTGTGACGATCCCAATGGATTAAAGTGTCCTGCTGTGCAGCAGAAGAAAGAAGCACAGCACCAGAACAAATAGCGCAAAGAAGAAGGTTTGACGAAGCTAGCTTCAGTTAGTAGGTGGAATATAATTTACGAGGAAACGTTTGCATTCAGAGGGACCTGGGTGTCCTTGTACACGAGTCACAGAAAGTTAACATGCAGGTACAGCAAGCAATTAGGAAAGCAAATGGTATGTTAGCTTTTGTTATAACGTGATTGGAGTACAAGAGTAAAGACGTCTTACTGCAGTTATACAGGGAATGGGTGAGACCACACCTGGATTACTACGAAGAGTTCTGGTCTCCTTATCAAGGAAAGGCATACTTGCCATAGAGGGAGTGCAACGAAGGTTCACCAGACTGATTTCTGGGATGAGGGCATTGCCCTATGAGGAGAGATTGAGTAGACTGGGCCTATATTCCCTAGAGTTTAGAAGAATGAGAGGCAATCTCATTGAAACATTCAAAATTCTTACAGGGCTTGACAGGGTGGATGCAGGGAGGATGTTTCCCCCGGGCTGGGGTGTCTAGAACCAGGGGTCACAGTCTCAGGATAAGGGGTCAGCCATTTAGGACTGAGATGAGGAGACATTTTTTTCGCTCAAAGGGTTGTGAATCTTTGGAATTCTCTACCCCAGAGGGCTGTGGAGGCTCTTTTATGTTCAGAATAACTCCACGAGACTGTATATTGCAAGCTCAAACTGTTGTGACCTTGGTCTCTTTAATGTAACTCCAGAGTGAGGAAGCAGCAAGGTGGACTGCCTTTTATACTAGCTTGCTCAGGGTGTGCAGGTGACCCTTGGGTCTCCCACAGGTGCGTCCCCTGGTGGCAAGTCTTACATATTGGTAATGTTTACATACATAACATCATTCCCCCCCTGCCCCCCCCCCACCTCCCGCAAAGTCTTAGATACAAGTTATTTACAAGTTGAGGCGATCCGGGGCTCTACGTTCCCGGGTTGATCGCCTGAGTTGAAGTCCTGGCATGGGTGTGTCGGTCAGATCATTGCTGCACTGTGGTGTGGCTGGTCTGATTGGACTGTCGGGCAAGGTGGGTTCATCCTCGTGGTTGACCGCGAGGTCGATTGCTGGTTGGGTGGATCATTGATGGTAATGTCCTCTTCAAACTGTTCTTGGTTGTCAGTGAACCAGAGTTTGGTCTGATCCAAGTGCTTTCTGCACATTTGTCCATTCAAAAGTTTGACAACAAACACTCTTATTCCCCTCCTTGACTAACACAGTGCCAGCAACCCATTTGTGACCATGACCGTAATTAAGAACAAACACAGGGTCATTAACCTTAATGTCACGCGATACAGCCGCGCGATCGTGGTACACGTTATGCCGGTAACGCTGGGTTTCTACATGATCATTGAGATCCGGGTGGACTAAGGAAAGCCTGGTTTTGAGTGCTCTCTTCATTAGCAAACCTGCAGGGGGAACCCTGATAAGCGAGTGGGGTTCCGTGCGGTAGCTGAGCAGAATCTGAGATAACCGGGTCTGCAGGGAACCGTCCTTCACGCGTTTCAAGCTCTGCTTGATGGTTTGGACTGCCCATTCCGCTTGACCATTGGATGCGGGCTTAAACGGGGCAGACCCGACATGCTTAATGCCATTGCGGGTCATGAACTCGTTGAATTCCAAGCTGGTGAAGCATGGTCCATTGTCACTAACAAGGACGTCGGGCAAAACATGTGTGGAGAACATGACCCGGAGGCTTTCAATGGTGGCAGTGGATGTACATGATGACATTATTATACATTCAATCCATTAAGAGTAAGCGTCCACTGCTACTAGTAACATCTTTCCTAGAAAGGGGCCAGCGAAATCGACGTGGACCCTGGACCACGGTTTGGAGGGCCATGACCACAGACTCAGTGGGACCTCCCTTGGGGCATTGCTCAACTGTGAGCAAGTGTTACATTGGTGTACGCATGTCTCCAATTCCAAGTCAATGCCGGGCCACCAAACGTGTGACCTGGCGATAGCCTTCATCATGACTATGCCTGGGTAAGTACTGTGAAGGTCGCGTATAAACGTTTCCCTGCCTTTTTTTGGCAAAACTACACGATTCCCCCATAGGAGACAGTCCGAATGGATGGACATTTCATCCTTGCATCGGTGGAACGGCTTAATTTTGTCTTGCATTTCCCCAGGAACCGCCGACCAGCTCCCATTGAGGACACAGCTTTTTACTAGTGATAGCACCGAGTCCTGGCTGGTCCAGGTCCTGATCTGGCAAGCCGTGACGGGTGACCCCTCGCTCTCAAAAGCATCCATTACAAGAAGCAAGTCTGCGGGTTGTGCCATTTCCACCCCGGTGGTGGGCAATGGTAGCCGACTGAGGGCATCAGCACAGTTCTCAGTGCCTGGTCTGTGGTGGATTACATAGTCATACGCAGATAACGTTAGTGCCCATCTTTGGATGCGGGATGAAGCATTGGTGTTAATACCTTGGCTTTCTGAAAACAGCGAAATGAGCGGCTTGTGGTCGGTTTCGAGCTCGAACCGGAGCCCAAATGGGTATTGGTGCATTTTCTTAACCCCGTATACGCATGCTAATGCATCTTTCTCAACCATACTGTAGGCTCTTTCAGCCTTAGATAAGCTTCTGGACGCATATGCAACAGGTTGCAGTTTGCCTGACACATTGGCTTGCTGTAACACACAACCGACTCCGTACGAAGATGCATCACAAGCTAGTACTAAACGTTTACATGTCATACAATACAAGTAACTTGTTAGAACATAGCAGGTTTCTGGCCTTGTTAAAGGCTGTCTCTTGAGATTTACCCCAAATCCAATCGTCACCCTTACGTAGCAATAAATGCAAAGGTTCCAGCAAAGTGCTCAACCCCGGTAGAAAGTTACCAAAATAGTTGAGGAGTCCCAGGAACGAACGCAGCTCCGTCACATTCTGTGGTCTGGGTGCATTCTTGATGGCCTTCATCTTGGAATCCATGGGTCTGATGCCGTCCGCCGCAATCTTTCTCCCCAGAAATTCAACCTCTGGCGCCAGGAAAACACACTTGGAGCGTTTCAGCCTGAGTCCCACTATGTCCAGTCACTTTAGAACCTCTTCCAGGTTGTGCAAGTGTTCGGTGGTGTTGCGGCCAGTGATCAAGATGTCGTCTAGAAACACCACGGTGCGCGGAACCGATTTCAGCAGACTCTCCATGTTCCTCTGGAAGATGGCCGCAGCCGAGCGAATCCCAAAGGGGCATCTGTGGTATATGAACAGTCCTCTGTGTGTGTTGATGTATGTCAATTTCTTTGAAGGTTCCGCCAGCTCCTGTGTCATGTAGGCGGAGGTTACATCCAGCTTGGTGAACGACTTCCCCCTGCTAGCGTTGCGAATAGGTAGTGGGTATTGGTCCTGTAACGAGACTCGCTTGATCGTTACCTTGTAGTCCCCGCAGATTCTGACTGTCCCATCGCTTTTCAACACTGGAACAATTGGACTGGCCCACTCATTGAACTCGACTGGCGATATGATCCCCTCTCGTTGAAGTCGAGATTTCGACTTTCTCTCGCATTATGTGTGGAACCGCTCGGGCCTTGTGATGAATGGGTCGTGCATCAGGGACCAGATGGATCTGTACTTTGGCGCCTGTAAAGTGGCCAATGCCTGGCTCGAATAACGATGGGAATTTGTTTAGCACTTGGGCGCACGAGGCGTCATCCACCAAAAGACAGTGCTTTGATGTCGTCCCAGTTCCATTGGATCTTTCCTAGCCAGCTTCTGCCGAACAGCGTTGGGCCATCGCCTGGTACAATCCATAGTGGCAAATCATGCACCGCTCCATCGTACGATACCTTCACTGCCGCACACCAATGAATGGTATGAGCTCTTTGGTGTAAGTGCGCAGCTTGGTGTGGATTGGGCTTAGTTTTGGCCTTTGTGCCTTGTTGCCCCACAGTTTCTCAAAAGCCTTCTGGCTCATCATCATCATAGGCACTCCCTCGGAATCGAGGAGGACTTGCTTCCACTCCCAAAGTGAGTTATTTGATGGCTGAACAGTCCGATACGAGAGCCACAGACCCTGTTACAGATGGGACAGACATTTGTTGAGGGAAGGGGTTGGTGGGGCTGGTTTGCCGCGTGCTTCTTCCATTGCCTGCGCTTGGCCTCTTCATGCTCTTTGCGTTGAGACTCGAAGAGCTCAACGCCCTCCCAGATGACTTTGAAGGTATGAGGCATGAATTGGCTAAGATAGATTGGCTAATGATACTTAAGGGGTTGACTGTGGATGGGCAATGGCAGACATTTAGAGACCGCATGGATGAATTACAACAATTGTACATTCCTGTCTGCCGTAAAAATAAAAAAGGGAAGGTGGCTCAACCGTGGCTATCTAGGGAAATCAGGGATAGTATTAAAGCCAAGGAAATGGCATACAAATTGGCCAGAAATAGCAGCGAACCTGGGGACTGGGAGAAATTTAGAACTCAGCAGAGGAGGACAAAGGGTTTGATTAGGGCAGGGAAAATGGAGTACGAGAAGAAGCTTGCAGGGAACATTAAGGCGGATTGCAAAAGTTTCTATAGGTATGTAAAGAGAAAAAGGTTAGTAAAGACAAACGTAGGTCCCCTGCAGTCAGAATCAGGGGAAGTCATAACGGGGAACAAAGAAATGGCAGACCAATTGAACAAGTACTTTGGTTCAGTATTCACTAAGGAGGACACAAACAACCTTCCGGATATAAAAGTGGTCAGAGGGTCTATTAAGGAGGAGGAACTGAGGGAAATCTTTATTAGTCGGGAAATTGTGTTGGGGAAATTGATGGGATTGAAGGCCGATAAATCCCCAGGGCCTGATGGACTGCATCCCAGAGTACTTAAGGAGGTGGCCTTGGAAATAGCGGATGCATTGACAGTCATTTTCCAACATTCCATTGACTCTGGATCAGTTCCTATCGAGTGGAGGGTAGCCAATGTAACCCCACTTTTTAAAAAAGGAGGGAGAGAGAAAGCAGGGAATTATAGACCGGTCAGCCTGACCTCAGTAGTGGGTAAAATGATGGAATCAATTATTAAGGATGTCATAGCAGCGCATTTGGAAAATGGTGACATGATAGGTCCAAGTCAGCATGGATTTATGAAAGGGAGATCATGCTTGACAAATCTTCTGGAATTTTTTGAGGATGTTTCCAATAAAGTGGACAAAGGAGTACCAGTTGATGTGGTATATTTGGACTTTCAGAAGGCTTTCGACAAGGTCCCACACAGGAGATTAATGTGCAAAGTTAAAGCACATGGGATTGGGGGTAGTGTGCTGACGTGGATTGAGAACTGGTTGTCAGACAGGAAGCAAAGAGTAGGAGTAAATGGGTACTTTTCAGAATGGCAGGCAGTGACTAGTGGGGTACCGCAGGGTTCTGTGCTGGGGCCCCAGCTGTTTACATTGTACATTAATGATTTAGACGAGGGGATTAAATGTAGTATCTCCAAATTTGCGGATGACACTAAGTTGGGTGGCAGTGTGAGCTGCGAGGAGGATGCTATGAGGCTACAGAGTGACTTGGATAGGTTAGGTGAGTGGGCAAATGCGTGGCAGATGAAGTATAATGTGGATAAATGTGAGGTTATCCACTTTGGTGGTAAAAACAGAGAGACAGACTATTATCTGAATGGTGACAGATTAGGAAAAGGGAAGGTGCAACGAGACCTGGGTGTCATGGTACATCAGTCATTGAAGGTTGGCATGCAGGTACAGCAGGCGGTTAAGAAAGCAAATGGCATGTTGGCCTTCATAGCGAGGGGATTTGAGTACAGGGGCAGGGAGGTGTTGCTACAGTTGTACAGGGCCTTGGTGAGGCCACACCTGGAGTATTGTGTACAGTTTTGGTCTCCTAACTTGAGGAAGGACATTCTTGCTATTGAGGGAGTGCAGCGAAGATTCACCAGACTGATTCCCGGGATGGTGGGACTGACCTATCAAGAAAGACTGGATCAACTGGGCTTGTATTCACTGGAGTTCAGAAGAGTGAGAGGGGACCTCATAGAAACGTTTAAAATTCTGACGGGTTTGGACAGGTTGGATGCAGGAAGAATGTTCCCAATGTTGGGGAAGTCCAGAACCAGGGGTCACAGTCTAAGGATAAGGGGTAAGCCATTTAGGACCGAGATAAGGAGAAACTTCTTCACCCAGAGAGTGGTGAACCTGTGGAATTCTCTACCACAGGAAGTAGTTGAGGCCAATTCACTAAATATATTCAAAAGGGAGTTAGATGAAGTCCTTACTACTCGGGGGATCAAGGGGTATGGCGTGAAAGCAGGAAGTGGGTACTGAAGTTTCATGTTCAGCCATGAACTCATTGAATGGCGGTGCAGGCTAGAAGGGCTGAATGGCCTGCTCCTGCACCTATTTTCTATGTTTCTATGTTTCTATGAACTTTCTCCACCTCGGGCGGTCTGCGGCCAGGGTCTCCCAGGTGTCAGTGGTGATGACGCACTTTACCAGGGAGGCTTTGAGGGTGTCCTTATAACGTTTCCGCTGTCCTCCTTTGGCTCGTTTACCATGAAGGAGCTCCGCATAAAGCATTTGCTTAGGGAGTCTCGTATCTGGCATGCGAACTATGTGGCCTGCCCAGCGAAGCTGATCGAGTGTGGTCAGTGCTTCAATACTGGGGATGTTAGCCTGGTCGAGGACACTGATGTTGATGCGCCTGTCCTCCCAGGGGATTTGCAGGATCTTGCGGAGACATCGTTGATGATATATCTCCAGCGACTTGAAGTGCCTTCTATACATCGGCCATGCCTCAGATCCATACAGGAGGGCGGGTATTACTACAGTCCTGTAGACCGTGAGTTTGGTGGTAGATTTGAGGGCCTGGTCTTCAAACATTCTTTTCCTCAGACAGCTGAAGGCCGCACTGGCGCACTGGAGGCGATGCTGAATCTCCGCATCAATGTCTGCCTTTGTTGATAAGAGGCTCCCGAGATATGGGAAATGGTCCACGTTGTCCAGGGCCGCGCCGTGGATCTTGATGATTGGAGGGCAGTGCTGTGCGGCGGTGTCAGGCTGGTGGAGGACCTTTGTCTTACAGATGTTAAGCGTATTGCCCATGCTTTCATATGCCTCAGTGAATCCATTGACTATGCCCTGGACTATATCACTCATAATTGACTGACTCACCCCCGTGTCCAACTCCATGGAAACTGGAATGCGGTTTAATTTGACTTTTAACATTATCGGAGGGCTTTTGGTGGTAAAGGTGTGTACCCCATACACTTCCTCTTCAGCCTCAAGTTGAGTTGCCTCTCTTACTCGTTCAGCGTGATCCGCGCCGGATCGGTCATTTTTTTCCGACTCTGCCACGTGAGTCGCAGCACGTCTGCACATTTGCTGGAGGTGCCCCATTGTTCCACAGCCCTTGCACACGTAGTACTTGAAACAACATTGATGGGCTCGATGATTACCCCCGCAGCACCAACATGGTGCTAATGGATTCGCATTCACGCCCCACGGCGGGCTCTGAGTCATCCTAGGTTTGGCCTCTGCGTGCGTGAAGGCCCTGCCATGTACAGTTCTGCCTGCTGAAGGAGTTATTTTATGCACAGTACTTGCTGGTGAGTTCCGATGCTGCAATGATATCTGTTTAGTGTTATTGTTCGTGGACATGAAAGCCTGGGCTATCGTGATGGCCTTGCTCAGATCTAGGGATTCGGCAGACAGCAGTTTGCGAAGAATGACCTCGTGGGTAATTCCAAGCACAAAAAAGTCCCACAACACTTCCCCCAAAAATCCAGCAAATACGCATGGTCCCGCAAGGCGTCTTAGGTCGGCGACATAGCTCGTCATGTCCTGGCCCTCGGAGCGATGGTGCGTATAAAGGCGATATCTGGCCATCAAGATGCTCTCTTTCGGCTTGAGGTGTTTCTGAACCAGCTTGCACAACTCTTCATATGTCTTCTCCGTTGGTTTTGTCGGTGCAAGCAGATTTTTGATGAGGCCATATATCGTGGATCCGCAAACGGTGAGGAGAATCGCCCTGCGCTTGACCGTGTTTTCTTTCTTTTCCAGCCCATTGGCCACGAAGTACTGGTTAAGACACTCAACAAAGGTTTCCCAATCATCACCCTCAACAAATCTCTCAAGAATACCAACGGCAGCCATAACCGCGTGAAAGTTCGTGATCTGTAACTCGTCGCCAATTGTTATGTTCAGAATAACTCCACAAGACTGTATATTGTAAGCTCAAACTGTTGTGACCTTGGTCTCTTTAATGTAACTCCAGAGCGAGGAAGCAGCATGGTAGTCTGCCTTTTATACCTGCTTGCCCAGGGTGTGCAGGTGACTCTTGGGTCTCCCGCAGGTGCGCCCCCTGGTGGCAAGTCTTACACATTGGTAATGTTTACATATATAACAGGCTCAGTCTTTGAATATATTCAAGAAAGAGATCGATAGATTTTTGGGAACTAAGAAAATGAAGAGATATGGGGATAGTGCAGAAAGGTGGAGTTGAGGTAGAAGATCATTGATGTTGGTGATGCCACACCTAGAGTACTGCGTACAGTTTTGGTCTCCGTATTTAAGGAGGGATATACTTGCATTGGAGGCTGGTCAGAAAAGGTTCACCAGGTTGATTCCGGAGATGAGGGGGTTGACTTATGAGGATAACTGGAGTAGGTTGGGCCTATACTCATTGGAGTTCAAAAGAATGAGAGGTGATCTTATCGAAACAGATAAGATAATGAGGGGGCTCGACAAGGTGGATGCAGGGAGGATATTTCCACTTATAGGGGAAACTAAAACTAGGGGACATAGTCTTAGAATAAGGGGCCGCCCATTTAAAACTGAGATGAGGAGGAATTTCTTCTCTCAGAGGGTTGTAAATCTATGGAATTCTCTACCCAGGGAGCTGTGGAAGCTGGGTCATTGAATATATTTACGGTGGAGATAGGCAGATTTTTGAGCGATAAGGGAGTAAAGGGTTATGGGGAGTGAGAAGGGAAGTGGAGTTGAGTCCAAGATCAGATTAGCCAGGGTCTTATTGAATGGCGGAGCAGGCCCGAGGGGCCAAATGGCGTACTCCTGCTCCTATTTCTTATGTTCTTATCAGCCACGACCTTTGTTGAATGGCTGAACAGGCTCGAGGGGCCGAACACCTCACATAAATACATTATAGAAATTAAAGTTGATAGAAATGTTTTTGAAAAATAAAATATTTGCCGATTTAAAAAAAGTTTTAATTATGGTTTAAAATAACATTACCTGAGTGGGCAGGGTTTTTAACATAAATATGTATTTTTAAATATTTTTTACATGTTTTTGATATGTTTTAAAACTCGTACACTGGTAAAAGTAGGCTATGTGCCTGCTTTTACCAGGCGCAAGAGTTTGAAGGACATTCGCAGGGCAAGAGATGGCCAAATAGCGCAATCTCTGCCGTGGGATTGTCCTTCTCCCCGAGATGCATGCGATCTGTCAAGCCAGAAACTTGACAGATCGGTAAAGCTGGTTTTCAGCACATGCGCATTGCGCGCCAAAAACCGGCTTTTGCGATGCCTCGCTGGGTCCGTGCACACTCCGTACGGGGAGGCCAGAACTTCAGGGCTAATACCTTGCCTTTCTGGAAAGGATTGACTTGAGCCACCAGCGAAAGATGGACACTTTCAAGTCATCCCCTACAGTGCTGAATAGCTTTAGAAGCCTTTGTGCCATCAGGCATTCAGCAGGAGACTGTAAAATTTCTGCACAAGGGCATGACAAGCCTGCAAATGTGTGAGCCTCATCCTTAATGCATGAGGCTTGACAGGTTTGACTTAAAAGAAGGATTTTTAGGAGAGATATTTATCACATTCGGCAAAAGATAACCATTTAAACATACCTATTAGTATATGGCAAGTGTCCGTCTTGATGCCAATTCTTGTTGGGAGGCACTGCAAACTCGGTTAGCTGTATGCCCATTATAAGTGAAGACTACTTGAAAGAAGGAAATCCATGCTAATGATGAGGGAGGCAGATAAAATATGCACCAGCTCTCTATTGTATGAAAATGTACATGTCTCCTATAATCTACGCAAGATGAAGATGCTAGTGTAAAGTTTTTGTATGGTATCCACTGTACATTGCCTGCTGGATAAGTTAATCAGCCTGCAAGAGCTGAGGAGCTGGGTATCTGAGAACAAGACAAGCTAGTTAATGATTGAGGAGCTGGGATTTGAAAACAAGACAGGCTGGTTAATGATTGAGGAGCTTGCATTTCAGGATGGAATAGTTTAGTTGATGATTGACGAGCTGGTATTTGAGAGCAGGTTAGGTGGATTGGTGATGGAGGAGCTGGTATTTGAGAGTGTATTGGTGCCTATTTGTTGACCCAGCATCTAGAATGGTGTCCACCAACAACAACGACTTACATTTATATAGCGCCTTCTACGTAGTTAAAATAGTCCCAAGGCACTTCACAGGGGCGTCATCAGACAGAATTTGATACCGAGCCACATAAGGAGATATTAGGACAGGTGACTAACAGCTCGGTCAAAGAGGTAGGTTTTAAGAAGCGTCTTGAAGGAGGAAAGAGAGGTAGAGAGGCGGAGAGGGAGTTCCAGAGCTTAGGGCCTCTGCAACAGAAGGCAAGGTGGTGGGGCGATTAAAATTGGGGGTAGGCAAAAGGCCAGAATTTGAGGAGCGCAGTCATCTTAGGGGAAGGGGGCGGGGTTGTGGAGCTGGAGGAGATTACAGAGATAGGGAGGGGGTGAGGAGGCCATGGAGGGATTTGTAAACAAGGATGAGAATTTTGAAATCGAGGCGTTGCTTAACCAGGAGCCAATGCAGGTCAGCGAGCACAGGGGTGACTGGTGAGCGGGACTTGGTGCGAGTTAGGACACGGGCAGCCGAGTTTTGGATCACCTCTAGTTTACGGAGGGTGAAAGGTGCGAGGTCGAACAGACCGAATAGTGGAGCCTAGTGGTAAGAAAGGAATGGATGAGGGTTTCAGCAGCAGATGAGCTGAGGCAGGATGGAGACGGGCGACACTTATATGAATGTCGTACAACTGTTGGAGACATTCTTACGACTGTAATATTTTTTCTGCAAAATCTGTAGTGCTTTTTACATAGTTCTGCACCAGATTTTTTTTTAATGTAATGGACCAATGTTCGGGGTCAAAGTGCTTCATTTGGTACATGAAAGAATGGAGAAAGCTAAATGTGTTGGTCAAGACTTTGGCAGCAGTGGCTCAGACTGTGTAAAGTGAAGGACAAGACTGAATACCAAACTGTGGAGGCATTCACAAACCTTCCAATTGTGTAAACAGTAGGGGCTGTAAATTCAGTTTGAGGCTAATTAGGGCGATAATGGTGGGGCGGTAAATTTTGCGCCGGGAAATGGTTTGCGTCTGCAGCCACAAAATTAACCAGCTGGGCCCTGAGTGTGGAGCGGGGCGCTAAGAGAGGCGTTCTACACCTCTTTTATGGAACAAGGCCGGCTGAGAAACTGAAAATCCCGAGCTAAACAGCCGGCCTCGGAACGCCTGAAGAGAGGCTTCCGTGGTGAAAAAATAACCGGCAAAAAAAAATCACGAAAAACATTCCCAATACTTTACTGATGCCACATCAACATAAATCGCAAAAATAAAAGAAATTAAAAAACAACCACACTTACCTCAGGCCGACATTCCTTCCCTCACTGCGGCTGGTACAGCTCGGACCGCCCGCTTTCCCAGGCGGTCCCACTAGGGGGGCGCTGTGCGACGCTACGGATCGGGTGCAAACCAAATATCGAGCCGGTGTCACAACAAAGGGGCGTTGCACACCGGCTCGCTTCTCCACACACTCCTCCGCGCCCCCGCAAACCCCGCACCAAATGTCCCTCCGGGCACGAACAGAGGCGGCAACAAGCCAAATTTCCACCATTAGGTTTTAAAAAAAAAAAAATTCTTGTTTATAATGAATAAAGAAGGGCTGATTTTTCCTAATTCATCACAGTAAAACCGTGCGCCCACTCCCAATGACCCGCATACAGGAGGAGCAGACCACTACCGCTGTTCATATTGGGCATGATTGAGAATTTGGGGCTTGTCTGGTGGAACCACAGGGAAGGAATGTCACTGCCCACTAGAAGACTGAAGGCATCGCTGCAAATGCCAAACATTTAAGGGTGCTAACTTCACAAAAGCCGAGGAGAATAATAAGTTATCGTGGATGTGAGTACAGTCTTGTTCAGTTGTGAACTTGCACGCGTTGGGAATACAGGTTGAACCTCCCTTATCCAGAACTCCTTTATCCGGAACCACCACTCATCCAGAACCATTCCCGGCCACCGGGTGGCGCCTGCGCAGAACTCCAACATGAACAAATTAAAGTCCTTCCTCACTGCTGACTCCCGCAATCGCTGGCCTGACCCCCCGCAATCCACCCCCCGCCCCCCCACAATCTCTCTGCCGCACTCCCAGCCCCAAGCCAGCCAGCCCCCGATATCCCCTTCATCAGTACCTGTACCATCCAATTAAATGTGACCACCCCTCGTCCGGAAAAATCCCTTATCCAGAACAGGCCAGGTCTCGAGGGGGCCGGATAAGGGAGGTTCAAACTGTATAGGATTACAGAATGAATGCCGCAATTTCAAAGTGTGAAGCTTTCATGTTGATCTTGAACTCTTTCCCACCTGTTTTGCTGGTGGAATCAAGAGCATTTTCAAACATTGCAGTGTCTGGTTGCAACATTGCCTAAAGTTGTCAAGCACCTGTCTGACTTAGAGCTGTCTTAAAACTGATATTGTGTGTGAATAATTTCTGATGCTTGCATCAATTTTCTTTTTTTAGTTAAGCTTATGGTAATTGTCCTATTTATTGCTCACTTCACAGTCTTTACAGCTGCACTTTATTGAAAATTGATTCTTGCAAAGTTTTTGCCCAGACAATGGTGTGACTTTAATTCTTCTGGTCTGCAGTGAATTGGTGACTGAGTTGTGTGCAATGGATGTTGGTACCTACTGGTGGGGAAGAGAGGTGGTCTGTTAGTACAGGCCCCTTCAGGAGCCACAGGTACATGCACCAATTGGACAATATACCCTGATATCTCGGTCACATAAAGGGAGCTTTCTCGCTTTTCACTTTGTAGATCTTGACAAGAAAGACCTGCATTTCTATAGCGCCTTTCATGACCACCAGATGCCCCAAAGTGCTTTATAGCTAATTAAGTACTTTTTGGAGTGTAGTCACTGTTGTAATGTAGGAAATGGGGCAGCCAATTTGCGCACAGCAAGCTCCCACGAACAGCAGTGTGATAATTATCAGATAATGTTTTAGTGATGTTGATTGAGGGATAAATATTGGCCCAGGACACTGGGGAGAACTCCCCTGCTCTTCTTCAAAATAATGCCATGGGATCTTTTACGTCCAGCTGAGAGAGCAGACGGGGCCTCGGTTTAACATCTCAACCGAAATACAGCACTTCCGACAGTGCAGCGCTCCCTCAGCACTGCACTGGAGTGTCAGCCTAGATTTTTTTGTGTTCAAGTTTTTGGAGTGGGGCTTGAACCCACAACCTACTGACTCAGAGTGGCAGATAATGCTACCCACTGAGCCACGGTTGACACTTGACTTTGCATGATATTGTAAAATGGGCGATAGCGAGTCGGCAGCCCGATTTGCATCTCTTCCCATTTTTATTTGCATTGCAGTCAATGAAGCTTACTGCTAGCTGCTGTTACCTGGATCGAGAGAGAAGCCTCATTACTCATGTATGGATGTAAGGAAGACTCGAATAACCTTCCGAAAATACTAGGGGACTGAGGGTCGAGCGGGAAGGGGGAACTGAGGGAAATCCTTATTAGTCAGGGAATGGTGTTAGGGAAATTGAAGGGACTGAAGGCCGATAAATCCCCAGGGCCTAAAAGTCTGCATCCCAGAGTACTGAAGGAAGTGGCCCTAGAAATACTGGATGCATTGATGGTCGTTTTCCTACATTCCACAGACTCTGGTTCAGTTCCTATGGATTGAAGGGTAGCTAATGTAACCCCACTTTTTAAAAAAGGAGGGAGAGAGAAAACAGGGAATTTTAGATCGGTTAGCCTGACATCGGTGATGGGGAAAATGCTGGAATCAATTATTAAAGATGTAATAGCAGCGCATTTGGAAAGTAGTGACAGGATCGGTCCAAGTCAGCATGGATTTATGAAAGGGAAATCATGCTTGATAAATCTTCTAGAGTTTTTTGAGGATGTTTCCAGTAGAGTGGACAAGGGAGAACCAGTGGATGTGGTGTATTTGGACTTTCAAAGGCTTTTGACAAGGTCCCACACAAGAGATTAGTGTGCAAAATTAAGGCACATGGTATTGGGGGTAATGTATTGACGAGGATAGAGAACTGGTTGGCAGATAGGAAGCAAAGAGTGGGAATAAACGGGTCCTTTTCAGAATGGCAGGCAGTGACTAGTGGGGTCCCGCAGGGTTCAGTGCTGGGTCCCCAGCTATTCACAATATACATTAATGATTTAGATGAAGGAATTGAATGTAATATCTCCAGGTTTGCAGATGACACTCAGCTGGGTGGCGGTGTGAGCTGCGAGGAGGATGCTCGGAGGCTGCAGGGGGACTTGGACAGGTTAGGTGAATGGGCAAATGCATGGCAGATGCAGTATAATGTGGATGTGTGAAGTTATCCACTTTGATGGCAAAAACAGGAAGGCAGATTATTATCTGAATGGTGACAGATTAGTAAAAGGGGAGGTGCAACGAGACCTGGGTGTCATGGTACATCAGTCATTGAAGGTAGGCATGCAGGTACAGCAGGCAGTAAAGAATGCAAATGGCATGCTTTCCTTCATAGCGAGGGGATTTGAGTATAGGATAGGGAGGTCTTACTGCAGTTGTACAGGGCCTTGGTGAGGCCTCACCTGGAATATTGTGTTCAGTTTTGGTCTCCTAATCTGAGGAAGGACATTCTTGCTATTGAGGGAGTGCAGCGAAGGTTCACCAGACTGATTCCCGGGATGGCAGGACTGACATATGAAGAAAGACTGGATCGACTAGGCTTATATTCACTGGAATTTAGAAGAATGAGAGGGGATCTCGTAGAAACATATAAAATTCTGACGGGATTGGACAGGTTAGATGCAGGAAGAATGTTCCCGAGGTTGGGGAAGACAAAAACCAGTGGTCACAGTCTAAGGATAAGGGGTAAGCCATTTAGGACCGAGATGAGGAGAAACTTCTTCACTCAGAGAATTGTGAACCTGTGGAATTCTCTACCACAGAAAGTTGTTGAGGCCAATTCGTTAGATATATTCAAAAGGGAGTTAGATGTGGCCCTTACGGCTAAAGGGATCAAGGGGTATGGAGAGAAAGCAGGAATGGGGTACTAAAGTTGCATGATCAGCCATGATCATATTGCATGGTGGTGCAGGCTCGAAGAGCCGAATGGCCTACACCTGCACCTATTTTCTATGTTTCTATGTAAAGGTCATAGGGGCCAGTGCCATTTTACATAGAAATGTACAGCACAGAAACAGGCCATTTGGCCCAACTGATCCATGCTGGACTTTATGCACCCCAAGAACCTTCTTCACCCTGCGTCATCTCACCCTGTCACCATAACCCTCTATTCCCTTTCTACCTCAATTGCTTACCTAGCCTCCCCTTAAATGCATCTATACTAATCGCCTCCACCACTCCCTGTGGTAGCGAGTTCCACATTCTCACTATTCTCTGGGTAAAGAAGTTTCTCCTGAATTCCCTATTGGATTTATTAGTGACTATCTTATATTGATGGCCCCTGGTTTTGCCAGGGCGGGTGATCTCAACTGCTTTGATTTCTTTTTTAGCCAATCCCTTTAGGCATATGGCAGAACTTTGTAGGTCAGGGGTCCACAGACCAGCGTTGTCCAATAGACATTGCTGACCAGCGCCATGGCGACACTGCACGGATTTTAGTAGAAAAGGCCTTGCATGCATTGCAGGTAAAAGGACTTCACGTGTGTATTCGCTTAACAGAGATCCCTGGTCACAGGTATTGATCCTGGTTCCATCAACGTAGCTGGAAAGCCTTTGTATAATTTTTACACCACTGATTCTAGTCCAGCTTTAGTATTTTTGGGAGAGTTAGTCCCTTCTTCCTTCGCATGGTAGCAGCAAAGCAAATCAAATGTCAATATCGAAGTCAGATCTCCAGGCCAAAGCCTCCTGTGTAACAGCGTGGATATCTTGTAGGCTGCCTGCAAACTCCCTCTGAGGGCAGTGCTCGATGATGTGCTCCAGGGTCTGATTAGGAGCTCCACAATCGCATGATGGGGAGGCTTTAATCTTCCACCTATGGAGAAGGTGGCAGCATCGACCGTGACCGGTTCTGAGGCAGTTGATGGTTGTCCACTGTTTGTGAGGAAGGTTTGATCCTTCAGGTTGTACTGTGGGGTCCTCGATAAGGAATCCATTCCGTATGTCACAGTTCTTCCAAGCATTTCGCCATCGGGCATCAAGGCTGAGGGGAGATCGCTGAAGGGCTTGGGCGACGGTCCAAATTGGCCATTTAGATTTGAGGCGGGTTGGTGGTAGGTTGTTCAAGTCGGCCTGGATCGGCATGGCTTTGCTGGTGTCGAGGTTGTGTTCTCTGGAGATTGTATACTCGCAGTGTGGGTGTGGTGGGGCGATGTTTGCAAGTGACGTGTTGCGTAATTTATTGTATGTGTAATGGAGGAGGTGTAAATTGAACCTCGGCTCTTTTACTTCGAGCAAACCCGATGTGTGGTTCACAGCCTGTGTCATACAGTCTGAAAGAGTGTTTATCTCTCCGCTGTCTGATGGCCAGGAGAACTCGAGGAGGCTGGTGTCAGTTCCAGTGATCAAATTGCAGTTGCAAGGGTGTTGTGTTTGATCCCTGGGCAATGCTGCTATACCAGATACTGTGTGTACAAGGGCACACTTCATTTTGTAGGGATTCAGGCCTTGCTGACAGGGGTGGTCTTTGATGCTAAGCGCCAGGAACTATCTGGGCAAAACTTAACAGTAGCGGCCACAAAGTTTGGATCAGAACATCGCTGACGTACCACAAACAAGCTATTCAATTTTTTTTTAAATTGAAGCAAAGAATTATCAGCAGCAAAGCAGTGATTGAAATGAATCCATTGGTGAGTCCAACGGCTCAGAGCAGAGATTGGGCCGACCAATTAGAAGCGCTCTGAGTTCAGGCTCACGGCAAGCTCAAGGAGGCTCGAAGCCTGCATGAAACAGGATGAAACAAAGTGACAGGATGGATATGAGGCGGAAGAAAAGCAGCATCAGCAGATGGAGGTTCCACAGAAACATCATCATCATAGGCAGTCCCTCGGAATCGAGGGAGACTTGCTTCCACTCTTAGAATGAGTCCTTAGGTGACTGAACAGTCCAATACGAGAACCACAGTCTCTGTCATAGGTGGGACAGATAGTTGTTGAGAGAAGGGGAGGGTGGGACTGGTTTGCCGCACGCTCTTTCCGCTGCCTGCGCTTGATTTCTGCATGCTCTCGGCAATGAGACTCGAGGTGCTCAGCGCCCTCCCGGATGCACTTCCTCCACTTAGGGCGGTCATTGGCCAGGGACTTCCAGGTGTCGGTGGGGATGTTGCACTTTATCAGGGAGACTTTGAGTGTGTTCTTGTAACGTTTCCTCTGCCCACCTTTGGCTTGTTTGCCGTGTTGGAGTTCAGAGTAGAGCGCTTGCCTTGGGAGTGAACTACGTGGCCTGCCCAGCAGAGCTGATCAAGTGTGGTCAGTGCTTCAATGCTGGGGATGTTGGTCTGGACGAGGACGCTAATGTTTGTACGTCTGTCCTCCCAGGGGATTTGCAGGATCTTGTGGAGACATCGTTGGTGGTATTTCTCCAGCGACTTGAGGTGTCTACTGTACATGGTCCATGTCTCTGAGCCATACAGGAGGGCGGGTATTACTACGGCCCCATAGACCATGAGCTTGGTGGCAGTTTTGAGGGACTGGTCTTCAAACACTAAACTGGGCAGAGAAAAAGGTGAAGCAGCCCCAACATGCGCTTGAGGTGGTTTGAGAAAGGTGCACCAACGTTGATTCTGGTAAATGAAGGTCCAGTTAATCCAGCCCGCACTTCAATATGGAACCACTTTGCTAAATCCAGCCTTGTACCATGGATACTGGGATAAAGGGGTTTGGTTAGAAGATTTGGTGATAATGCACTTAACTAAGACCGCCTATTTCCACCTCCGTGACATCGCCCATCTCCGCCCCTGCCTCAGCTCATCCGCTGCTGAAGTCCTCATCCATGCCTTTGTTACCTCGAGACTTGACTCTTCCAACACACTCCTTGCTGGTCTCCCACATTCTACCCTACGTAAACTAGAAGTGATCCAAAACTCGGCTGTCCCGTGTCCTAACTCGTACCAAGTCCCGCTCACCCATCACCCCTGTGCTTGCTGACCTACGTTGGCTCCCGGTTAGGCAACGCCTCGATTTCAAAATTCTCATCCTTGTTTTTAAATCCCTCCATGGCCCTCACCCCTCCCTATCTCTGTAATCCCCTCCAGCCCCACAACCCCCCAAGATGTCTGCGCTCCTCTAATTCTGCCCTCCTGACCATCCCTGATTATAATCGCTCAACCATCGGTGGCCGTGCCTTCCGTTGCCTGGGCCCCAAGCTCTGGAACTCCCTCCCTAAACCTCTCCGCCTCTCTACCTCTCTTTCCTCCTTCAAGACGCTCCTTAAAACCGACCTCTTTGACCAAGCTTTTGGTCACCTGTATTAATTTCTACTTATGTGGCTCGGTGTCAATTTTTAAAATCTCATAATATTCCTGTGAAGCGCTTTGGGACGTTTCACTCTGTTAAAGGCGCTATATAAATACAAGTTGTTGTTGTTGCACTTTCATGTGTGGATCTGAAGGACAGTGCGGACTATGTTACTTTAAGACGTGCTATTTTCATGGCTTAGGGCTTGATGCACTTGCAGAAATTGTTAAAAGTGGCGAAAGTTCCAAATGGTATTTTGTCGAGAATTAGTCACAGAGCTGGAGGATGTTTGGAAATTGTGGATTAATGGGGAAAGTGTAACAGACCTGGTCACATGACCCTTTTATTGTATTTACATCAGTAGTTGCATTACCATAGTGGTCCAGTAGGTGGGAGCTTATATTAAAGGTTGCTTGACCAGGAGTGCAAAACCCCGAGGCGGTTGGGAATGCAAGCTGATCATTTTGTGATTTCTCAAGTGCAGGAAACCATTACGCAGGTTAAGAAAAAGACAGATACCCTCGTTCAGTTTCTCCCCGCATTCCCTGGGGGCTTGGAGCAATTTCCTCCCTACGTGTACCTAAGCGATCCCTTACGCTGATACCCAAAGCAATGTCCACCCCCTTCGATATGGGTTTCAGGTGGTTTAAAAAATGATCAGGAAAAAGGCCTAGACGACCGAGTGAGCTGGTTGAGATCGATATGCTTTCCTTATTCCGATATCCACTTGTTCTTGCGTCATTATATTGCTATTTTCCTTACTGGCAACAAAGCTACAGTTTTATACCCCAGTTATGAAGATTAACAATGTGAGAGCTGCATTGAGGGAAAGACTGGGTGACATAATGGGTTAACATAAGAATTAGGAGCGGGAGTAGGCCATTCGGCCCCATGCTCCGCCATTCAATAAGATCATGGCTGATCTTCTACCTCAACTCCACTTTCCTGCACTGTCCCCATTGTTGTATCTGTAAACTTGTATTTACTCTGTACAGCCACCAGAGGGCTCATCCCCGGGAGTCCCAAGGGATCTCATAATCCCTTGTGAGCACAGGTATTTAAGGAGGCTTCACAGGTTGGAGAGGCAATCTGTAGACCTGCAATAAAAGACTAAGGTCACACTTTACTTTGAGCTCACAGTGTTCAGTCTGACTCTTTCTCCATACACAACACCCATAACCCTTGATTCCCCTAATATTCAAAAACTCTATCACTCTCTGTCTTGAATATACTCAAAGACTGAGCCTCCACAGCCCTCTGGGGTAGGGAATTCCAAAGATTCACCACCCTCTGAGAGAAGAAGTTTCTTCTCATCTCAGTCCTAAATGGCCGACCCCTTATTCTGAGACTGTGATCCCTGGTTCTAGAGCCTATGAGGAACTCCCTGCCTAAACCTCTCCGCCTCTCTACCTCTCTTTCCTCCTTCAAGACACTCCTTAAAACCTACCTCTTTGACCAAGCTTTTAGTCAGCTGCGCTAATTATCTACTTATGTGGCTCGGTGTCAAATTTTATCTCATAATACTCCCGTGAAGCGCCTTTGGACGTTTCACTACGTTAAAGGCGCTATATAAATACACTAAAGTATCCCAAGGTGTTATCAGACAAAAATTGGCACTGAGCCAAAAATATAGACATTAGGACAGGTGACTAAAAGTTAAGTCAAAGAGATAGATTTTAAGGAACTTCTTATAGGAGGAGAGGCAGGTGGAGAGGTTTAGAGAGGGAATTCCAGATCTTAGGACCTAGACATTCAAACATCTCTCTCATGAGCAACAAATTTACAGTGCCAGCATAGCAAACTATTTATTGTACATATATATAAGTACATGAACAAGGATGGCCAGGAATTCTTTCCCAAAGGGTGCAATTTCTTGTGCTACACAAATAATTTTTTTCTCTGCGCTATAAGGAAAATATAAATTTATACTGTGTTTTCTTGAAGCTCATTGAATAAAGAAGAAAAAAGAAAGACTTGCATTTCTATAGCGCCTTTCACGACCACTGGACATCACAAAGCGCTTTACAGCCAATGAAGTATTTTTGGAGTGTTGTCACTGTTGTAATGTGGGGAAACGCGGCAGCCAATTTGCGCACAGCAAGCTCCCACACACAGCAATGTGATAATGACCAGATCATCTGTTTTTGTTTTGTTGATTGAGGAATAAATATTGGCCAGGACACCGGGGAGAACTCCCCTGCTCTTCTTCGAAATAGTGCCATGGGATCTTTTACATCCACCTGAGAGAGCAGACAGGACCTCGGTTTAACGTCTCCTCTGAAAGACGGCACCTCCGACAGTGCAGCATTCCCTCAGTACTACACTGGGAGTGTCAGCCTAGATTTATGTGCTCAAGTCCCTGGAGTGGGGAACCTATGGCCTTCTGACTCAGAGGCGAAAGTGCTGCCCACTGAACCACAGCTGAATGCATATTGTTCTTCTTGCAGAAGAAGACTGCTCATAACAGAAGGCCAAATGGGGTGGCAGGATACAGCCCGGAAACTATCCAGTCACAACAAGGAGTCCATAACGGAGGCCATGGGGTCAAAAGCCATGGGTTATGCAAATGTGCTGAGCATTGATGCAATAATATTGCACCGTGTGTTTTCCAGGATGTAGTGACACTTCCTTGCCCAAGTTCTTCCAGTTCTACGGCAGTGAAAGAGCCATTCCCGGTTTTCGGAAAGATCCATTCCGCATTTTCTGACAGATGCAGTTGAGCTGGTTAACTCCTGCAGGAGTTGGTCAGATGGACTTGGAGTTCGGAGCACTGAGCTGAGGGATGTTTGTTGGTATGAACAGATTGCACAATATAGATGAGTTCTTTGAAACAGTCACGTGCCTGCTTTGGCCTTTGCTGACTGCAGTAAGCAGTTAGGGTCAGGTTAGTGAGACCACGAGGGGCCAAAATTCGGTCGCGCCCCGTGTGGACGCGGTTACCGAGACGCGGTGGGATTTCCTGTGCCAGGCGCAGAAGTCCCGGCCGCGAAATTGAGGTTACCGTCTCCGAGAGGAAGTGGAGAGCAATGTCGCACATTCCAATTTCTCGCGGGGGTGGGACCGGGGCGGTAAGCGGGGGAGTTTTCCAGCGCTACGCGGCCTCTCCATGTAGCGCTGGCGGGAGCACAGGGCCCTCCCCTTCCATTAAAGCGGAGGGCACTCTGTGAGCTCTGCAGTGGGGCAAGGGGGCAACCACTTCTCCACCGGACATGCGGGGGTGCTGTGGAAGCAGCCCGGCACAGAAGCGGAGTGCCGGGCTACAACATGGCGCCACGGACCCCGCACATTCCACAACGCAAGGCTGCGCACCACACCTGCCCAATTTTCACCCTGCGAGCCGAGTGCGGCCCGGTTCGCGACCTGCGAAGCTGGCATGGCCATTGCCTGTGGCGACCTCACGGGGGGTGGTGGGGGGGCTGGGGTGGGCGCGGGTGGGGGGAGGGGAGGCGGGGCGGAAAGCGGTCGCCGCGCGCGGTGATGACCATGCCATCGCCGGCTCAGGGCGCTGCCGGTTTGCGCCTCCGTTAACTCCTGCGGAATTTCACTCGCCCGCGCACTGGGCGAGAAACCTTTTGCGCCCCATTAGCGGCCCGCGGGGGCGCTGACGGGTGGCGCAAACGACGCGAATTTCGGTCTAAAAGTTAGGCTTGAGGGACAGTGCCTAATATAAGCAATTTCTCGCCCTCTCCACAGACACAGATTGTTTTATGCAGCATGAACAAGGAAATGCTGCGCGGTTTGTCCAATTCTTAAACCCAACACAGCACTCCAGATGGCAGACGTAAGGTGACTGAAGCGGGGGGCGGGGGGGAGGGGGAATAGATGGGGTCTAACTATAACAATGTAACCCTTCCTTTGATAATAATGTAGTTTTCAATGTTACTGATTTTGAGGATGTTGGATTGTAATAAAAGCACATGCCAAACAATAGCTGCAAACGTAATGATACGTTATCTGAAGGCACACTGCAGTTTAAGCATCGGATCGCACTCTCCTGCTCTCATCCTGCTGATCATGCCTTCAAAAGCCGAATCAACTGGCAATTTGATCTCCTTGTTCTTTGCACATGTCCAGATGGCATCACTTTTGAACTCGAACACAATTTCACTCGAGCATGACTTTAAGCCATTCTGTTCTTCCTTCAGGGAGTCACAGCATCTCAGACTTCGGCATCCCGTGTCCTAAACGCACAGTTGTCTGCCAGGATGACAGATTGATCACCGGTTTAACTCCTTGCCCTAGGAAAGCTTTGACGAGTGCTGTGACCATATGGGCCCCGCATCTCTGATTCCGCCGCCATAGACCAAATTTACAGTCGTGTCCAGAATTTAGAGATGACCAGATTTTTAAGAATGCGTGTCCTATGTACTGGATGGCTTAGCACATTCTACCCTCTAACCTGTGTGACCTGGATTCGATTCCAGCTTAAACTGATGGGAATGGACGACTCTCCTTGCTGATGGCTTTAAGGGTCCAAAGGGATGCGAGTTTGATGAGCCCCAACCGAGCTACGAGTCAGTTGATGGCACAAAACTAGAATTGCATCATATTTACAGCACAGAAACAGGCCATTTGGCCCAACGGGTTCATGCTCCACACGTGCCTCCTCTCACCTTACTTTATTGCACCTTGCTAGTATCAGCTGTGGCACAGTGGGTAACACCTTTGCCTTTGAGTCAGAAGAATTCCAAGGGACTGCCTATGATGATGAATGATGTGGGTTCAAGTCCTACTCCAGGGACTTAAGCACAAAAATCTAGGTTGACACTCCAGTGCAGTGCTGAGGGAGCACTGCACTGTTGGAGGTGTTGTCTTTCGAATGAGATGTTAAACTGAGGCCCTGTCTGCTCTCTCAGGTGGATGTAAAAGATCCCATGGCACTATTTTGAAGAAGAGCAGGGGAGTTCTCCCCGGTGTCCTGACCATTTTTTATCCCTCAATCAACATCACTAAAACAGATTATCCGGTCATTATCACATTGCTGTGTGTGGGAGCTTGCTGTGCACAAATTGGCTGCCACATTTCCCACATTACAACACTTCAAAAGTACTTAATTGGCCTGTAATGTGCTTTGGGATGTACGGTGGTCGTGAAAGGCGCTATATGAATGCAAGTCAATCTTTTTTCTTTCTTTTCAACATATCCTTCTATTCTCTTCTCCCTCACATCCTTATCCAGCTTCCCCTTAAATGCATCGATACTATTCGCCTCAACCACTCCCTGTGGTAGCGAGTTCCACATTCTCACCACTCTCTGGGTGAAGAGACTGTCCTTGAGTTGGCAATATCCAGGGAGACGGTAAGAATGGCGAGTGTGGGAAATGGGACAAAATATTCCTTTGCCCCGGTTGTGAACGGGAAGAAAGAAGGCAATGAGCAAGCTTGAACATGAATTGACACTGATTTAAATTTGGGACTCCTCCCCTGTTGATAGGGACTCTACTTGACCAGTGAAGTTACCAGACTGCCTCTGGGCCCTGAACAATTTTCACTGATATTAAATGAGTATCTTTTCAATGTATATTCTTTATTATAACAAAAGTATACCCCATCTTAAAAGTGCATCAAATGAGAATGTAGTTGCAAATGAGTCTCTTTATAAAGCCATTTATAATGGACCCGAATATGATAGAATTTCCAGCAGTGTATCCTGGAGAGCGGGTATTTTTTTAATGACCTGTACTTAATATGCTTCTTCTAAAGGGATCAGGGCAGGGCAGCCTCGCCCTACAACGCCCCTCCCCTTCGCACTATGCAGGCCCTTTGGTGGCCACGACCAGGCCAGCAGTCCGGCACCCAAAACGGCCGACAAATAAAAATGGTGGTCCGGGGCGCTAAAGGCTTCCCCCTTAAGGGGCGCCCGGTGGCGGATGTCTGCCAGCTTCGCGACCCACGGGGCAATTTCTCCTGCAGGGCGCAAAGGGGTCGGCGTGGGGCGGTGAAGGGTCGCCGTGCACGGCGAAGCTGTTATCAGTAGGTGTGCGACGGCCCAGGGTGCGATTCGCGGGGCGCGGCGCTGCCGGGACAGTGACCCCCAAACCTCTTGAGCAATTTCCCCGGAGGTGATAACGCCCCTCTCCCGGGCGAAAACGCCATTGCGCCCCGTTAGCGCCCCCAGGAGGCATAACGGGCCTATAAAAAGGGGCAATTTCGGCCCCTGAATATCTTGAATATGTAACTTCAGTATCGCTGTCAAATATATAATGGTCTCCCATTGAATGCATTCGGGGTGAATCTCAATTTGCTGATTCAACTCACGGCATCTTTCACTGAAACCCTGTGCCCAAAAAGCAAGAAGACTTGATGTGTCCTGATCATAAAGTGATGTGAACCCGATTCTGCCCATGGTCTGCTACCAGGCTGATCAAGGGCCTTGACCAACGTTCCTTGAAACTCTGGGATGAGTCAGAGGGTTCTCAGAGTTCTGAGTCAGAAAGCCATGATTCAAGCCCCACTCCAGGGACCTGAGCACATAATCTCGGTTGACATTTCAGTGCAGTGCTGAGGGAGTGCAGTCCAGAACGCCAATGAATTTTTAATGGAAATAACAGAAAACTGGCCAACCATGGCCCACCTGTAATAATGCTCCTTTCACACGTTTCAAGCAGTTAATGACCACTTGAGCAGCAGAGAGAACAACCTTTCTTCAGTCAGACTTGGAGTGAGTGGCACTTGTGGTGGAATGCCTCCATGAGACTGGACAAAACCCCAATTGATCCACGCAGACCCAAATGCATTGAGCATTCCAATATTTGGACCAAACCATCAGAACTTGTTAAATATTCATTCGTGACTTCCATTTATAGAACCACTTAGACAGCTGCCTTCTCTCTCTTTACAATTCTGTCTTTGAAATATAAACATTTAAATCAAAGTAATACATTTAATTTGAACTCCGTTATTATTTATACACTCAATTAATGCCAAATTAACATCTGATAGTCACCTAAGCCCAAATCATTTGACGTGTCAAATTAATAGCATGAAACTGACTCAATTAGCTGAATGAAGATTGAATTCATTTCAGTCGAAGTCATTGAACCAATGGTATCACAGTACTGGAACCCTTCATTTCACTTGGAGTTCATATTGCAAAGACAGTTTATGCTCTAGAAAGCTGTGGCTCAGTGGATAGCACACTTGCCTCTGAGTCAGAAGGTTGTGTGATCAAGGACTTGAGCACAAAAAAATCTAGACTGACCCTGTATTTAAGGGCAAGCTAGAGGGAGTGCTGTGCTGTCTTTTGGATGAGATGTTAAACCAATGTCCTGTCTGCTCTCTTAGGTGGATGTAAAAGATCTTATGGCACTATTTTGAAGAAGAGCAGGGGAGTTAACCCCGGTGTCCTGGGCAATATTTATCCCTCAATCAACAAAACAAAAAAAACAGATTATCTGTTTGTGGGAGCTGGCTTGTGCGCAAAATGGCTGCTGTGTTTCCCATATTAAAACAGTAATTACACTTCAAAAGTACTTAATTGGCTGTAAAGCGCTTTGGGACGTCCGGTGGTCGTGAAAGACGCTATAGAAATGCAAGTCTTTTCTTTTTCACCCTTTCAGCATAACTTTCTATTATTTTATCTCTCATGTGTTAATCTAGCTTGTTCTTAACTACATCTACACTATTCATCTCAACTACTTCTTGTGGTAGCGAGTTCCACATTCTCACCACTCTCTGGGTAAAGAAGATCCTCCTGAATTCCTGATTGGATTTATTTGTGACTACCTTATATTTATGGACATTTCCATTTCATTAATCAAACTAACTTTGGTGATCAAGCACATGCAGTGGAATTAAAGCAGATTTTAAAGTCACTTTTATTATGTAATGGTTGGAATTTTACTCATCAACGTTGTCGCTATTGCACCTGTCACTCCAGCTGATTCAGAACACAGCCTGCCTACCATTGGATAATCCCCAGCTGGAAATTGGCTCAGAAATGCCCAATCAGATAAATTGGGCAACTGGCCGCTGGGCATGGCTCAATGTTGATTGGTCCTTGAATGTTCCATTGTTCTTTCTCCATGCGCTGCCATGGGCAACTTGCCGTTTGTTGCAGGAGGTCACTGTGGACGCCTATGAGTGCCCGGACCAATACGGCGTCGCACCACACTTCCGGCTATCATCCGGAGTGGAACGTCACACCTTGTGAGAGACATCACACTCTCTCTCCCAGACGATCCATTAAGGACTGTGCCTCAGTGTTCAATGTAATTTTCAAATTCGATATTTTCCCCCAGTTATCTCCCTGGAAACATGTTATGCCAAGTGTATAATGGTTGTTTGGAAAGGTATAGATTCTACAAACCATATGGAAATAAGCAATATTTGTGTAATTGTAACAAATGGCTGAATGGTTCAAATGTATCATGTGTGTGTGAGTTTTAAAAAAAATCATCCTTGGGATGTGGGGGTCGCTGGCAAGGCCAGCATTTATTGCCCAACCCTAATTGCCCCTTGAGAAGGTGGTGGTGAGCCACTTTCTTGAACCGCTGCAGTCCGTGTGGTGAAGGTACTCCCACAGTGCTGTTAGGGAAGGAGTTCCAGGATTGTGACCCAGTGACGATGAAGGAACGGCCGATATATTTCCAAGTCAGGATGGTGTGTGACTGGGAGGGGAACGCGGAGGAGGTGGTGTTCCCATGCGCCTGCTGCCCTTGTCCTTCTAGGTGGTAGAGGTCGCGGGTTTGGGAGGTGCTGCCGAAGAAGCCTTGGCGAGTTGCTGCAGTGCATCTTGTAGATGGTACACACTGCAGCCACGGTGCGCCGGTGGTGGAGGGAGTGAATGTTGAAGGTGGCGGATGGGGTGCCCATCAAGTGGGCTGCAAGAGTGTGAAAGAGAGAGTTGTCTCATGTAGCCTTTGTGTGGGGATTAAGGCTAGCACATAAAAAAATTATACCCTCAGAAAATTAAGGCCACGGCATGCCTTTCTTAAGTTGTATTGCAAATTAATTCAGAAAAAAATCCTATGAACACAACAGATAAACAAATGTTACCCAAAAAGCAGCAATTGCTGCCACAGTTACAGCTGTGACAATTTATTTTTACCATAGACAGTAATCACATAGCCATCAGCGTGAATTTATAATTAGGGTCTGTTGTATGTTTATATTTATGGTCTGGGAGAATTTACTCCTGTAAACTAATTATCACGAGTAAAATGCAGATTTTATCGTACTCATGACAGATTCACAAAACATGTTCATGTAGATGCAAACAGTTAATGCATTTTATCCAATACTTTTCCCAATATTGCAAGAGAAAAGGGCAAGAGATTCGGTGTATTTGTGCTGATAGGTCGCAAACGCCTTCCATCGGCAACAAAATCCGCCACATTTGGCGCCACGGCGTTGCGCCCCGATCTCCTGCGCCTGGAGATCGTGATGTGCACGTCGCCCCGTTAGCGCTCCGGCCGCGACATTGAGTTTCGCCCCCTGCGGCAGCACCAGGCGATGGCACCGATAGCTGCAGGGGACACGGCTCAGGTGGCGGCCACTACCAGGCCCGTCGAAAACTAAAGGCAAAATGGCTGAGTGAGAAAAAAAAACGTACCTTTTCGTTGCTGCTCCTGATGCGGTTTCTGCGCGGGGTCGTGGCCGCGATCGCTCAGCCCAGTAACTCTGCTTGAGTGTCGGGCTGATCACGCAGCACCCCCGCTCCCCGGTGGCCCAGGTAGGTCCCTTTTTCTTTTGCAGAGTTGGCAACATGGGCCCTTCCCTTTAAGTGAGGGAGAGCCCCTCGGACACGGCAGCACTCCATTTTCTTCCAGGGGCGGTAACCCGAATTTCTCGAGAGGAGCGGGACTTCTGCGACTGACACTAGATTCCACGCCTCCCGACTGTTACCGCCCCCAAACGGGGCGGTAATGAATCTCACTCCCTTGAACACAAACAGCATTCTATCTGAGATAAATGAGGCACAAAGCAAAGAGATGGATACAATGGGGCAATGCTAAGCTGAAAGTATTAAGGATTGGCGTTTGTATTATAGAGTGAGCCTGGATTGGGTTCGTTTACAGTCAGGATTTCACGCCCTTTGTACTGCTTTAGTTGCAAATAAAAAAGAAAGACTTGCATTTATATAGCTCCTTCCATGACCTCAGGACATCCCAAAGCGCTTTACAGCCAATGAAGTACCTTTTGAAGTGTAGTCACTGTTGTAATGTAGGAAACACGGCAGCCGAATTGTGCACAGCAAGCTCCCACAAACAGCAATGTGATAATGACCAGAGAATCTGTTTTAGTGATTTTAGAGAGGGCAGACTCGGTTTAACGTCTTATCCGAAAGACGGCACCTCCGACAGTGCAGTACTCCCTCAGCACTGCACTGGGAGTGTCAGCCTAGATTTATATGCTCAAGTTCCTGGAGCGGGACTTGAACCCACAACCTCCTCACTCAGATGTGAGAGTGCGACCCACGAAGCAAGGCTGACACCTACATGAAGGATCAATAAATAGATACTGTTTGGAACAATTTCCACCTCACAAAAAGCCCAGACCTATATTTTTCATGATAATTGTCAAATAGCTGTTTTGACGTTCATATTTCCTTTGAAAGACTTTAAAAATAAATGATTGAGGTGTCCTCAAGATACTGTGGCAGTTTTGACATTGCATCAGATTGATGGCTTTGAACTGTTAAGAAATGCTATTATTTTGGATGAAATCGATCCGTCGCTAGATCACATCACAACAATTTTTTTTACTAATCTGACACATTAGTGCAACTGATCGGTTGATATATGTGTTTCAACAGAATGATAATTGAACTTTTACAATGTATCAGGCACTGAAAAACTGCAAGCTTGATCAAACATGGCCATGATGACCTGCTATTATTTCTTAAAAACTTCTAAATTGCCTACAGTATTGTCTTGTTGGACACTGTGTTTAGCTTATTTTCGCGCAATAAATAAGAGTTATGCTGACACTTTGAAATCTCGCCCTTCCTTCAGATAACTAACTCCTTGGGCTAGAAATTGCGTTTCGGGCGCTAACTATTGAATAATCGCAAAAGTGTCGCCGGGCGAAAACGATTTGCTGCTCTCGGGAACTTCAGCTTTAACACCCCAAGAGGGAAGCGGAAAACTAAATCAAGCATTAGCACTTCCCTTACAGCGCTAAAGTGTGCTAGAGGGGCAGTGCTGCCGTCTGTACAGGCCCCTTCTCTCCTTTAAAGGGAAGGGCCAATGATGGGTTGAATCAATCCTAATGTTCTCTCTGTGGGGCCACGGGACCTGCGCTACGAGCATTACAGCCCCAAGCACTCAGAGAGTGGAGGGCTGAGCAATCACACAGAAATCAGCGGTGAAAAGCAATCCGAAGGCCCCAGACTGGTGCCAGTAATAACGTTTGCCCGACCTGACCCCCCACTGCCTTTAATTAGCGCTCCCCAAGCGGCCAGCCCAGGTGACAACCCCTCCTGCAGCTGCCATTGTTGACACCCGGCGATGCTGCAGAGGGCGAGAGTGAATATCACGCCCGATCGGTAACTCCATAGCGCCCTGTTACCGCCCCCCCGCTGCCACTAATGGGAGGTTTAAAGCCACCGAATTTCTCCCCCCTTCTGTATTAAATGTAAATTCAAAGCTCAATTTTAGTTTACGTCCCTCCCAAATCCTCTAAGTAAAAAAAAATTGCCCATGGTCAGTTGCTGAATGAGTGTGTTGTTTTGATACAAGACAGCGATGGAGTTGCGAGAGAGGTTTTAGACGCTCCACAGAACTGCCTAATGGCCACAGCCTGCAACTACAACGTGACAGTTGACGTAACAAAAATGAATGGGAACTAATTGACCTACCAACTAAGAACGGTAAATGTTGATGCAAAAGCATGAACAAAAATTGTGACAACAGGAAGTTAGGTTTGTGGACAGGAAGTGTGCACACAACATACTTCCTGACCACAAACCTAGCTTCCTGTTGTCACAATTTTTGTTTATGCGAGATTTAAAAAATTATTCGATGGACTCGAAGCTTCTTGCCACGTTCGACAGATAAAACCTATCTGTTTTATCGCTGAAGACACTGGCCCTGAAATTCCGTCTTCCCACGGGCAATTGCCTCCGACTGGAGAATTTTTCTGAAAGTACCTGGTGGTCCCGGAGGAGCGTGGGATTCCGGTAGGGGGGCCTTCTCTTTCCACGCTGCGAAGCACGCTCCTGTCCTCCAGGTTCTCACGGAGACGGTGCAGTCACGTGTGACTGTTCAACCAATCAGGTACAGTATTCTCAATTAATAGCAATGAGAACTCCGCATCTACCAGTTCTCATTGCTGTTAATTGAGGAAAAAAAACAAACACAAGAACACCAATTAAAAAATAAAAAACACACCTCACATAATTAAAATGAATTGAAATTAAAGTTAATAAATATCTTAGAGAAAAATTTTTTTTCCGAGTTTTTAAAAAGTTTTTTTAATTATGGTTTAAAATAAATTTAACATAGTGGGCAGGGTTTTTAAAAATAAAATGTGTTTTTTAATTTTATTTTTTATGTTTTAAGTGTGTTTTAAGACTCTTACGCCTGTAACAGTAGGCCATGCGCCTGCTTTTATCAGGCGCAAGAGTTTTGAGGACATTTACTGGGCAAGATATGGGTAAATCCCGCAATCTTGCCCTTGCAAATGTCCTCGCTCCCAAGATACGGAGGATCTGTCAAGCTCCAGCTTGTCAGATCGGAAAAGCCGGTTTTCAGCGCATGCGCATTGTGCGCTGAAAACCGGCTTTTCCGATGCCTTCCCGGGTTGTACACACTCTGCACAGACCTGGGGAGGCCGGGATTTCTGGGCCATTATGCTTCTTAAAGAGGCATGAATGTGGGTTGAGCCGACCTACGAACAGTTCAATGGATTTGCCATTTTTATGCCACGAGATGCACATTTCTGAAGGTGACTCGTAAGTTTACAGTTATACAAGTGCAACTTTAGCGGCTTTATTCAGAGAGCTGGGTCTCTTCACAGTAAGTGTTTATATGAAATAATTATCTCCAAATATTGGAGCTTTGAATGTGAAAGTTTAAAGCCACCTTGCCCCACACACGATTACTTAGCACTCAATATGTAGTGTTAAAGCAGGAATCGTAAATAGTTCAAAATAGAAGTCATTAAAGTAATTGAAGTTGCAGCTGATTGTCTCACTTTAGTGTGCTGTGAACTCCCATTATCTCTTGCTTATACTTGTGCCTTGTCTATGTATATTGTTGAATGGCGATAGTTAGTGTGGTTCACCTGCAAAATGTATTTGAATGAGATCACACTGTGCTTAATACGTTTGTATGAAATGCCTTCGTTCGCTATGTCATCTATGGTTACGATATCAGACGGAGAGGTTTTATACAACCCTGTTAAACATTCGGAGACTAATGTCACACAGTACGATTTCACCCCAAGTTTTCAGTCATAACAAGTGAAAAGTCTATCTCAGGTATCAGAGAATTCCAACTTTAATAACAATTGTGACAAGAGATTGGGGCCCAATTTTCTCATGGTAATGTATTTGCTTCATGGGTTCTTTGCTTAAGAATTCATAGCAACACATTGCTATCAAGAACTAGTTGGTTTATTAACAAAGGTATAACAATCACACTACACATTACCAGTTCATCCACCAGGCTCACAACCACCTGCCTCATCATGGATCCCCCGAACCCAACTGGCTGGGGTTTTATTGAGTCTTGTGAACATCACGTGACTGGCTAAGCCACTCCCAATGCAACAGCTCTACAAACAAATACATTACACCATACATGCTACAGGGCACAAAGTCAGCTTTTTACTTATACCTGCGTTTCTCACTGAGATAGTCGCCTTCCTTTCCTCTCTCAGCCTCTGTACTCCTCATCCTAGGTGATGTCTATCTCCATCGCAATTCCCCTTGCCCTCTCTCCTCTGAAATCGCTCCCTCCTCCCCGCCGCCCCCCCCGCCATCTTCCCTATGTCTCTCCTTCTATATGAACTCTCCTACCCATATTCACAGCCGCCTCGCATCTTCAAACCCTGTCTCCCTACTCCCATGATCTTGATCATAGACATGGCCATTGCTGATCATTGCTTTGTAGTCCTAACTACCCACAACGGAGGCCACCACCCAAAGGGATGGCCGACGGCCCCTGTTGCCCTCAGGCTGAAGTGCTCTTGCAGAGAGCCGGCACAGGCTCGATGGGCCGAATGTCCTCCTTCTGTGCTGTAGCCATTCTATGATTCTACATCCCCCTATCTCTTCCTCACCTGACGTCCTTCTGTGTCTATCCTTGGAAAGAAAACTCAGCCCCCAAGTCATCTAAAGTTGCACTTTCCACCTTCAAACTACCCAACTTTTGGTCTCCATTCACTATGATAGTTCTGCAGCTATCAATTTTCTCAACCATGCCCGCACTCCAACTTTGATACTCTTGTCAGCAGCTAAACATTTGCTCTCTCCCATCCCCATCTTGGCTGCACCAAATTTAAGGGGTGCAGACTTGAGCGCATCTAGTGCGCATCTATTTTAGTCATCTATCACACATCAAGTGTTAAGCCACACTTTTATCGAACCTTGGTTAGACCACACTTAGAGCACTGCGTACAGTTCTGGTCACCATATTATAAAAAAGATTATTATCATCATAGACAGTCCCTCGGAATCGAGGAAGACTTGCTTCCACTCTAAAAGTGAGTTCTCAGGTGGCTGTACAGTCCAATACGGGAATTACAGTCCCTGTCACAGGTGGGACAGATAGTGGTTGAAGGAAAGGGTGGGTGGGTGTCTGGTTTGCCGCACGCTCCTTCCTCTGTCTGCGCTTGTCCTCCGCATGCTCTCAGCGACGAGACTCGAGGTGCTCAGCGCCCTCCCGGATGCACTTCCTCCACTTAGGGCGGTCTTGGGCCAGGGATTCCCAGGTGTCGGTGGGGATGTTGCACTTTATCAAGGAGGCTTTGAGGGTGTCCTTGAAACGTTTCCTCTGCCCACCTGGGGCTCGCTTGCCATGTAGGAGTTCCGAGTAGAGCGCTTGTTTTGGGAGTCTCGTGTCGGGCATGCAGACAATGTGGCCTGCCCAACGGAGCTGGTCGAGTGCGGTCAGTGCTTCAATGCTGGGGATGTTGGCCTGAGCGAGAACACTGACGTTGGTGCGTCTGTCCTCCCAGGGGATTTGCAGGGTCTTGGGGAGGCAGCGTTGGTGGTATTTCTCCAGCGCTTTGAGATGTCTACTGTACATGGTCCACGTCTCTGAGCCATACAGGAGGGCAGGTATCACTACAGCCCTGTAGACCATAAGCTCGGTGCCAGATTTGAGGGCCTGGTCTTCAAACACTCTTCCTCAGGCGACCGAAGGCTGCGCTGGCACAATGGAGGTGGTGTTGGACCTCGTCATCGATGTCTGCCCTTGCTGATAGTAGGCTCCCGAGGTATGGAAAATGGTCCACATTCTCCAAGGCCGTGCCATGTATTTTGATCACTGAGGGGCAGTGCTGTGTGGCGGGGGCAGGTTGGCGGAGGACCTTTGTCTTACGGATATTTCATGTAAGGTCCATGCTTTTGTTCGCCTCAGTGAAGATGTTGACGATACAGAGGCACTGGAGAGGGTGCAGAGAAGATGATACCAGAAATGTGAGGGTATTCATATCAGGAAAGGATGAACAGGCTGGGTCTCTTTTCTCTTGTAAAAAGAAGGCTGAGGGGTGACCTAATAGAGGTCTTTAAAATTATGAAAGGTTCTGATAGAGTAGATACAGAGAGAGTGTTTCCACTTGTGGGTAAGAGCATAACTAGAGGTTGTTATGTCTTGAATAAAGAATCTGACCAGATACTGTAAGCTCAAAGTAATGTGTGACCGTAGTCCTTTATTACAGGTCTCCAGAGTGCCTCTCCAGCCTGTGAGGCCTCCTTATGTACAGGTGAATTGTGGGATCCCTTGGGACTCCAGGGGATGAGCCCTCTGGTGGTTAAACAAGGTATTTACAGGTTTACATATATAACAACACTCCCCGCCCCACCACCTCCGCCCCAAGTCCATAGTGTAACTATTTACAATGTGAGTCGATCAGGGGCCTTCCTTTCCCTGGTTGATCATCTCGGTGCAAATGCTGGTTTTGGTGAGTCGTTTGTTGGGCCCTCGCTGGGTTGCTGTGCAGCTGGCCTTGCTGAGCTGTTGGGGGTGGTGAGTCCTGCTGGGCTGCTGCGGGTGATGGGTTCTGCTTCGTGGTCAACCGCTGGGTCGGTTGCCACTGGTGTGTGTGTTGGAGGGTCGATAAAGGTAGAGTCTATTGTGGGTTGTTCTGGATAGTCCGTAAATCTGAGTTTGGTTTGGCCCAAGTGTTTCCTGCAGGTGAGTCCATTTGAAAGTTTGACCACAAACACCCTACTCCCCTCTTTGGCCAAAACAGTGCCAGGAAGCCACTTGGGACCTTGTCCATAGTTCAACACAAATACAGGATCATTTATCTCAGTTTTGTGTGACACATTTGCGCGATCATGATATGTATTCTGTTGAAGCCGCCAGCTCTCTACCTGTTCATGTAGGTCAGGGTGAACTAACGAGAGCCTTGTCTTAAGTGCCCTTTTCATGAGCAGTTCAGCGGGAGGGACCCCGGTGAGCGAGTGGGGTCTTGTGCGGTAACTAAGTAGGACTCGGGATAAGCGAGTCTGCAGTGAGCCTTCAGTTACCCTTTTCAAGCTCTGCTTGATTGTTTGGATTGCTCGTTCTGCCTGACCATTGGATGCTGGTTTAAACGGGGCAGACGTGACATGTTTGATGCCATTGCAGGTCATGAACTCTTTGAACTCGGCACTGGTAAAGCATGGCCCATTGTCACTTACAAGGACATCAGGCAGGCCGTGCGTGGCAAACATGGCCCGTAGGTTTTCAATGGTGGCAGCGTACGTGCTTGCTGACATTATCACACATTCAATCCATTTGGAGTACGCATCTACAACCACTAAGAACATTTTTCCCAAGAATGGGCCTGCATAGTCGACATGGACCCTGGACCATGGTTTGGAGGGTCAGGACCATAAACTTAGTGGTGCCTCCCTGGGTGCATTGCTTAACTGGGAACATGTATTACATTTGTGCACGCAGGACTCTAAGTCTGCATCGATATCGGGCCACCACACGTGGGATCTGGCTATCGCTTTCATCATTACAAAGCCTGGATGGGTACTGTGGAGGTCACTAATAAAAGTGTCCCTGCCCTTTTTTGGCACCACTACCCGATTACCCCATAGAAGGCAGTCTGCCTGTATAGACATTTCATCTTTGCGCCGCTGGTACGGCTTTATTTCTTCCTGCATCTCTAACGGGACACTAGACCAACTCCCGTGGAGCATACAGTTTTTTACTAAGGACAGTAAGGGGTCCTGGCTCGTCCTCGAATGCTTCCATTACCATAACCAAATCTGCGGGCTGTGCCATCTCCACCCCTGTGGTGAGCAATGGCAGCCTACTGAGAGCATCGGCACAGTTTTCTGTGCCTGGCCTGTGGCGTATGGCATAGTTGTATGCGGACAACGTGAGTGCCCATCTCTGGATGCGGGCCGATGCATTCGTATTTATCCCCTTACTTTCAGATAAAAGGGATATCAGTGGCTTATGGTCGGTTTCCAATTCAAATTTGAGTCCAAATAGATATTGATACATTTTCTTTACCCCATAAACACACGCTAACGCTTCTTTATCGATCATACTGTAGGCTCTCTTGGCCTTAGACAGACTTCTGGATGCATAAGCAACCGGTTGCAATTTCTCAGATTCATTAGCTTGTATACACAACCCTATTCCCACTAAACTGCTGACCTCCTAACCTCCTTTCCGGGCCCCCATGCCAGCTGACATTGTAAATGGTTCCCTCTCCTGAGATACCGTGCCCCTCCCTTTTGAAACCACCGTCATGACGCTCCCCCCTTTCTAAAAAAAGCTGACCCTTGACCACTCTGTCCTTGTAAACCGCCACTCCACCTTAAATCTCCCTCTCAAGTCCAAAGCCCTTGAACATATTGTTGCCTACCAAATCTGTGCCCACCTTTGCCGCAACTCCCTGTTTGAATCTACCCAAACAGGTTTGCACCCCTGCCACAGCACTGAAACAGCTCTAACCAAAGTAACAAATAACATCCTCTGTGACTCTGATCATGGTGCACTACCTTTCCTCATCCTTCTCAACCCCTCTGCAGATTTTGATACGGTTGGCTTACACCATTCTTCTCCATGCCACCACTCCATTATCCAGTTTAGTGGGACTGCCGTCGCTTGGTTCCATTCGTGGCTTTCTGATCGTAGCCAGAGTATCTCCAACAATGACTTCCCTTCCCGCCCCTGCATCATTGCCTCTCGAGTCTCTCAAGATTCTCTCCTTGCTCTCCTCCTCCTAATCATCTACATGCTACCCCTTGGGGTGATGTCATCTGCAGACATGACATCATGTTCCACGGTACGCTGACCAAAACCCAGAAACACAACGGATGAAATATTAAACCGAGGCCCCGTCTGCCCCTTCAGGTGGACATAAAACACATGGCATTATTTGTAGAAGAGCAACGGAGGTCTCCCAGTTGATTGGTCAACATTCAACTCGCCCCCTATATGCTCACAGGTTTGTAGAGTTGTTGAGTTGTGAGTGGCTTAGCCAGTCAGGTGATGTTCACAAGACTCAATAATCTTGAATTGCTTTTCAATGACTCTAAATGGCTTTCCACAAGCTCTTTTTGTCAGTTCCACACTGTTCAGTACTCACAAAAAACAATGGTAATTCCAGACTTTCATTCAGGAATCACGTTGCCGGTATATCTTCTTGCTGTGCTCCACTTGCATTTGCCTTCTCATAAAAGGAAATTCTACCAAAAATGTCTTCATGAAGAAACTCCCATCCGCATCACCATTTTGTAATGTATTTGCTTCATGGGTTCTTTGCTTAAGAATCCATAGCAACACATTGCTATTAAGAATTAGTTGGTTCATTAATAAAGCTTTAACAATCACACTACAAATTACCAGTTCATCCACCAGGCTCACAACTGCGTACCTCATCGTGGATGACCTAGACCCAACTGACTGGGGTTTTATTGAGTCTTGTGAACATCACCTGACTGGCTAAGCCACAGATGCATACATTACACTGACCTCAACCAACACTACCAAAAAATGGATTAACTGGTCATTCGTCTCATGAATGTTTGTGGGACCTTGCTGTGAACAAATTGACTGCTGCATTTGCCTACGTAACAACATACTTCAGAAGGGACTCATTGTTTGAAGCACTTTGAGGACATCCTGAGGACGTGAAAGAGGTGCTATATAAATGCAAGTATGTCTGTTCATTGCCAATTCACAGACGAGTGGAAATGATACAGTTTACCCTCTCAACACCCTGTTGATCATTTCTATTCCATCTCCCCTAATTTTCTTCCTCTGTGCCAGTTAATATTACCCTAATTTTTCAAGTCTTTCATCGTAACTATATCCTCTCTCCTGGTAATAAACACATTCATGTGAACTCCCTTTGCTCCACAATTTTAACACTATTTATTGGAAATGGGTTAACAGCTTTGTTGAAGTGGTAGATAGGGGCATCTCACACCAATGTGTTAATGTGCATATTACTAATAACCCCGATGTAAGAATTGCATAGGCACCCGCTCTGGACAGTTGGATTTCAGGCTTTCTCCCCCGCTCAGTGATCCTGCTGAATATTTAAAGTAGATTTAGTTGAGCTGTGATTTTATTGAATTGTACTCAACAAATCGCCCACCTGTTAAACATCTAACGACAAACATTATTGTGAATTTTTGCCATTTTACTTAACATCACAGAATATTTCTTTAGACGCGCTGAAGAAGTCTCTTCATTTCCTCCTTGGGAATGAACTGTAACCATATTGTAACTTTGATTTGAACAGCAAATGCAGCAAATATCCCCTGAGATTGAAGAGCCTTGTAAATCATGAAAAAAAAATTGGAAACTATGTCAAACATGTGATTTAAAAGGACCTTAACGTGTATGAACAGAGCTTGTGAAAATGTAATAAATATTTCAGAGCAAAAACGTCAATGAAGGGAAGGCAAATGTTTATATCTGTGTAGGAGCGGTTTATTAATTTTAAAGATTGCATGATTTTTTAAATTTTCAGCAATAAAATTGAATCTCATACGGTGCGGTGTGCTTTTATAAACAGCATTGCTCAATATCTGGTCAAACAATAATGCTTGAGATCACTGGAACGCCCTCCTTAAACCTCTCCATTTTTTCAAAAATATATTTCTTTGACCAAGATTTTGGAAGCTCTCCCATCCTGGCTCCACCTGCAATCCTTTATGCCTATTAATTATCTTAAGAACTTTGTTTTTACATTAAAAGCGCGCTATAAATGCATTGTTGTAATTGAAACATACAAAATCCTTATAGGTCTTGACAGGGTAGATGCAGGGAGGATGTTTCCCCTGGCTGGGGAGTCTAGAACCAGGGGTCACAATCACATAAGGGGGCTGGCCATTTAGGACTGAGATGAGGAGAAACTTCTTCACTCAGAGGGTGGTGAATCTTTGGAATTCTCTGCCCCAGAGGGCTGTGCAGACTCAATCGTTGGGTATATTCAAGACAGAGATCAATAGATTTTTGGGATCAAGGGATATGGGGATAGTGCAAGAAAGTGGAGTTGAGGTAGAAGATCAGCCATGATCTTATTGAATAGCAGAGCAAGCTCGAGGGATCAAATGGCCTACTCCTGCTCCTAATTCTTATGTTCTTATTGTTGTTGAAAATTGACCAATCCTGTGCCCCCTTCAAGAGTGGCTTCTTGTTGGGAGTGCGGTATTGGTGAATTTACCCTGTTGAATCCTGGGATTATTTGGTTTCATTGTCTGTCACTCATTGACACCAAACTCTGTCCTGGTCAAGGAGTTTGTTTTCTGCTCAGGTTAATTAGCCAAGCAGAGCCACATCAAGGTAATAACATCAGGACTAACATTTGATTTTGTTAATAATCGATGTGCATGAGAGCTGTGTGTATTTTGTAACTATAGGAGTGTTCATAGAAGTCACTCCTGCTAAGAATTCCTCAGTGTCAGCCATGGCTCAGTGGGCAGCACCCTCGTATCTTCTGAGTCAGAAGGTTGTGGGTTCAAGTCCCACTCCAAAGACTTGAGCCCAAAATCTAGGCTAGTACTCCAGTGCAGTACTGAGTAAGGTGCCGTCTTTCGGATGAGATGTTAAATCAAGATCCACTCAGGTGGATGTAAATAAACCCCAAGAGCAGGGGAGTTCTCCCTGGTGTTCTGGCCAATATTTATCCAGCACAACATGCTCCCACAAACAGCAACATGATAATGACCAGGTCATCTGTTTTTTTGTAATTTTGATTGAGGGATAAAATATTGGCCAGGACACCTGGCAGAACTCCCCTGCTCATCTTCAAAATAGCACCTTGGAATCTTATATCCACCTGAGGGAGCAGACAGTGTCTCAGTTTAAGGTCCCACTTGAAAGAAGGCACCTCCAACAATGCAGCACATCCTCGTCAGCCTAGGTTTTTGTGCTTAAGTCCCTGACTCAGAGGCAAGAGTGCTACCCACTGAGCCACAGCTGACGCCAAGATGCTACAACTAGGTACAGAATAGGGTGTTGTTAATACAACATTTATTCCATTCATGACTCGGAGCTGTATAATTCACACGGTGGGGTATTCAGCAGCTTTACATGCAGTATCCTCCATTTGCTGAATCGTCTTGGGACATAACAGGCTTCATTAGCACAAGTTGCAATTGTAACCATCCTAAGAACTTCTGTATAATTAATATCAATTAGATTAATTAGTGCCTCAAACTTATGTAATTTTCTCTCTCTCGGTAATGTAGTGCAGGCTTGCTGAGCAGTGGAAGGAAAACTGGGTTAGGACAATCAGCTCCAAGTGGTATGTTTAACATATTTAAAGATGTGATTGTAATGTATTTACTTCGTGGGTTCTTTGCTTAAGAATTCATAGCAACACATTGCTATTAAGAACTAGTTGGTTTATTAGCAACGGTTTAACAATCACACGACACATTACCAGTTCATCCACCAGGCTCACAACTGCATACCTCATCGTGGATCCCCTGAACCCAAATGGCTGGGGTTTTATTGAGTCTTGTGAACATCATGTGACTGGCTACGCCACTCCCAACTCAACAGCTCTACAACTATTTTAATAAAACGATAAAACCAAGTGCCCCCTTATTAAAGGGCACTAGAACCGACAAATTAACAAATAAAACTTTTGTGAACCTTACACGGTCAAATTATAATTCTGTTCCTGGGGGTGATGATGCACTCCAGTCCCTCCGGTGTCCATCTCTCACGGAAGGACACTGCGTGCTCCATCTGCAGGGACACCCTGGCGTGAACATAGCTGCGGATGAGAGGCAACAGCCCTACAACTCTTTTTGTTAAAACATACTGCACCTGGTATTCCCAGGGGGTCTCCCATCCAAGTACTAACCAGGCCTGACTCTGCTCAGCTGTGGCATTTTCAGATTAGTGTGGCCGTAGGCATTGACACCAACAGCTCTACAAACCTGTGAGCATACTCACAGGTGCATATATTACAGTGGGTAAGTGTAAGCAGGTTGTGATTAGAAAGGTGTAATATTGTGGAGGAGGTCTGTATGGGCAGTGATGGAAATAAATACATTGCTGGCCTGTACAGGCAGGCTAAGAGCTGGGTCTGCCACGAGACAGAACAAAATGGCAGCTAGCAACAGAGCTTTACGTTTGTTGTCCGAGGGGCTTTGCCGTCTGTGGTCCAAGACCCCAGCAGCAGCACTGTCATATGAAAGCAGCATTGGTACAACTACAGTTAATAATTGTTGCCCTTTGTAAAATCTCGCAATCAGGATTGATGGAAAGAAAGAACTTGCCTTTATATAGCGCCTTTTACAACCTCACGACATGCCAAAGCGCTTCACAGCCAATGAAATACTTTTGAAGTGTAGTCACTGTTGTAAAGACAGGAAATGTGGCAACCAATTTAAGCACAGCAAGGTTTCACAAGCAGAAATGAGATAAACGATCACATAATTTGTGTTAGTGCTTTTACTTGAGGGATAAGTGTTGGCCAGGACACCTCCCCTGATCTTCTTCGAATAGTGCCCTGGGGTCACTGAGGGGGGCAAATGGGGCTTCAGTTTAATGTCTCATCTGAAAGACGATGCCTCTGAAAGTGCCCTCAGCACTGCACTGGGAGTGTCAGCTTGGATTATGTGCTCAAGTCTCTGGAGTGGGGCTATGAACCCACAACCTTCTGACTCAGGCATGAGTTTCACCACTGAGCCACGGTTGACATTGCCACCTTCGAAGAGGTTTCTCTAACTCTTCCTCCTCGGTTTCCCACAGGATACTCACAGCACCTACTACACGATACTAACAGGTTCAGGATCCACGGAGGATAACATTTCTCCTGTCAACAACTTTATCACAAAGGTAACCTCTTGAAATGGGAGTAAAGATGCTTCCAAGCATTGTTTCCCCAAAGCACCAATCCAGTCCTGGTGCCACCTGAACCACTGCCCACAACCGCTCACTCTGAGCACCACTCTCAGTGCAACAGCCATTTGTGTCTCCAGTGGTGCAGTATTAAGGCAGCCACTACACAATGACCAGTTTGTGTTACTACATAGCACTACATAGAATTTACAGCACAGAAGCAGGCCATTCTCCCCTCTTCATCTCACGCTATCAGTATATCTTTCTATTCCTTTCCTCCTTCCAGTGGCTCAGTGGGTAGCACTCTCACCTCTGAGTCAGAAGATTGTGAGTTCATAGTCCCACTCCAGAGACATCAGCACATAATCTAGGCTGACACTCCCAGTGCAGTGCTGAGGGAATGCTACACTGTCAGAAATGCCATCTTTCAGATGAAATATTAAACCTAGTCTGTCCTCTCAGGTGGACAAAAATATCCAACAGCACTATTTCAAAGAAGAGCAGGGGAGTTATCCCAGGTGTCTTGGCCAATATTTATCCCTCAATTAACATCACTAAAACAGATTATCTGGTCATTATCACATTGTTATTTGTGGGAGCTTGCTGTGCGCAAGTTGGCTGCTGTGTTTCCCACATTACAACAGTGACTGCACTTCAAAAGTACTTAATTGGCTGTAAAGCGCTTTGAGACATCCAGTGGTCGTGAAAGACGCTATATAAATGCAAATCTTTCTTTCTCGTGTTTATCTAGCTTCCCCTTATAATGCATCTATGCTATTTGCCTCAACGACGCCTTGTGATAGCGAGTTCCACATTCCAACCACTCTCTGGGTAAAGAAGTTTCTCCTGAATTCCCCATTGGATTTATGAATGACGATCTTATATTGATGGCCCTTAGTTCTGGCCTCGCTCGCAAGTGAAAACATCTTCTCTACGTCTACCCTATCGAACCCCTTCATAATCTTAAAGACCTCTATCAGGTCACCCCTCAGCCTTCTCATTCCTAGATCAAAGAGCCCCAGCCTGTTCAATCTTTCCTGATAGGTATAACCTCTCAGTTCTGGTATCAATCTTGTAAATCTTTTTTGCACCTTCTCCCGAGCCTCTATGTACTTTTAGACCAGAACTGCGCACAGTATCCAGACTGCGAATGTGAAGCTATTCAGCTTGTTATTTAAGTAGCCAATTCAAATTACAGTTAACTAAAATAATTAAGCGGAATTCATTCGTATTCATAATGAAACTCAATGATCTATTATGTTAATTATCATACGTTAGCAGTGGCATTAATGAATAAAAAGGCCTCAATCCTTTATGTCCCAGCAATCATCATCATCATAGGCAGCCCCTCGGAATCGAGGAACACTTGCTTCCACTCCTAAAGTGAGTTCTTTCGTGGCTGAACAGTCCAATACAGACCGTCACAGGTGGGACAGACATTCATCGGGGGAAAGGGATGGGTGGGACTGATTTATTGCACGCTCCTTCCGTTGCCTGCACCTGACCTCTTCACGCTCGCGGCGTTGAGATTTGAAGAGCTCAACGCCCTCCCGGATGCACTTCCTCCACTTAGGGCGGTCTTCGGCCAGGGACTCCCAGGTGTCAGTGGTGATGTCACACTTTACCAGGGAGGCTTTGAGGGTGTCCTTGTAACGTTTCCATTGGTGTGTATGGTTTTTGTGGAAACAATGGGCCAAGAATCAGACCTATACAATTAATTTATTTAGTTTATTAAAATACAGACAAATGAGAAGAGGGACTGTAGAATTGTAGCCCAATGGCGTGTTCATGTCAAAATGAAACGAAAATTCCAGATAGTTGGATTTCACACATCATTGCAAATCAATAATCATTGTTGTGAATTGATTCTGTTTACTGTACAGCAGCTATTAATATAATTTATTGTTGTGTTGAGGATGTTGACCGTACGGGAGCAAACATCAACCCACGGAATCATGGTACGTTTGATAGGGAACTCCACACAGACGTTTCGTCCCGTGGTCTATCAGCTCCTGTGGCCAGGCCACACGGGGATTGCACGGAAGGAATTGTTCTCGCCCCATGAGCATTAGAGAGAGTAAATGAGCCCAGGAGTATTTGATGACTTCAGTCTGGAGAGTAGGGCTGCATGGCGCAGGTATGAGACACGCTGCACATTCTGGAGTATTTTGCTCAAATACTTCTGAAGACCAGGCAGCGCTAGCTGTCAGCCATGGCACAGCCAGGCAGCACCCTTGCCTCTGAGTTGGAAGGTTGTGGGTTCAAGTCCCACTCCACAGACTAGAGTACAAAAATCTGGGCTGATATTCCAGTGCAGTGCTGAGGGCATGCCACACTGTCAGAGGTGCCATCTTTCAGATGAAATGTTAAACTGAGGCCCTGTCTGCTCTCTCAGATGGATGTAAAATATCCCATGGCACTATTTTGAAGAAAAGCTGGGGAGTTATCCCCAGTGTCCTGGCCAATATTTATCCCTCAATCAACATCACTAAAATAAATGATCTGGTCTTTATCACATTGCTGTGTGTGGGAGCTTGCTGTGTGCAAATTGGCTGCTGAGTTTCCCACATTACAACAGTGACTACACTTCAAAAGTACTTCATTGGCTATGAAACGCTTTGAGATGTCCGGTGGCTGTGAAAGGTGCGATATAAATGCAAGTCTTTCTTTCTTTTATGGGAAATCTTACCTCAGGAGAGGAAATAAAAGGTATGATCAAGTGATTGAGGAGCTTGCACACGGTGTGTTAAAAGAGCAAGCTTGATAGGTCAAGTAGCCTCCTTTTGATCCCAGTCTTCTTCCTATTAATCTGAGTGAGGGCGGGAGCTAAAGAAGGCAACCTGTTAAATCAGAGCCTCCGGAGCAGTGCTTGCGGGGAAGAGAGGGCACAATCTCAGAGACAGGACCTACATGGGGGAATAATGGACGTCAATAGTGCAGGTGCAAAATTGGACAGAGGGAAAATACAGGTGGTGGGATCACAGTTTTTGTTATTTTTGCTTTACTGCCATTGAAAATGACTTGAAATCCTTTAACAAGTCTTAGTAACAAATCTTCTGTGTCATCAGACACCAAGGCATTTGGAGAAAATAAAAGACTTGAGACGCCTGGTTTGTATTTTAGAAACCTCTGGTCTCCACCAGAAACCAGACAGCTGGCAACCCGAGCCAGATGAAGTCATGCTGCCCATAATACACTGGGGTGCAAAGATGCATTACAAGTTGGCACGCGCTTCACGACACTTGGCAAAGGATTGTGTTTGTAAGAAAACCACTGGCAATTTTCCATCATTTAAAAAGGAGGAAAACAATTGCGACTCCCATACAGACTTCCTGTTCGGGCCAGATGGTCAATTGGACTAATTTGAACTGGTAGAATTGGAATTGAGAGCAGTGAGATACCGAGTCTTGTTTAGGTCCAAGCCCTGGGGGACCAGAGGTTCTGGACCCTTGGAAAGAAACTTCAGAGAGCCTCATTTCTTGGAAGTCACCCTCCTGACTAAACATAAGAACATAAGAAATAGGAGCAGGAGTAGGCCATTTGGCCCCTCGAGCCTGCTCCGCCATTTAATACGATCATGGCTGATCTGATCATGGACCCGGCTCCACTTCCCCACCCGCTCCCCATAACCCTTTATTCCCTTATCGCTCAAAAATCTGTCTATCTCCACCTTAAATATATTCAATGACCCAGCTTCCACAGCTCTCTGGGGCAGAGAATTCCACAGATTTACAACCCTCTGAGAGAAGAAATTCTTCCTCATCTCCGTTTTAAATGGGCAACCCTTTATTCTGAAACTATGCCCCCTCGTTCTAGATTCCCCCACGAGGGGAAACATCCTCTCTGCATCTACCCTGTCAAGTCACCTCAGAATCTTATACATTTCAATAAGATCACCTCTCATTCTTCTAAACTCCAATGAGTACAGGCCCAACCTGCTCAATCTTTCCTCACAAGACAACCCCTTCATCTCAGGATTCAACCTAGTGAACCTTCTCCAATGCAAGTATATCCCTCCTGAAATAAAGAGACCAAAACTAAAGGCAGCACTCCAGGTGTGGTCTCACCAACGCCATGTACAGTTGAAAATGAATGAATAAGTTGACTGCATAACAGGTATGCTAGTGTAGAGGTTATGTTACTGGACTAGTAATTCAGAGACATGGCAAAATCGAATTCGTTGAGTTCAAACCCCACCACGTCGGTTTGAGAATTTAACTTCAAGTTTAAAAACATCTGGAAATGAAACAAAATGTTATCGGTAAAAGTAGCCATGAAGCTATCATTTTGTCATAAAATCCCAACTGGTTCACTAAAGTCCTTCAGGAAAGAAAACCTGCCGTCCTTACCCTATATGTGACTCCAGTCTCACAATATTGTGGTTGACTCTTAACTACCCTCTGAAGTGACCTAGCCAGCTACTTATCAAACTACAAAGGATATGGACTGCAGCAGTTCAAGAAGAAGGACCACCATTTTCTCAAGGACGACAAGGGATGGGTAATATTTCCTGACCTTGCCTGTCATGCTCACATCCTGAGAATGAATTAAAAGACAAGCTCACGATGGGGCACATTCAATGTGGTCTGTGGAAGAACATTGGCTCAATAGCTTTATCTAGTTCCACACTCCATATGATGTTAAATCTGGAGTATATCCCACTCTCACCATTAGGCTCTCAGTTATGACACACTCAGTGTTATAATCCTCCCTCTCATTTCACTTATAAAGCCTTGGAAACATTTTCAGGCTACATATTCTGTTATGTTACAGAATGTGCACTGCCTTTGGGGCCGAAATTGCCCCTTTTTATAGCCCCGCTAGCGCCTCCGGGGGAGCGCAATGGAGTTTTCGCCTGGGGGAGGGGCGCCTCGGGAGAAATTTCCTTAGAGATTTGGGGTGCGCCATGGCCCACGATTACCGCCATTGGGACTGGCACTGAATCTGCCCGTGAGGACCAGTAACCCAGGTGGGACGGGACTGGTGGAAATCCTAAAATCAATACCAGCATGTCAAAGATCAGTTCTGCTGTAAAGCAGCTCATCATACTTGACACATATACAGCTGAAATAGCAGACAGATATGACATTTTTATACATTCTAGTCAATATTTCAGCACTATGTCTTCACCAGACATCATCGCTCCCCTTCTTCTGCTGTTCAGAAACATAATAGTCAAGAAAATGATCAAATGTAAGATAAATAAAACACTGATCTCTGACCTCTGGGGCCTACACGGCCCATAGCGATGGGAAGAGAGAGCCTTCTCGTTCATGGTTGCAAGGATCCTGTAAGTGAAATGAGTTTGGATAGTTTTGAGCCCATTTCAAGTGAGTGTGAATCTGAACAGAACGCTGCCCATAACTCAGCACTAAACTAGAAGAGGAAGGGCAATAAAGAAATAACTTGCATTTCACGACCTCAGGACGTCCCAAAGTACTTCACAACTATTGTAGTCATGTAGTAAACACAGCAGCAATTTGTGCACAGCTAGCTCCCACAAACAGCAATGTGATAAGGACCGAGTAGTCTGTTTTAATGCTGTTGCTTTAGGGATAAAAGCAGGACACCGGGGAGAACAGCCCTGATCTTCTTCGAAACAGTGCCATGGGTTCTCTTACATCCACCTGAGAGAGCCTCGGTTTAACGTCTCGACCTTCAACAGTGCAGCATTCCCTGAGTGCTGCACCGGGTGTGTCAGCCTAGACTATGTGCTTGAGTCTTGTGGAGGGGCGCTTGAAATCCACGACCTTCTGACTTCGATGAGATTGCTACCCGTTGAGCCATGGCTGAGACCTACCAGGAGCAAACATTAAAAATGCTGGAAACACCTGGCAGGTCAGTTGGCATCTGTGGCGCCAACTGACAAGGCAACATTTCAGGTGTGGACCCTTCATCCGAACAGGAAATAAATGACAGATGAGCAACGGCGGACAAGTTAACGGGCTGGATTTTTGAGGAGTTTGCGACCAGGATTTCGCCGCGATTTGACCCTCCGCTGCGAAAACTCGGTTGCAAAGCCTGGGCGGGATCCTCGGCTCCTTGTTTGCGGCGGCGATGGGGACGTACCGCCGGGGAGAGCTGCGCCCGACGTGTAACGACGCGGATTGCGTTACTGTCCGAGTTTCGGCACTCTCCCGACCCGTACGCCGTGCCCAGAACAGCGACAGGTCAAACCTGTCGGTGCAGCCCTGCCAGTAGTGGTAAGTTAGAAAACCTGCAAAAAAGATGAATTAAAGTTTTAATTTTTTTTGCAGCAATTAGTTAGTTAAGGGTCCCAGCGCAAACCCCAAAGGCCGAAAGTTCGGCCTAAAATGGGTCGCGCAGCGAAAAAGTTATATTTCACTATTCGCTGCCGTTTTCGCCCTGAAACCCGAAGATACAGCCCACGGAACAGAATAACGGGAAGGGGGCAAGGGGAAAACGCACGCACACATACCCCTGCTGAGTATTCCCAGAAAGGTTCTGTTTTTGTTGCAGATTTCCAGCGTTGAGAGTTATTTGCTTTTTTCTGTTTATACTAAACGACCGGCGTCCTTTCAGCCAGAAAGTTGACTCACTTTGAAAACGGTAGGATTTACTCTTATGCAATAGAGGGAGGGCCCTTTTGTACAGTGTGGGGAATTGTGGGGGCGGGGGCGGTTCAGGCACATTGTTGAGAGCTTTACTCTGCATCCGGCTCCTCTGGGAGCGCTGGGATCGCAGTGCTTGGAATGCACTACTGGCTGCAACTAAAGTGTCCAAATGTTCCATCGTCTGTTAAATAAGCTCCTGCTGTGCAGCGAGCTTTCATTCCTCACTTTTCACGAGTGGCTACACTCTCCTATGCAACGGAAGAATTAATAAACACAACATTCACCCCAACAATTTTAGTTTCAAAGCAAATAATTACAGCAACTGGAATTTGGTTGATCAATTTTCATCACTATATTACCCCAGTGCTTGTATTTAAAGTGAATAATTGTCAAACGCAAATATCTCATTACACGCCTACACAAAGGTAGATTTTGAGTGTGGTTCGAGAGGCATGATCTGCTGCGAATTCATTCACACGCTGTTAGTTCCCAGGACAACACTGCCAGCAATGAAGCCGAGGAATTGGAGAAATTAAAAATGGTTATATCGAACCGTCAGGCATGCAGTCAGTGAGACGGCGATGTGCAAAGGTCCCAGTCCGAAGATCCCAGTCCGATTCCACAGACAGCTCAGAAGGGGCAGCAGATTGTTGCTTTGTGTTTCACCATTGTGTAATAATATCGGACAAAAAAACCCGATGAATTTAAATCAAGAAAATCCCCAGTTTATTTGACTGTTTTGTAGAATCTCGCAGCACAGGAGGAGGCCATTCGGCCCATCGTGCCTGTGCCGGTCTTTGAAAGAACTGTCCAATTCGTCCCACTCCCCCCCTGCTCTTTCCCCACAGCCCTGCAAACTTTTCCTTTTTATGTATTTATCCAATTCCCTTGTGAACGCTACTATTGAATTTGCTTCCACCGCCCTTTCAGGCAGCACGTTCCAGATCAAAATACCTCGCTGCACAAAAGAAGATTCTCCTCATCTCCCCCTCTGGTTCTTTTACCAATTATCTTAAATCTGTGTCCTCTGGTTACCGACCCTCCTGCCAATGGGAACAGTTTCTCCTTAGTCTAGCAAAACCCTTTATCCCCAGTGAATAAAAAAATTTCTCTAAAATGCTTGTATGTCATTGTCAGCTGTGGCTCAGTGGGCAGCACTCTCGCCACTGAGTCAGAAGGTTATGGGTTCAAGTCCCACTCCAGGAACTTAAGTATATAAGTTTAGGTCGACACTCCAGTGCAGTACTGAAGGAGTGCTGCACTATCAGAGATGCTATCTTTTGGATGAGATGTTAAACTGAGGCCTTGTCTGCCAGTTCAGATGGGTCCAGTTTACCTCTCCCACTGTGGGGAGGGAGTGCTGCACTGTCGGAGGTGCAGTCTTTCTGATGAGACGTTAAACCGAGGCCCCGTCTGCCCTCTCTGGTGAACATAAAAGATCCCATGGCCACTATTTTGAAGAAGAGTAGGGGAGTTCTCCCTGATGTTCTGGCCAATATTTATCCCTCAATCAACATGACAAAAACAGATTATCTGGTTATTGTCACATTGTTGTTTGTGGGAGTTTGCTGTGCGCAAATTGGCTGCCGCGTTTCCCACATTACAACAGTGACTACACTCCAAAAGTACTTCATTGGCTGTAAAGCACTTTGAGACATCTAGTGGTTGTGAAAGGCGCTATAGAAATGTACGGAGTGACTGCTGCCAACGAACCGGAAGCTGCACAGAAGCATTCTGGGAATAACTGTCGGGTCCCAAATTTAAAAATAATCTTCGCCACAACAGACGGAGGATCTGAGAAGCGCTGAAGCACATCACCAATAAAGTTTCATTACTGTTACTGTGTTTGGATTAATTTAACTTTGTTTCATAAATGTTACTGTAATTTGATTAATGTTACTGGGTTGGGTTAATGTTACTGGTGATTTTTCCAGCTTAAGAACCGCTGTCACGAAAGGACAAACATCAACTTTTTAAAATAAGTTAGAATTTTATTTAAAATTAACGGCTCGAGCAGAATTCTCGAAATCTGCTTCTTTATGCCGCATTTTGGGAAGTCCAGCGATAACAAACAATAAAACACTGAAACTGCGCACACGCAACTACTTCTGGTTCATGGGCAGCAGCCCCGTCCATAAATGGAAGTCTTTCTTTGTGTAATATCAGTACCTGTTATTTTTGTTGGCCTCTTATTATATAGGGCCCTAGTGAGACCACACCTGGAGTATTGTGTATTGTTTTGGTCTCCTTTTCTAAGGAAGGATACACTTGCCATTGAGGGAGTGCAACGAAGGTTCACCAGACTGATTCCTGGGATGGGGGATTGTCCTATGAGGAGAGATTGAGCAGCCTAGGCCTATATTCTCTGGAGTTTAGAAGAATGAGAGGTGATCTCATTGAAACATACAAAATTCTTACAGGGCTTGACAGGGTAGATGCATGGAGGATGTTTCCCCCGGGCTGGGGAGTCTAGAACCAGGGGTCACAGTCTCAGGATAAGGGGTCTGACATTTAGGACTGAGATGAGGAGAAATTTCTTCACTCAGAGGGTGGTGAATCTTTGGAATTCTCTGCTCTAGAGGGCTGTGGAGGCTCAGTCTTGATGCATATTCAAGACAGAGATCGATATATTTTTGGATATTAAGGGAATCAAGGGATATGGGGACAGTGCAGGAAAATGGAGTTGAGGTAGAAGATCAGTCATGATCTCATTGAATGGCGGAGCAGGCTCGAGGGGCCGAATGGCCTATTCATCCTCCTATTCATGGATCTTGGCTTCAACACGGCGAGGTACAGGGAGAGGGAAGAGTGTGTGTTTGGATCTGAGGAAGAAAAAGTTCCGAGCAGCAAAGACCATAAATGGTTGATCAATGGAGAGAAAGGAGGCTAGAGCTGAGAGAAAGATCATCTGTCAGATGACGGGCTTCCTAGAGTGATCTTCTGCTGCTTCAGAAGTGGTGAGACCACCCCGAACCAAGCCATGAATACAGCCACTTGAGCTGTTTTTTCCAGACTGGGTGAACACCAAGTATCCATATATTTAACGGCCGACCTGAACAACCTACCACCAACCCGTCTCGATCCTAGGAGGTCATTCTGGACTGTCGCCGAAGCCCTTCAGCGATCTCTCCTCAGCCTTGATGACCGATGGCGAAATGCTTGGAAGAACTGTGACATACGGAATGGATTCCTTATCGAGAACCCCACAGTACAACCTAAAAGATCAAACCTTCCTCGCAAACAGTGGACAACCATCAACCGCCTCAGAACCGGTCACTGTCGATGCTGCCACTTCTCCATAGGTGGAAGATTAAAGCCTCCCCATCATGTGACTGTGGAGCTCCTAATCAGACCCTGGAGCACACCATTGAGCACTGCCCTCAGAGGGAGTTTGCAGGCAGCCTACAAGATATCCACGCTGTTACACAGGAGGTTTTAGCCTGGAGATCTGACCTAGATATTGACATTTGATTTGTTTTGCTACTACCATACGAAAGAAGGAAAAGATGGCCTTGTTCTGAAGACATGGCTACTTTTTGCGAGGCAAATTCACACAACGTACGACACAGTCTAGGTAGGACCAAGAATGGGATTTGTCTGAAAAGGGAAAAAAAATAGCCTCCTGATTCCCAAACGAAGAAAGAGCAAGAAGTGGTAGATAGATAGACAAGACCCGGATGAAATGCTATCCACGGTTGAGGAGTACTGCTCCACAATGGAGCATGAGGTTATGTTTGGACCACAGCCCACTTTGTGCCATTCCAACCACATGCCATGTTTCATTTCCCATTAACCGTACCTCTGGGGACAGGATCTGGTGCCTGAACTACCATCTATGTCATCTTATTTTATTTATTGGGAATGGGCTTTCCCTCCTGCCTGTAATGTATTTGCTTCCTGGGTTCTTTGTTTAAGAACTAGTTGCTTTATGAGCAAAAGGTTTAACAATCACATTACACATTATCAGTTCATCCACCAGGCTCACAACTGCATTACACAGCGTAGATCCACTGAACCCAACTGGCTGGGGTTTTATTGAGTCTTGTGAACATCACATGACTGGCTAAGCCACTCCCAATTCAACAGCTCTCCAACTACTTTTAGTTGAAACTATAAATCAAGAGCTCCCTAATTAAAGGGGGGCACTAAAACTGACAAACTTAAACAAATTAAACTTTAGACATTAAGGATCAAATAAAAGTTTGGTTGCCGGTGTGCCTCCGGCGCCCACCTCTCACGGAAGGCCGCGAGCGTACCGGTGGACACCGCGTACTCCACCTCCAGGGACACCCTGGCTCGGATGTAACTGCGGAAGAGAGGCAGGCAGTCGGGCTGAATGACCCCCTCGACCGCCCGCTGCCTGGACCGGCTGATGGCCCCCTTGGCCAGGCCCAGGAGCAGTCCTACGAGAAGGCCTTCCGACCTGCCCGCTCCCCTCCGCACAGGGTGCCCAAAGATCAGGAGCGTGGGACTGAAGTGCAACCAGAATTTGAGGAGCATCCCCTTCAACTAATGGAACAGGGGCTGCAACCTCGCACATTCGATAAAAACATGGAACACGGACTCTTCCAGACTGCAGAAATTGCAGGCGGCCTGGGAGCCCGTGAACCGGCTTAAACACCGATTGCACAGGACTGCTCCGTGCACCACCCTCCAGGCCAAGTCCCCAATAAATAAAGGGAGGACTCCCGCGTACAGAGCACTCCATTGGGGACCCCCGCCTCCTCCGGATGGCAAGATTTGTGCGCCATGGCGTGTCCGGACGGCAGACGAGGATGGCAAAGTGGAGAGTGTGCAAGAGCAGCCCGTACAGGAAACCCCTCCATGCAGAACTGAAAGGCACGGAGGGGATTTTCAACAGCTCTACAAACCTGTGAGTATGCTCACAGGTGCACACATTACACCACCCCACCTCTCAAAGTACACAACAAGCATTCTAGCACTTGGGTGCCAAGTTACGGTGACATTTTGACATCAATTTTTGGAAAACATTTCGGGGTGCATTTCCACGCCCAGTTTAGCAGTGGTGCAAAGCAGATTCCACTCATACAGAGTGTAAATCCAAAGTTCGAGCCTGAACCAACTCCAGAATCAAGCATAGTAGCAATCATCCCTTCAGAGAATCTCACTCTGCTTTGCTTGGATGTCAGGCTGATTCTGGATTTATCTTATTATAACTGTAATGTTGTGACGTAAAACCGTTTAGCACCCGTGCAGGAGTTGTCGTATAACTGCATTCCGAGTGCACAACATTAATTATTTAGCAGTGAACTTGATGAGGTGTGAAAGAAAACCTTGCATTTATACAGCACCTTTCACAAACTCAGAAAGCCCCAAAGCACTATTACAGCCAGTGAAATACTTTTTGAAGGATAGTCACTGTTGTAATGTAGCAACCAATTTGCGTACATCAAGCTCCCACAAACAGCAATGTGATAATGACCAGATCATCTGTTTTTGTGATGTTGATTGAGGGATAAATATTGCCCAGGACACCGGGGAGAACTCCCCTGCTCTTCTTCAAAATAGTGCCATGGGATGTTCACCTCGAATAATGCCATGGGATCTTTTACATCCACCTGAGAGGGCACATTGAGAAAGAAATGAGGCATTTTGAGCCTTGGTTTCCCATCTCATCCAAAAGACAGAACCCTCCAACAGTGCAGCACTCTCTCAGCTTAGATTTATGTGCTCAAGTCCCTGGAGTGGGACTTGAACCCATAACCTTCTGACTCAGAGGTGTGAGTGCTACCCATTTGGTCACAGCTGAAACGATATGTCATGATATATGTGCACATTGGGTTTTTCATGTGGTATTCCAACAATCCTGTGGCTGTGTTCCAAGAGTGGGAATGAAATGTCTCCTTTAAACCGCCCTTTGTCTTGCCAAACTCTTTATCGGGATTCGGGTTCAGACCCAAATTTGCCTTGAGACCAATGGAATTGCACCCAAGCAAAAAGCATCAGACTCCTCCTGACTGATTAGTTCAGAGAACATTTCGAGCATGAAAACTTTGCAAGGTGACTTCTGTCCATATTTCTCACATCTCGGGGAAAATGACCTTTTCTCTTGTACAAACTCAAATTCCCCTTGCAAGTTGTTTGCTGATGAGAGGATGGAGGGAATGCAGAGTATTGAGCAGATAGTGAGGGGGAGGGGCTGAGCTCTAAATGATGACTTAAGTCAAGTCTAGCCCATGAGTCAGATATTAATGATCTGGAATGAAATTAGGGCCAAGATTTTTTTTTAAACCGAAACCATTCCCCTGCCTGGAAATACAAATTTTCCATTTAAAAAGTACTTTTGATGGCTTCTTAGTCCTAGTTATTCAGACTCCCCGAGCTTAAAGCACAGTGGCATCTCTCGATCAGTAACATTGTTCTGTCAATGCCAAACAAATGTCACACTTATTCATTGGAACAAAGCTGGGAGAAATCGGTATTCAGTATGAACCTTAATGCAATATTAAACAACTTCTTTCCAATTAAACCGTGTGTTTCTGTTCTGTGTAGATAAACCCCCGGCTTGCTGTACTACAGGCTATAAAGGGATGTTAGATTTGTTTCCAGTGCATTGGCTTGACATTAACGGGACTGTCTCCCTTTGTCTTCTGCATGTCCTTTTCTGTCTCGCCAATTTTCTCTGCCAGTATTTTCCCCCTGCCCTCCCCTTCCTGCAGGATTTGAGTCCTTGCCGCAGTGCATTTGCACAGTTGCCCTCCGGAACCCTTTCCCGCCTGTCCATTCATTTGTCGGCGAGCCCCGAAGGTGGACCTCGGCGGGCTGGTTGAAACGTACCCGAGTCCTTGCTGCATGTCCAATTCAACAAACGAAAGCACTTACATTTAGTTGCTGCCTTTCACGACCTCAGGGCGCCCCAAAACGCTTCACAGCCAATTAAGTATTATGAAGCCTCGCCCCTCCCTATCTCTGTAATCTCCTCCAGCCCTACACCCCTCCGAGATCTCTGCACTCCTCCAATTCTGGCCTCTTGCGCATCCCCGATTTTAATCGCTCCACCTTTGGCGGCCGTGCCGTCATTTGCCTAGGCCCTAAGCTCTGGAATTCCCTCTCTCTCCTCCTTACAACCAAGCTTTTGATCACCTGTCCTATTATCTTCTTTTGCTGCTCGGTATCACATTTTATTTGATAATCGCTCCTGTGAAGCACCTTTGGACGTTTTACTGTGTTAAAAGCACTATACAAGTGCAAGTTGTTGTTGTTGTTGTTGTTAGCTAGTTCAGATATTTAAAAAAGGAGGCAGACAGAAAGCAGGAAACTATAGACCAGTTAACCTAACATCTGTCACTGGGAAAATGCTGGAGTCCATTGTTACGGAAGCAGTAGCGGGACATTTGGAAAAGCATAATTCAATCAAGCAGAGTCAGCATGATTTTATGAAAGGGAAATCATGTTTGACAAATTTCCTGGAGTTCTTTGAGGATGTAACGAGCAGGGTGGATAAGGGGGAACCAGTGGATGTGGTGTATTTGGATTTCCAGAAGGCATTCGATAAGGTGCCACATAAGAGGTTGCTGCACAAGATAAAAGTACACGGGGTTGGGGGTAATATATTAGCATGGATAAAGGATTGGTTAACTAACAGAAAACAGAGAGTCGGGATAAATGGGTCATTTTCTGATTAGCAAACAGTGACTAGTGAGGTGCCGCAGGGATCGGTGCTGGGACCTCAACTATTTACAATCTATATAAATGACTTGGATGAAGGGACCAAGTGTAATGTAGCCAAGTTTGCTGATTATACAAAGATGGGTGAGAAAGCAAATTGTGAGGTGGACATAAAAAATCTGCAAAGGGATATTGACAGACTAAGTGAGTGGGTAAACATTTGGCAGATGGAGTATAATGTGGGAAAATGTGAGATTATCCGCTTTGGCAAAAAATAGGAAAGCAAATTATAATTTAAATGGAGAAAAATTGCAAAGTGCTGCAGTACAGAGGGACCAGGGTTTTTTTGTGCATCAAGCAACTTAGACCGTGCTGGGACTAGGGTCCTGGCGAATCAAATTACTCAGGCTGTAGCGAGGAATTTAAACTAATTAGTGGGGGGGGCAGGATTCAGATGAGCGAAAATTTAAAAAGTCAAAGGATAAGGAGAAGGCATTAGAGCAGGGTAGCACTGGGGGAAATGCTAACCAGAGCGTGACAGGAAGGGACAGAATGTATAAACATAAAGGTGAATCAGAAAGTGGGGTCAAAGCAGGAAAAAAATAGTAAAAAAACAAATTTAAAAGCTCTTTATCTGAATGCACGTAGCATTCGTAACAAAATAGATGAGTTGACAGTACAAATGGGTACGATCTGATAGACATTACAGAGATGTGGTTGCAAGGTGACCAGGACTGGGAACTAAATATTCAGGGGTATTTGACAATTCGGAAGGACAACCAGAAAGGAAAAGGAGGCGGGGTAGCACTGTTAATAAAGGATGGGAGCACTGCATTAGTGAGAAACGATATTGGCTCAGAGGATCAAATGTTGAATCGGTTTGGGTGGAGTTAAGGAATAATAAAGGGAAAAAGTCGCTGGTGGGCGTAGTCTATAGGCCCCCTAACAGTAGCTACACTGTTGGACGGAGTACAAGTCAAGAAATAATGGAGGCTTGTAAAAAAGGAACGGCAATAATCATGGACGATTTCAACCTTCATATTGATTGGGCAAAACAAATTGGCCAGGGCAGCCTTGAGGAAGAGTTCATAGAGTGTATCCGGGATAGTTTCCTTGAACAGTACATTGCGGAACCAACCAGGGAGCAGTCTAAGATCTGACACTGTGTAATGAGACAGGATTAATAAATGATCTCGTAGTAAAGGATCCTCTTGGAATGAGTGACCATAACATGGTTGAATTTAAAATTCAGTTGGAGGGTGAGAAAGTTGGTTCTCAAACCAGTGTCCTGAGCTTAAATTAAGGAGACTACAAAGGTATGAAGGTAGAGTTGCCTAAAGTGGACTGGGAAAATAGATTAAAGTGTGAGACGGTTGATGAGCAGTGGCAGACATTTAAGGAGATATTTCATAACTCGCAACAAAAATATATCCCAATGAGAAGGAAAGACTGTAGGAGAAGGGATAATCATCCGTGGCTAACTAAGTAAATAAGGGATGGTATCAAATTGAAAACAAAGGCATACAATGTGGCCAAGACTAGTGGGAGGCCAGAGGATTGGGAAACTTTTAAAAGCCAGCAAAGAATGACTAAAAAAATGATAAAGAGAGGGAAGATAGATTATGAAAGTAAACTAGCACAAAATATAAAAACAGATAGTAAGAGTTTGTACAGGTACATAAAAAGGAAAAGAGTGGCTAAAGTAAATGTTGGTCCCCTTGAGGATGAGACTGGGAAATTAATAATGGAGAACAGGGAAATGGCAGAGACGTTGAACAAATATTTTGTATCGGTCTTCACGGTAGAAGACACTAAAAACATTCCAATAGTTATAATCAAGGGGCTATAGGGAGGGAGGAACGTAATACAATCACTATCACTAAAGAAGTGGTACTTGGTAAAATAGTGGGACTAAAGGCGGACAGGTCCCCTGGACCTGATGTATAACATCCTAGGGTCTTAAGAGAAGTGGCTGCAGAGATAGTGGATAAATTGGTTGTAATCTACCAAAATTCCCTGGATTCTGGGGCAGTCCCAGCAGATTGGAAAACCACAAATGTAACGGCCCTATTTAAAAAAGGAGGCAAACAAAATGCAGGAACCTATAGACCAGTTAGCCTAACATCTGTCGTTGGGAAAATGCTGGAGTCCATTGTTACGGAAGCATTAGCGGGACATTTGGAAAAGCATAATTCAATCAAGCAGAGTCAGCATGGTTTTATGCAAGGGAATCATGTTTGACAAATTTGCTGGAGTTCTTTGAGGATGTAACGAGCAGGGTGGATAAGGGGGAACCAGTGGATGTGGTGTATTTGGATTTCCAGAAGGCATTCGATAAGATGCCACATAAAAGGTTACTGCACAAGATAAAAGTTCACGGGGTTGGGGGTGATATATTAGCATGGATAGAGGATTGGCTAACTGACAGAAAACAGAGAGTCGGGATAAATGGGTCGTTTTTTGGTTGGCAAACAGTGACTAGTGGGGTGCCGGAGGGATCGGTGCTGGGTCCTCAACTATTTACAATCTATATTAATGACTTGGATGAAGGGACCGAATGTAATGTAGCCAAGTTTGCTGATGATGCAAAGATGGGTGGGAAAGCAAATTGTGAAGAGGACACAAAAAATCTGCAAAGGGATATGGACAGGTTAAGTGAGTGGGCAAAAATTTGGCAGATGGAGTATAATGTGGGAAAATGTGAGGTTATCCACTTTGGCAGAAAAAATAGAAAAGCAGATTATAATTTAAATGGAGAAAAATTGCAAAGTGCTGCAGTACAGAGGGACCTGGGGGTCCTTGTGCACAAAACACAAAAAGTTAGTATGCAGGTACAGCAAGTGATCAGGAAGGCAAATGGAATGTTGGCCTTTATTACAAGGGGGATAGAGTATAAAAGCAGAGAAGTCCTGCTACAACTGACCAGGGTATTGGTGAGGCCACACCTAGAGTACTGCATACAGTTTTGGTCTCCGTATTTAAGGAAGGATATACTTGCATTGGAGGCTGTTCAGAGAAGGTTCACTAGATTGATTTCTGGAGATGAGGGGGTTGACTTGTGAAGATAGGTTGAGTAGGTTGGGCCTATACACATTGGAGTGCAGAAGAATGAGGGTTGATCTTATCGAAACATATAAGATAATGAGGGGGCTTGACAAGGTGGATGCAGAGAAGATATTTCCGCTCATAGGGGAAACTAAAACTAGGGGACATAGTCTTAGAATAAGGGGCCGCCCATTTAAAACTGAGATGAGGAGGAATTTCTTCTCTCAGAGGGTTGTAAATCTGTGGAATTCTCTGCCCCAGAGAGTTGTGGAGTCTGGGTTATTGAATATATTTGAGGCGGAGATAGACAGATTTTTGAGCGATAGGGAATAAAGGGTTATGGGGAGCGGGCAGGGAAGTGGAGCTAAGTCCATGATCAGATCAGCCATGATCTTATTGAATGGTGGAGCAGGCTCGAGGGGCCATATGGTCTACTCCTGTTCCTATTTCTTATGGTCTTATGTTCACAGCCCCCGAGATCAAACCTGCAACATTCCTGAATGAACCTGTCTTTGACCAGAACATTAAGATTCGAATACTGAAAGGAAACGGAGTGACATTGTTTTTGTGGTCAGCTGTGGCTGAGTGGGTAGAACTCTCGCCTCTGAGTCAGAAGGTTGTGGGTTCAAAGACTTGAGCACATAAATCTAGGCTGACACTGCAGTGCAGTGTTGAGGGAGCGCTGCACTGTCAGAGGTGCCATCTTTCAGATGAGACATTAAACCAAGGCCCCGTCTGCTCTCTCAGGTGGATGTAAAAGATTCCATGGCACTATTTCGAAGAAGAGCAGCGGAGTTATTCGCAGGTGTCGTGGACAATATTTATCCCCCAATCAATATAACAAAAGCAGATTATCTGGTCATTGTCACATCGCTGGTTGCAGGACCTTGCTGTTTGTTTCCCACGTTACAACAGTACATTTCAAAAGTACTTCATTGGCTGTAAAGTGCTTTGAGACGTCTGGTGGTTGTGAAAGTCTTTCTATAGCTGTGAGGCACTGATCGCTTTACGAGGCTTGTTTTATGTTTGCCGCTGATTTTCCACTATCTAACATAAAATAAATAACAGTGAGATCAAATCTGATTCTGCCTTTTGTTTCCTTGCTGACTTGGCTTCCACAGACCTTCTAAAGTGATTATTGCTGTGCTCAGTGCCGCTGGCGCTGCCTGTGCTCTTCTCTCTGCCATCCTCCTGTCACCTGAAAGTTTCAAAGCTCCTCCCCTCACCACAAATCAGCAGGAAGCGTTGTTTTGCTAAATCTTCGAGCCTCCCATTGTGCTTCTGTGTCAGCCTTCTGCTGCATTGATCTTTGTTCATTATGAGCCCAGCGATGACAAAAGGCCACTCAGCCCATCCTTGGTATACTAACTCTCCCACCGTGATATCTCAACTGCATTTTCAATAACCCTCTCTGTCTCTGAGAGATTCCCTCCTGCAAAACTGGAAGCAACTTTTTCTTATGAAGGCATAATCGCAAACAGTACTCATAAATATGGAGCAGATTCATCCCCCACTGATCCTGCCTTGTGGATTAATCCAAACTTCTTTGATACCATTGGTGGCCGAGCCTTCAGCTGCCGAGGCCCTAAGCTCTGGAACTCCCTCCCTAAACCGCTCCACGTCTCTACCTCTCGCTCCTCCTTTAAGTCGCTACTTAAAACCTACCTATTTGACCCAGCTTTGGTCATCAGCCATGATCTTATTGAGTGGGGGAGCAGACTCGAGGGGCCAAATGGCCTACTCCTGTTCCTATTTCTTATGTTTTATCCTAATATCTCCTTTTGTGGCTCAGTGTCAAATTATGTCTGATAAAGCCCCTGTGAAGCGCCTTGGGACGCCTTACTATGTTAAAGGCACTATATAAATGCACATTGTTGTTGTTGTTGAGCAAAGATCTATCTCCTGATAGCTGCTGTAAACTTACTTCTGCTTATCTTCCATTTCTTGGTCTACCTTGAAGTACAGCATTCACACAGTGGCTAAAGTACCTTTGTCCATCAACAACCCATATTGGACACAATTGGACGGAAAATTATCATAGAATTATAGAACAGAGAAGGAGGCCATTCAGCCCATCGTGCCTGTGCCGGCTCTATGAGAGAGCGATCCCATTAGTCCCACTCCCCCGCTCTTTCCCCATAGCCCTGCAAATATTTCCTTTTCAAGTATACATCCAATTCCCTTTTGAAAGTTACTGTTGAATCTGCTTCCGCCACCCTTCCAGCCAGTGCATTCGCGATCACAACAAATTTAAGAGAGCAAGTTTATTTAACCAGTATGTTTTAAGTAGTTGGCTATGCTGTGTTCTTACTAATTGAGGTGCTTTATTCAAGCCCCAGTTCGAAAGAACTCTGATCCCAAAAATATTTATTTTCATAGATGCTGATTGAGCTGTTTGTTTTTGTTTCAAATTTCAAGCATATGTAGTTTTTTAATCTTATCTCATCAATCTTAACACCCCACTGATTCACTTTTCAAGCCGTTTTGTCTTTGTTTTTAGCGATACTGAAACAAACACTGAGGGCTAGATTTTTCGGTATCCGGTGAAAATGTTAGTTTTACGCCAAAATGACCATTTTTGCTGCGCTACCATTTTTAGGCCTAACGTTCGGCCTTTACATATCGGTAAAGTCGCCATTGCACGAGGATTCGCGACGCAAACCGCGAGTTTCGGCAACTTTATTCCCAGGCCGGTATCGCTGCGAGACGGGGCGGCGGGGGGGAAACAAAAAGAATTGCAAAAAAACATTCAATAAACTTTCACAAAACCCTTATCTACTAAATCGCTGAAAAATAATTAAAAATGAGAACTTTAACTTACCTTTTTGCTTCATACTTACCGCTGCTCGAAGGGCTGCACCGGCAGGTTTGACCCTGTCAGTATTCTGGGCGCGACGTACGGATCCCGAGAGAGCCGAAAGTACGACGGTAACGCAATCCGCGGCGTTACACGTTGGCGCACCTCTCCCCGGCGGTACGTGGAACCGCCGCCGCGAAAAGGTACCCGAGGATCCCGCTGACCAGGTTTTCGCCGTGGAGGGTCAAATCGTGGAGAAAACCCGGTCGCAAAGCCAGTGAAAATCCAGTACATTAGTCACTAATGAATAGTGGCCAACAGTTCAGTGGGAATGGGGTGTTGGGAGCCAGGAAATGGGTCTCATTCACATAGAAAGAGCAGGAGGTCAGGGAGAAACTAGAGAAAGACATGGGTTCAGGGCTAGGGCACAGGGGAACCTTGGGAGAGGCTTGGCTTGGTGGACAAGGGGATTGGGGAGTTTGGCAGAGGCAGATGAACAGAGAAAACACTGGAGAGAATTCTGAAAGCTGTTTTTAAAAAAAAAGCTCAGTTGTCGGAGGGAAGGTGGGCTGAAGCAGGAGCAGAGATGGGCAGTGTCACAGAGGAGGAAGTGGCGGTCTTTGTGATGGAGAGGATTATGGAGTTGGAAGCTCGGTTCAGGGCTGCTGTGGTGGAAAAACCATTTGGGTCAACCTGAGACAGTGGCCAGGGAATGGAGTTTGTCTTGCGGCTGAAAACAATGGCTTAGGCATTGCCAATGTTTAACTGGAGGAAATTTTGGCTCATCCAGGATTGGATGTCAGACGAGCATTCTGACAACACAAAAAACATAACAATAAGAACATAAGAAATAGGAGCAGGAGTAGGCCATTTGGCCCCTTGAGCCTGCTCCGCCATTTAATAAAATCATGGCTGATTTGATCATGGACTCAGCTCCACTTCCCTGCACACTCCCCATAACCCTTGACTCCCTTATCGCTCAAAAATCTGTCTATCTCCACCTTAAATATATTCAATGATCCAGCCTCCACAGCTCTCTGGGACAGAGAATTTCAAAGATTCACGACCCTCAGAGAAGAAATTCCTCTTCATCTCCATTTTAAATGAGCGGCCCCTTATTCTGAAACTATGCCCCCTAGTTCTAGCTTCCCCATGAGGGGAAACATCCTCGCTGCATCCACCTTGTCGAACCCCCTCATAATCTTATATGTTTCAATAAGATCACCTCTCATTCTTCTAAACTCCAATGAGTAGAGGACCAACCTACTCAACCTTTCTTCATAAGACAACCCTTTCATCTCAGGAATCAACCGAGTGAACCTTCTCTGAACTGCCTCCAATGCAAGTATATCCGTCCTTAAATACGGAGACCAAAACTGTACGCAGTACTCTAGGTGTTGAGAGAGGTGGAGGGGAGGTCATGCTGGGTGTCAGTCAGTGTACAGAAAGCTTGGAACTAATGGTGGATGCTGCTTGGTTGTACCTTGTGGTCATCAGTGTGCAAACTAAAGATAGCAACATGGGCAAACTGTCAGAGACTAGTGATGGTTGATGGAGGCTAATCTCTGCGCGTACTCCACTAGCAGAAGCCACAAAGGCATCACGCCAGTTTTCTTTAAAGGTGGAGATAGCACAGCAATCATTAATAAATCTGCGAAAAATAAATGACTTGGGCACTGATGTGAAGAAATAGTTTTTCGAAATAGGCTATATAAGACCGTGGGTTACGAAAAAGTGAGGTTCATGATCAGTGTTATTGTATTATTCCAGTGTCAGCTGTGACTCTAAGTCAGAAAGTTGTGGGTTCAAGTCCCACTCCAGAGACTTGAGCACATAAATCTAGGCTGACACTCCAGTGCAGTGCTGAGGGAGTGTCGCACTGTCGGAGGTGCCGTCTTTCGGATGAGGCATTAAACCGAGGCCCCGTCTGCTCTCTCAGGTGGGTGTAAAAGATCGCACGGCACTATTTTGAAGAAGAGCAGGGAGTTATCCCCGGTGTCCTGGCCAATATTTATCCCTCAATCAACATAACAAAAAAACAGGTTATCTGATCATTATCACATTGCTGTGTGTGCGGAAATTGGCTGCTGTGTTTCCCACATTACAACAGTGGCTAAACTCCAAAAGTACTTCATTGGCTGTAAAGTGCTTTGCGATGTCTGTTGGTCATGAAAGGCACTATATAAATCCAAGTCTTTCTTGTTTTCTTTTTATTTATAAACAATGTCTGAATGCGCTTCAATAGTGCGACGTCACATCTGCGGTAATTATATGCACATTTGTATTGCATTTGCAGTGTATATGTACAACTGTAAAAATATAGGTTGTAAAAAATCTTTGCCTCGCTGCACCACGCATCCTCCATTTTCAGTCCTGGCTACTGTGTTGTACTCCCACCCTGTGTGTCACTGGATTCGGTTTAGAAAATATGTTCTCTGTCATTTTTTGGGGGGGGAGTGCATGGCCCCTTTAAGGGGCTGCGCGGCCCATTCACAATACCCCACATGCGCGTTTTTTCCATTTAAAAGCCGGCTGCGTGGGACTTCAATGCAGTGCAGCAGAGAGCAGGGATTGTGATTAATGGTTTACTGGGAGAGTGTTTTGAAACAGATCCATCTGGTAACTCAAAATATTCTCAAGTTAGGGTTGTATTCCCTAGAGTTAAGGAGTGATCTGATGGAAGTTTTCAGGATATTAAGGGGAACAGATAGGGTAGATAGAGAGAAACTATTCCCGCTGGTTGGGGAGTCTAGGACAAGGGGGCATAGTCTAAACATGAAAGCCAGACCTTTCAGGAGTGAAATACGACCAACAAACGGTGGGAGAAGTTTGGAATCCTCTTTATCAAACGGCAATTGATGGCAGATGCATTGTTAATTTCAAATCTGAAATTGATATATTTTTGTTAACCAAAGGTATTAAAGGATATGGGCCAAAGACGAGTATATGGAGTTAGGTCGCAGATCAGACATGATCTCATTGGAAGGCGGAACAAGCTCGAGGGGCTCAATGGCCTTCTCCTGTTCCTATGGTAACAGGCTCAAGGGGCTCAATGGCCTCCTCCGGTTCCTATGGTAACAGGCTCGAGGGGCTGAATGGCCTCCTCCGGTTCCTATGGTAACAGGCTCGAGGGGCTGAATGGCCTCCTCCTGTTCCTATGGTAACAGGCTCAAGGGGATGAATGGCCTCTTCCTGTTCCTATGATAACAGCCTCGAGGGGCTGAATGGCCTCCTCCTGTTCCTATGGTAACAGGCTAGAGGGGCTGAATGGCCTCCTCCTGTCATTATGGGGAACAGGCTTGAGGGGTTGAATGGACCTCCTCCTGTTCCTAATGTAACAGGCTTGAGTGGTTGAATGGACCTCCTCCTGTTCCTAATGTAACAGGCTCGAGGGGCAGAATGGCCTCGTCCTGTTCCTATGGTAACAGGCTCGAGGGGCTGAATGGCCTCCTCCTGTTCCTATGGTAACAGGCTCGAGGGGCTGAATAGGCATCCTCCTGTTCCTATGTTCCTATGCACAGCCTCGCGAGCACACTTAAAGGGAACATTCATGGTCACCCTTTTGTATTTAGTTGTGCGGGGAATCCTGTCCATGAAATAAAATCATGGAAAGGAGAGATATTCCTCCATAATTAAGCTGACAGTTTATTGCAATGCTGCCTCAAGGTAAGAAAATAAATATGCCTTGAAATATGAACAGTTTAACGACACAATGAAGATTAAGTATTGCTGTGCGGAGGAATTCATTAGTGCAGTCTGAAAGCTTGGGGAGCATTGTCAGATCTGTTCCCCACACTAATTACATCTGAAAAAAAGAAAAAGAAAACAAAAGGGTTTGAATTTCGGCATTTATCCTTACATATCTCATTATTTGGCCTTTCTTGCTCCTCCTGTAGCCCCTCTCGCTTGCCACATGACCAAGGATCCAAGAGTTGACCTTCTCCTTGGCCTGGTCCTTGAGCTTCCCTCTAGGTGGCATGCAAGTGCATCACAGTTTGACATGTTGATTGCTCTTCCCATCTTCCCCTCTCGTCTCCATGGAAAAATTGCCAACTGCAGCTCAAAGCTCACCTCAGCGACCTGGCTGAGGCTGGGAACTCCTGCTCAAGGGAACGACCTCTCCATGCCGCTGTTGCTGGAGCTTTGCCTCCACTCCATTTGAGTCATCAGCCTTTGTATGATAATTGTGCTCTATCAGAAGTTGCCGCCAGTGAACATGACCTTCTTTGCCTCTGGTGGCCAACTGCTAGAAAATGGTGGTGGCGGGAAGGTGGGCATGGGTGAGGCAGGGCAGCGGTTCATGGCTCGAATTCTGATTATCGCTCTGCTGCTGAGGAACATAGGAACAGGAGGAGGCCATTCAGTCCCTCGAGCCTGTTACCATAGGAACAGGAGAAGGCCATTCAGCCCCTTGAGAACCTGCGATCGCGGCGCCAACAAGGCGCCGAAGAAAAATGCCACATTTTCTTTTAACAAGGCCGCCACCTCCCCTTTAGGTATCGCCCCACGAACGGCCAGCCGCCCGGTTCACACCTCACGCAGCTTCAGGGGGCCATACACAAGCTTTGTTCTGGGTTGGAACCGGGGCGCTGTGCATGGCGCTGACGTCGTTATCGCCGGGACAGTGGAGCGAGGCGCTATGGGTTCTCACCGCTGCTAAACTCCCACGGAATTAAGCGGCAATCATTAGCCGCGCCCAGGAAAAAAGTCGTTTGCGCCCCGTTAGTGCCCCACCGGGGGCGCTAACAGGAGGCGCAAACGACCCGAATTTCTCGGTCTTTGATTTTTAAAGAAAAACCTTGTTTTTGAAATTTCGTGACAACTCACTCAAAGACTTTCAAATCAGACACGTAGCTGAAACAACTAATTTCTGGCTCACAGATAGCGGCGGAAGGTAATGTGAAAGGCCTGTACAAAAAAGCTTCTTGCCGACGAAAGATTGTGTCTGTCATGGAATGAAATCGCTGGTGCGTTGGATCAGTGACACCGCCACTCTTCTTGGTCTCAGTCTGCTGAGCATTTAGTCACTTCAAGTCTTGCAGTACAGAGAGGAGATAAGGATATCTGGAGGAACATAACAAGCTCTTCGGCAAAATAGAAGCCAGCACTTCTCGACTTTTATTGTATGAATGAAAAATGATAGGTCCCTGTTGCCCCGTGGTGGTATTAAGTAAAGCAGTGCCTCTGGGTAACAGCAAGCCGTATCAATCAGAAGGTTGCACGTTGGATTCCTGGCCTGTAATGGGGTAGCTGATCTCCCCATCAGTCTGGTACTAGGTGTACTACAAGTCACGTCAGTGCGCTGGGGGTTAGGGCGGGTAAAGGCAGCTCGGTGTCAGCCCTGGCTCAGTAGGTAGCGCATGCAGAGGGGCGGAATGGATTTGGATGATGCCATGAAATGATCACAATGTTGTAAATGTTGCAGAAATCCATTTCAAAAAGAAGTAGGCAACACACTTGCCACTTGGGTCAGAAGGTTGTGGGTTCACGTCCCACTCCAGAGACTTGAGCACGTAAATCCAGTGCGGTACTGAGGGCGTGCACTGAGGGAATGCTGCACTGTCGGAGGTGCCGCCTTTCAAATGAGACATTAAACCGAGGCCCTGTCTGCTCTCTTAGGTGGACATGAAAGATCCCATGGCACTATTTTGAAGAAGAGCAGAGGAGTTATCCCCAGTGTCTTGGGGCCAATATTCATCCCTCAATCGACATCACTAATAAACACATTATCGCATTATCACATTGCTGTTTTTGGGAATTTGCTGTGCGCAAATTGGCTGCCGCGTTTCCCACATTACAACAGTGACCACACTTCAGTGGTGGAGTAAAGGGCTTCACGACGATCTGAGGTCATCGAAGGTGCTATAGAAATGCAAGTCTTTCTTTTCTTTTTAGGGGTCTCACCCGTTCCTCACCCCAGCTGGTGATGCCCCCAACCCGGTCAAGCAGCCTACACACTTCCTTGCCTCGTACCTGAGGAATAGTTGCTCGTGGGATGGGGGGTTGCTGGGGCCTGTGGAACCAGCCATACCTCAGCAAGGGTCAGCGGCCTCAGGAGGGAAGGGGAGAAACCTGGAGTGGGGAGGGAGGGAATCTGTTTGGTCTTGAGTATGATCCTATCTTTTTTTGGCGTGGAAGCAAATCATCCTCGTTTCGAGGGACCACCAATGATGATCCAAGAAGACAGGCGGTTAGCAGGACCAGGGCTCCAGGTGGAGTTGCAGTGTCCAGCCCAGAAGGCTTCTCTCGGCCTTTGGATGCCTGCCACTCACAAATATGGTTATGGTAGCTTAGTGGTTGTGTTACTGAGCTAATAAACTAGTGATCTGAAGATGTGAGTTCAAATCCCACCACGGCAGCTGAGGAATTTTAATTTAATTCATTAAAATTAAAATCTGGAATAAAAAGCTAGTATCAGTAATGGTGACCACGAAACTACCGAATTGTCATAAAAACCCAGCTGGTTCACAAATGTCCATTAGGGAAGGAAATCTGCCGTCCTTACCCGGTCTGGCCTATCTGTGACTCCAGACCCACAGCAATGTGCTCGACTCTTAACTGCCCTCTGAAATGGCGGCTCACCACCACCTTCTCCAGGGCAATTAGGGATGGGCAATAAATGCCGGCCTTGCCAGCGACGTCCACATCCCAGGAACTAATAAAACAAAATAAAGTATTCAGTGTTGTACCCTCAGCAGTTGTTTTGTTGAGTTTCAGTGTGGAACGATCTGCTCCGCAGGCACTTGATGGATTTCATGTCATTTCCACCAATCGAATTTCTGTGCAACGGTCTGTAGCTTGAGAGGGAGGTTGAATGGGAGAATTGAGGCAATGTATCAATGAAAAAAGCCCCCCCCGGCCCCGCTGCCGGGAAACCCATTAAGTTGCTGTCTATGCTCACCGACCTGTGTGTCTGCTTGGGCCAGTGCCAGGGGGAGCAGGGGAGCCCTCTCGGAGCCACGCAAATTGTTAGTTCTTGTTTTTGTTCTTCCGTCTGTACATAGGTTTACAAGGGGCTGAGTAAGCAGCAGTCGCTCAATATTTGGGCCAGAGTGCAATACAACGACTGTCGAAGGCAAACCATGATGTGTTTACAGCTCGATCCTACTTGGCTCAGGCTTAAAAGAGAAAGGATGGGCAGTTTTGTATCGCGCCTTTCACGACCTCAGGATGACCCAAAGTGCTTTACAGCCATTGAAGTACTTTTTGAAATGTAGTCACTGTTGTAATGTGGGAAACGCGGCAGCCAATTTGCGCACAGCAAGCTCCCACACACAGCAATGTGATAATCACCAGATCTGTTTTTTAGTGATATTGGCCAGGACACCGGGGATAACTCTCCCTGTTCTGCTTCCCTGGGATCTTTTACCCGAGAGAGCAGATGGGGCCTCGGCTTAATGTCACATCCGAAAGACAGCACCTCCGACAATGCAGCGTTCCCTCAGCACCGCACTGGGAGCGTCAGCCTAGATTTATGTGCTCAAAATCTCTGGAGTGGGACTTGCACCCACAACCCTCTGACTCAGAGGCGCGAGTGCTACCCATTTGCAGAGGCTCTATTTTCTCACCACAGCTTGTCAGATCTTCTGTTCCTGCGAAACGCGGAGCCAAGCAACAGCAGCTGCACGCAGTTCGCAACTTAAAAGCCGTTATGTAAACTGTTTCTGCAGCCGGCTGCCAGTCGCCTGATATGCCACATTCGCTTGACAATTTCCTCTCCGCCTTCTCCTGACCTGATATTTGCAGCTTTAATTGCTGCAAGCTGTCTCGATCCAGAAGTCCCCCTTTTAAATTGGGTGTGGGGTGGAGAGAGGGGGATGCGGGAGTGGAAGATCATCGGTGTTTTTTCCATCAGCGTGGGTGAACATATTTATACTTGGCCTTGTTCGAGGAGGAGGGCGGGCTAATTTGCCAGGCTCCCAGTGCAACTTTGCCCTTTCTGAAACTGTTAGCGCTACATAAGAGCCCCCCCCGCCGCACTGTGGCGGTCTGGATCAGACCCGTAAGGAACAACGGCAGAGTTTTGTTCCTTCGGTTTTGTCTGCTTGACGTTAGGCGGTGCCAACAGGCCTCAGGAGCACCGAAAGCTGTGTCTGCGTTCCAATTCGTGCGCCAACCTGTAAAGCGAGGGCGGGAGGCAGGCACAGACCATGTGGCATTGCAAGTGGCATCAGCAACATCGCCTTCTTTAGTGCCACATGTGGCTTAGCTTCGCAGCGATGAGAACCTCGCTTCAGATGTGGCACAGAATCTACGATATTACGAAGGGAAATTGAAATAAAACAGCGCCTTTTTGCTTGCTTCCATTTTAAAAATGCAACTCCAATGGTTGTGTGGGGGGGCGGGGTGGGGGGAGGGGTGGCGGGGGTTGGTGGGGAGGATGAGGGGGTATGCCCCCTTCGAATGGCGATGCCTTGCTTCCCTGACATGACTGCAGATCAATGGTGGCACCGCGCGTGTTCTCTCGCAACGTTTTTACAACCTTTTATAGCGTATGAAAGGTTTTGACGGAGTGGATACAGAGAGAGTGTTTCCACTTGTGAGGAAGAACATAACTAGAGGCCATCAATATAAGATAGTCACCAAGAAATCCAATGGGGAATTCAGAAGAAACTTCTTTACCCAGAGAGTGGTGAGAATGTGGAACTCACTGCCACAGGGAGTGGTTGAGGCAAATAGTATCGATGCTTTTAAGGGGAGGTTAGACAAGCATATGAGAGAGAAGGGAATAGAGGGTTATGCTGATAGATTTAGATGAGGAAAGACAGGAGGAGGCTCGAGTGGAGTATAAACGCCGCCATGGACTGGTTGGGCCGAATGGCCTGTTTCGGTGCCGTATATCCTGTGTAATCCTATTTTATTTGCTATTTTCACAGCACTAAAATTCACTTTGATCTTTTAAGGTTAACGAGGTTGATTCCTGAGATGAAGGGGTTGTCTTATGAGGAAAGGTTGAGCAGGTTGGGCCTATACTCATTGGAATTCAGAAGAATGAGAGGTGATCTTATTGAACGTGTAAAATACTGAGGGGGCTTGACAGGGTAGATGCAGAGAGGATGTTTCCCCTCGTGGGGGGGATCTAGAACTAGGGGGTATAGTTTCAGAATAAGGGGTCGCCCATTTAAAATGCAGATGAGGAGAAATTTCTTCTCTCAGAGGGTTGTAAATCTGTAGAATTCTCTTCCCCAGAGAGCTGTGGAGGCTGAGTCATTGAATATATTTAAGGCGGAGACAGACAGATTTTTGAGCGATAAGTGAGTCAAGGGTTATGGGGAGTGGGCAGGGAAGTGGAGATGAGTCCATGATCAGATCAGCCATGATCTCATTGAATGGAGGAGCAGGCTCGAGGGGCTATATGGCCTACTCCTGCTCCTATTTCTTATGTTCTTAAGTAAAATATATCCCAGCTCCAAAGTTACACAAAACGGCGATTAATAAGGCAAACGATGGTTGTTTGCTCAAAGGCTGGCATTTCCGCAGCCTCTGTGGCTGGACGTTCGGGTTTTGGAGTATGCGGGCTGCAAATCCAGCGAGATGCGGCGAAGCACGGAAGCCGGCAGGCATCGCCGCAGCAACGATGTGGCAGGTTTGGCCAATGCCGGGAAGCTCAAGTCGAATGCAAGTCTTCGAAATGGGCTTCAGTTCATCATGTCCCCAGGCACTCCTCCCTTTCTCATTCGCTGCTGCCAGCAGCTCCAACGTAATCTGCAAGAGAGGCGCAGCATGCTGGTGGCGTGGAAGGCAGGGTGCGTCACCAAGAGTGACTCCCAACGGCGGTGTTGTCCCTGGTGACACAACTGGTCATTGGGCAGCGGTTGGCACTGCCGCCAATTATGGCCACAGACCGAGCAGTTTTGGTTTAATTAATTCCGAACATACGAAGGTGAAAAGACCAACTGGTCCATCAAGCCTGCTCCTCCCGCCGCCCCCCACTCACCATGATGGCTGGATCATCCTGTCTAATCACTTCCCTTCCTCCCTAGCTGTGGCTCAGTGGGCAGCACATTCGCCTCTGAGTTGTAACATTGTGGGTTTAATTTCCACTCCAGGGACTTAAACACAAATAAATAGGCTGACACTCCAGTGCAGTACTGAGGGAGCGCTGCACTGTCAGAGGTACTGCCTTTTGGATGAGACGTTAAACCGAGGCCCTATCTGCTCTCTCAGGTGGACGTAAAAGATCCCACGGCACTATTTCGAAGAAGAGCAGAGGAGTTATCCCCAGTATCCTGGCCAATATTTGTCCCTCAATCAACATCACAAAAACAGATTATCTGGTCATTATCACATTGCTGTGTGTGGGAGCTTGCTGTGCGCAAATTGGCTGCTGCGTTTCCCGCATCACAACAGTGACTGCACTCCAAAAAAAAAGTACTTCGTTGGCTGTAAAGCGCTTTGGGACATCCGGTGGTCGTGAAAGGCGCTATAAAAATCCAAGTCTTTCTTTCTTTCTCCCTCCTCACCTTCCACCCACTCTTGCAGCCATGTAATCTCCTGGGAGAGGCAGAAAAAAAAACAGGGAAAAAAGTAAGGCAAATGAAGGGGGAAAAGCACTCCAGGAAATTCCTCTCCGACCTCCTCAGGTGATCAAAAGCAGTCCAGGAGATCACAGGTTCCTGGGACGTGGGCAGCGCTGGCAATTCTGCATTTCTTGCCCGCCGCTAGGTGCCCTGAGAAGCTGCATCTTCTGCAAAGATTGTCTTTACAACTGGGTGTTGTGAGTCAACCATGTCATGTGGGACGGGAGTTGGGTGGAGGTCAGTAGGGGTGGCACATTCCCTTCCCTCCAATAAACCAGTTGGGCCTTTACAGCAATCTGGCAGCTAATCCATCAATCACCAAATTTATTCGCAGTCAATTTCATAGCTTGTCATGGCGAGATTTGAACTCACGACCTCATAGATGACTCATAACCTTGACGCTGCTGTGCTCTTTCCACCAATACCTGCACAGTGCAAACCAGCAGACTCGCTTTGCTCCTAGTGGCCTACCTTAGGCTTTCTCAGTCACTGACAAGACTGAGGCTTCTCTGCAGTGTCAGCTGTGGCTCAGTAGGCAGCACTATTGCTTCTGGGTCAGAAGGTTGTGGGTTCAAGTCCCAACTGAGCATGGAAATTCAGGCTGACACTTCAATATAGTATTGAGGGAGTGCTGCTGTCTTTTGGATGAGATGTTAAACCACCTGCTCTCTCAGGCGGACGTAAAAGATCCCATCGCACTATTTTGCAGGGGAGTTATCCCTGGTCTCCTGCCAATTTTTATCCCCTCAATCAACATAACAAAAACAGATTATCTGGTCATTATCACAATGCTGTCTGTGGAAGCTTGCTGTGCGCAAATTGGCTGCCGCATTTACCACATTACAACAGTGACTACACTTCAAAAGTACTCCAAAATTGGCTATAAAGTGCTTTGAGACATCAGATGGTCATGAAAGGTGCTCTATAAATCCAAGTCTTTCTTTCTTTGGGGGAAATGCTTTTATTACAGAGCGATCTAAACCAATGCGCATTCGCGCATTGTACATGCACAGGTGCTGAAACGTGGATCGTTGCTGTAGAAACCGCTTACAATATAAATAGGTTTGTTTCTACAGCATGGCAGGCATTGTCAACGTTGTAGAACCCTTTCCTGAGCAGTTCTGCGACATAGAGGACCAGCAGTTAACATTCCCAATCAGTGACCACAAGATTGAGTAGACTAGGCTTGTATTCTCTAGAGTTTAGAAGAATGAGAGGTGATTGCATTGAAACATATAATATTCTTACAGGGCTTGACAGGGTAGATGCAGGGAGGATGTTTCCCCCGGGCTGGGGAGTCTAGAACCAGGGGTCACAGTCTCAGGATAAGGGGGCAGCCATTTAGGACTGAGATGAGGAGAAACTTCTTCACTCAGAGGGTGGTGAATCTTTGGAATTCTCTACTCCAGAGGGTTGTGGAGCCTCAGTTGTTGAGTATATTCAAGGCTGAGGTCCATAGCTTTTTGAATATTAAGGGAATCAAGGGAAATGGGGACAGTGCGGGAAAGTGGAGTTGAGGTAGAAGATCAGCCATGATCTTATTAAGTGGCGGAGCAGGCTCGAGGGGCCAAATGGCCTCCTCCTGCTCTTAATCCTTATGTTCTTATATTCTGCCAGCAAGCATTGCAAGCTGACCTCTGCCTTCGCCAGCCCGACAATCAGTCTCCTTGTATCATATAAAATGGCATGCACAATAGTCAGTGACAGGTTAAGTCAGCAGCAAAAATGTACTGCCAGCAACCCTACGTACAGGGAGGCGTCAGTGGCAGCTAGGTCAACCGAGTTGAATGAGGGGAATCATTTGTTCTTCCAACTTCCAGTTACACTTAGTTTATTGGATACGATTTCAGCGGTTTTATTTTGTCGTAAAACAGCTTGGAGTCTCAAAATCATCTGATTTTGTGAAGCCGGGGAATTTGCCATGGCAGGGCCTCGTGTGAGAGCTTTTTCGAGCTGGACAACTGGGATGGGATGAATGGCCTTCCTCGTCCGGATCTACCTTGTGAATTCTACCCTCTGTGCCTGAGGCCCTGGAGGGCATTGCCTGAAGACATTAGAACATAAGAAATAGGAGCAGGAGGAGGCCATTCAGCCCCTCGAGTCTGCTCCGCCATTCAATAAGATCATGGCTGAACTTTGACCTCGGTTCCACTTTCCCGCCTGATCCCTCGATTCCCCTAGAGTCCAAAAATCCATCGATCTCTGTCTTGAATATACTCAATGACTGAGCCTCCACAGCCCTCTGGGGTAGGGAATTCCAAAGATTCACCACCCTCTGAGTGAAGAAATTTTTCCTCAACTCAGTCCAAAATGGCCGACCCCTAAATGGCTGACATAGTGCACACCCAAACTTTACAATCTTTGTGGAATTCTGTGACGGGCACGAGGGGCAGGTTGGAATGACACTGCAAAAAAATAAGTCATGAGGTGACATTCTGGCTGTCTGCGATGTCAAGCGATGAAATCCAATCCACTGAAGTCGCAATCAGTCCTATTGTGTAAACCTGGTGACTGTTACTTTGCTCGCGCCAAGTATGGGCCTCCGATCCCCGCAAGTGGAACTGTACTTACAGGATTTTCTGGATTGCAAGCCAGAAACTTCTGCCAGTACCACAGTTGGCGCTGTGAAGTTGCGCTGCAGCGTGGGTGAGTGGGCACTCAGGAAGGTCTGTCTAATCCACATTCACGTCTGAAACGTGCCATTGTAAAACAGGCTTTGGGAATTTCATCCGCTGCATAGAAATAAGCAATGAGCATAGGCACCCTGCCGCTCATTTAGCAAACCGAAAAAAAAACAAGATTTCCCTGCAGTGCTTGAAAAGATGCAGCTGGGAAACTTGGCAGCCATTTTGTGCACAGCACAATCCCACACTTGGTTAATCTGTTTTTCTTTTACCTGTGGTGTCAGCTCGATCATCAAGATCTGTTCTCTCTTGCCATGGGAAGAGGCAAACTGGACCCACCTGAGAGAGCAGACGGGGCCTCGGTTTAACATCCCATCCGAAAGATGGCACCTCCGACAGTGCTGCACTCCTTCAGCACTGCACTGGAGTGTCAGCCTAGATTTTCATGCTCAAGCCCCTGGAGTGGGTCTTGAACCCACAACCTTCCGACTCAGGCGAGAGTGCTGCCCACTGAGCCACGGCTGGTACACTGTTATGAAAATTTATTATAAAAAATAAAACTTATCCCAAGGCCTTAAAATGATGATGTATAACATTAGGACTAAAGTAAACAAGACTATTGCCACAGTTAAATTGTGAGCACAAGTATTTGGCACATGAGCATTCATTTTTTTTCTTATTCATTCTGGGATGTGGGCGTTGCTAGCAAGGCCGGCATTTATTGCCCATCCCTAATTGCCCCTTGAGAAGGTGGTGGTGAGCCACCTTCTTGAACCGCTGCAGTCCGTGTGGTGAAGGTGCTCCCACAGTGCTGTTAGGGAGGGAGTTCCACGATTGTGATCCAGCGACGATGAAGGAACGGCCGATATATTTCCAAGTCAGGATGGTGTGTGTCTTGGAGGGGAACGTGGAGTTGGTGGTGTTCCCACGCGCCTGCTGCCCTTGTCCTTCTCGGTGGTAGAGGTCACGGGTTTGGGAGGTGCTGCTGAAGAAGCCTTGGCGAGTTGCTGCAGTGCATCTTGTAGATGGTGCACACTGCAGCCACGGTGCGCCGGTGGTGGAGGGAGTGAATGTTGAAGGTGGTGGATGGGGTGTCAATCAAGCGGCCTGCTTTGTCCTGGATAGTGTCAAGCTTCTTGAGTATTGTTGGAGCTGCACTCATCCAGGCTAATATTGTACAACATAAGACCTGAGTCATTAGAATTCCAAGACGTGATGCTGCCTTTAGGTAAAATTTAGCAGTGGCTGTACATTGGTGCTGAGCATTAAATACTGCTTGATTGTACATATTATGCCTACAGTGGAATTTTGTACTTTGGTACCTTGCAGTTCTGTGCTTTTGGAACAGAAAAGTAGCATATAATTCTAAATTCGAGGTTGCCTCCTTGAGGCTTGTTTCGCCCCATCTCTCCTGAAGGTGCTGCCTCTTCTTGGGATAGACTCCCAGCGGAGCCAGCCGCCCAACAGGATGGCATTCATGTGTGAGCTCCAAGGTAGTGCGGCCGAAATTGCCCCTTTCGTGCTGGAAAGTGGCGACCAGGGCTTGTTGCGGAATGGCCGCTGATTTTTCGTGGAATGGCCACCGTCCGTGCAATTGCCCTCAAGATTTTTCCGGCGGTGACCATATTTGCCCCGCTACCCCCACTTCCGCCCCGCTGCAGTCGGAGCCTCCGAAATGCGTCATCAGAGCGCACACCACCGATGTCCCGCCCCGGAAGCGAAATTCAGCTGAGAAAGTCTTCTGGCCAGTGCCCCCGGCAGTGTTTGAAATGGCGGTGTGGCCGCCATTCAATGGGAGGGTGCACTGCCGTGGCCACCATCTTATTTTTTATTTTGTCAGCCGACTGCCAGGTCGGCCCAACAATTATGCCACCCGGATTCGGCCGGGTTGCCAACGGGCAGCCTGACACTCCCCTCTTTGTTGCCAGGCCGCTGGCCCGGCCGAAACCCTCCCTGGTGACCCAGTGGATCGAACTAAAAGAATCACAGAGCTCGCAGCGGCCCTCCCCTTTAACTCAAGGCGAGAGATGTGGTGACGCGCCAGCGCGATGACCTCACCAGCCCAGCGCTGATGACTGACAGCGGCAGGCACTCCGCCCCGCCCCCATTATGACTGACTTCCGCCCGCTCGAAAAAAAGGACAAAGAGCTGAATTTCGCAAAGATAGGCTACCGCATCCATCGCGGCAGCCAAAACACATCAAAAACAGTAGGTGCGCCCCGTTTCCGACGGAGGTGAATTTCGGCCCCAGTGAGTGCCAGCAGATTGTTTGACTGCAGAGGCATCACTGAGCGAGGCTGAGATTAAGCAAGAAAAACTTGCATTTATAGCTTACCTTTTTATGACCTCAGGACGTCCCTAATTGCTTTACAGCCAATGAAGTACTTTTTGGAGTGTAGTCACTGTTGCAATGTAGGTAAACACGGCAACCAATTTGCACACAGCAAGCTCCCACACACAACAATGTGATAATGACCAGATAATCTGTTTTTAGTGATGTTGATTAAGGGATAAATATTGGCCAGGACACCAGGAATAACTCCCGTGCTCTTCTTCGAAATAGAGCCATGGGATTTTTTACGTCCACCTGAGAGAGCAGACAGGGCCTCGGTTTAACATCTCATCCAAAAGATGGCACCTCCGACAGTGCAGCACTCCCTCAGCACTGCACTGGAGTGTCGGTCGAGATTTATGTGCTCAAGTCTCCAGAGTGGGACTTGAACCCACAACCTTCTGACCCAGAGGCAAGTGTGCTGCCCACTGAGCCACGCTTTACAAAAGAGGTTCGTGACATTGATTTTAAAAGAGGAAAGGGACGTCTCAATGATGCTGATCAGGAGCTGGGTGGGAAAGGGGTTGAGTGGTACCTAGATTTTTATGCTCAAGCCCACTGAGCCACGGCTAATGTGACAGAGTACATCACACTTCACACAACATCAAACCAATCTCAGCTCAAGGGTGTAACACAGCTTACACAAAGACAATGGGTTTGAGCTTGCCCTTGTGCGATAATGTAAAACGGGTGATCATTAGGCGGCAGTCCGCTTTACGTCTCTCTCCAGTTCTATTTCCGTTAATAGTGAAGAGAGGTGCGAAACGTTTTGCAATATCGCACAAAGGCAAGATTGACCCCACTGCGCGTAAAAAGTACAAAGGTCCCATTTGCTCATCGGTAACCTGTCTCTTCGAAGATAGTTCCTCAGCACTGACCACCCGTTAGACGCCTCTCCTGATGTCCTTTTCCACTGCGGAGAGGGCAATCCGCAGAGACGTACAGGTACATCGTCTCAAATCCGGCTGTCCGAAAATTGGAATTGTCCAAAAACTGGACATTTTTGAGAAAATCCCATTTGATATTCAGTAAAATAAAATCCGGAATTATTGTCCAAAAACCGGCGGGCCGGACTAGTTAATCGGCTTCGCTGCTATGTTTTAAATGGCGTGCAATCGGTCCGAGCCTTGCCGAATGACCCTCAACCCGACCTGACCTACCGCCACCATCAGTACTTTGTCTGTCTCGGTTGCATACGTACGCTCTTGATTTTCTTGTCCGAAATCCGGAAAAATCTGAAAATAGGCATGGTCTCGGTCCCGAGGTTGCCGGATTGGAGACGTTGTACCTGTATTCGAGATGTCAATCCACTATCGCCTGTTCAACACGATGGGCGGAAGTTAAAATGGCCCCCAAATCCCGGGACCTGTGTGGCCTTGCACTTGAGATTGTGAATAATTATTCAAATGAGTTCAGAGCAGAATTGAGTGCTAATTGCAATTGACCTTTCAGGCTGGATTAGCCCTGATTTTAAACAATTCAGAACCAATTTAGACTTAGAAAATTGGTGCTTTGAGATAAGGCCCAGCTTTTGCGCACAACCACATTCCAATCCTCAGGGGAATTATATGTTTATGTAATGTCTCCTAATTAAAAAGTCCTTCGATGTTGAGATTTTTGTTTTTGTTAAGTTTCCCTCGTCTGATGCAGCTCGAGCGAGCAGGGTGACGTTCTGCCGGAGTGGGAGGCTGCAAAAGATACATCAAGTGGCTGCTGTCGGGCATCGCCCAAGAGGATCTCAATGTCACCCTCCTTGCTGGAGCTGCAACCCACACGAGGGAAAAACTAAAAAAAAAAATCTTTTTAATTAGGAGATGTTGTAGCAAAGTAATGGGTTTCAGGTAATGATTAAGCAGAAGCAGATGTTTCTCTGCGTCAGAGGCTGTCCTGCGTTTGCTCCTGGATTTCTGCGTCCTTTCCGCGAGCAGGGTGACATCCTCTGATGAAGACGCTCATTCTGAGCGGGGCGTGCAGCCTGTGGGTGAAGTGATAAAAATGAATCTCTGCTGGGAGTGAGATAGCTGAGGATATGTTCGGTGTGTTAAATAGAAGTTGTGCTAGAGCTTGGAGTTTCCTTTCAACTGCGATGCTCGTTGCCCGTGCTGACACAGAAACCCCGTGTATTCACGTGACAGGGTACGGTCAGTGAACAAATGATCCAGAGGCCTGGACGAACGACCCAGAGACACGAGTTCAAATCGCACCATAGCAGCTGGGGGAATTTAAATTCACTTAATAAATAAATCTGAAACAAAAAGCTAGTGTCAGTAATCATCATCATCACAGGCAGTCCCTCGGAGTCGAGGATGACTGGCTTGCACTCGAAAAGTGAGTTCTCAGGTGATTGAATAGTCCAATGCAGGACCTACAGTCTCTGTCACAGATGGGACAGACAGTCGTTGAAGGAAGGGGTGGGTGGGGAGCCTGGTTTGCCACACGCTCCTTCTGCTGTCTACGCTTGTTCTCGGCGATGAGACTCGAGGTGCTCAGCGCCCCTCCCGGATGCTCTTCCTCCACTTAGGGTGGTCTTTGGCCAGGGACTTCCAGGTGTGAATGGGGATGTTGCACTTTATCAGGGAGGCTTTGAGGGTGTCCTTGAAACGTTTCCTCTACCTGCCTGGGGCTCGCTTGCCGTGTCGAAGCTTCAATAATGGTGATCATGAAACTATTGGATTGTTGTAAAGCCCATCTGGCTCACTAATGTCCTTTAGGGAAAGAAATCTGTCGCCCTTACCCGGTCTGGCCTATATGTGACTCCAGACCCACAGCAATGGGGTTGACTCTTAATTGCCCCTCTGAAATGGTGGCTCACCACCTACACCTCAAGGGCAATTAGGGATCTGACCTTGCCGGCGACACCCACATCCCAGGAACAAACAAATAAATAAATAAATAATGGTTCGATGTTTGCGGCCCGGTGCCAGACTGACTTGAACTGGGAGGGAGCGTCGGACTGCAAAACCTTTATGTCACCTGAGCAGTGTTGATCATTTTATACATTCATTTTAGATATTTCTCTTACACTGCCTGCACAGTTGCCACTTCCTCATCATCTGAAAGACAATGCAGGGGGTAGAGTTTCCACCCAGGGCGCAAATTGCCGCCGTTTTGACAAGTGTTTTTTTTCTGTCGAGTTTCCGCTCAAACTCATCTGCGTATCACCGAACACAGAACCCGCCATGAACCAACGCAGCCGGGCAACGTTTCAGAACGTGATATTTTAAATATATATTTTAGCTTCAAAGAATATTCCGTGTTGGATTTAACAGTAGAACCACAAACCGGTTACAGCACAGAAGGAGGCCATTCGGCCCGTCGAGCCCGTGCCGGCTCTCTGCAAGAGCACTTCAGCTCATCCCACTCCCCCGCCCTTTCCCCGTAGCCCCGCAATTTTCTTTCCTTCAGGTACTTATCCAACTCCCCTGTGAAAGCCACGCTTGAGTCTGCCTCCACCACCCTCTCAGGCCGTGCATTCCAGATCATAACCACTCGCTGCGGAAAAAAGTTTTTCCTCATGTCGCCTTTGGTTCTTCTGCCAATTACCTTAAATCTGTGTCCTCTGGTTCCCGACCCTTCCACCAATGGGAACAGTTTCTCTCTATCTACTCTGTCCAGACCCCTCGTGATTTTGAACACCTCGATCAAATCTTCTCTCAACCTTCTCTGCTCTAAGGAGAACAACCCCAGCTTCTCCAGTCTACCCACGTAACTGAAGTCCCTCATCCCTGGAGCCATTCTCGTAAATCATTTCTGATCCCTCTCTAAGGCCTTCACATCCTTCCTAAAGTGCGGTGCCCAGAATTGGACACAATACTCCAGTTGAGGCTGAAACAGTGTTTTATACCGGTTCATCATAACTTCCTTGCTTTTGTACTCCATACTTCTATTATTGAAGCCCAGGATTTTTTTAAACCATTTTCTCAACCTGCCCTGCCACCTTCAGCGATTTGTGCACATATACCCCCAGGTCTCTCTGTTCATGCACCCCCTTTAGGGTTGTACCATTTAGTTTATACTGTCTCTCCTCGTTCTTTCTACCAAAATGTATCACTTCGCACTTTTCTGTGTTAAATTTCATCTGCCACGTGTCCGCCCATTTCACCGGCCTGTCTATGTCTTCCTGAATTCAACATGGAAATTGCTGCAGTTTGATTAATGCAGCTGAAAATGGGTTTATTCACAAAAAATAAGCATTTTAATAAGAGTGTCTGGTCCACCATTTCTGAGTAACCTGAAGTTAAATGCCTGAAAATTACTTTAAAAATGACACAGAACCATTTGCTGGTTATAATGATGTATTGCAGTCAGTTCCTTCGTAAATTAAAAAATAATTATACTCAAAATTTTTTTAAATAGGTGCCGAGTGGAAACTCGCCATGGTGATTAATACGATCAGGGGGGCGTGGCCAGTTTTGTGAGCGGGGCCAGCGTCAAGGTGGATGTTTCTTAAACCAGCGCAAAAGATCGCGGAAACCCGAGCTGATCAAAAAGTTGTGGGTTCAAGTCCCACTCCAGGGACTGACATGATAGGCTGACACTCCCAGTGCAGTGCTGAGGGAGTGCTGCACTGTCGGAGGTGCCGTCTTTCAGATGAGACGTTAAACCGAGGCCCCGTCTGCTCTCTCGGGTGGATGTAAAAGATCCCATGGCACTATTTCGAAGAAGAGCAGGGGAGTTCTCCCCGGTGTCCTGGGGCCAATATTTATCCCTCAATCAACATAACAAAAACAGATCATCTGGTCATTATCACATTGTTGTCTGTGGGAGCTTGCTGTGTGCAAAATGACTGCCATGTTTCCTACATTACAACAGTGACTACACTCCAAAAGTACTTCATTGGCTGTAAAGTGCTTTGGGACATCCGGTGGTCGTGAAAGGCGCTATATAAATGGCAAGTCTTTCTTTCAAGTCTTTCTGAATGTAATTTGCGCTTAAAATTCCGCAATCTTTTACACTGGTGTCACTGAGTGCAAACGAGCGGAAACTCTGGCCATGAGGTAAGAGCAGATACACACAGTCTCTGGAAGACCCTGAGCCCTCTTGTTTCCACACACACTTACACACAATCGTCAGGGGAGCTAATCTTCTTCCCTTCTCCCAATGTATTGGATTCCGTAAGCACGACAACATATATTCTGCTGAACAACCTCATTCCTGTGTTAACTTAAAAATAAATAAGCCCTCATGAGGCTTTTCCAAGATCCAATAAGAAAAAAACTACACCATCGCACAGAGGTATCTTTGACTTAAATCTTACTCTGCATAGATCAGTCCTGGCTGCTGACTCTGCACTAATAGGTGAACTTATTGACTTCCACACAACCTTCTTGTTAGTCAGGAAACCTCCAGATTGCGACACAATAATAAATCCCATTTCCAACAGAAACTGTTCATTCTGTTCCCACAATAATGCATTAAATCCTCCTCCTCCACATACACACACACACACACCCTTCCACATAAACCCTTCCACACAAACACCCTTTTAACTGTGTAGCTGAAGACTACATCATATGTGCCCAATTGATCGGTACAAATCTGTTGTACGATTGACTTGCGCAAGTGTCTTGGATCACAGAAAACATTAAGCAATACAATAGACCAGTGGTAGACCAAAAGCCCGTTGAACTAGTCGCCATACGCTCGGTATATCAGCCAGAGGATAACAATCTTAACTATCTTGCATGTTCATAGACAGGGTAGTCTCAGAGTATTTCTCCCTCCATTACCTTTTCAGGACAGGACTGGTTGATGTTATTGTAAAATGTTTTACTTTATGTCCCTTGCAGTGGGTGTATGTGCATTTGATGTTCTGGATAGTGCAACACTGCCAGTTATATTTATAGTGACTCAAAGCCAAACCTTTATAAAGAGCTTTTAAAAATGCAATAAAGCGGTATTGGTTTTAAAGAGAGGTTAACTATCTTACCTCCATCTTGAATATCCTTAGGCTAAAAATACGTTTGCTTTCGGGCGCTAACGGGCCGCTAAGCACTTACTGCCCGAGCGCCATGCTGTTAGCACCTGCCGTGAACTTCAGTGGTGGTTTAGCAGCGGCGCTATCAATTAGCGTGGCGTACTCGGCGCCACCCACTTGGTGATGTTGAGTGTGCTTCAGAACTTCACTCCTCTCGCCTGCCATAGCGCCCGGCGCCTTCACTGATAGGGAGAGAGGGCGTTCCGTGGGAGCTCCCGGCCGATGTTATAGAGCAGGAGCAGGTGGGTGCTCAGTGTAAAATCTTTGAACGTTGCTGTGATTCTGTGAGGTCTGACATACTGCGGCTGATGTTTCCAATGCTCCCTTCGACTTTCTCGCATTTTTCGGGTGGTCCAGCTGACCTTCCCGTTAGGCGCTCGGATACCGCTTTCCGAGCGGCAGGCCTTCATTATCCCCGCAGTGCACCCGCCCCGCAGTGCCCTGAGAGTAGCGTGGAACGCTTCCCTTAGCGCTCCACTTGCCCCTTGGGGCGCTAATAGTCAATATCCCAGTTGGGGGCGGTAAACATCGCTAAGATTAGCGCCCAGGCGATATCACCACATCAAACAGGCCCATAACGAATTTTCAGTCTCCAGATCCCAGGTGGTCCCCTCCTGTTTTCATAGTACATCGGCCACCTCCATGGCTTCAAGTCCATGGACCAGGCACTAGAGAGCATGTGGGCATATGCCAAGCCTGCCTCTCCACTGGTAAACTCTTGCCCATCTCAAGCTGTACCGCCACGCCCTGTCCGCGACAAGTCAAGAAAAGCCCAAGACCTGGCTTTGCCACCACAGCCTCCTCCAACCTCGCCAGAACATCAAAGGCATCCACTCAGCTTCCCTTCCCCATCTCAACAACAACAACAACAACAACCTCTAGTTATATAGCGCCTTTAACGTAGTAAAACATCCCAAGGCGCTTCACAGGAGTATTATGAGACAAAACAGTTACATTTGACACCGAGCCACATAAGGAGAAATTAGGGCAGATGACCAACAGCTTGGCCAAAGAGATCGGTTTTAAGGAGCGTCTTGAATGAGGAAAGTGAGGTAGAGAGGCGGAGAGGTTTAGGGAGGGAGTTCCAGAGCTTGGGGCCCAGGCAACAGAAGGCACGGCCACCGATGGTTGAGCGATTATAATCAGGGATGCTCAGGAGGGCAGAATTCGAGGAGCGCAGACATCTCGAGGGTTGTGGGGCTGGAGGAGATTACAGAGATAGGGAGGGGTGAGGTCATGGAGGGATTTGAAAACAAGGATGAGAATTTTGAAATCGAGGCGTTGCTTAACCGGAAACCAATGTTGGTCAGCGAGCACAGGAGGGGGGTGATGGGTGAGCGGGACTTGGTGCGAGTTAGGACACGGGCAGCCGAGTTTTAGATGACCTCGAGTTGACATAGGGTAGAATGTGGGAGGCCAGCCAGGAGTGTGTTGGAACTTCAAGTCTGGAGGTAACAAAGGCATGGATGAGGATTTCAGCAGCAGAGATGCTGAGGTAGGGGGCGGAGATGGAAATAGGCGGTTTTAGTTATGCCGCAGATATATGGTCGGAAGCTCATTTCAGGGTCAAATATGACGTCTGGGTTGCGAACAGTCTGGTTTAGCCTTAGATAGATGCTAGGGAGAGGGATTGATTCCGTGGCTACGGAATGCAGTGGCTTAGGTCTTCCCAATACTTAATTGGAAAAAAATTCTGCTCATCCGGTACTGGATGTCGGACAAGCAGTCTGACAATTTAGAGACCGTGGAGGGGTCGAAAGAAGTGGGGGTGAGGTAGAGCTGGGTGTCATCAGCGTACATGTGGAAACTGACGCTGTGTTTTCAGATAATGTCACTAAGGGGCAACATGTAGATGTGAAATAGGAGGGGGCCAAGGATAGATCCTTGGGGAACACCAAACGTAATGATGCGGGGGTGGGAAGAGAAGCCATTGCAGGTGATTCTCTGGCTATGATTAGATAGATAAGAATGGAACCAGGCGAGTGCAGTCCCACCCAGCTGGACGATGGTGGAGAGGCGTTGGAGGAGGATGGAGTGGTCAACTGTGTCAAAGGCTGCAGACAGGTCTAAATTCCATTTCAACCCAGCCCCCTGTTCTGACGCTCTGCTGTTTCTCCCCTATCTGCTTGACTTGACACTCTCATTTCCTCCATGAATGCTACCAGATGTTCCCTCAACCTCTTTCCTACCCAGCTTCTGAACGACATCATTGACCCGTCCCTTTCCTCTTTTAGAATCAATGTCAAAAACCTCTTTCGTAAAGCCTTCCTCAGCCGTGCCTCTGAGTCAGAAGGTTGTGGGTTCAAGTCCCACTCCAGGGACTTGAGCACATAAATCCAGGCTGACACTCCAGTGCAGTACTGAGGGAGTGCTGCACTGTCGGAGGTGCCGTCTTTCGGGTGAGACGTTAAACAGAGGCCCGGTCTGCTTCCCAGGTGAATATAAAAGATCCCATGGCACTATTTCGAAGAAGAGCTGGAGAGTTCTCCCCGGTGTCCTGGCCAATATCTATACCTCAATCAACATCACTAAAACAGATTATCTGGTCATTATTACAGTGGTACGCAAATTGGCTGCCACGTTTCCCACATTACAACAGTGACTACACTTCAAAAAGTACTTTATTAGCTGTAAAGCGCTTTGGGACGTCCAGTGGTCATGAAAGGCGCTATAGAAATCCAAGTCTTCTTTCAAATGCTCTCTCCTCATAATCCACTAACTTTTAACCTGCTCTTTCTCTGCCAGGAGCACGAATGCAGCGCTGCCACCCAACTATGTCTAGTCCGTCCGATCCACTTTCCGACTAGCCCACAGTACTGGATCCTACCAAGTTAGAGTCACCAATGGCATCCTGTGATACTGTCATCGTGGCTTGCTGTCGCCCTTTGACCTCGGAAGTTCCTTCAACACTGTTGACTGTTCCATTCGTCTCCACAGCCACTCCTTCATTGCCTGCGTCCACGACACTGCTCTCACGTGGTTGCACACCCAAGACAGTCATTATCGGGGCAGGTTTTCACTATTGCGCTTGAAAGTTAAATAATCACCTGGGCAATAACGCGTGGAGGAAAGTCAGGAGGGAAGGATCTCAAACCTGTAATGGAGACCGGCCAATTTTCTGTTGGTTAATTTAATTGGATGGAAAATCAGTTGATTTTCCTCTACGCGCTCCACCAAGGTGGTTATTTAACACCCAAGCGCAAAAGAGGAAGATCTGTTCCTATATCTTCTCAAATACTTTCTTGTTCTATGATCACATGGTCACCCCTGGTGTACCTCATTGCTCTATCCTCGACCCTCTCGCTCTTCATCTGCATGCTAAGCCTTGCCAAGGTTATCCACAAGCATGGAGTATGTCGTTTCCACTCATACGCTGATGACATTCAGCTCTATCTCCTAACTCACACCAAGTCCCGCTCACCCATCACCCCTGTGCTTTCTGACCTACATTGGCTCCCAGTTAAGTAACGCCTCGATTTCAAAATTCTCATCGTGTTTACAAATGCCTCCATGGCCTCGCCCACTCTCTCTCTCTAATCTTTTTCAGCCTCACAACCCCCCCGAGATGTCTGCGCTCCTCAAATTCTGCCCTCTTGAGCATCCCTGATTATAATCGCTCATCCATCGGTGGCTGTGCCTTCAGCTGTTTGGGCCCTAAGCTCTGGAATTCCCTCCCTAAACCTCTCTACCTCTCTAACTCTCTTTCCTCTTTTAAGACGCTCTTTAAAACCTACTTCTTTAACCAAGCTTTTGGTCATCTGCCCTAATTTCTTCTTTTGTGATTCGGTGTTAAATTTATGTGCTTTGTCTTATTAACACTGCTGTGAAGCGCCTTGGGATGTTTTACTACGTTAAAGGCGCTATATAAATAAAAATTGTTATTATTATTATTGATTCCACACATGTTTCTGTACTATCTGAATGCCCATCCAACATCAGTCTTTATGCTTCCCCCCGAACTTCCATCAGTTCTTGTGCAGTTCCACCCCCTGGTAGAGTGTTCGAAGATGGCCTTTCACACAAGGAGAGATATTTAGATGCAAGTCATCACTGTTGTCTATCCTTCTCCAATGCAAGTGTGTCCAGTCAACTGATCACACATTGGCGATGTCATCAGGTGTCTGTCACCCTGCCTGGCTTAAGGTTACATGATAATGGGAGACTTGAAAGACAGAAGATTGAAGGTAATTCGAGAAAATGCATTCCAAAAAATGGGTTAGCACATTGCCCTTTGACCTCTGACCTGGGTTCAAGTCTAGCGTAGCCTGATGCCATGAGGTAATTTGTTTCTGCCTGAGCCATAGCACTCTGGATTTTGTCTCCTAAGTTTCTAATATGGAGAGTTAAGATGCCAGAGAGCAGTAGTGAATGGAGGTTAGGCATGTGTCCACATGGATTAAAGATAATAAAAGGGCGATTCAAGCTGGGATAGTCTTGTGCATCTCTGAGTGACTAGTCACAGAGAGAGACTGGGACTTAATTTCTGATGGTATGTAGGCACCAAAGTGTCAACAACCTCAGCATTTCAATTAAATAGCAAGCAAGGTCAAACTTCAAGGATGTCTCTCCACCGGCAGAACCCCTGCTGTCAGTATTTCTAAGCCAACATGGAGATACATGGGTGAGCTCAATTTAATATGGCTCCTGATTTTGTGTCTTCCTCCGGCCGCCTTTGTCTCAGATAACCAATGGCAGTAACCATCCAGAAGGATGCAATTACAAATGAATGGGGTCAAGTCAGGACTGATGAAATGAGTCATGTGGTTTGAATTTAACAAACTCCAGGGTATAATGAGATGAGGTATCATCTCCATAAAGCACTTGAGTCTCATCAATCATCCTGTCAAGACTGAATGTATGAGCAGTAACCTTAAGCAGTTTTACTTATTGTCATCATTATTTAATAAGTTGAGGAAATTCTGGATGAACTGAGCAGCAATGATACACAGTCATTGGTAATAGAGCTGAGGTAAGGTTATCAAAGAATCATAGAATGGTTACAGCACAAAAGGAGGCCATTTGGCCCCTCAAGCCCATGCCGGTCCTCAGCTAGTCCCACTCCCCCGCCCCTTCCCCATAGCCCTGCAAATAATTTTCCTTCAGATACTTATCCAACTCCCTTTTGAAAGCCACGATTGAATCTGCTTCCACCACCCTTTCAGGCAGAGCATTCCAGATCCTAACCACTCGCTGTGTAAAAAAGTTTTTCCTCATGTCGCCTTTGGTTCTTCTACCAATCAACAACAACAACAACTTGTATTTATATAGTGCCTTTAACGTAGTAAAACGTCCCAAGGCGCTTCACAGCAGTATTATAAGACAAAAAAAATCCGTGTCCTTTGGTTCTCGACCCTTACGCCAATGGGAACAGTTTCTATCTACTCTGTCCAGACCCCTCATCACTTTGAACACCTCTATCAAATCTCCTCTCAACCTTCTCTGCTCCAAGAAGAACAACCTCAGCTTCTCTAGTCTATCCACATCTATCCCTTTAGGAGAGTAGTTCTTATTTCCAGGTTTTTTCATGTTGTCCTATAAAAAAAAAGAGAGACTTCTTGAATTTAATGACTAAAATCTAGGAGCCATTTCTTTACTTGGGAGAGAGTATTACATAGGATTACATAGGATATATGGTACTGAAACAGGCCATTCGGCCCAACCGTCCATGCCAATGTTTATGCTCCACTCGAGCCTCCTCCCGTCTTTCCTCATCTATGGATTTGACGATGATGTGGAAGATTTCCGTTTACCACAGTACCTGATGTTGCTGAGTGGTTCATTGGGCCAGCACATTGCCCTTTCACCTCTGACCTTGGTTCAGATCTAGCACAGCCTGATGGGATGTGTTCATCTGCTGGCTGTAATGGTTGTATGTGAACTGGGTTTGGCCAGTCTAAACCCAGTTTTAGTGGGTATTGTGTCCTTAGATGCTCTAATAATGACTCCACGAGGCAATGTGTTGTACTTGAATTGTAGCAACCTTAGTCCTTCATTAGTTAACTCCAGAGTGAGGATCACACCTGGTGGCCTGCCTTTTATACTAGGCCGGGCACACCTGTACAGGTAACTTACAAATCTCCCATTGCTGTGCCCTCTGGTGGCACACCTTGTGATAGTACCAACAGTAGCCATGTAGGATACATGACATCACTCTCTCCTGAGCCCTCAGTGCAAATCGCCTCTGCATTGACTGTGCTCTGGGCTTAGCTCTATGTGGGCTCTGTCTGGTTGACCCTTGGCAGGTCGTTTCAATCTTGGGTGAGTGGTTGGTGCAATAGAGTGCTGGTGGTTGCTGTTTGTGTGTGTCCCTGACCACTCCATTCTCCCCACCCCCCTCCCGCCCACATCGATTATGGCGGGGGCTCCTGACATTCATGTGCATTCAAGTTCAGGTAAGTGGGTTTGCATTACATTTTTGGTTCCGTTGTGAGATAAGTACGTTAGACTGGTGCGATACCTTATCGATGCAGAGACTAGTGCTTAAGGACAAACTAATTCAGAGCTGCTGGATTGTATCCCTGCAGTCTGGTGGCAGCGCAGTGCCCAGTGCTGGCAGTGGGAAGCCAGTTGGCTCGAGTTGCCTGCTCTTGGGGCTGTTGCCGTAGTCCCTAGCGTAGGGCCGGTTCACAGATGCCTGTGACCTCCCTGTCCTTTCTTTGCACCCTGGGTCGCTGCTGCTCCCTGAGGAGCTGTCGCCTAGCAGTGCACAAGGGACTGCTGAGTCACTGGCCTGGGCGTTGTTTGGTTTGGGACCCTGGCTGGTCCCGGTCCCCTTTGGGGGAACTGTGGCGGGTGACCCTTCGTTTGCGGGTATCGCCTTGGTGGCGATGGGGTCTGGGGACTGCACCTTAGTACAGTCTGCTCTTTCAGGTTCATGGCAGTTGGTGCCATCGGGTGCCTGAGAGGTGGAGCCGATCAGGGGCAGGGTTTCGATACTGGTGCCATTGCCCTGTTGAGATCGCTTGCTCTGCAGCTCATGTGTGTTGTCTGCTTGTGGCCACACTCCATGGTGCATGACTCTGGTCCCCAGGATGCAGGTTACAGAATTGGGTAGCTCGCTGGACCTGTGTGCTCCCGATGGGTGTCTGCCCATTGCATGGGCTGCGTGCAGTTGAAATCCTACATCGCACAACTTTTCATTACTTATGATGGAAACTCTGTGGGTCCGATCGCGGTCGCGCGACTTTTCCTCACTGGTTGCATGTACGCAATTCAGATCATCAATTACACATTTTACATGATCGCGCAACTTTTCCTTGCTCATTGCATGTACACAACTCTGATCATCACTTTCAAATTTTACATGATCAATTACACATTTTGTCACTGACTTACAGTTACTATTACATTGCTTGAGTGTGTGGAACTGTCCCTTTAATTGTAGTGGGTTGCAGGCCTCCTTTAAGAGAGCCTTGCTTGCTTTACCCCAATCCTCTTCTCCGTTCGGTGCCACGTGTTGTTCCATCAGCGCTGTACCTCGTGGTCTGGCCGCGGCCATCTTTTTCTTCAGCATTCGTACATTGCGTGTCTCTCTGCTGCTGTGTGCTTTTTTAAAATCTGCAAATAAATCAGACCACGTAGTACAGGTTTTTCCAGTGATATGTTTAGTATTGACCTCCGACTTCTTTGGTGGTGCAACTACAAATCAAGTTAATTACACAAGGTGGTGTCACTAAACGCAGCCAATAACATGCCACCACATTAACATGTACGACTTGCTCAGATTTCTTTGCAGGTAAAAAAAAGTACCCAGTAGCAGAGGGCTGCGTTTTGTTGCACCGCCGGGACAATTTGACACAGTTAGGCTGTAAAGTTCTCCACTGACGTTCTATACCGTCGAGCATCCATGCCTTTGTTACCTCTAGACTTGACTATTCCAACGCACTCCTGGCTAGCCTCCCACATTCTACCTCATGTAAACTAGAGGTGATCCAAAACTCGGCTGCCCCGTGTCCTAACTCGCACCAAGTTCCGCTCCCCCAGCTTCCCTGTGCTCGCTGACCTACATTGGCTCCCGGTTAAGCAACACCTCGATTTCAAAATTCTCATCCTTGTTTACAAATTCCTTCATGGTCTCGCCCCTCCCTATCTCTGTAATCTCCTCCAACCCCACAACCCCCCGAGATATCTAAATTTATGCAATATAAAACTGAGTTGACTCCTTACAACAAAAGCAACAGCGTCCCAAATTCTCGTAGTACCTCTCAGTGAGATGTTAGAAGCACAGGCTGCAATTTTTCACTTCAGCTCTCCTGGCACATGCTGGGAATTCGTAACTTCTGGAACCTGATCCGGTGATATCCTGACCAGTAAAATCCTGGCCACAGTCTCTGGATAGGACAAATCGGCTCAGAACCCCTACTTCACGTGTTATGGGCAGTGCAAGTAGTGTCAGCCGTGGCTCAGTGGGTAGCACTCTCGCCTCCAAGTCAGAAGATTGTCCCTCGGAGTCGAGGATGACTTGCTTCCACACTAAAAATGAGTTCTGAAGTGACTGAGGAGACCAATGCGGGACCTACAGTCTCTGTCACAGGTGGGGCAGACGGTGGTTGGAGGGACGGGTGGGTGGGGAGCTTGGGTTGTCGTACGCTCCTTCCGCTGTTTGTACTTGGCTTCCGCGTGCTCCCGGCGAAGAGACTCGAGGTGTTCGCCGCCTTCTCGGATGCTTCTCCTCCACTTTGAGCGGCCTTGGGCCCAAGAGTCGGTGGGGATGTGGCACTTTATCAAGGAGGCTTTGAGGGTGTTCTTGAAGCGTTCCCTCTGCCCACCTGGGGCTTGCTTGTCGTGTCGGAGCTCCGAGTAGAGCGCTTGCTTTGGGAGTCTCGCATCAGGCATGCGGACAATGTGGCCTGTCCAGCGGAGCTGATCAAGCGTGTTCAATGCTTCAATGCTGGGGATGTTGGCCTGAGCGAGAACACTGATGTTGGTGCGTCTGTCCTGCCAATGGATTTGCAGAATCTTGGGGAGGCAGCGTTGGTGGTACTTCTCCAGTGCTTTGAGGTGCCTGCTGTACATAGTCCACGTCTCTGAGCCATATAGGAGAGCGGGTATCACCACTGCTCTGTAGACCATGAGCTTGGTGCCGGGTTTGAGGTCCTGGTCTTCAAACACTCTCTTCCTCAGGCGACCGAAGGCTGCACTGAAGGCGGTGTTGGACTTGGTCATCGACATCTGCCCTTGTTGACAGTAGGCTCCCAAGGTATGGAAAATGGTCCACGTTGTACAAGGCCTCGTCGTGGATCTTGATAATCGGGGAGCAGAGCAGTGAGGCGGGGGCAGGATGGTCGAGGACCTTTGTTTTACGGATGTTAAGTGTAAGGCCCATATTTTTGTATGCTTTGGTGAAGGTGTTGATGCCGCCTCCAATCCAGATCCAAGGTCGTCCCATCCTGTGTCATAGAATTACAGTGTGCAGACGATGCCTGCATCTGCGCACACTCGAAGGCCGAACGCCAAGCCATTGTCAGAGATCTATAGTACATAACTTAGGATGGATTCCATTGTAGTGCTGAGGGAGCGCTGCACTGTCAGAGGTGCCGTCTTTCGGATGAGATGTTAAACCGGGGCCCCGTCTGCCCTCTCAGGTGGACGTAAAAGTTCACATTGCACTATTTGAAGAAGAGCAGGGGAGTTCTCCCCAGTGTCCTGGACAAATGTTATCCCTCAACCAACATCACTATAACAGATTATCTGGTCATTATCACATTGCTGTTTGTGGGAGCTTGCTGTGCGCAAATTGTCCCTGCACGGCATTATTGAACCAATTGTTCTTTTATCTAGGTACAGTCGTGCAGTGGTCAAATCAATAGATTCTTAATCCTGAGACCCGGACTTTTAATCCTAATACCTGGACTAGTAATCCTGGGAGTCCCGAGTTCAAGTCCCACCATGGCAGTTGTGAATTTGAATTCAGTTGAATAAATCGGGTATCAGTCAAAGTGACCATAAAGCTGTCAAAATGTTGTAAAAACCCAACTGCTTCACAAATGTCCTTTAGTGAAGGATACATGCCATCCTTACCCGGTCTGGACTCCACAAAAGTTGAGTCTTAAGTGGCCTCTGACGTGGCCTAGCTGTATGAAGGGCATGGCTGATAAATGCCAGCCTCGCCAGCGATGCCCACACCTAGAGAATACATTTTAAAAGCCTTTATTAAAATGAATTTTACATGAACCCATGAATACATAATGAATATCGCACAGCATAATATCAAGGCCATGATGAGCATTTAGTAAAACGAATTTTACTAACAGTAGAAAGCACACACCTTTGAAGCTTTAAATCTCTCTTTGATAGTGGGGCAATGCAATGTGTTGTACTCCTAGACTGATAGCCTTCGTCTTCGGTAATTAGAAATTCTTATCAGTATGCAGCAAATCAAAACATCAAACGCGTCACATCAAGCGATCTATCCGCATCAGTGATTACTAATGGCCGATGATAGCTGGCAGCTATTTTAACTCTGGATGCGCGCAGTAGATTTGCCACATTTGATGCTGATGTGAATTCCGAGCTCTCAGTGAAAAGGAGCTCACTGAAATGATAGTGACGTCCTCAGCTTCAATTCAACAGCACAGAACCGTTGAATTATAGCTCTGCCTTTGTCAAAAAAATATATAATTATTTGTACAATGAGATCGGAACAAATTAACTGCCTTCGATGCCATCTCTGACAGTGAGAAACATTTAGGAGATAACACTAACTGCCCTGGAAAAGCAGCGGCTTTGAATTCCTATTTCAGAGGCCACTTGACTTCCTTTCTTGTGTTTGAAGGGTATTGCCTTTCCACACCTGTTTTCTCCCTTCCTCCCCTGTAGATTCTTTGCTGGTGTGTAACTCCGCAGGAGCCAGCTATCTCGCCCAAATTTGTAGTAATTGTTTATGCGTGTCAGCAGGCTATTTGACTACACGTGGCATCACAGGCAAGCCCAATCATGTCATTGTCCACGCACAGTTGCAGTAAGGACTAACCAGTGGCTCAGTGGGCAGCACCCTCAGCTCCGAGTAAGAATGTTGTGGGTTGTAAGTCCCGCTTCAGAGACTTGAGCACATAAATCTAGGCTGACACTCCCAGTGCAGTGCTGAGGGAGTGTTGCACTGTCGGAGGTGCTGTCTTTTGGATGAAACGTTAAACCGAGGTCCCGTCTGCCCTCTCAGGAGGACGTAAAAGATGTCATGGCACTATTTCAAAGAAGAGCAGGGGAGTTATCCCCGGTGTCCTGGCCAATATTTATCCCTCACCCAACATCACTAAAACAGATTATCTGGTCATTATCACATTGCTGTTTGTGGGAGCTTGCTGTGCGCAGATTGGCTGCTGCGTTTCCTACATTACAACACTTCAAAAGTACTTAATTGGCTGTAAAGCGCTTTGGAATGTCCGATGGTTGTGAAAGGCACTACATAAATGCAAGCCTTTTTTCTTTTCTTTTAGACAGCGTTCAGTCACTTTGGCCAATTTAATCTGCCTTGCCCGCAACTAAGGCACTGAGGCAAGTCATAGCACCCCTATCACTGTCCCAGCTGGGATTGGCTAGTTCAGTGCCGACAAAGGTATGAAGCTGGCATCGCCCTGTTCTGTACAGCTCAGCTGCTCACTGATAAAACTCGCTGTGTTTCCCCCAAGCATAGTGTTGACTAAATCAATATAGCCAGGCCTCTCCGTGCCCCTCCAAACCGAACCGAACTCGATGGGCCGGCAAGAAATTAATTGCATGGACTCTATAATGTGCATCATCCCCAGTACAGCCATAAACATGCCAATGCACCCAATGTACCAAAGTGTCTCCCGCAAGCGCTGTAATAAAAATGCACAGTGACTTGCAGGGAGAAGATCTTGGGATCAGCCACGCAAACACACAGTTACCCACCCCCGCCCCACCCCCGTCAGTTGCCACTCCCCCCAGATTTCCTTTCTCTCGGGCCAAATTAACTGCTTTTGGAGTGTCGCCACTGTTGTAATCTAGGAAATGCAACAGCCAAATTGCACACAGCAAGCTCCCAAAAACACCAATGTGATAATGAACAGATCTAATGTTTTTGTTATGTTGATTGAGGGATAAATATTGGCCCAGGACACCAGGGAGAACCAATACCATAGGATCTTTTACGTCCACCTGAGAGAGCAGACGGGGCCTCGGTTTAATGTCTCATCCGAAAGACGGCACCTCCGACAGTGCAGCACTCCCACAGTACTGTACTGGAGTGTCAGCCTGGATTTTATGTTAAAGTTGCTCAATAAATGCAAGTTGTTGTTCAATATTATATACTTCCAAGAGGTCCCCTGTCACCTCCTTTTAAGGCTCAACAGTCCAAGTTTATCTGTCCTCATATTTCAGTCCCCTCACACCAGGGGTCAACCTCGTGGCATTTCTCTGTACCACCTCCAGGGCTTGGAAACCTCACTTGTGTTTTGCTCACAAGTACGGTTATTCATTCACGTAGTGAACAAACCTGAAAGAAGAAAGCACTTGTATTTTAAAAAATTTATTCGTTCCTGGGATGTCATCATCAGCATAGACAGTCCCTTGAAATTGAGGAAGACTTGCTTCCACTCTAAAAGTGAGTTCTCAGGTGGCTGAACAGTCCAATACGGGAATTACAGTCTCCGTCACAGGTGAGACAGTGGTTGAAGGAAAGGGTAGATGGGGAGTCTGGTTTGCCGCACGCTCCTTCCGCTGCCTGTGCTTGCTTTCTGCATGCGTCACTGACAAGGCCAGCATTTATTGCCCATCCCTAATTGCCTTTGACAAGGTGGTGGTGAGCCACCATTTCGGAGGGCAGTTAAGAGTCAACCACATTGCTGTGGGTCTGGAGTCACATATAGGCCTGACCAGGTAAGGGCGGCAGATTTCCTTCCCTAAAGGACATTGGTGAACCAGATAGGTTTTTATGACAATCCGGTAGTTTCATGGTCACCATTACTGATACTAGCAGTTTAATTCCAGATTTATTGAATTAACTGAATTTAAATTCCCCAGCTGCCATGGTGGGATTTGAACTCATGTCTCCGGATCATTTCCCACATTAAAACAATGACACTCCAAAAGTACTTCATTGGCTGTAAAGCGCTTTGAGACGTCCGGTGGTTGTGAAAGGCGCTATATAAATGCAAGTCTTTCTTTGTTTCTTTCTTTATTAGTCCAGGCCTCTGGTTTACTTGCGTAATCACTGTGCTACCATAGCCTTCATGTAGCACCCTTCATGACCTCAGGATGCCTCGGAAGCAACGGCATCCCTCAGTCGTGTCCTGGTCAAAATGAATCACAAACATAATCAGTAATGATCGAGGAGCGACTCCCCAGTTTCTCCGTTACTTTATCATGATGTACATTTGGATTGATTGTGACATTTCTCCCCCCCCCGCCGCCTGTGGGGAAAAAACTCAACTTTGGGGCAAATGACTTGGTAATGCATTTACTTGAGGAATGTTTTTATTCATGTAATGAGCCTGTAACAGGTATTAATCATTTAACAAAGCCATTTTTAAAAATAATTATTAAAAAAGCAGCTGTGCTTTATGGAAATTCAGCATTGGATGTTCATAAATTGTAAAAGACGATTACAGCAGACTGTGGGTAGCAATATATCTGAATCAGTGGGTCTAGCATTTATTTTAATTACTACAGGAGTCTCTATCCATCAGCCTGATGCTAAAGGTGTCATTCTAACCTCTCATTGCAGAAGAGGACCAAATGATATTGAGTGCAAAGGCTCAATCACATGTGAAGTAGAAAATGGACTGAGATGATTCAGAACATTAGGAGTGTAGAGCGTGAAGCATATTGAATATTGCAAGGAACTAGATTCAAAACAAAATGACACATTTAACATGAAGCAGTGCGGAGCTTCCCGCGACCCTCGGGATATTCCTGTTGCGATACTTTCAAAGACCAGTGGCCTCTAAAACCATTATATCTTCCCTCCCTTATCCCTCCTCTCCCCTCCACCTCCACAACTCCACTCCAATCAGGCCCCTCCCCCTCCTTTCACCCCTCCATTCACCCCTCCCCCTTCACCCCTCCCACTCCCATCACCCTTCCCCCTCACTCACTTCGCCTCTCACACCTCCCTTCAACCTGCCCCTCCCTTCAAAGCCCCCTCTCTTCACCCCTCCTCCTCCCCTTCACTCCTCCTCCTTCAACCCTGTCCCTCCCTTCGCTCCTCCCCCTCCCTCCCGTTGCCCCTCCCCTCCCCACATTAACCCCTCCCCCTCCCTCCCTTCACCCCTCCCCCTCCCTCCCTTCACCCCTTCCCCCTCCCTCCCTTCGCCCTTCCCCTCTCTCTCTTTGCCCCTCACTCCCTTTGCCCCTCCCCCTCCCTCCCTTCGCCCCACCCCTCCCTTCACCCCTCACTCCCTTCGCCCCTCCCCCTCCCTCCCTTCACCCCTCCCCCTCCCTCCCTTTGCCCTTCCCCTCCCTCTCTTTGCCCCTCACTCCCTTTGCCCCTCCCCCTCCCTCCCTTTGCCCCTCCCCTTCCTTCCTTCGCCCCTCCCCACAATCGCCTCTCCCTTCGCCCCTCTCCCTCCCTCCCTCCACCCCTCCCCCTACCGCCCTTTGCCCCTCACTCCCTTTGCCCCTCCCCCTCCCTCCCTTTGCCCCTCCCACTCCCTCCCTTCGCCTCTCCCTCTCCCTCACTTTGCCCCTCCCCTTCCTTTGCCTCTCCCCGTCCCCACATTCGCCCCTCCCCCTCCCTCCCTTCGCCCCTCCCACTTACTCCTTTCGTCCCTCACTCCCTTTGCCCCCTGTCCCTTTGCCCTACCCCCTCTCCCTTTGCCCCTCCCCACATTCGCCCCTCCCCCTCCCTCTCTTTGCCCCTTCCCCTCCCTCCTTTTGCCCCTCCCCCTCCCTCCCTTCGCCCATACTCCTCCCTTCACCCCTCCTCCTCCCCTTTACCCCTCCCCCCTCCCTTCATCCATCTTTGGTGACAGAGCCTTCAGCTGCCTCGGGCCTACCCTCCGAAATTCCCTCCCTAACTCCTCGATTTCACTTCCCGCTCTGAGGTGCCACACATGTGGCCATTGGGTGAGAACCATCTGACACCCCCTGCAGTGTAGTCGCAGACTACATGCACACAGAATTCTGGATGTACTGTGACAAGCGGCCAAACGAGGTGAGGTGGCGTTAATCACAGAACCAGGAGCAACGGGTAGACCAGGGGCCAGTGACGCAAGTGCGCACGCTGCACATTCTTCTTCTCAATTGATTTTTCTCAGAGCTGGTGCAGAAGAAAACCTTTTTAGCAAATTGACTTCTTCAATATTCCTACCAATACATTGGAGGGCGGGGGAAGGAGGAGCGGGGGGATATTTTATAATGAAATGCTCTCTGCAGCCTCATCTCTCTTTACTGAAGTAAGTGTAGTATCAAGCTTTAGTGTACTGTGCACGGCACCATCAGCATGCCAGAATCATACCGTAAGATTTATTAGCTATGTTTCCGAGAAGCGACAATACTTTATAGATTAATCTGACTGGGCTTCAACGTGGCCATCAATAGAGATAAATTCACATTATTAATAAACCTTTCCTGCTTGGGATATAAATTTAGAAAGGGATTATTGCCATTTATCTGTATTATGTTTAAAAATATTTCCTTGAACTGTCTTGAGTTGCATAATGCCAGAGAAGGCTTAAAAATTGCGGGTGGCCAACTATGAATAGAACTGGAGCTAATGACAGGGCAGGATTGTCGATCTACTGAACATCGAATCATAGAATGGGATCCCGTTGCCACTGGACCAAGACTTAGCTCTGTCAAGCCCGTGTGATGCCTGGTGTGCAACGGCCACCCCACGTTAAAAGAATTCACGCACAGGCATCTTCCACTGTTTAAAATGAGTTCATCAGTCACCTGAGAACCCATTTTTAGTGTGGAAGCAAGTCATCCTCGACCCCGAGGGACTGCCTATGATGATGATGACAGCACAGAAGGAGGCCATTTGGCCCGTCGAGCCCGTGACGACTCTCAACTAATCCCACTCCCCCGCCCTTTCCCCGTAGCCCTACAAATTGTTTTCCTTCAGGTACTTATCCAACTCTCTTTTGAAAGCCATGATTGAGTCTGCCTCCACCACCCTCTCAGGCCGTGCATTCCAGATCATAACCACTCGCTGCGTAAAAAAGTTTTTCCTCATGTTGCCTTTGGCTCTTCTGCCAATCGCCTTAAATCTGTGTCCTCTGGTTCTCGACCCTTCCGCCAATGGGAACAGTTTCTCTCTATCTACTCTGTCCAGACCCCTCATCATTTTGAACACTCTGTTAAATCTCCTCCCAACCTTCTCTGCTCTAAGGAGAACAACCCCAGCTTCTCCAGTCCATCCACGTAACTGAAGTCCCTCATCCCTGGAACCATTCTGGTAAATCTTTTCTGCACCCTCTCTAAGGCCTTCACATCCTGCCTAAAGTGTGGTGCCCAGAATTGGACACAATACTCCAGTTGAGGCCGAACCAGTGTTTCATAAAGGTTCATCATAACTTCCTTGCATTAGTACTCTGTGCCTCAATTTATGAAGCCCAGGATCCCATGCGAACATGCGGGAATGGTTGAGTATGTTTAAGTGTGGGAATGCATAATGAACAGGTAATTCCCTCCAATGTATTGTGGAAGAGGGTGATGCATTGGGTCAGAACACTGCTGTGTTTTTTCCCATTGTGCTAATGTTAGGAGAAGAGGCCAGCGTGAACAAGGAGCAAGTCTCCCTGCTTCATACTCGAGCGGACGTTTTTGTCCACTAATGTTAGTGAATGAAGGACAATATGGCTGCCTTTTCAGCTCTGGGACATAGGTGTAAATCTATTCCAATGCTCACCAGGACAGCCTCTCACCATGCACCCGGTGTAAACTTGAGCTCATCCAAAACTCTGCTACCCATGTCCTAACTCGCACCAAGTCCCACTCACCCATCACCCCTTTGCTTGCTGACTTACATTGGTTCCCGGTCCGGCAATGCCTCGATTTCAAAATTCTCATCCTCGTTTTCAAATCTCGTCAAGGCCTCGCCCCTCCCTTTCTCTGTAATCTCCTCCAGTAATCTCCTCCAGTCCCACAATCCTCCGGGATCTCTGCGCTCCTCCAATTCTGGCCTCTTGAGCATCCCCAAATTTTTTTGGCTCGACAATTGAGGCTGTGTCTTCAGCTGTTGAGACCCTAGGCTCTGGAATTCCCTCCCTAAACCTCTGCATCGCTACCTTTCACTTCTCCTTTAAGACGCAACCTCTTTTGGATGAGATGTTAAACCGAGGGCCCGCCTGCTCTCTCAGGTGGGTGTAAAAGATCCCATGACACTATTTTGGAGAGGAGCAGGGGGAGCTCTGCCCGGTGTCCAGGCCAATATTTATCCCCCAATCAACATAACAAAAACAGATTATCAGGTCATTATCACATTGCTGCTTGTGGGAGCTTGCTATGCAAATTGGCTGCCGCATTTCCCACAATACAATAGTGACTGCACTCCAAAAGTACTTCATTGGCTGTGAAGCGCTTTGAGACATCCAGTGGTCGTGAAAGGCGCTATATAAATGCAAGTCTTTCTTTTACTTTTTTCTTTGACCAAGCTGTTGGTCACCTGTCCTAATATCTCCTTATGTGGATTGGTGTCAAATGTTGTTTGATAACACTCCTGTGAACCGCCTTGGGACATTATACTACGTTAAAGGTACTATATAAATGCAAGTTGTTGTTGTAGGCCCGACTTATGGGCTGTGGTCTCTATCATGGCCAACAAAATGATTTTGATGAGTTTCCATCCAGTTCTTAGTGGGGACGTGCACATCTAAGGCACATTAATGCAAATGCTGGTGCATCGTAGAGGAGCTTTTAATGATTTAGCCTTTCTCGTGACACGTTTGTCTTTTGCTGCCCATTAAAATGCATTTTCCATCAACAAACCAAGTCTCCACTGAACCAAAACCTACACCCTTTACTCATGCAATGAGCGTGATAGTGTGTCCAAGGACTAAGTACCCCTTAATTACAGTATAACACACTGGAGATTATGTGAGATTCCCAGTATATATTTTTTTGTCAATACTAAAAGATAATGAGTACCATACTGTGAGACTAAAACTAATTCAGGCTAAAACTAATAGTAGGATTTATTTACAAGTAAAACATTAGACTGAAGTAGTAATACACAGCAATAAATACAATACTTAAAACCAGTAAAGGGATCAAATCCATGTTTCTAGAACACATTTTAATACAGTTTTTGGATGAAACGTTCTTTCATACATCTTCAAAGATGCAATGCTGTAATTTCTGCAGTAGCCCACAAAATACGAGTGTCGGTTCCAGCAGCAAAACAGAAACACAGATTACAAGACAAAACCAAAAGCTCTTCTACAATTTCTAGATCTCGCCCCATCACCCAAGATTAAAGGCATTAGATGAAGGGCATGACCAACTTAATACACATTGGGGGTCATTTTCTACATCACTGCTTGGGGTGGGGAGGGGGGTTGCGGGGCGGGGGGGGGGGGAATGGGGGACTGGTGGAGCAGATTTCCGCCTGTGGTAGAACACACACGATTTTCAGTTACATCAAAATTATTGGCAATGAAGATCAAGCAGTTTTTATACCTGATCCATAACACCGGTTTTAGGCTCGGACGTCAAGTTGAAAGTCTACCCTATTGTCTAGCTCTCACACCTGCCAAGGCTTCATACAATGTACAATTTGAACTTCTCTTCGAAGAAGGCCCCCATTAGCTGCATAATCGCCAGATCAATCAATCTGGCCTACTTTCCAGCAAACAACTTGACTCTGGTCTCCACTTTGATGGTTAGTAAGGAAAGACACTTTTCCCTCTCACCAGTTATTTCAAAAAAGGTACAGCATAAAAGTATGACATTTTCCCTATTTGATCCAGGATGAAAACGATGCTTTTGTTACAGCAACTTCAGTACACATCTGCCCCATGGTGTAACTGTTACGGGAATGCAAAGAAGGGAAAAGGTCTTAACGTTTAACATTCTCAGCATTGACACCTTGATCTCCCAAAATAGTTCTTTTACCAGGGGGACTGCTGTGTCAGTTGTTGTTCTGTGAGCGAATACGGCTTTCATTCCCATTCTGTTCATGTGAAAAATGTCTTTCAAAATAAAATAGGAACAACATATGACCTCATCTGGAGTATTGTGTCCAATTATGGGCACTGCTCAACATAAAGCAAGTCATGGCCTTGGAGAGGGTGCAGAGGAGATTTACTAGAACGGTGCCAGGGAGGAGGGAATCCAGTTATGTGGCGAGACTGGAGAAGCTGGGGTTGTTCTTCTTAGAGCACAGAAGGTTAAAGGGAGATTTACTAGAGGCGTTCAAAATGATGAGGGGTTGAACGATTTGATAGGGAGAAACTGGTTCAACTGGCAGGAGGGTCGGGAACTAGAAGATACAGATTTAAGATAATTGGCAAAAAAAGCTGGGGGGGAGATCAGAAGAATCTTTTTTTACTCGCGTTGTTATGATCTGGAATGCACTGCCTGAAAGGGAAGCAGATTCAATCGTAACTTTCAACTGGGAATTGGGTATATACTTAAAAAAGAAACATTTTCAGGGCTACGGGGAAAGAGCAGGGGAGTGGGCCTAATTGGATCGTTCTTTCAAAGAGCCGGCACAGGAACGATGGGCTGAATGACCTCCTTCTGTACTGTATCATTCTATGATTCATATCATCCTGTTACTATGCACCACTTGACATGGGAGTTGGGGTAGGGATGACTGGCGACTATCGGGAGAGTCAGTTGTAACTACTAAAAATGCAGTGTTGGCTGCATTGTTGACTTGCAATCTATTAATTTGCCATCATTGTGGTTTCAAGTCCTGTATGGAGGATGCAGTGCTGATTTAAAAAAAAATTTGTTCATGGGATGTGAGCGTCGCTGGCAAGGCTGGCATTTATTGCCCATCCCTCATTGCTCTTGAGTATGGATAGATTTAGATGAGGAAAGATGCGAGGAGGCTTGAAGTGGAGCATAAACGCTGGCATGGACTGGTTGAGCCGAATGGCTTGTTTCTGTGCTGTATATCCGATGTAATCCAATGTAGAAGGTGGTGGTGAGCTGCCTTCTTGAACCGCTGCAGTTCGTGTGGCGAAGGTGCCCCCACAGTGCTGTTAGGGAGGGAGTTCCAGGGTTTTGACCCAGCGACGATGAAGGAACAGCGATATATTTCCCAGTCAGGGCAGTGTGTAACTTGGAGGGAAACTCAGAATGGTTAATTCAGAAATAAATAATAACAAGCATTCCATTGAAACACGGATAACAATGCGGTAGTAGAATGGAAAAATTTAAATTGAAATGTTGGGGGCGGTGCGGACTACTATGGTCCCTAACTAATGTGTTATAGAATCATAGAATCATAGAAATTTACAGCACGGAAGGAGGCCATTCGGCCCATCGTGTCCACGCCGGCCGACCAAGAGCAACCCAGCCTAATCCCACTTTCCAGCTCTTAGTCCGTAGCTCTGTAGGTTACGGCACTTCAAGTGCACATCCACGTATTTTTTTAATGTGGTGAGGGTTTCTGCCTCTACCAGCCTTTCAGGCAGTGAGTTCCAGACCCCCACCACCCTCTGGGTGAAAACATTTCCCCTCAAATCTCCTCTATACCTCCCCCCAATTACTTTAAATCTATGCTCCCTGGTTGTTGACCCGTCTGCCAAGGGGAACACTCTATGCACTCTATCCAGGCCCATCATAATTTTATACACCTCAAATCAGGTCTCCCCTCAGCCTCCTCTGTTCCAAAGAAAACAGACCCAGCATCTCCAATCTTTCCTCATATCCAAAATTCTCCAGGTCAGGCAACATTCTTGTAAATCTCCTCTGCAACTTTTCCAGTGCAATCACATCTTTCCTGTAATGTGGTGACCAGAATTGCACACAGTACTCCAACTGCGGCCTAACCTGTGTTTTATACAGTTCAAGCATAAACCTCCCTGCTCTTGTATTCCATGAATCGACTAATAAAGGCAAGTATTCTGTATGCCTTCTTAACCACCTTATCTACCTGTCCTACAACCTTTAGGGATCTGTGGACCTGCGCTCCAACATCGCTTTGTTCCTCTACACTATTCAGTGTCCTACCATTTAACGTGTATTCCCTTTCCTTGTTCGTACAAAAGAATAGCATGTCAGTTGATAATGGCAGTCCGAGTCTAATAAATTGCAGTCTAAAATGCAGGACGTCTGCAGCTTGAAACGAGGACTGGGGAAACTATTCCAAGTTGGATTTGCCCTTAAAGGGATAAATGCTTTGATGTACTAGCCTTTGATTTTCTCTTGGTGGGTTATTTATTAATTAAAAGGTATCAAGTCTTCTCCAGAAGTTTTTTTAAAAGAAAATTCTTCGCATGAAGGCCCTCATTTGAAGAAACAAATAATCTATGTAAGTATCGTAAAGCACCACCATTTCCGCACCAGTAGAAGCACTTATGATTCCTAAAATCCTACCAGTTTAAAGGGTGGGATGCTGAAGGGCTAGCCTCTTAAAGGGGTAACTCATGTGTGAAAAGTCAAGACAGTTGGCTCACCCTTTAGATATGCAACTCATGATTATTTGGGCCACCCCATGACTGATGTATGATCCTTCTCACATCCAGCCTCCAAATCTTTGCTCTCCCTGGCAACTTTTCTTGTCTCCCTCATTTTTTAATGGTCATTGCTTCTCTGAAGGGGAAGCTAGGGGTCAAAGGAATACAAGGTTATGTTAATAGGGTCGATGAAGTAAGGCAGGAGGAGGCTCATGTCGAGCATAGACCCGTTGGGCTGAATGGGCTATTTTGCTGCTGTAAAATTCTATTGGGTGGAAATTTATTGCTGCCCATTTTGCGGCGTTAATCCAGGCAGAGCAGTACTTTTAGCGCCTTGAAAAAGTTTGCGCCTCCTGCCGAATAAATTGTTGGAATCAAGCCAAGAGCTGACAGGGACGCTACATCAGTCATTACACACTTGACCTGGGGGGCGCGAACGAATATGCTCGCGATAAATTCCGGAATCCATTGCGTATGCTCCGAAGTCCGATTTGAAATCCCAGGAAAAGCCGAATCTTAAAGGCGCAGCATAGTAATGCACCCATTAAAGTTTTCAAAGCCACTTGTTTTCAAGCTGTACTGTTATGTCTGTCTGCCGCTGCAAACTGGGAGGCTCACGCACCGTGCTGTGGCCTCCCAGGGAAGCGCTTCCTCATCCCTTTAAGTAGCCACCAGTATACGACTGTGGAAGGCTGTATCGACTGTTTTTCCTGACGTGATTGATGGCGGGCGCTAACTGAGGTGGCCGGACCAAATTTAGCGAGCGGGGCGCAAGTGTGGCCGTTGCTCCTGACTAACGCCGTGATCGGAGCGATCGTCAGCAGCCAGGCGCTAGCGTTTGGTGCCCCTAGTTAGCCCTCAACTGAATTTTCCAGCGGGGCGCTAAAAGTTGCGCGCCCGGTCGGTAAGCTATTACGCTCGCTTTAACGCCCCTACTGGCCACTAACTGAGATGCTAAACAAGCGAACTTCCACCCCCTTTGTGACTTCAGGTCTGCCCTGGGTCACACATTTTATCTTGTTGTGGAGAACAGGCCAGTCAATTGGTCCAAGACCTCCTCCAGTACTGCTCTGAAACCAACCACTAAGACCATTGGAGGTGGATTAACCTTCCGATTTCCTCCCTCGCTTGTTTCAGGCGTAGCACTCTCCCCTCTGAGTCAGAAAATTGTGGGTTCAAGCTCCCACTCCAGAGACATGCACATATAACCAAGACTGACTCTTCAGTGCTGCATTGTCGGAGGTGGGATCTTTCGGATGAGACATTAAACCGAGGCCCTGTCTGCTACCTCAGATGGATGTAAAAGATTTCATGGCGGTATCAGAAGAGGAGCAGGGGAGTTCCCCTGACAGCCTAAACAACATTTATCCCTCAACCATAGATGAACTGGTCATTTATCTAATTGCTGTTTGTGGGAACTTGCTGTGGGAAAATTGGCTGCCACGTCCCCCCACATTGCAATAGGGGCGACACTTTAAAAAGTACTTCATTGGCTGTAAAGTGCTTTGGGATGTCCTGAGGGTGTGAAAGGCGCTATTAAATGCAAGTTCTTTTTTACGTTCTTCTATTCTGGTTGTGATTAGCCAACTCAGTTACGGACAAGGGTTTGAAATTGGAACCTTGTTGGTCTTTGTGCTTCATTGTAATACAAGGGATACATTTAACCACTCACTCGTTAGGAGGACCATCATGTGCATCATCTAATCTCCAGAATTGAATTACTGCCTTAAAGGAGCCACGTACCACAATTAACATCATTAACTGTATTTATTATTATTGGTGACCAAATTCTGAATGAGCAATCTGTTAAAAATGTTTTTCCTCAGAAGAAATCTATTTTATTGACCTAATTTCTCCCGAAAGTTGCCAAGACGGCCAGTTTCAAATCGGGACTGAATAGTTTAGCCATCGTGCATTCAGTGGAGCAAAATGGTGATTTAAACTTTCAAACAAAAAGTGTATAAAATTGTTGAAGAAAATGGATCTTGCTGCTGGAAAACATTAAATGTAAACACTCTGGCAATCTTTTCCCCTAGTTAAAGAGACCTTAGGCCTAATTTATGGTGTGCGGCTCGTTTAAATTTGCTTACAGGCATTGATTATATGTTTAACATATGAAGCGAGTTGTGTGTCAAGTTTTGTTTAAAATTAGTTTTTCTTATTTTCGAGGTGGCCCTTTTTGTTGATATGAAAGTTCTGTGATAGCGTTTGAATTTGAAATTAATCCTATGTGAGTGGTACTTTCAAGTTTTGCACTCAAAAGATATTGTCCACCATAGACCACAGGAGAATTCAACTTGGGCTTATTATTTTTCTTCTGCTTCCATCAGTTGTGGCCTTTTCTGGGTTCATAATCTTGTGGTGGGCCGGGGGGGTTGGGGGGGCGGAATAATCTTTCAACTTGAAGCTGTAGTGCGAAGCTTCATGACTAGAATTTGCTCTGATTATTGGCACCAAGGAGAACAGAAATTGTCAATATTAACACTATAGCAAAAACTGCAATGGTAAATCCTGAAGAGGATCGCTTGGAGCGAGTACAAGTTGGAAGTGATAACATTAGATGAAGGTTATGCCCACCCTGGGATTCACATGCCATTAAAAACCACTTGAGCTGCGCTAACCTGGTTTACGACAGGTGCTGAACCCCTTAAACCTGCTGCAGTCTTGTGATGTGCTCCCCAGTTATCTGTCATCCTCCTGTTGCTGTATTGCATTGGATCGAAGAATTCACACAGTTGATTTTTCACATTGTTGGAAATTGGCCAGTTTATGTCCAAGGTTCTTTGGATTTGGAGGTTTTGATCTAATTCCGAGAGAAATTACAAGCTGATGGGGTATATCCTATGTTACTGTCAAGGACCAAGCAATCGATCTGTCATATTTCATTTAGCAGTTATGTTGCACTCATTATGCAATGTGTCCTGCATTATTAACATCTCAATACCACTACAAAGCTGGGCACCTCATTGCTGTCTCTTCAATAAGTCAAGGAGCTCACAGCTACTTCCAATTAGGCGAATTGTATTCATTGATTGCAAGATCTTCAATTATATTCACAATAATAATAAAAAGGGAATAATCCATTTTGTGGCAATTACGAGATTCTTCATCAATAAAGCTGTCTTCTGTGTTACATAAAGATGCTGCCACACTTAACCCATGCCCTGCTGTCTGGCCTTTGTGGTTTACAGTTGTTTGTTATATTTAACCTGGCCTATCGTTCATGGTTTCAAAAATACATCAACACATCCCTCGTCCTTCTTGAGTTGTCTGCAGCTTTTCACACGGTTGACCACTCTATCCTTCTCCAACCCCTCTCCACCGTCAACCACCTGGGTGGGACAGCACTCGCCTGGTTCCATTCTTATCTGTCGTAGCCAGAGAATCACCTGCAACGGCTTCTCTTCCCGCCCCCGCATCGTTACCTCTGGTGTCCCCCAAGGATCTATCCTTGGCCCCCTCCTATTTCACATCTACATGTTGCCCCTTAGTGACATCATCCACATGTACGCTGATGACACCCAGCTCGACCTCACCACCACTTCTCTCGACCCCTCCACAGTCTCTAAATAGTCAGACTGCTTGTCCGACATCCAGTTCTGGATGAGCAGAAATTTTCTCCAATTGAATATTCTTTTTGGTCCCCCCACAAACTCCATTCCCTAACCACTGACTCCATTCCTCTCCCCAACTTCTGTCTGAGGCTGAACCAGACTGTTTGCAACCTTGGTGTCATATTTGACCTTGAAATGAGCTTTCGACCAGATATCCACAGTATAACTAAGACCACCTATTTCCACCTCCGTAACATTGCCCGTCTCCGCCCTTGCCTCAGCTCAGCTGCTGCTGAAGCTCTCATCCATGCTTTTGTTACCTCGACTTAACCATTCCAACGCACTCCTGGCTGGCCTCCCATATAAACTTGAGGTGATCCAAAACTCGGCTGCCTGTGTCCTAACTTGCACCAAGTCCTGCTCACCCATCACCCCTGTGCTCGCTGACTGACATTGGCTCCCAGTTAAGCAACGCCTCGATTTCAAAATTCTCATCCTTGTTTACAAATCTCTCCATGGCCTCGCCCCTCCCTATCTCTGTAATCTCCTCCAGCCCCACAACCCCCCGAGATGGCTGAGCTCCTCTAATTCTGCCCTCCTGAGCATCCCTGATTATAATCACTCAACCATTGGTGGCCATGCCTTCTGTTGCCTAGACCCCAAGCTCTGGAACTCTCTGCCTGAACCTCTCCGCCTCTCTACCTCTCCTCCAAGACTTTCCTTAAAACGTACCTCGTTGAACAAGCTTTTGTTCATCTGCACTCATTTCTCCTTACGCAGCTCAGTGTCAAATTTTTGTCTTGTAATACTCCTGTGAAGCAGCTTGGGACGTTTCACTACGTTAAAGGCGCTATATAAATACAAGTTGTTGTTGTAAATTGCCTCCCCTGCCGCTGTGTGTCGGGTCTGTTCATTGTTAACAGACTCGACACCTGGTAAAGTAGCATGGAGGCGGGTTGACAGCGGGGTCCCGACCCGCTGTCAATCATTTAAAATCTCACAGCTGACCCGCCTCCGATCCTGTCCTGTGAGCGCTGGCAAAATTCCAGCCCTGGAGCGGGACTCGAACCCACAACCTACACGATGCAGTGGGGCGAGTGTGACCTACTGAGCCACTGGCTGCAAGAAGGGCGGTTGCAAAGGTAGCTTCACCGGTTTTCGAATTGCTCGGAGGAAAGGGCACTGCAGGTTTCAGCCATTGAGCTGACTTCTTTGGATGCTGTCTTTAGTGGGTAAGAGAGGAAGCAAGTTTCAAGTGACATTACTGGAGGGTTGAAGTATAGGGCCTGGCCAGAACAGCCCAAGCACAGCTCCAGGGTGAATGGGACCCGTGGGATGCGTCGCTCCGGCTGCCCGCCTCTCTTCAGCGGGCTCGTCCGCGCTTGGCTGAGAGGGCGCGCGTGGTGTTGGCCCGTACGCGAGAGGCCTTCATGACCAACGGGCACCCCAAGATGTATCGTGTATGATAGCTTTCAACAGTAATATCCTGATTTTGTTTTACTTTTAAGCTTCCTGCAATTTAATTGGACCTTGTGTTCAGATGGTTGTATTCACGCTGCTCTCCTCAAATGAGGGGGCACTTATGGCACTGTTTTCTGTCAATGCTACCCGTATTGGTCCAATTTTTTAAAAGCACGTTTCGGCGGCTTTAGTCATTTGTTGCCATAGTAACTCATCATGTTCAGGTGCCTGACCTGGAGGGCTAGAACAAGTACCAAATATATCACGGAAAGGACATTTTGCAGATTAGATTTTTCAGTTGTCTGAAATTGCTTTTAAAAAAAAAAGCCTTCCAGCCTCTTTTGAAGTACTCATCATGATCTCTCATTATTCGAAATCACAGCTTAAAGCACCACAGGGTTTTTGCTGGATGGTGTTTACCAGACCTGCAATTTTCAACAACAAAATGCACCTTAATTTGAGTGCATGCTTCTTGACTTCTGGTCAGCACATGCCCGTAAAAAAAAAACAATTAGCCCTCTTTTCATATTCTCCTGCTTAGATTTTTGTCACAATGTAATTTTTAAAATTACAGATGAGCGTTTTTCCCTTTCGCGGAAGCATCACATTGTCCAAGGCACAGATAGTTCAATAGATTTGCAAATTGCCGCAGGTCCCAGTCTGTTCCACGTACAGAGGAGCTCGGATGGAGTGAGAGTTGCGTTGGGAATAGATGGGGCAGGGACGCCTCAGTGCATTGGAACACAGCCCAGACCAAGAGGGTCAAAGTGGTTTCTTTCTGTGAGCTCCAGAAGTACCTCTGTGCAGTGCTGAGGGAGTACTGCACTGTCGGAGGTGCCATCTTTTGGGTGATTTATTAAACTGAGGCCCCGTCTGCTCTCTCAGGTAGACATAAAAGATCCTATGGCACTATTTCGAAGACGAGCAAGGGAGTTCTCCCCGGGTCCCTGGCCAATATTTATCCCTCAATCAACACCTAAAAACAGATGATCTCGCTGTTTGTGGGAGCTTGTTATCTGCAAGTTGGCTGCTGCGTTTCCTACATTACAACAGTGACTGCACTTCAGAGTACTTCATTGGCTGTAAAGCGCTTTGAGACATCCTGAGGTCGTGACAGGCGCTATGTAAATTCTTTGGCAGCACCTCCCAAACCCGCGACCTCTACCACCTAGAAGGACAAGGGCAGCAGACGCATGGGAACACCACCACCTCCACGTTCCCCTCCAAGTCACACACTTGGAAATATATCGCCGTTCCTTCATCGTCGCTGGGTCACAATTGTGGAACTCCCTCCCTAACAGCACTGTGGGAGTACCTTCACCACACGGTGTGCAGCGGTTCAAGAAGGAGGCTCACCACCACCTTCTCAAGGGCAATTAGGGATGGGCAATAAATGCCGGCCTGGCCAGCGATGCCCACATCCCATGAATAAATTAAAAATACATAAATAAATAAATGCAAGTCTTTTTAGTGCTCAGCAGGAAGAGTGCGCCTGAAGTGGGCTATGCCTTTCTGGGCCTAGGAGCGCTGGGATTTTCTGTCCTGGGCCATTGATGGCAATCACGCTGCCTTTTGTAGGTGCAGTCTTACCTGATCGCTGCAAGAACTAAGCCTTAACCGAACTCCTCAACACCTCGACTTAATCCCTCGTAGATGTGTGTGTCTCAGGCACTGCCATTGGTTGTGAGGGTTCTGTGGCATTAATTTGTTTGATTTGAAATTGCAGAGTCAGGAACCGTGCAGTTGTAACTTGAGTTTAATGTTCCTGTGGGGAAGTGAGGAACAATAAAAACAAGCAAATTAAGCAAAGGAAATAATTCTTCTCGGGATCAATAACCTTGGACTGGCCCTGAGCTTGATTTTGATATTGCAAATATAATTGTGACTGATTTTGTTTAAGCTCAATAAATTTAATCATTTGGAATGTTTCTTGAAATAAGCAAAGAATCATTCTAGCACCAACCAGGGAATTTGCTTGGTTGATAGTTAAGTGTCAGTAGGCAAAGAGGCCAGAAACTCAGCTGGGTAATCGGGAGTATCTAGTGATTGGGTGGAGGGACTGTGCATTCGTCTCCAGCTCTGGGACCTGGCTTTGAATCCAGCCAAGAGCTGATGAGATGGAAGTCTGCTCTCTCCACTGGTTGTAAGGGAGGGATCCTGTGTCCAATGAGTTTGACCAGTGTCAACTTAATTCCGAGTGAGACCAGTCCTACAGCACAAAGCTGGCCCTAAATTGGCACAAGTTGGCCATCTCACTGAGAGAGGCCACAGGATGGCTGGGGTAGGAATTGGAACAGTTGGAGGTGTTCTAGTGAGGTTGGGGCTGAAGCATATTATCGGAGCAGAGTTTAAACTGTGCTGAACCTGATTTAGTAATGCCCAATACTGAAACTAGCTGCCCAAAGTGTGGAAATGTTTCATTCAATAACATGCCTCATAGAAATGTTTTAAAAATTAGTTCCTGGGATGTGGGCGTCGCTGACAAGGCCGGCATTTATTGCCCATCCCTAATTGCCCTTGAGAAGGTGGTGATAAGCCACCTTCTTGAACCGCTGCAGTCCGTGCGGTGAAGGTGCCCCCATAGTGCTGTTAGGGAGTGAGTTCCAGGATTTTGAAGGATTTTCCAGGATTTCGTTCCAGCGACGATGAAGGAACAGCGATATATTTCCAAGTCAGGATGTGTGAGTTGGAGGAGAACGTGAAGGTGGTGGTGTTCCCATGCGCCTGCTGCCCTTGTCCTTCCAGGTGGTAGAGGTCGCGGGTTTTGGAGGTGCAGCTGAAGAAACATTGGCGAGTTGCTGTCGTGCATCTTGTAGAGGGTACATACTGCAGCAGGACAGAAATTCACTGAAAGAAAAAAGGGAGGGGTAAATCCAATACAGATTGAACCTCTCTGGTCCGGCACCCTCGGGACCTGACCAGTGCCGAAACAGAGAATTTTCCGAACCACAGGAGGTCAGTGCTGGTGATCGCTGAGTGAGGGAGAGGAGGCGGGGAATGTTGCTGATTGGTCATTTCTCTGCCTGTCTCGGGCCTGACTCCCCTTCACTGCAACATCAAGTCCCACAATTCCACAACGAGGAAGCAGAGTGAGATGTTGAGCATCATGAGAGCGCTTAACAGTGAGCTCCAGGCCCAGGAAAATGGCAGTTTTGCCACGGATGCCGAACTATGGATGTTTCCGGACCAGAGAGTCCAGGACCACAGAGGTTCAACCTGTACTGGAAAAGACCATTTCTGTCCCGACGGCGCTGTTTAACAAATCAAATATTGAGGGAGATGACTCTCTCAATTGGAAGCCAACTGGATTGTTTCTGTTCGCTTAATTGTCCAGTACTCGAGAGTAACGGGGCATAAAGTTTTACCTGTTTGAATATAAACTATAGAGAATTAACACTGAAAGCTCAAGGCTTCACGTAATTCTTGAGTCGTCTCTTATTTGCACGGCTAGAATGATATGAATGTAAACAGTGATCAGTTATGAATATAGATTCACGTGTTTAAAGGTGAGGGAGGATTATCGGAATATTAATTTGTGCCTGCAGCTTTCCTGATCCACGGCATTGCCCTTTAGCCTAATGATATACAGAGTGGCCTTTTTCTTGGCTGCTGTCATTCTTTGCTCATGTTGGACAAGGGAGGCCACACCTGGAATACTGCGTGCAGTTTTGGTTTCTATGTTTAAGAAAGGATATACTTGCTTTGGAGGCAGTTCAGAGAAGGTTCATTAGGTTGATTCCGGAGCTGAGGGGGTTGACTTATGAGGAAAGGTTGAGTAGGTTGGGCCTCTACTCATTGGAATTCAGAAGAATGAGAGGTGATCTTATCGAAACGTATAAAATTATGAGGGGGCTTGACAAGATGGATGCAGAGAGAATGTTTCCACTGATGGGGGAGACTAGAACTAGGGAGCATAATCTTAGAATAAGGGGCCGCCCATTTAAAACTGAGATGAGGAGGAATTTCTTCTCTCAGAGGGTTGTAAATCTGTGGAATCCGTTGCCTCAGAGAGCTGTGGAAGCTGGGTCATTGAATAAATTTAAGACAGAGATAGACAGCTTTTTAACCAATAAGGGAATAAGGGGTTATGGGGAGCGGGCGGGGAAGTGGACCTGAGTCCATGATCAGATCAGCCATGATCTTATTAAATGGCGGTGCAAGCTCGAGGGGCTGTATGGCCTACTCCTGCTCCTAGTTCTTGTGTTTTTATTATCATTTCTGGGATGGCATTGGTTGGCCCAGCAATACACGCTCCCTCTAAGACAGAACGCTCTTTTGATGTGATGTGTCCACTCAGCCAGCTCAAGGAAAAACTGGGAACATGAGCGGAGGGGAGTATTAAACTCCCCCTCCCCCCACCACCGGTAGGAACAGGCGGTGGGGGGGGTTTAAGACTGTGGTGCCGGGTGGGGTTGTGCCATATTCTCAGCACGTTACCGCGCCCCTACCATCTTCACTTACCTAAAATCAGATTCGGGAAGGCCACCTGGCTAATTTAAATGGTGAAGTCGCATCCCGATGATACCATCAGTCTGCGGCCACTATTTTAATGGAGCACCGTCCACTTCGGCCCCCGCACCATCGATTCCTGCCCCAAGTTAAAATATCTTTTTTTGATACTGTATTTTTCTGCTGTTTATTAAGGGTACAGTAGCATAGTGTTATGTTACCGGATTGTCGTAAAAACCCATCTGGTTCAATAATGCCCTTTCGGGAAGGAAATCTGCTGCCTTTACCTGGTCTGGCCTATATGTGACTCCAGACCCACAGCAATGTGGCTGACTCTTAATTGCCCGTCTGAAATCCTGGTTAAGCAACGCCTCAATTTCAAAATTCTCATCCTTGTTTTCAAATCCCTCCATGGCCTTGCATCTTTGTAACCTCCTCCAGCCCCACAACCCCCCGAGATGGCTGCGCTCCTCTAATTCTGCCCACTTGAGCATCCCTGATTATAATCGCTCCACCATTGGTGGCCGTGCCTTCAGCTGCCTGGGCCCCAAGCTCTGGAACTCCCTCCCTAAGCCTCTCTACCTCTCTCTCCTCCTTCAAGACGCTCTTTAAAACCTACCTCTTTGACCAAGCTTTTGATCATCTGCCCTAATTTCTCCTTATGTGGTTCGGTGTCAAATGTTTATCTCATAATACTCCTGTGAAACACCTTGGGACGTTTCACTATTTTAAAGGCGCTATATAAATACAAGTTATTGTTGAAATGGCAGCTCACCACCATCTTCTCGGGCAATGAGAGATGGGCAATAAATGCTGGCCTTGCCTGTGACGCCCACATCCTAGGAACGAATAAAACAAAATTATAGATTATTTTTGTGTGAACACTTGATTTATAGAGTAAAAATTTTCAGTAGTTATAAGGAATGGGTGAACTCCCATGAGCAAAGACCTATAACAGTATTGATGAATTATAAATAGACTGCACACGTATTCAAGACTCAATAGACTGCACAGGACAACAAACGCTTGACTTATTGATGAAACACACCAAAGGGATACTGAAGCAGGGATTCCATTGTCAAGAAGAGCACTGTTCTACAATCCAGCCAGTGTCTCGAAAATCATCTCCTGCATACTGCCAGTTTTAACATCCAGAAAGGAGTCGGCCTAGACCAGGACAGTGAGTAAACCCATGGGGCTATAGACCCAGAAGAGGAGGAGGAGGAGTACAACATTGCACAGGATATACGGCACAGAAACAGGCGATTCGGCCCAACCAGTCCATGCCGACATTTATGCTCCACTCGAGCCTCCTCCCGTCTTTCCTCATCTAACTCTATCAGCGTAACCCTCTATTCCCTTCTCCCTCATATGCTTGTCTAGCCTACCCTTAAATGCATTTATACTATTCACTTCAACCACTCCCTATGGCAGCGAGTTCCACATTCTCACCACTCTCTGGGTAAAGAAGTTTCTTCTGAATTCCCTATTGAATTTCTTGGTGACTATCTTATATTGATGGCCTCTAGTTATGCTCTTCCCCACAAGTGGAAACACTCTCTCTGCATCCACTCTATCAAAATCTTTCATCATTTTAAAGACCTCGATTAGGTCACTCCTCAGCCTTTTTTCAAGAGAAAAGGGACCCAGTTTTTCCTGATATGTTACCCTCGCATTTCTGGTATCATTCTTGTAAATCTTCTCTGCACCCTCTCCAGTGCCTCTATATCCTTTTTATAATATGGCGACCAGAACTGTACACAGTGCTCCAAGTGTGGTCTAACCAAGGTTGGATGCAGGTTCAGCATAACTTCCCTACTCTTTAATTCTATACCTCTAGAAATAAACCATCGTGCTTGGTTTGCGTTTTTATGGCCTTGTCGCAACACGGGGAAGCTCGTGTACAGGCAGGGAGATTGGAACTGTTTTAACTCATCGAGCACATCTGCTACTCTGACTTTGAATTTACATTTGCCCCTCTCTCTGGGCTCAATTTTCCCCAGTATTTGCGCCGTTTTTTTAGGAACAGGCTGCTTTTTCTGACCTAACTTAAAAATCCCCAGTTTCCCCAATCAATTTGCACCAGCGTAACTCAGTTAGTTGCGAATTTTTTAAGTCCGTTTTTTTTTCAGCCAAAGGGGGCGTAACCTACGCCACTTCTGGCCATTTCGGGAAGTTTGGGCAGCTGAGAGTTACTCCAGTTCTGATTAGGCCAGTGTATGTGGCCTGTCCTGAAAAAAGAGGTAAGGAAATCGGCGCAGCAGATGCCCGGACACAGTGAAAGAATTGAAAAACACATAGCAGCAACTTACCTCCAACCCCGCCCAAAGGCTGTCCGGTCCCATTCTTCCCCGGTTCACACACACAGGAAGGCTGTCTGGTTCCATTCTCAGTCCCCGTTTCGGGGAGGGAGGAGGGGGGTGGAGGAGGAGGAGGGGGGAGGGAGAGAGAGAGAGAGAGAGAGAGAGGCGGAGTTTGGAGGTAAGTTGGTGCTGTGTGTTTTTCAATTGTTTTAATGTGTTGGGAGCTGGCTGTATGTTTCACTTTGCAGCCTCAGCTCGCACTGTGTCCCTGGTTACCATGGCAGCCCGATCTTTTTGCCGCAGATCAAGGCTCCACCCACCTCGGGTTAAGCCACGCCAAAATGAAGAGATCCAACGGGGAAACTTAGAACACTTTTTTTTTGCCATAATTGGGCCCCAAATGTAATATAACTCTTCAAGTACGACAAAAAAATGCTTTGGGGAAAATTGAGCCCGAAATCCCTCTCTCTCGCCTATTCTCTCACTGTCCCAATCTCTCCCCATCCCTCGCTCTCTCTCCATGCCTCTTTATCTCTCCTTCTCTCTCTCTCTCATGCTCTCACTCTGTCTCTGTCTCTCCCTCTCTCTCTGTATGTTACTTACCAGTCTTTATTACTCTTTCTCTTTATTTTCACCTCTTGGGTACAATTTCTTTCCAATCCTTCACGTGTCCGTACGTGGCCCATTTTCTCTTCAAAATGGATGGATTTCAATCAGTGTGAAAGCACTGCATCCCTACATCACCATTCTGCATACATTGAACCTGCCATGTAACTCTTTATAAAAATGAAATATATACTACCATTCAGAATCACTAATAGTGATGAAAAAAAAAACAAAGTACGGTTCAGAAGCTAATTATTAATGTGTCATTAAAAAAAATCTATTTATTTTGTTCCTAATTGTGCAATTATACCGCATGCATTGCTCTTCCAAAGGCTGCCTTTATTGGCAATGTAGATTTGTCTCAGTTATGTTAATTATCAGAGCTCAGATAATTGAAGAATAACTGCTATTACTTCGTTATTTTTACACAGCTGAGTTTTAAATGTAATATAATTTTTCAATTCATGAGTCGTATTGAAATGCATAATATGTGAAAGGTGTAATAAGATTTCAGTACTAAAGAAAAGCTTGTCTTTGAATTGGCTGTGTGCATTTCATAGAATCATAGAATAGTACAGCACAGAAGGAGGCCTTTCAGTCCATCGAGTCTGTGCTGGCTCTTTCCAAGAACATAAGAAATAGGAGCAAGAGTAGGCCATACAGCCCCTCGAGCCTGCTCCGCCATTTAATAAGATCATGGCTGATCTGATCATTGACTCAGCTCCACTTCCCTGTCCGCTCCCCATAACCCCTTATTGATTAAGAAACTGTCTATTTCTGTCTTAAATTTATTCAATGTCCCAGCTTCCACAGCTCTCTGAGGCAGCGAATTCCACAGATTTACAACCCTCTAAGAGAAGAAATTTCTCCTCATCTCAGTTTTAAATGGGCAGCCCCTTATTCTAAGATTATGCCCTCTAGTTCTAGTCTCCCCTATCAGTGGAAACATTGGGCTCAAGTTTCGGACCCCCGCTAGAACGGCACACATCGGAGAGGCCGGCCTAAATTGTGGAACAAAAATTGCGCCGAACACTTACCTCGCGATTCTCCGATATCTGTAGGCCCATTTCCAGGTCGGCGCGGTGCAGCAGGAGCTGCTGAGGGCAGTAGCTCCCGGTCCTCCCAGTGCATCCTGTCTCCGGGCGACGACCCTATTCCAGGCCGAAGGGACGTCGCCCCTATCCCGGACCGAGTGGCTTGATACACCTTACCTCGTCATCGGCGGGGCACGCCCAAAGTCGTCCTGGGAGCCTGGCGTCGTCGGCAGCGGCGGTGGCGGGGCCCGCCCATCCGGCCTCTCGCTGGGGGTGGGCCCCGCCCAAAATCGTCCTGGGAGCCCAGCGGCGGCGGGGGGGCCCGTTCAGCCTCACCTCCCTCCCCTCCCCCCCGTTCAGCCTCCCTCCCCCACCCCGTTCAGCCCCTCTCACTCCCCCCTTTGTTCATCCTCCTTCCCCCCCTTGTTCAGCCCCTCTTCTCCCCTCTCCCCTCTCGACCCCCCATCCCCTCTCCCCCTCCCCTCTCCCCCTTCCTCTCCCCCTCTCCTCTCCTCCCCCTCCCCCCCTCCTCTCCCCTCTCCCTCCTCTCCTCCCCCTCCCCCCCCTCCCCTCCTCTCCCCCCTCCCCTCTCCCCCCGCTCCCATCTCCTCTCTCCCTCCACTCCCATCTCCTCTCTCCCCCCACCCCCTCCCCTCTCCCCTCCACCCCCTCCCCTCTCCCCCCCAACTCCTCCCCTCTCCCCCCACCCCTCGCTGTCAGAAACAAAGAAAGACACTGACAGAGAGAGACACACTGACAGAAAGAGAGACAGAGGCAGAGAGAGAGACACTGACAGAGGCAGAGAGAGAGACACTGACAGAGGCAGAGAGAGAGACACTGACAGAGGCAGAGAGAGAGACACTGGAGGGCTCCCGGTGCTGCAGTCGGTGAGTAGAAACTTTATTTTTTATTTATTGAGTGATTTAAAAAAATATATTTTTGGATTGATTTATTGATTTATTTATCATTTATTATTGATGATGGCTCTTTATTTGTAAAAGTGAAATGTTTAATGTTTGTAAACCGCCCCCCCCCAATCTCTCGTTCCCTATGCCTGATTTATAAGTGTAGGCAAGGTTTTTCTGAGCGTACAAAAATCTACACTTAGTCCATTCTAAGTTAGTTTGGAGTAAGTTTTTGCTGCCTAAACATGCAAAACAGGCGCAAGTGGCTGGACACGCTCCCTTTTGAAAAAAAAATCTGTTCTAAAATGGAACTATTCTAACTCACTAGAACTGGAGCAAACTAAATGCCGAGAACTGCAATTTCTGAGATGCTCCATTCTAAACTATTTGCTCCAAAAAAAAGAAGCAACTCAGGCCGAAACTTGAGCCCATTCTCTGTGCATCCACCTTGTCAAGCCCCCTCATAATTTTTACGTTTCGATAAGATCACCTCGATAAGAGCAACCCAGTTAGTCCCACTCCCCCTATATCCCTGCCATTTTTTTTTCCTTCAAGTATTTATCCAATTCCCCTTTGAAGCCGACTATTGAATCTGTATCCACCACCCTATCAGGCAGTGCGTTCCAAATCGTACCCACTCATCGCATAGAAAAGCTTTTCCTCATGTGCCTATTTTATTCATTCAGGAGAATCTTTGTAATGGTCTTGTTTCCCCTTTTTAATTCCACCCCATCCCCATTGAAATACACCCATTCCACTATGTTTGGTGTACTCCACTCCATGTGCTCCGAACAGGAAAAGGCCCACTTGTCCATCTGGCCTGTCCCATCTTGTGGAAGCTCCAGCCTGCTGGGTGATTGGCACAGGAAGTGTTCCAAAATGGTGAGAGTTTCTCAAACTTCTTTGAACATTTTTGTTTATAAGTTCTAAAATTATTCAAGATGGGTGTAATAAAAGTCTGTTTCGCCGGGCAATTAGAGGCGGGAGGTCACAAGAACATAAGAAATAAGAGCAGGAGTAGGCCATACGGCTCCTCGAGCCTGTTCCGCCATTCAATAAGATCATGGCTGATCTTCAACCTCAACTCCACTTTCCCACTTCCTTGATTCCCTTAATATCCAAAAGAGCACTTCAGCTAGTCCCACACCCCCGCCCCTCCCCTGTAGCCCTGCAGGTACTTATCCAACTCCCTTTTGAAAGCCACGATTGAGTCTGCCTCCACCACCCTTTCAGGCCGTGCATTCCCGATCCTAACCACTCGTTGCGTAAAAAAGTTTTTCCTCATGTCGCCTCTGGTTCTTCTGCCAATCACCTTAAGTCTGTGTCCTCTGGTTCTCGACCCTTCCGCCAATTAAGTCTGTGTCCTCTGGTTCTCGACCCTTCCGCCAATGGGAGCACTTTCTCTCAATCTACTCTGTCTAGACCTCTCATGATTTTAAATTCAGAAATTAAAGTTCAGGCCTGGTTAGTACTTGGATAAAAGTGGAGAGAGGAGCAAGAAAGAAGCAAGAGAAAAGGGAGGGATGGGGAGGAAGGTCTAGTGAGATCACTATCTTGTTGGCTGAGCACTTACTATTAATGGTACCTCTGGAGATCTTCAATACCTTGGCAGCCCCGGTTGAAAGGAAGTATATTAATTGGAACACACAAGCAGAGAATGTTAAGAAAATATCATCAATTAGCCATAGATTCCAGCTTCAGTGACTTTATTGGTACATTCTCGTTTTTGTATGAGAGAATCTACATGCAAATCAAGAAAACACAGGAAAAATGCAAAGTATACGACCTATCCATTGATGATCTGGGAACACTGGAGGGAGAATGTTGCTTTCAGTTCCAGAGGTCAAAGATATAATATATCTACGCCTTACTGAGCACCAGCCTTGGAAATAATTTCACATGAATAGGGTGAAATTGCACCATCCATACTAGCAGTGAGTTTCACAGTTCATTTCTCCTTTGTGATACCCAACCTGAGAGCATTTGATGGCAACAGAAGCAAGCACTGGGCAATTGCCCCACTATTTTGACAAAGGTGTTAACCCATTTCCTTGCAACATGGACTGAGGCCAGCAGAATTGCCGGTGGTCTCCTTTTGCGTTTCTGAAATTTACCTGAAATTGACAAGTGGATTGTTGTTAACAAAACACCCTCTTTCTCAATGGATGATTCACTGTTGACTGCCCCCCATGCTCCTTTTTTAAATATTATTTGTTCCTGGGATGTGGGCGTCGCTGGCAAGGCCGGCATTTATTGCCCATCCCTAATTGCCCTTGAGAAGGTGGTGGTGAGCCGCCTTCTTGAACCGCTGCAGTCCGTGCGGTGAAGGTGCTCCCTCAGTGACTTTGTCATCGCGGTTTTGGTACAACTGTGGCTCGCTAAGAGTCAACCACTTCTGCTTAGGCAGTCCCTTGTATCGAGGATGACTTGTTTCCACGCCAAAAAGGGATGAGTTTGCAGGTGTTTCAATGAAGGACCTAATATTCCAGGTCCCGAACTACATGTTGAAGGGTGGAAGATGCCTGTGTGTGGATTTTTTTAACATGTGGTGGCCATTGCACACCAAGACAACTGGAGACCAACTCTGCTGCACGGACCTAGTGCGCACACATATCGCAGTGTGGGCTGCCACATATCAACCACATTGCTGTGGGTCTGGAATCACATATAGGCCCAGACCAGGTAAGGATGGCAGATTTCCTTCCCTAAAGGCCATGAGTGAACCAGATGGGTTTTTACAACAATCCAATAGTTCCATGGTCACCATTACTGATGCTAGATTTTTTTATTCCAGATTTATTGAAAATCTGCTGCCGTGGTGGGATTTGAACTCTTGTCTCCGGATCATTTGGTCTTGTAGATTACTAGTCCAATAACATAACCACTATGCTACCGTACCCGTTGGGAAACTGGCAGACCCCATGCATTGGATTTTAATGGAAGGAATCACATATGAATGCCTTCGCACATTTGTATGCTAATTTTTGCACGGTGCGGTTTCATGCCATAAGTCTCGTGCACTGCATAGATGTCAGTCTCTCAGTGTGTTCTCATGCACAGGGTACATCAAGTTTTATTGTCTGAATCTTCAACCAGCAGTAAAACCAGTGAAATGAGCAAAAGTGATGTGAGTGCAGTTGCTATTTGTCAATCTCGCACTCGTTCTGGATACATTTCCATCGTAGGTTATGCTTTGAACATGATACCACGGGAGAGATTATTTTATGCTGTCAACTTGTTCAGTATAAATTCTGCTGCAGTTATGACTTGTGAGGATATTTTATGGCAGCTGTATTAGGATAGTGTTGGGTACACAGACTCAACTCGTTGCTAATGGGGCAATCCCTTCACATGGCGAAAAGAGCACCTTGCAGAAACATGTTCTTGCGGCTAAATTGCACTAAGTACTGCAGTGGCTTATAATGGTATATTGATAAGCTTCTTTCGAAGAGAAGACCATTGGTTTGGCTCTGATTAGCTCACCCTCCAGATTGTTAGGAGATTATTTGATGCATTCCACAAATGGACTGCAAGTTCTTTCTAAGTCCAGCAGGGAATTCTGGAGAAACTTCTTTACCTCGAGACTTGCTACCACATGAGGCAGACAGCATCGATGTATTTAAGGGGAATCCAGATAAGTACATAAGGGAGAAAAGAATAGAAGGATGTGTTGATGGGGTGAGATGACGTAAGGTGGGAGGAGGCTCGTGTGGAGCATAAACATCAGTTGGGCCGAATGGCTGTAAATGCTGTGTAATACTATGCAATTCTTCAGCAGTTTCCTCCTGTGTGGTCTTGTTGCAGTGATTCCACACACTCATCCTCTTGCCAATTTTCAAGAAAAGTCAGTCTTGGGAAGATCCTGGAATCTGCAGTTAATTCCAACTGGTCCAAAATGGGTAAATCTGGTGGAAGGGCTCCGAGCATAAGCCAGGCACATCCCCCACTGGATGGAGGAGGAACCCTGTGGTAGAGATCACCTGGGCCAATCTCATTAACCTTGGAGGTCTCCCTGTCTCCCAGTCCATCAAATTCAAAATCCTTCTTATCGCTCCCAGCAACCTCCCCCAGTCTTGGATCTCAGACGGTGCTCTATGCCCTCCTCCTCCGACTCTGAGCAAATGTGCCATCTGCCCTTTGACCCCATTGCTTTTCCATCCATTTAAACAACTGGACGGAAAGTTAGGGGCTGTAAGTCTACGATTTCCTGGACCTGCTTGCACTGCTCCTCGCCAGGAACACCTGGTTGGGGAAGTCAGTCAATATTTTCTTCTGTTTGTAAATAAACGGTAATGGACCCAAATCAAAATGGCTGTTGGGGTGGGGGTGACTTAGTACGATAGCAATCTGTTGGTAGGAACGAGAGAAAGCTGCTCGATCACAACTCATCTAGAACATTAGCCCTTTCCCACTTCTCAAATTCGACAGCCAATTAGCAGTTATAATTGACTGAAATTTGCATAATCCAGCTGTGCAGTGCCTAAAGCTCACACATAATGAACTCCCCCAAAAGGTAGAGATTCCAGTTGCTCCACAAAGCTGTGCTTTCCCGAAAAGGAAGCAAATCCCAAGTCTAAAGTAAATCACGCTCTCCCAGTCAGAAGAAATCCCCAGGCAGTGCTCCACTTGTCAATCAAAAACTCCACAGGCCCAGTGATGCACATACTCTAGCTGTTTAATGACTTCAAAACTACAGCAGTAAATGTCAAAGTGTTTACTATTAAATGAGTAATGGCACGAGGATCCTTGAGCTAATATAGAGAAGGGAATCGCAGGAGAAAGATTAGATCAGGAAGGTTGAGTTCCGCAAAGTGATCAGAACTGACATGGCATTTACAGCACAGAAACAGGCCATTGAGCCCAACTGGTCCACCCTACTTCACCCCACCCTATCAGCATAACCCTCTATTCCTTTCTCCCTCATGTGTTTATCTAGCCTCCCCTTAAATGCATCTATACTATTCGCCTCAACCACTCCCTGTGGTAGCGAGTTCCACATTCTCACCCCTCTCCAGGGTAAAGAAGTTTCTCCTGAATTCCCTATTGGATTTATGAGTGACTATCTTATATTTATGACCCTTAGTTTTAGACTCCCTCATAGGTGGAAACATTGTCTCTCCGTCTACCCTATTGAACCCATTCAAAATTTTGAAGACCTCTATCAGGTCGTCCCTCGGCCTTCTCTTCTAGAGACAAGAGACCCAACCTGTTCAGCCTTTCCTGATCGTTTCGAATTCATTTTTCACTTTCAAGTTAAAATGGACTGAACCGTGCCTTGTACTGTCTCTGAAACTAAGAATTGAGATTTCCGTGTTTGCGGTAGCTCTCTGTATAATGGCTCAATAATCTGCTCAATGGCTTCAAGCTCAGGACTGAAAACAATAGAACTCAAGGCAGGCAATAATTTACAGCTGTGAGGAACCTGTTGGTTGGATACTTATTAAACACTGTTTTCCCCAGTGCTGTGTACAGAAGGAAAACAATTAGATCATAAGATATATTTCAGGATGTTTCCAATATGGAAAAAAAATCCCTCCAGTATTAAATTATCAGGCAAAATCAAAGTCTGAAAATGCAAAAGGGAATGCTGTCTTGCAAGCGATCCTAATCAATCTATAATAAATAATTCAATTCACCACATTTATAAAAGGGTATCGACATGTCCTTTGCATCGGTTTATCTTAATTAACTGTAACAACCACTTGCATTTATATAGCACCTTTAACATCGTAACATGTCCCAAGGCGCTTCACGGGAGTGTAATCAGACAGAAACTTGGCACCGAGCCAAAGAAGGAGACATTAGACAGGCTTGGTCAAAGAGGTAGGTTTTAAGAGAGACGGAGAGATTTAGCGAGGGACTTCCAGCACTTAGAGCCTGGACGGCTGAAGGCACGGCCGCCAATGGTGGGGCGAAGGGGAGAGGGTGTGCAAGAGGCCAGATTTGGAGGGACGCACAGTTATCATAGTGTTGTGTAGGGCTGGAGGAGGTTACAGAGATAGGGAGAAGCGAAGCCAGGGAGGGATTTGAACACGAGGATGAGAATTTTAAAATGAAGGTGTATATGATGCAATAATCAACAAGAGAAGGAAAGCAAAATACTGCGGATGCTGAAAATCTGAAATAAAAAGCGAAAATGCTGGAAATGCTCAACAGGTCAGGCAGCATCCGTGAAGACAGAAACAGAACAGGGGGTCGGCCATTTAGGACTGAGATGAGGAGAAACGTCTTCACTTAAAAGGGTGGTGAATCTTTGGAATTCACTACCACAGAGGGCTGTGGAGGCTGAATCATTGAGTATATTCAAGACAGAGATCGATAGATTTTTGGATATTAAGGGAATCAAGGGATATGGGGATTGTGCAGGAAAGTGGAGTTGAGGTCGAAGATCAGCCATGATCGTATTGAATGGTGGAGCAGGCTCGAGGGGCCGAATGGTCTACTCCTGCTCCTAATTCGTATGTTCTTATGTTCTTTAATCGAGTTAACGTTTCAGGTCATTGACTATTGTTAGATCTGAAGAAAGGTAAATGACCTGAAACATTAACATAAGAACATAAGAAATCTTTATTTTGCACCGGTGGGGAGCCTGCCTGCTGGTTGTCTGTAGCCAGGCCTCTCCAATGATACAAAGTTCCGAGCAACCTTTTATACACTTAATGATGCATGTCAGCCTTGTGAATGCCCCCCCACACCCCATGCCATTTAATTAGCCCAAAGCCCACATGCACAATTGCTGCTTGACGAATTCCCTTTTGCGTCACACAATCAGTCACCTATGTCTCATACCAAATGGAGTTTTTCCAACGTGTCACTTTTGACCCCTTGCCCTATTTAGCTGCCCCTCTGGGCCTCCTGTGGTTCAACAGTTTGGCCTCCTGTGGTTCAACCGTTTGTCCTCGGGTTACATAGCTACGACAAAAGCCCTTTTTAGTTCCGAGATCCATTCTTAACCCTTTAATTAAAACAAAGCTCGATAGCCCCACTTCAGCCACCCCTTTGGGTACTTGGCTACCCAGCCCAAGATTACCAACCTAATTCTACTTCATCCTGTGTCCCCTGTTCTGTGGTGATCAGCCACGCGGTTTGGGGGACTCGGGACGTGACCTACGTCTCAAAGTATTTCAGGGTACTCGGCTAACAACTTTCGCTGTTCCATAATTAAAGCTTTTGCTTTCCTCCTCCGTTGCCTCTTTCTGCCGCCATGCATAACCCAATTCCCCATCCGACAGCTAGCCCTAACTGTATGACCAATACATGAGAGGCTATACGAACCCACAGATGGATATTCACATTCATTCCCCAATTCCATACATGTTCCCACTATTGAGTGTCTTCCACGGCTTCTTCAATGTCCTTTGAATACTGTATGGAATCTTCCAGTATGTTTATCTCAGTGTCCTTTTTCAATTACGTCAAATGTTCTTTGAGATGGGGAATGTCTTGCCAACTTGTTGTGTCATATTGTTCCATTTCATCATCCCATCTCGGATTGTTTAAAGTGATGTTCTCGATGCGTTCCTCTCTTCTTGGGAATAGGTATCGATGGCCTCGTTTGACCACAGCTTTAGGCGTAAAATAGAAATTAGGTTGTGGGGTCGCACATATGACATTACCATGCTGTACATCCCATCATCTCGGGCTGCCACCTCAGTCCCTCCCTGACTAAAGGGGCTGATTTCCAACGTGCGATTAACCATCTGAGTGAACCCGCACGCTATACATTGCCCTCCTTCCATGGGGTAGTGCACACACTACCACATCCAAATAGCAACCATCGGTATGCACCTCTTGAAATGTGCCACTGAGTTTTACCACATAATGGGACATATCGTGGAACTAAACCCGGGATTGGCCTTGTTCTGTACTGCCCACAGAGGTTCGGCATCCGTACCCTCTATCTGTGGGATAGCTAGAACCATACCTATTTCAATTCTCTGGTAATACAGTTACTTTGGGACAAGAACACTTGTGTTGTCTTACGAACATCACAGAGGGTAATACCATCCTTATTCCATTTGGGTAACTGCTCAATACTTATCCAATCGGGTATTTTCCTGTTTTATCTGGTTTACATTGTATCGGATGTTCCCTAGTAACCATGTGCCGTACATTGCATACACAAGTTCTTTATGTGTTTCTTGGGTTAGATCATTTAGTCACACACTTATCTTATTGATAGTTTGGGCATGAGGCTCTCGGATTTCCTTGACTTGCAGTATTTGTCTGGCGACATCGTTGCCTGCTTCTGACAACTGCGAAGTCCGATCGTTTCCCTTTAGTAAAAGATTTCTCAAATGTTGGGCTTAGTCTTGAACTTCTTGGTCTCTAGTGGCTATGTCAAATGTGTTAACAGCTGCCACCCTCGTTGCATACCGATAGTGTATGTCGGTTATTGTTAGACAATACATAACATAAAAACCACACATAGTCTTGTGGTTCATTGTCGGACTATCTCGATCACATGTACTGTAAGTATCACCTCAGCATCTAGCCGTTGTGACCCTCTGTTCCCCATTTCGCTTAATGTCCATTGTACTTGGTCCTCAATTGGCCCAATTAACTATCCAAATTCATTATATCTTCCCTTTGGCAGTTACACTTTTAGCTCCTTTCTCACAGTGATATTTACTTGCCTATGCAAATAAATACTTAATGAAACCCACGCCCCAAGTCTCACAGTTTGGACTGGGGTAATACAAAAGGTTCCTGTCGCAATGGGATAAGTCAGGTTGGTACCGTACTGGTATTCCCGGTGTATGGTGCTGACACAGTATTCACCCTTCCTCTTTATACAGATCGTACAGGAAAATGCTGTCGCGCAATTATCTTCATGGTGCCGTTCCATGTTATCCCATCCATCCAGGTTACATTTCCAGTGTTCATTGTATCCTACTAAATTTTCTTGGACATGATTGAGTAACACCCTAATATCTCTAACAGGGTGATGTAATTCTGATCCTGTAAATGACACTCGGGCCACCGGGCACACCTGTACCAACCTTCTGACTTTGCACAGAGTCTTAGTAAGTTGATAAGTGGACATTGCCCTAGGTCTCCATCAGTTACCCAGAAAGAGAGCTTTCCCTCTGCAATATGCTGCAGGTTTCCTTGGGCTTGTTTCACTAACCAAGATCCATACATTACTTCCAGCCATTTCGTTGAAGACGATTTGTTCCCCTTCTATAATCTGGTTTACCCCCTTTTTACCATTAAACCAGTTACAACATATTAATCAGGCCTCACCGCCTTCTGTTATGATTCTCCCCACTAGTCTCAACACCATTCTTGTCAAGGTACAATCAAGCCCATCACTCTCCCTGAACTCAGTGCAGGTTGTACTGGCCCTCTACCAAAATCCCTTGATCATTCTCCCATGTAGCCGCGCTGTTTTAGGCTTACACCACCCAGGTAGTCCCACTTGGGTCAGATTCAATATTACAGGTACCACTTTGTGATACACATCATGGTACAATATCACCTGAGTTGAGATTACCATTAGCCCATTTGTTGGCCTTGGGCTGTGTTTATGACAAACAATTCGCTTTTCCCACAAATCTGTTTATTCATTGGAGAAGGAGTCTTTGGATGAGACTTTTTGTGAACTCTACTGCTTGTACAACCGCGCTCCCATCCTTGCACCCCTTGATATGATGGACGGTTACAGTGGTATGATTACCATGCCACTGTAAATGTACCCCTATCCTATACCCTTGGCCATCCCTATTTCTACCATTCACGATATGTTTCTAACTGCTTTGTGAGATTGGCGGGGTTTGCGAGGCATGTCTGTGGACAGGAGATGGTTCCAGATCTGGGACCCGAGGAGATTCCCATGTCCTGTTCACTTCCCTTTGGATCATACTGTACCTGATTAGGTGGGGTTATCCCATTAGGCACCCCATCTTCCTCATCCCCTTGGAGAGGACGAATCCCACTCCCCATGTTCATAACCGTTTCCTCTTGTGTCGGTGGTGAACTGAAAAAAAACTTAATCTGGTTAATATGAAATCATTTAATTCTCCTCGTCAACCGGCCTGCATATATCATGGGACTAGCGACCGGCTTTATCAACAATATTATACGGTCCCTTATACCCCCCACCTCCCACTCCTGAGATTTACTCGGGGCCAGATGTAGTCGGTTACGGCGGTGTGCCCTCCTAATCCCTCAGGCACAATCCACAAACCCCTTTAAATAACTCTTCCCGATGGTCACCTATTAAAACAAAAGAAACAGAGAATCTCTGGTGATTCTCTTCAAATTAAGAAGATTTCCAATATTCAAAAGGTATCGCCCACTGAGTTAAAACAGAGTTCACAGCAGCCTGTGAAAGAGTTAACTTCCTGTGTTTCGAAAGCCAACAAACACAGACACCATCAATCAATGTCAACTTCAGTCCCACAGCCTGCAGCCTTTTCAGTTTAAACTCTCCAGTTAAAAATGTCTTACTTTTGTAAAGTCTCTGTTTTTATTCTCAAAATAAACATTCAGAAAAACAACTTTGCTCATAATAGCATTTCATCCTTTTCTCCCCAGTTGCACATTGGTCAGAATTTGTTTTGAAACCATCCCAATTATTGATGTGAAATGCCTTATATCCGGAACTAAAGGCTCTCCACCAACCAGAATTGTATCATGGCGATAATAAAAGTCTGATTTTTAATAGGTTAATTAACCTCAGTAACTCCAATCTTAAACTTCCCAATGCCACTTGGAAAAGGGGGAGGAGCCACAGCTACACAAAGGAACATGTTATGTATGTAAATCTGTAATTACCATGTCCCAAGGGATCCCACAATCCCTTGGGAGCACCTGTATTTAAGGAGGCCTCACAGGCTGGAGAGACACTCTGAGATCTGTAATAAAGGACGATGATCACACCTTACTTTGAGCTTGCAGTATCTAGTCTGACTCTTTATCCAAGACATAACAGAATATGCCTTCCCAAAAACTTTATGAACACCAAAGAGAAATACCAGAACAGTAAGAAAGAATCTTCTCTTTTTTCCTTTTTATTGAGTCATAACTATCCATTATTCCTCAAACCAGTTTCAATTTCTGATCTCCCGCTAAACATCTCTTTAAAAAAAAAAATTCCTTCCTGCTTTTTTTTAAACGGTCACCATAGCAACTAACTTCGACCCTTATTTCTTGCATTACAAAGGGCCCCTCTCTCTCTACATTTCACACCACTTTTGTCTGAGTTTGTTGCAGTTATAACAGACTTTGGGTTTTCCTACCATCCCCACTGTTTCTAATTAATGGGGGCTGCTGGCAGTTGTTCCTTTCCATGGGTCCTGATGGGTGCTGTCGTCATCAAACCTACTGTCAGTTTATTTTGTCGCTTTCTGAGTCAATAGTCTAGTCCGCCTACTTAATTCATAATACGCGCAAGTGACTAAAATGAGGGCTTTCTCCTCCTTTTGTTTCCTTTCCGACTCCCACCATTTTCTTTGTTCAGCGAGTGGGTCGTCTGGTTTCCAATTTTGTTTAATCATTATTTCAATTAGATTTCGATTTTTGTCTGCTAGGTACCGTGTCAGGGACCCTTCTGGTCCCCACTCGAGTTTCTCACTTCCCATGGCTGTATGTTGTCAGCGGTACGTTTCCCACTAGCTCCTCCTGAGCCGAGACCGTTACTTGCGACTTATAGTAATTACCGTCCGCAACGTTACACAGACACACTTCTATATAACCGACTGTAATTGTTTTACCTGGGATTTTTCCGCAGACTACCTGAAGTCTCGGCCAGACCTGCAGATTCGGATCTCTCAGGCAGCTGACACCAGACAGATTTCTGCCCTTGTCCTAACTGTGCGTGATAATTAAAACGAACTCACGCCTTTGACATGGCCTTCATCGGCCGGTGTGCGCCATGTGCTTGAGATCCTGCCGACTACGCCAATTGTAGTGGAGTATTTAAAATAAACACTCATCACCAGGTCTGGGTTTGAAGATTCAAGTAGTCTTTATTTTGCACCGGTGGGGAGCCTGCCTGCTGGTTGTCTGTAGCCAGGCTTCTCCAATGATACAAAGTTCCAAGCAATCTTTTATACACTTAATGATGCATGTCAGCCTTGTGCACGCCCCCAACGCCCCACCCCCCCATGCTATTTAATTGGCCCAAAGCCGACATGCACAATTGCTGCTTGACAAATTCCCTTTCGCGTCACACAATCAGTCGCCTATGTCTCATACCAAATGGAGTTTTTCCAATGTGTCACTTTTGACCCCTCGCCCTGTTTAGCTGCCCCTCTGGGCCTCCTGTGGTTCAACAGTTCGGCTGTTTGTGGTTGGTCAGGTGTGGTCAGTGCTTCGATGCTGGGGATGTTGGCCTAATCGAAGCACTGACCACACTCGACCAGCTCCGTTGGGTGGGCCACATTGTTCACATGCCTGACACAAGACTCTCAAAGCAAGTGCTCTACTTGGAACTCCTACACGGCAAGCAAGCCCCAGGTGGGCAGAGAAAATGTTTCAAGGACATCCCTCAAAGCCTCCCTGATAAAATGCAACATCCCTACCGACACCTGGGAGTCCCTGGCCAAAGACTGCCCTAAGTGGGGGAAGTGCATCTCGTCGCCGAGAGCATGCAGAAAGCAAGCGCAGGCAGCGGAAGGAGCGTGTGGCAAACCAGACTCCCCACCCCTTTCCTCCAACCACTGTCTGTCCCACCTGTGAGAGAGACTGTAATTCTCATATTGGACTGTTCAGTCACCTAAGAACTCACTTTTAGAATCGAAGCAAGTCTTCCTTGATTTCGAGGGACTGCCTATGATGATGATATTTGTGGTTCAACAGTTTGGCCTCGGGTTAGACAGCTTGTAAAGTTGACCACTACAAAAGCCCCTTTTTAGTTCCGAGATCCATTCTTATCCCTTTAATTATAATAGAGCTCAATAGCCCCACTTCAGAGAGGCAGGAATCACACAGCATACTGACTCTGTACCAATGTGGGCCGTCTATAAAACACTGGTTTGGCCTCAACTGGAGCATTGTGTCCAATTCTGGGCACCGCATTTTAGGAAGGATGTGAAGGCCTTAGAGAGGGTGCGGAAAAGGTTTACGAGAATGATTCCAGGGATGAGGGACTTCAGTTACGTGATTAGACTGGAGAAGCTGGGGTTGTTCTCCTTAGAGCAGAGAAGGTTGAGAGGAGATTTGATAGAGGCATTCAAAATCATGAGGGGCCCGGACAGAGTAGATAGAGAGAAACTGTTTCCATTGGTGGAAGGGTCGGGAACCAGAGGACACAGATTTAAGGTGATTGGCAGAAGAACCAAAGGCGACATGAGTGGTTATGATCTGGAATGCATGGCCTGAGAGGGTGGTGGAGGTAGACTCAATCGTGGCTTTCAAAAGGGAGTTGGATAAGTACCTGAAGGAAAAAAGTTTTACAGGGCTACGGGGAAAGGGCGGGTGAGTGGGACTGGCTGAGGGGCGGCACAGGCTCGACGGGCCGAATGGCCTCCTTCTGTGCTGTGACCATTCTATTATTCTAGTCTTTGATTTGTGAGCTCTCATTATCATGCCCGGGCGACCATTAGAGAAAGAAAGAACTCAGGATGTCTCAAAGCGCTTTGCAGCAATGAAGTGTTTCTGAGGTGTAGTCACTGCTGTAACGTGGGGAAATGTGCACCAATCTCCCTTATGTCTTGTCCGACACTGAACCTCGACCACAGAATGCTGAAATTGTGACACCAGTTGCCTCATTGGACCTGAAACCAGCTGTGTTTCTAAAGGCAGTCACTGTGTTCCATGCAGTGAATTTCACACTATTTATTGTCCTGTTGCACATTGCAGTTATTAATATTTCATGAAATACAAAGTACACACTTTCCCTTCTTCTAACAGGACTGCATGTGAGTCAATAACTCTGTGTTCATTTCCGGTCTTTTCTACTCCCATGCAGTTCTGCTAGAGTTGTCCATGATTGAGCTTTTTAACAATGCCTTAATAAACACATTTTAGTGGAGGACTAAGTCTTGGCGCGATACTGAAAATGGAAGAAAAGTCCATTACTCCTTTCTACTGGAGATTCTTATTTGCATCAACTTTGCCTTGGAGGCAGTTCAGAGAAGGTTCACGAGGTTGATTCCGGAGATGAGGGGGTTGACTTATGAGGAAAGGTTGAGTAGGTTGGGCCTCTACTCATTGGAATTCAGAATAATGAGAGGTGATCTTATCGAAACGTATAAGATTATGAGGGGGCTTGACAAGATGGATGCAGAGAGGATGTTTCCACTAATGGGGGAGACTAGAACTAGGGGGCATAATCTTAGAATAAGGGGCTGCCCATTTAAAACTGGGATGAGGAGGAATTTCTTTTCTCAGAGGGTTGTAAATCTGTGGAATTTGCTGCCTCAGAGAGCTGTGGAAGCTGGGACATTGAATAAATTTAAGACAGAGATAGACAGTTTCTTAACCGATAAGAGAATAAGAGGTTATGGGGAGCGGGCAGGGAAGTGGACCTGAGTCCATGATCGGATCAGCCATGATCGTATTAAATGGCGGAGCAGGCTCAAGGGGCCGTATGGCCTACTCCTGCTCCTATTTCTTATGTTCTTATATAACTGAGGAAATTATAAGAACATAAGAATTAGGAACAGGAGTAGGCCATTCGGCCCCTCAAACCTGCTCCGCCATTCAATGAGATCATGGCTGATCTTCGACCTCAACTCCACTTTCCTGCACTGTCCCCATATCCCTTGATTCCTTTAATATCCCAAAATCTATCGATCCCTGTCTTGAATATACTCAACGACTGAGCCTCCACAGCTTTCTGGGGTAGAGAATTGCAAAGATTCACCACCCTCTGAATGAAGAAGATTCTCCTCATCTCAGTCCTAAATGGCCGACCCCTTATCCTGAGACTGTGATCCCTGGTTCTAGGCTCCCCAGCCCGGGGGAAACTTCCTCCCTGCATTTACTCTGTCAAGCCCTGTAAGAATTTTGTATGTTTCAATGAGATCACCTCTCGTTCTTCTAAACTCTAGGGAATATAGGCCTTGTCTACTCAATCTCTCCTCATAGGACCATCTCCCCAATCCCAGGAGTCAGTCTGGTGAACCTTTGTTGCATTCCCTCTATGACAAGTATATCCTTCCTTAGGTAAGGAGACCAAAACTGTGCACAATACTCCAGGTGCGGTCTCACCAGGGCCCTATATAATTGCAGTAAGATGTCTTTACACTTACATTCAAATCCTCTTGTAATAAAGGCCAACATACCATTTGCTTTCTTAATTGCTTGCTGTCCCTGCATGTTAACTTTCAGTGATTGGTTTACAAGGACACCCAGGTCTCTCTGAACATCAACATTTCCCAATCTCTCACCATTTAAAAAATACTCTGCTTTTCTATTTTTCCTCCCAAAGTGGATAACTTCACATTTCTCCACATTATATTCCATTTGCCATGTTCTTGCCCAGTTAGCCTGTCTATATCCCCTTGAAGCTTCTTTGAAGGGGAGGCGTGCGCCGCCATTTTGCCTCACCGGGCCAGCCTCCGTGAGTTTTTTCGCGGGGTCCGTGCCACAATCGTGCAGCCCGGCACTCCTTTTCGGTGCCGATCTGCGACCAAGTCACCCCGGAGGCCTAGTGGAGGCTCCTGAAACGCCTGCAGAGCTCACAGCGTACCCTCCCCTTTAATGGAAAGGGAGAGCCCTGGGATCGCGTCAGCATAGCGCTCCGAGTTGCGCGCGCTTAGTGCCCCCGAGCCGGCCCCTCCACTTCCTCACTGGGGCAGTGACTCCAATTTAGGTTTCGGGGCGGGACTTCTGCGCCGAGAGCAGGTAGTCCCGCCCCGCGAAGGTTACCGCCCCCCCCAAAAGGGCACTCCCAAATTTCGCCCCCATAGTTCCTATCTACCCTATCGAATCCTTTAATCGCCTTAAACGTCTCGATTAGATCACCCTTAATCTTTTTCACTCGAGTGAATACAAGCCTAGTCTACACAACCCTTTTTAGCCCCAGTATTATTCTGGTGAATGTGCGCTACAGATCTCATCAAGGGATTGAAAACGTCCTGCTGGATATCTGCAACGAATGAGATCATGCGTTCAGATGATTGCATTTCCTCTCTCACCACCCCACCCCGCCACACCCCCTCCCTGCCACGTTGCATAAACAGAAAGTCCATTCTCACTTTGCACGACCCAAGGGCCTGGCAAAGAACTCGAAAGAGACAAGAGGCAAAATTCAAAGCTTTGCACCTCTGGGGGGTTTTGCACCGCGTTGTACAATTTGATAATATTCCTGGATGTTGTTACATCGGATATACGACACAGAAACAGGCCATTCGGCCCAACCAGTCCATGCCGGCGTTTATGCTCCACTCGAGCCTCCTCCTGTCTTTCCTCATCTAAATCTATCAGCATAACCCTCTATTCCCTTCTCCCTCATATGCTTATCTAGCCTCCCCTTAAATGCATCGATACTATTCGCTTCAACCACTCCCTGTGGCAGCGAGTTCCACATCCTCACCGCTCGCTGGGTAAAGAAGTTTCTCCAGAATTCCCTGTTTGATTTCTGTAAACATGCTGAATCAATATAGGCGGATTGGCATGAATCTCCCACATCCCAAGAATGAATACAAATGAAAAAGAACCTCTCTGATAGATTGCCACCTTTACCACCAAGGCATTGAGCATCACCAAGGCATTGAGCATCACCTGGGCAGAACTGGGCAGGGCAGGATTGCATGGCCTTTATAGAACCCGCCGGGTTCCCCTTCCCTTCCTTTCAATGGACGAAAAACGGGTGCGAGCCTCCTCGCCAACGATTCCCTTCTGTTCTCCTCCCAGGCAGTACCTTAACAATCCACCCCTTGTATGTCCATGTCACCTGAAGCACTTTCTCCACAGGACAAGCACAGGTGGTAACTGTATTTGTTCTGCAGGCAATAGTCCAAGCCATGCTTGTAATGTGTGCACCGGTGAGCACGCTCTCAGGTTTGTAAAGCTGTTGAGTTGTGAGTGGCTTAGCCAGTCACGTGATGTTCACAAGACTCAATAAAATCCCAGCCAGTTGGGTTCGGGGGATCCACAATGAGGTATGCAGCTGTGCGCCTGGTGGATGAACTGGTAATGTGTGATTGTTAAACCTTTACCAATAAACCAACTAGTTTTTAATAGCAATGTGTTGCTATGAATTCTTAAGCAAAGAACCCATGAAGTAAATACATTACAACGCTGATCAATAATACTATTTCAGTCGAGGCAGGGGATCCCCGTGAGACGGCCCAAAAGAAATTGCCTTCAAAAATTGCCGTTCAAAAACACTGGTCATGGGACTGTCATTTTTATAAAGTTGTGATGGATCCATAAAATTCATGCCCATTTCCCTTTAAATAGTCCTGTGTACCTCTTTCAATTCTCAATCAATTAGGGCGAGCAGACCTCAAGACATGAGTACCAGACAAAAATATTGTGCTGCTCACAAAGAGGTCAACAGTTCTATATGTATTTTTTTAACGAGAGGGCACATTCTCTTACTCTTTAAAAAAAAACACTGAAGAAAAATATCTGACTTTCCAATTCTGCAAGTACCCCTTCTGACAAAATCAAACGCAGTAGCTGAAAGGAAAGGGCTGTTTATATCAGTGAGACTTCGTTCCAGTGAAAGCTAAAATCTCAAGGATGCCAAACTGCAAAGAAATGTCTGTCATAAAGATAACCGAAGCTCTGTTCTTGTCCAACATTAATGCCTTGAAATTGGGTTCTTTCAATCTTTGCACATCAATGCTTAATGCATTCTCAAACAATGCCCTCTCCTGCTATTTAAAATGAACGGGTTTTTTAGCTAACAAAAGCAATTTCACGTAAATACGCTAATATTCAAAGAGCCTAATTTCAAGGTAGAAGACTTTAATCTGGAAGGTTTAGAGTTGGACGCAGGGGCTAGTTGCACATTATGGGGCTGTAGCAATACACTGTGCCATCTAACGGCTAGACGCATGGGTTACCACTGCCAACTTGCCCGCTCCTGAATTATTCAACTGCAGCAACGAGAGCAACTAATTGACTATGGTAACTGGTACAGCACGGACTACACTAACTACGGTAACTGGTACAGCATGGACTGCACTAACTATGGTAACTAGTACAGCACGGACTGCACTAACTACGGTAACTGGTACAGCATGGACTGCACTAACTCCAGTCACTCCAGGTTCTTTCTGCATGTCTCTATGCATGCTGGCTGAAGATTGTCAGTGGCAGAGATTTGGTTGCTTGCCCATTTTGTCGGCTGAGAACGATACATTATGTTGGGAGAGGGAATAGGACAAAAGAAGAGATGGAAATGAATTGAATGTACACGTAGAGTTGAAGCCATGTGATGGCAGAGCGAGAGTCCAGGAGCATTTGTGTGCAGTCCTCCACTTGTTAAATTCAGGATCTTGGCGGCTTTGCTGAGGCAAGGTGTCAAGTGGGCACAGGCAATTCACTAAATGGAATCTAGGCACTCCCACGCAGGGAGAGAGTATATGGCCCATTGTTGTGCACCTCTTAATAGACAATTTCAGCGTACAATCAGAGAAGAAACAGTTTAAAAAAAAAACAGAAAATGCTGGAAACACTCAGCAGGTCCACCAGCCCCCCTGCCGAGAACAGACACGCCAACGTTTCAGGTGTGCACTCTTGTCAGTATTGGAGGAGGCCTGATCACAGGTTCTGCCAGTGGCCCGTTGTGTGGCAAGAGCAAATTCCGGAGAAATTTACTGAAAAAAAGAGCTTGTGTGGAGAGAAAGTTTATGTAAATAAAACCGTTTTCAATTTACTGAATATTTCAGACTTGAAATAAATGAAAGTACAGAACCTGGTCCTCATTTAGATTTTAATGTTCCATTCTAATCATGGATTTTATTGAATAGGGCTTATTTACCAACAATCCTGTAACCTGGACAGAATGCATAGAGGTTGCTAGTTATCGAATTTCAAATTGATGAGATGCATGTTGAAGGAACCTTCGATAGTGAAGGTTATACTATTTCAGTTCTGAAGGAATTGAAATACTCAGTAACGTTCTTGAAATACAGTCACTCTCAACGTGCCATGCTCTGCAGAAACCTCAGTCACTCAGTATGTTTACTGATCTGCAATAAGCAGTAAAACTAATGAACCAATCTGTCTTTGTGCACATTTCTATAATAGATTATTCTTTAAAAGTGACACCGGTAGAGAGTTGATTTTAGCCATCGAGGTGTTGAATATGAAATAGTTCGCTGCTCTTATTTGCGAGAGCTTTCATAGAATGGCCTTGAAACCAGCGTTAATTCATTAGTCTTGCATGGTTTGTGTTGGGTCCACAGACTTGTGCCAGTTTCAGCCTCCTTACCAGTGGGCACATGCTGTAAAACACTGAAGGTGCCCATGATGCCAACACTGTAACTTCTTCTGTGGGCTGAAGACAAAGGAGACAGGGACGTACTGCAAACAGGTTAACCAGTGCACTAAAAATCTCAATCTCCTATGGTACCTGGGGTAAGTGCTGAGTGTAAAATTGGAGGCCATGTCAACTCGGAGAACTCCCAAGCACCTTCTGCTCCTCAATTGTAGAGTGCAATTGGCAGAGGCATGGTGAACCCTGGATATTCATCCTGTTGGCAAGTGCATGCCATGAAGAGATATCCGTCCCTCTGGCACGAGTGTGCCATGGTGAACCCGGGATGTCCATTCTGCCAGCAAGTACATGTCATGAAGGGATGTCCATCCCACGAGCATGATGGATATGGGAGTACCCGACATAGCCATCCTACTGGCAAGATGGATATGGGAGTACTCTCCATGTCCATCTGATTTGTGCCTCTGAATCAGAAGGTTGAGGGTTCAAATCCCACTCCAGAGACCAACGCACAAAATCTAGGCTGACGCTCCAGTGCAGTGCTGAGGGAATGCTGCACTGTCGGAGGTGCCATCTTTCGGATGAAACGTTAAACTGATGCCCTGTCTGCCCTCTCAGGTGGATATGAAAGATCCCATGTAACATCATTAAAACAGGCCATCTGGCCATTATCACATTACTGTTTGTGGGAGCTTGCTGTGCGCAAATTGGCTGCTGCGTTTCCTTACATTGCGACAGTGACTACACTCCAAAAAGTGCTTCATTGGCTGTAAAGTGCCTTGGGATGTCCTGAGGTTGTGAAAGATGCTATATAAATGCAAGCCTTCCTTTTTTTCTGTGGCATTCGGTAGTGGCTTACGTTGGCAAGTGCATGCAGTGGGGAGTGGGGGGGAAGGGGCTCATCCAACCTCCTTGCAAGAGTGTGCCATGACACCCCGACTGTCCGTCCTGTTAACTGTGCTGTGGGGAGCTGATGGGAGCTATGCTACTCCCACTGAATGCACCAATGGTACCTTATGCCACTCGCCACATTTGTCTTATTTCACCACCATTGCTGTAAAATCCACCCTGCAGTGCTAAACAGAATGGATTTCACAGAATGGGGAGCCCTGGCACATTGCAGAACAGTGGCAATATAAATAAGGTAATAAGGGTTGGAAATTCGGTTGGAGGCTAATTAGGACGGTAAATTTTACGCCGGGAAATGGTTTGCGTCTGCAGCTACAAAGTTCACCAGCTAGGCCCTGAGTGTGGGACGGAGCGCTAAGGGAGGCGTTACACACCTCTTTTCGGGCGCTAGGCCGGCTGAGCATCTGAAAATCGACAGCTAAATAGCCAGCCTCGGAGCGCCCTAAGAGAGGCTTCTGTGGAAAAAAAAAATCAGCATAAAAAACACCAAAAACATTCCCAATACCTTACTAACGCCACAAACATAAATCGCAAAAAAAACAACCACACTTACCTCAGGTCGACATTCCTTCCCTCACTGCGGCTGCTACAGCTCGGACCCCCCGCTTTCCCAGGCGGTCCCACTAGGGGGCGCTGCAGGGCGCTACAGATTGGGCGCAGACCAAATATCGAGCCGGTGTTGCAACCGGGGGCATTGCACACCGACTCGCCTCTCCTGGGCGGCACTGCTCCGCGCTCCCCGCAAACACCACACCGAATGTCCCGGTGGGGTGCTGGAAGCTGGCCACCCACCCAGAAGTGCTTTCCACTGCCATTACCGCCCCTCCGGACACGAACAGAGGCGGCAACGAGCCGAATTTCCACCCCTAGGAGCTTTGTTTAAAAGGTGGAGTAAAATTGAGGTATTCCAAAGTGGGGGGTGGGGAAAGGCAATAGCTTCAAGCGGTTTTCAGGAATCTGTTTGCGGAATGAAAGTCTCCCGTAATCTGAAACTAATTGGTCATTTTTAGAGTTGTCATGTGTGTTAGTACCGACTGTGCCAGGCGTGCTCCGCCGGTTGATGCTGTCCAGAAAACTGCAAGATATAATTGCGCATTTACCAAATTGGAAAGGAGAGCTTTGTCCTTGCTTTCTGCAGCATTTCTTCTATTCCGTGCAAGGCGGTGTTGCCATTAAAAATAATAGAAGGTTCGGACGTCGCATGAAAATGTCTCAGGAGCCTGTTTTAGTCTTATCGCAAAGAAAGGAGGGAGTCCATTCTTTCAGTGTCAGTTTAGAAGACATTAGAACCATGACAGGCATTAGATCACTGCGTTGGAAATAAATGTAGAGTAAGCCCTGAAAAAAGAGCGAGGCCTCATTTTGAGTAGAGGGCCGCGCTAATTGTGTGTTAAAGTGCAGTAATTTTGTGTGTTAGTGTAAATGGAGCAGGCACTAACCTTTGCCTATGCAAAACAGCAATACATGCTAATGTGCAGGCCTGGCATTAACTGTGCTGTTGCTTGTTAGTCTTGTTAAGGCTCGTTTGTCTCGACATGTTACGAGGCATTATTGATGCTTGTCCAGAGCTGAAGGAGTGGGACATTACAGAGCGAGCTGAAGCAGATGAAACTCGCGTGTGGGACGATAGGAAGCCGAGACATGAAGTGTAAAGTGGCGAGGAGGCTGGAGAAACGTCGCAGACCATGCTGATGGGAAAGCACGTCACACGCCACCAAGCATCTTAAGGCCATCAGCTCCGTTACTGTGCTTGAGAAAGCAGAGCTGAGGAGCAGCAAATTCTGTTCAATTGTGAACTTTGCATGATGACTGAACACGCATTCAGGATCAACGGTTTATTAAGACGATATTTGCGACACTTGCTGACATCCAACCAGCTCTTCGCATTGAATGGACCCCTTCCATACAATGCATGCTTTCAACTATTTTAAGTAGAACTTTAAATCAAGTGCCTCCTTTTGGCAAGAGTGCGAGAATCCACAAATTTCCAAATAAAACTTTAACAAACTCCAATCAAATTATGCATGCTTTCAATCTGCGATGCCTGAGCACAGGTAGGCTATGATGTTGCCAAAGGACCCTTTCTGAACTGGGCTCAGTTCGGGTGGACTTGTGTGCATTGGCACATTGCTTAGAGCGCAAACGAATCCGTTCACAAATGCGGAGTGACTGCTGCCAATGAAGCGGAAGCTGATTTCAATGACCGGAAGCTGTGCAGAAACGTCCTGCGCATTAATCTGGGAATGTCGGTGATCTTTCCACGACTTCCCGACATTTCAGCCCCGCTCCCTGCTCCGTTCCCCACCACTTGGGATCATTTAACTTTCAAGTTTTTTCAAACTGAGCCTCCCAACTTTCCCCAGACGACATGAGCCTAACAATCCGGGTACCAGCGCTCGCGAGGGGAGAGACTTTGCGCCCGGTGCAGAAGTCTCACCCCTCGCGATAAATTGGGGTTAGCGCCCCCGAAAGGAAGTAGTGTACGAAATCAAGCGCTCCACTCCCTTTCTGGAGCATGAGCGGGGCGCACGGCTCGGGAGCGGGGCGCACTGGGCCACGTGATGCTGCCACTTACGAGGGGCTCTTCCCTGAATTAAAGGGAGGGCCCAAGCTACATACTCTGCATAATAAAAAGGGTCCTACCTGGATCACCGGGGAGCGGGGGTGCCGCGCGATCAGCCCGGCATTCAAGCAGAGCGCCGGGCTGAGCGATCGCGACACAGACCTCGCGTCCAAATCGGCAGCGGTACGGAAAATAAAAGTGGACATTTTTTTTCAGAAGCAGCCGGCCACCTCCCCTTTAATATTTCACCCCGTGAGCGGCCGGCCGCACGGTAATCTGTCGCTGTCACCGTCCGACGCAGCTTCAGGGGGCGAAATCCAATTTCGGGTCCAGGACGCATTAAAGGGCGCTGCGCACGGCGATGACGTCACGATCTCCAGGCGCAGGAGTTCCAGGCGCAATGCCGTAGTGCCGCCGCTAAACTCCCGCCGAATTTAGTGGGAGTTGTTAGCGGCACCTCGCCCGGTCGCAAAGTCGTTAGCGCCCCCCCCGTAGGAGCAAACAAGAGTCGCAAATAGCCTCAATTTCTCGCCCATGGTCTCCATGTTATTTTATAACGTTTCATTTCAATTAAAAAGTAAACAGAACCTATACAAAAGAAGCACTTCTGACATGACTGTGACAGCCTGTTCAGGAGGAATGAACAGTCGCTGCAAACGGTTTTACAGCATAGTTTCACCCAATGTTTTGTTTCCAAATTGAAACCACCAATAAAAGCACTGAGGCTGCGCACGCGCAACTACTTCCGGACCGTTGGCAAGAGTCGCGTCCTTACAAATATCATTAATATGTAGCCAAGCTTTAAGGAGGGATATACATGCATTGAAGGCAGTTCAGAGAAGGTTCACTCGGTTGATTCCTGAGATGAAGGGGGTTGTCTTATGAAGAAAGGTTGACCAGGTTGGGCCTATACTCATTGAAGTTTAGAAGACTGAGAGGTGACCTTATTGAAACATATAAGATACTGAGGGGGCTTGACAAGGTGGATGCAGAGAGGATGTTTCCCCTCGTGGGGGAATCTGGAACTTGGGGGCATAGTTTCAGAATAAGGGGCCACCCATTTAAAATGGAGATGAAGAGGAATTTCTTCTCGGAGGGTCGTGAATCTTTGGAATTCTCTGCCCCAGAGAGCTATGGAGGCTGGATCATTGAATATATTTAAGGTGGAGATAGACAGATTTTTGAATGATAAGGGAGTCGAGGGTTATGGGGAGCGGGCGAGGAAGTGGAGTTGAGGCCAGGATCAGATCAGCCATGATCTTTGAATGGTGGAGCAGGCTCAAGGGGCCAAATGGCTGACTCCTGCTCCTATTTCTGATGTTCTAATTTTTAGACTATGCCCCCTAGTCCTGGACACCACAACCTGCAGAAATAGTTTATCTCTATCTAGCCTATCTGTTCTCCTTAATATCTTGAAAACTTCGATCGGATCACCCTTTAACCTTCTAAATTCCAGGGAATACAACCCTAATTTGTTTAATGATTAGCATTGCATAATTGGATGGATTGGCAGCTGACTCGGTGACTCTGGGACAGAGTGGACTCTAATAAACTTCATTGTGTGCCGATTGCAATACACCTGACCTCCAAGAAAGCACACCGGCTAAACTTGTGTATCGAGAGTGTGCGCTATATAAAAACATTACACCCGTTTAATGCACGGCCAGTGAATTGAGCGCAAGTGAAATGCCATCGTGAACAGTGCTAGCACAAGCCTTTCTATTGCTGTCACATTAGATACTGACAATCAAATGAGAAGTACAGCTGGGCCTGACTTAGTGAGGACAGAATTTCAGAACTATGAAGAGATGATGGACTAGGACTATATTCTCAAGAATTTCGAAGAGTTATCCACTTTGGTGGCAAAAACACGAAGGCAGAATATTATCTGAATAGTGACAGATTAGGAAAAGGGGAGGTGCAACGAGACCTGGGTGTCATGGTACATCAGTCATTGAAAGTTGGCATGCAGGTACAGCAGGCGGTGAAGAAGGCAAATGGTATGTTGGCCTTCATAACTAGGGGAATTGAGTACAGGGGCAGGGAGGTGTACTACAGTTGTACAGGGCCTTAGTGAGACCTCACCTGGAATATTGTGTTCAGTTTTGGACTCCTAATCTGAGGAAGGACGTTCTTACTATTGAGGGAGTGCAGCGAAGGTTCATCAGACTGATTCCCGGGATGGCAGGACTGACATATGAGGAGAGACTGGATCGACTGGGCCTTTATACATTGGAGTTTAGAAGGATGAGAGGGGACCTCATAGAAACATATAAAATTCTGACGGGACTGGACAGGTTAGATGCAGGAAGAATGTTCCCGATGTTGGGGAAGTCCAGAATCAGGGGACATAGTCTAAGGATAAGGGGTAAACCATTTAGGACTGAGATGAGGAGAAACTTCTTCACTCAGAGAGTTGTTAACCTGTGGAGTTCCCTACCGCAGAGAGTTGTTGATGCTAGTTCATTGGATATATTCAAAAGGGAGTTAGATGTGGCCCTTACGGCTAAAGGGATCAAGGAGTAAGAAGAGAAAGCAGGAAAGGGGTACTGAGGTGAATGATCAGCCATGATCTTATTGAATGGTGGTGCAGGCTCGAAGGGCTGAATGGCCTACTCCTGCACCTATTTTCTATGTTTCTAAGAATGAGAGGTGATCTCATTGAAACATACAAAATTCTCACAGGGTAGATGCAGGGAGGATCTTTCCTCTGGATGGGGAGTCTAGAACCAGGGGGCACAGTCTCAGAATAAGTGGTTGTGTAAGGAGTGGTCCTTGGGGTCAGGTTCACCTCTGACCTACTTGAGCGGTTCGAATCGCTCCCACTCCCTTGGGTTCTAGACCCTGGGTTTATTTGGGGGGTGTGACAAAGTGCAAAGGACACTAGTTTGATGCAAAAGAACTTTGACTTTATTACAGACAAGAAAATACAATGTCAAATTTATAATCACTCGAATAAAGAACAACACATTACACATTCAAAGGGAGTTACAGTAAGATTACACCTCCCACCTCCCAATACCTAATCCTAGCTAGGTTAGACTCCAGGGCAGGCAGGGACTATGCTCACCAATCCTTTCGTGTCAGTTAGCGGTAGTTCACGATTTCGGGGTTCGTTGAAGTCTGTAGATTCTGCTTGCCGTACCCCGAACGTCGGAGAAGATTTCTTACTGCGCAATCTTCAGTTGAGTTGAGTCTGCTGATGCGGTACGCCGCGTTTTGGATCTATGGGGTAAGTACCCGGTTTCCTTCGTTAGAAATAGGTTCAAAGTCTCTTTAGGTAATGTTTTCACCTGTTGGTAGTCAGGCCTCAGATTGTAGAGTGGAAACTTTTGATTCTTCGATTTCTTCCTGTTGGAGTTTTGTTTCGAGTTTGGTCGATCGCGGTGGTTTTTCGTTGGTACCACGTTGGCTGTGGTCGGTTGCTGCCGCGATGGTGATGTTCTTCTTTCCTTCAGGACTTCAGGACTTCGAGGCTGGAGAAGTTAGTTTTCAACTGTCACGTTGGTCTCTCTCCCTTCTTGATGGCATAGTCGTAGTGTAGCCTGAGCAATATGGCATACCCTTTGTTGAAACAGGGGGCCAGTTATACAGTTTGAGTTGTCCTAATCTTCGCACCAAGTCAGTCCAGAATTCTTTGTTTAAATTTGGCGGGCTTGACTTTTCTTTGTAATATTTTGTCGGGCTCGTTAAAAGTTAATATGACTTGGGTGGGTTGCATTTCTCAATCTGTTTCCTGATGGAAATATTAGCTTGGTAATCTCAATGTCCTTTTGTTAGTTTTTCGCATACAGGCTGCAGTGGGCCCTTTGTTCTTATTCATGTTGAAGATGGCTTTTCTCAGTTTAGATTGATGGCTGGCCATCTCTGAGTTATTGTTGTAATGTAAATGTCTCTTGTGGAGAAGGGTTTTCGAATGTCCATTCCTCCAGACAAGTTAACTTAGTCCCAACACCCAGACAGTTCCAATAATCAGTTGGGTTATTTAGTTCCTTAGGCCCGCCCACAGGCTTTAATTTGTCTTGTAAAAGTCCAAAATTCGATTTAAAGTTTGTAGTTTCTTCCATAAGCACTTTAGGATTTCAAACTTTCCGGTAGATAGTCCCAAATTAAATTTCCTTTCGAATGAGCCCAAACACTGGGGGGTTCTCGTGAATTTTGCACCCTTCAGTTGGCCATTTAGGACTGAGATGAGGAAAAACTTCTTCACTCAGAGGGTGGTGAATCTTTGGAATTCTCTACCTCAGAGGGCTGTGGAGGCTCAGTCGTTGAGTATATTCAAGACAGAGATCGATAGATTTTTGGATATTAAGGGAAACAAAGGATATGGGGATCGGGCGGGAAAGTAGAGTTGAGGTAGATCAGCCATGATCTCATTGAATGGTGGAGCAGGCTCGAGGGGCCGAATGGCCTATTCCTGCTATTTCTTATGTTCTTATGGTAAAACCGAGAAGGCCAGTGACTTAATGTTCAATCATGTAGTTCTGCAATCAGTCTGTGCAATTAGGAAAAAAATAAATGGGGAATGTATTTCCCCGGTGGGGGCGATGTTATTCGGCAAATTTTAAACATTTATTTTCAGAGTTTTACTTCATTTAATTGAACGACAAAGTTCGACAGCTTGAGGACTCCCCCACTCGAACTTTACCTCATACAGAGAACAGGGTGAATCAATTAATATGAAAGAAATTGAGGTAGCTACTAATCGATCGCCTTTGGGTAAAGTACCAGATTTAGTGCTTTTCAGAGTTTCACAAATGTAATAATAATCCCAGCAGCAGCTGCTGCTGCTCTTGAAGACTCCTGAGGAGGAATTCAGAATAGGCCTCAGTGGGAGAGTGCAGGTCTGATGACTGAATTTCCACTTGACACTATTTTACAGCTATTTCTGATTTTCTTTTTGATTCTTCCTTCCATTTCTTTTTTGCCTCGCACTTTTTTCTTTTCTCTTTCCCTCCTCTTCACCTGCATTTGCACCCTTCCTTCCCCTTTGTCAGCCGTGGCTGAGTGGGTCGCACCCTCGCCCCTGAGTCAGGTTTGTAGAGCACAGAAATCCAGGCTGACACTCCCAGTGCAGTGCTGAGAGAGTGCTGTGCTGTCGGAGGTGCCGCCCTTCAGATGAGACGTTAAACCGAGGCCCCGTCTGCTCTCTCAGCTGGATGTAAAAGATCCCACGGCACTATTTCGAAGAAGAGCAGGGGAGTTATCTCCGGTGTCCTGGGCAATATTTATCCCTCAAACAACATCACTAAAATAGATGATCTGGTTATTATCACAGTGCTGTTTGTGGGAGCTTGCTGTGCACAAATTGGCTGCTGTGTTTCCTACATTACAACAGTGGCTACACTCCAAAAGTACTTCATTGGCTGTAAAGCGCTTTGGGTCATCCGGTGGTCGTGAAAGACGCTATATAAATGCAAATCTGTCTTTCTTTCTTTCTCTTTCCTTCATCCATTTTCTCTTCCACCCTCCTTGTTCTCCTCCTTCCTCTCGCTCTCCTCATTTTCTCTCTTTCTTTGTCTACCTCTCCCCCTCTCTTCCTCTCTGTCTCACTCCTTTTCCTAACTTTAATTCTCTTTTGCACTCCCACTCTGACCTTTCTGTCCTCGAGGAACAGCACCTCATCTTTCGTTTCGGCACTTTACAGCTTTCTGGACTCAACATCGAGTTCAACAATTTCAGAGTGTAACCGCTACCAATCTTTGGCTCCCTTCCCCTTCTCCCCCCGCCCTCAGAGCCTGTTTCTTTCTTTTTATCTCCGTGTCTCTAATAACAGTTGGTCATTATCTCGCCATTCATGCCCTATCTTGACTAATGTTTTTCTATCTCCTGCCATTACCATTTGAATTTGGCCCATCATCCCTTTTGTCTCTAATCTCTCCTGCCTTCCACCCTATCACAGACTTTCCCTTTTGTTCTTTCCTCCCCTCCCCCCTTTAAGTGCTTGTTAAGAATCCGTTCATTTCGAACACTCTCCAGTTCTGACGAAGGGTCATCGACCTGAAACATTAACTCGGCTTCCTCTCCACAAATGCTGCCTGACCCGCTGAGACTCCCAGCATTCTCTGTTTTTATATCTTTCCTAACCCTGCTTCTCTCTTCCTTCCTCTCCTTATCATTCTCTCTCTTCCTTTCTCGCTCTCTTCCCCTTCCTTCTCCTTTCCTCCCCCTCTCTCTCATCACTCCCTCTCTTTGGTTTCCCACTCTCACTTTTCCTCCCCTCTCTCCCTCTCGTAGCCTCTCTCCCTCTCCTGCCTCTTTCCCTTCCTCCTATTTGCCCTCCATTCCTTCTTCTTCGCTCTCCTTTCCTTTCGCATCCTTCGGCAGACCCTCGCAGTCGAGGATGACTTGCTTCCACACTAAAATGGGTTCTAAGGTGACTGATGAGTCCAATGCGGTACCTACAGTCTCTGTCACAGGTGGGGCAGACGGTGGTTGGAGGGACGGGTGGGTGGGTGGGGGGCTTGGTTTGTCGTGCGCTCCTTCCGCTGTTTGTACTTGGCTTCCGCGTGCTCCCGGCGAAGAGACTCGAGGTGTTCGGTGCCTGCTCGGATGCTTCTCCACTTTGAGCAGTCTTGGGCCAGGGATTCCCAAGAGTTGGTGGGGATGTTACATTTTTTCAGGGAGGATTTGAGGGTGTCCTTGAAGCGTTTTCTCTGCCCCCCTGGGACTCGCTTGCCATGACGTAGCTCGGATTAGAGCGCTTGTTTCAGGAGTCTAATATCAGGCATACGGGCTACGTGGCCCGTCCATCGGAGGTGACTGAACTTGATCAGTGCTTCGATGCTGGGGCGTTGGCCTGAGAGAGAAGATGGACGTTAGTGCGCCTATCCTGCCAATGGATTTGCAGTATTTTGCGGAGGCAGTGTTGGTTGTACTCCTCGAGTGCTTTGAGGTGCATGCTGTACATAATCCATGTCTCTGAAGCATATAGGAGTGCGGGTATCACTACTGCTCTGTAGACCATGAGCTTGGTGCCAGATTTGAGATCCTGGCCTTCAAACACTCTTTTCCTCAGGCGACCGAAGGCTGTGCTGACACACTGGAGGCAGTGTTGGGTTTCATCATCGATCCAAAACCTATTGGATGGGCTGTTTGCACTCAGACAGATGGCCTGCGGGTTGAAGTGGTTGAATACACATCTCTCAGCCATTCAGTCATGAGTAGTGACTTGGACTCCTAAAATCCTGTCATTCAAAGTCAATTCACTTCTCATTTGGAGGGTTGCATGTTGTACCATATGATTGTGAAGTGGTCTCCTGATACCAAGAAAAAACTGAAATTCTCTCTTAACAATCTCTCGGGTTTCACTTCCTGCGATCAGAGCACATTAACAGTAATTTTGATGAAAGTACTGAGGCTAGACATTCCCTCAGCAAATGGCCCGTGAAGTAAGAAAATGAAGGAGACAGAAATAGTGAACTGAAGTGTACAACATGGTGCATTAAGGGCTGATGGTCATCAGACAATTCGAGACTACTTTTCAGTATTGCACAGTACATTGACCACAGTCGATAGTCTGACAGCAAGCCGTGTCTCTCAATGCAGAAAATATCTTTGGTGAAGTCACTGAGCTTATTTTTAAGCAAACACCTTTCCAGAATTCAGGCTATGCTTCCACCTATATTGAACGGGTTACATGTTCTCCTTGATTACTGCACACACACACTGGTTTGGGACTGAGAGCAGTCGTGCCCATGATTTTTCAATAATAAGGGGGAGATCCAGAGGCATGGCTCAGCAAACAGCAGGTGATTTCTGGAGGTACCCTCAGACAGCACTGGAACATGGAATCACCCTGATTGTCTTTGTCACCTCCAGACTTGACTGCTCCAATGCACTCCTGCCCGGCTTCCCATCTTCCACCCTCTGCAAACTTCAGCTCATCCGAAACTCGGCTGCCTGTATCCTAACTCACATCAAGTCCCGCTCACCCATCACCCCCTGTGCTCACTGACCTACATTGGCTCCTGGCTCACCAACACCTCGAATTTAAAATCCTCATCCTTGTGTTCAAATCCCTCCATGGCCTCACCCCTCCCTATCTTTGTAATTTCCTCCAGCCCCACAACCCCCAAGATCTCTGCGCTTCTCCAATTCTGGCCTCTTGCATCCCTGAGTTTAATCGCTCCTCCATTGGCGGCCGTGCCTTCAGCTGCCAAGGCCCCAAGCTCTTGGAATTGCCTCCATAAACCTCTCTGCCTCTCTACTTCTCTCTCCTCCTTTAAGACTCTCTTTCAAACCTACCTCTTTGACCAAGCTTTTGGTTATAAGAACTAGGAACAGGAGTAGGCCATCTAGCCCCTCGAGCCTGCCCTAATATCTCCTTATGTGGCTTGGTGTCAAATGTTGTCTGATAACGTTCCTGTGAAACTAATAACTGAAAGATCTAAAAAATAATCTGTGGAAATTCTTGGTGTAGCAGAGATACTGTGACTACCACAGCACAAATAGGCCCCTGTTTTTCAGATGAGATGTTAAAGATCCCATGGCACTATTTCGAGGAAGGGAGCTATCCCCGGTGTCCTGGGCCAATATTGATCCCTCAGTCAACATCACTGAAGCAGATGATCTGGTCATTATCACATTGCTGTGTGCAAATTGGCTGCCGTGTTTCCTACATGACAACCTGTAACTACACTCCAAAAGTATTTCATTGGCTGTGAAGCGCTCTGGGACATCCTGAGGTTGTGAAAAGTGTTGTCGAAAGGCATGTCTTTCTTTCAGGGTAGGGAGGGGTAAGATGGGAAGATACCTACACGATACCTAGTACTTCAGTGACTGTAAAGTGTTTTGAGACGTCCGATGGTCATGAAAGGCGCTACATAAATGCAAGTCTTTCTTTTCCTTCTTTCGGCTTTAGCAGATTGTATTGAGTGATGTTCCTACTTGCTCCACATAATCTGCCCTCCCAATGATCCCACTTTGGATATAGCGCCCTTCTAAATATAGCGGAGCAAACCATTCCGTGGCTCACCCCCCAAGAATTTGTAGGCCGCTCATTTCTGCTGCAGTCGAAGTGATCCAATGTTGTGAAATCCCCTTGAGATTGGAGGCAAATCTCGTTATTTGGGGCTCTTGGCATAATTTGTCTAAAGTAAAAGGCGTTTCAGGTAGTAATGTGCTTGAATCCTCATTTAGGAAAAAGACATTGTTTAAAATCAATAAACATTTCAACAGCTCAGTTCGTGAGTGGGCTGAAAACATATCTATTTCAAGGAGCATTCTGGTCGATTAATTTAAAGAGCGAGGAATATCAACCATCCTGTAACTTATTTTTAGATACAAAAGAACACACCGCTCTGTTAGTTCCTCTTAGGAAGCGACTGAAAATGTTGCTCAGAATAGACTGCACAGAAAGTAAATAGAAAAACAGGTTTCCCCCAGGCTGGGGAGTCTAGAACCAGGGGTCACAGTCTCAGGATAAGGGGTCGGCCATTTAGGACTGAGATGAGGAGAAATTTCTTCACTCAGAGGGTGGTGAATCTTTGGAATTCTCTGCCCCAGAGGGCTGTGGAGGCTCAGTTGTTGAGTACAGTGTATTCAAGGCTGAGATCGATAGATTTTTGGTCTTTCGGGGAATCAAGAGATGTGGAGATTGAGAGGGAAAGCGGAGTTGAGGTCGAAGATCAGCCACGATCTCATTAAATAGCGGAGCAGGCTCGAGGTGCTCTATGGCCTACTCCTGCTCCTAATTCTTATGTTCTTATGTAACATGGGAAATGAGGTAGTCCGTTCCGCCGTTCAATTAGATCCTGCTAAGTAAGCGCTCCATTCCACTCAAAAACTACTGAGTTCTTAAATCCTGTGTGAGGTCACATCGCGTTTAAAGTAACAAGAGCATTTATGTTGAGCTCTTAATAAGATTGCAACCTGCCAGAAGCATTTGATTATCATTTTGTTTCAGTCAGTCATAGTGGCTTTTGTGAGCATCATAAATGTTCGAATTGTGTGGACGTCATCCTTACAGATTAGTGGCCTAGAGATTTGGGTGCGCCCTTTTTTTGGCCGTGTGGAGAGGGTGGTGGGGGGCGCGCACCGGGAACGACCCCTGTGCCAGAATGGTGAAGCCCGAGGTGCCCCTGATAGTGGGCCTCGAGCCTCATTGACATTGAGCCGCCGAGCTGTGGAGGCCAAGAGGCAGGTGACGCGCGATTGAAGGTCGGGCTGCTGCTAGCGCCACAGGTAAGTGAGGATGGGGGAGTGGGGGGCGTGGGCGACTAGGAAGGGAGGGCGACCGTGTCGTGAGGTATGGGTAGTTGGGGATGGGTGGGGAGGGGGGGGTTGGTGGGGGGCAGAGAGCGGGGGCGATCGGGGGCAGGGGGGCATAGACTGTGGCCAACAACAGCCTGCGTTCTTTCAATGTTGCCGGGGGCAGCACTCCTGCAAGCTCAGGACAAACCAACCTTGTGGCTGGATCCTCAAACAGGATTTAGGCCCTTTATTTGCATATGCAAAGGTTCTAACGCCTGTGTCAGGCTTGCCGATAGTTTGGCCTTGACCAATATGGCGGGCGGCGCACTTCCGGCTTGTAATGAGCGTGCGCTTCCTGACCGCCATATTGGAGGCTCAGGAGGCCTTTTAGCGCCCGAGAAACGGGAGCTGCGTGACTGACTTTCTAGGCCATTGTCTGAATTGCCACAATAATACTGAAACATCGACGTTCTCAACAAAGTGTTGCTCAAGTTATTGTTCCTATAATAAGTTACCCACAGTAAACTGCACAGTAAACTGCACAGTTTGGCTCAATCAAGTCTCGTTCATTCTAGTCCAGCAAAGAGCAAAAAAAACAGATTGTCTGGTCATGATCACATTGCTGTGCGCAAATTGACACTTCAAAAGTACTCCATTGACTGAAAAGCACTTTGGGACTTCCTGTTTCTCTATTCATTCACGGGATGTGGACATCGCCAGCAAAGCCAACATTTATTGCCCATTCCTAGTTGCCCTTGAGAATTGCCCAGTTCTTGACAACTGACATGCTGGGCCATTAAGAGTCAACCACACGGAGTCACAAATAATGCAGGACAGCAGATTTCCTTCCCTAAAGGGCATTAGTGAACCAAATGGGTATTTACAACAATCCAGTAGTTTCATGATCACCATTACTGATACTAGCTTTTTAATTCCCGATTTATGTAATTAACTGAATTTAAATTCCTAAGCTTCCATGGTGGGATTGGAACTCACATCTCCAGATCATTAATCCAGGCCTCAAGATTACTGGTCTAGTAACATAATCACTATATCACCGACCCCTGAGGACATGAAAGGTACCATATAAATGGGGATGAAATTCGGTACTGTCCCGGTTGGGGGAAGTAACTGAGGCGGGGGCGGGACTTCCTGCGCCAGGCACAGAAGTCCCGCCCCCACAGCAAAATTGGGGTTACCTCCCCTGAGAGGAATTGGAGTGCAATGTCACGCGCTGCACTTCCTCTCGGAGCGGGACCGGGGCGCTACCCGCGGGAATTGTCCGGCACTACGCAGAGAGCCGTGTCGCGCTGGCGGGATCACAGGGTCCTCCCCTTTAATGGCACGCTGCCAACTCGGCATCGGGGTGAAGGGGCCACCATTACACCACTGGGGAGCGGGGTGCCGTGGCAGCAGCCCGGCACAGAAGCGGAGTACCGGGCTGCAACATGGCGGCACGGACCCCGCGATTTCAGGAGGGCAAGGCCGCACCGCACCGTCCCTTTCATTTTCACCCCGCGCGCGGACTAAAGCCCAGTTCGCGACCCGCGAGGCTGCCACAGACGTCACCCGCGGCGGTCTCACGGGGCACCACCGAATTTCCGCTGCGGAGCAAAAACGAGTCGCTGTGCACGGTGATGACATCATCACCGCCGGCGCAGTGGCCCGTGGCACTACCGGTTAGCGCCTCCGCTAACTCCCGCGGAATTCCATAGGAGCCAGTAGCGGCCTTGTGCCCTAGGCGAGAAGTCATTAGCGCCCCAACAGGAGGCGCAAACGATGAAAATGTCTCCCCCTTTCTTTCTTTACGGAAATTTATTTGGTCATGTAGTCAGTCATGTGGACGATGCTATGGCAATCAATCAAGTCAGCACTCAGAGCAGTAATGCACAGCCAACAGCCAGAGCTGAGCTATGCAAAGTGAAAATTAGTTGTTGTGCCTCGAGGGGAGGGGCGTTGAAACACGTCAGCGCTACCCGGAGCATCCACGTAGCGCTGCCGATCATGCCCCAGTACCGCCCCTGAACCCACCCCAAGAGGAAGTGGAGCAAGCAAGATTGCGCTCTACTTCCTCTGAGGGGCGGTGACCGCAATGTCGCGGCTGGGGCGGGACTTCCGCGTCGGACGGAGGAAGCCCTGCCCTGAGGCGGTTACCGCCCCCAAATCGGGGCGATGGGGAATTTCTCCCCCTGTATTTTTTAAAGTATGAAAAGTTACACGGGAGAGTCCAGAACAAGGGGGCTTCACCTTAAAATTAGAGCTGGGCTGTTCAGGCACTTCTTCACACAAAGGGGAGCGGAAATCTGGAACTCCAAAAAGCTGTCGAGGCGGGGGGGCGGGGGCCAATTGAAAATTTAAAGACTGAAATTGCTAGATTTTTGTTAGGCAAGGGCATTAAGAGATATGGAACCAAGGCAGGGAGATGGAGTTAAGATATAGATCAGCCATGATCCAATTGAATGGAGGAACAGGCTTAAGGACCTTAATGGCCTCCTCCTGTTCCTATGGTAACAGGCTCGCGGGGCTGAATGGCCTCCTCCTGTTCCTATGGTAACAGGCTCGAGGGGCTGAATGGCCTCCTCCTGTTCCTATGGTAACAGGCTCGAGGGGCTGAATGGCCTCCTCCTGTTCCTATGGTAACAGGCTTGAGGGGCTGAATGGCCTCCTCCTGTTTCTATGTTCCTTCCTACACACATTATAAATAACACATCTGTCTCCTTGCAAAGGCCTTCCCAGTGGCTGTAATTCACTGCTATACTAAACATCAGCTGTGTGAGTGGGACTCTCTGCTTTTACAAATGACTTCAGATCCATGCAGATAAAATATTAGTTTTACTCAAGAGCCAGGGGAAGTCCTGACAGCTGTCTTCTTGGTTTCATTCCAAAGCTGAGGCAAATTTATTTCCACAATTCTGGCAGCTGGGCTTGTTTACGGCCACAGGCAAAGACTCTATTTCAGTATCGTTGGAGTGGCGGTGGGGGGGGTGCGGGGGGATACATAACACAAAAGGCAGGATTTGCCGGGGGAGTCAGGGGCATTTCTGAATCCTACATTCAGATCTGGATTACTATAGCTATTTTCTCCAAGACATTGTCAGCTTTTTCTTTCATAGTCTCGTCATCTGCGCAAAGCACCCCCGCCCCTCCCCCTCCAAAGCTGCTCCGACCTTAATTGGGCAAGAGCACCATCTGATGCAACAGCACAAGCCAACCTTCACAAACCTCCTGTCACGGATGCCAGTCACATTCAAAATGCTTGGCAACATCTATGGGCTTATAACATCTATTTTTCCTCTTTCACTTTTGTTTGTTGGCTTCGCTTCGAAGGGTCCCATAACATACGCCATTCCCAAGCACAAATGAAATCATTTGCTTCCTCCCACCCCCCCATAAAAAAAGGGTAATCCATGACTGAACCCGGGAAGCTGCATGAGAGTAGCCCAGAGTAACTGCCCCCACCACTGGCTGGCTGCGGCCCTTTAAGTGCTGCAGTGTTGCCTGATTTTCTGATTCCCAAGCCAAGCTCTCTGGGTAAGCTTCTCCTGTGCTGATAACCTATTCAAATTAGAGGGGGTAGGGCCTTGCGTCCAAAAATTGAGCTGCAGGTGCATGCGATCATGCCCACTAGGCCAGCTCAACTCCATTTTACTCCTTGTCGGAAAATCAGAGCTTGGACCTCTGGAGCACTGCAGATAATTGTCAATCTGCCGCAATGTGAAAATGATATCCTGCACTGACGGCTAACTTGTTTTTTTATTCGTTCCTGGGATATGGGCGTTGCCGGTAAGGCCAGCATTTATTGCCCATCCCTAATTGCCCCTTGAGAAGGTGGTGGTGAGCCGCCTTCTTGAACCGCTGCAGTCCGTGTGGTGAAGGTACTCCCACAGTGCTGTTAGAGAGGGAGTTCCAGGGTTTTGACCCAGCGACGATAAAGGAACGGCCAATATATTTCCAAGTCAGGATGGTGTGTGACTGGGAGAGGAACGTGGAGGTGATGGTGTTCCCATGCGCCTGCTGCCCTTGTCCTTCCAGGTGGTAGAGGTCGCGGGTTTGGGAGGTGCTGCCGAAGAAGCCTTGGCGAGTTGCTGCAGTGCATCTTGTAGATGGTACACACTGCAGCCACGGTGCGCCGGTGGTGGAGGGAGTGAATGTTGAAGGTGGTGGATGGGGTGCCGATCAAGCGGCCTGCTTTGTCCTGGATGGTGTCGAGCTTCTCGAGTGTTGTTGGAACTGCACTCATCCAGGCAAGCGGAGAGTGTTCCATCACACTCCTGACTTGTGCCATGTAGATGGTGGAAAGGCTTTGGGGAGTCGGGAGGTGAGACACTCACCGCTGAATACCCAGCCTCTGACCTGCTCTTGTTGCCACAGTATTTATGTAGCTGGTCCAGTTAAGTTTCTGGTCAATGGTGACCCCCGTGTTGAAGGTGGGGGATTCGATGATGGTAATGCCGTTGAATGTCAAGGGGCGGTGGTTAGACTCTCGCAACTATCAGACAGGTGTAATTGCTAACTGTGTGTAACAGTCCTGAGATATTAAGACAGACAGCAATTGGCTTTTTTTTTGCAGAGAAACTCCGAAGGCCAGTGGTAAATGGCTCGGGATGCCCATCTCCTTTCTCTTCATTTCAGTCCTCACGGGTGCTCTTGAGAATGACTTCTGTTAACCTTGGTACCTATGCTATAGTGGCGTGCTTGTTGGAGCCTGCATTGGTTTTCAGGTACTGGCATGCTCTGGGGAATATGCGACTAAGAGTTTTGAAAATATTTTATTTGTCTGCAAATTAAGTTAGGGCCTTTTAAAAGCGTTGGGACATTAAAGATTCTGTCCTTTTGCAGTACACACACAATTTAAACTACAACAATCACTCATCATTCCCAACAACTCCAGAGTGTTATTTTATGACCATGCTGCCTGGTAGTGGTGTACTGTGGCATTTCTCTTCCTTGCCGTCTATTGTGTCAGCTGTAGCTCATGGGTAGCACACTTGCCTTTGAATCAGCAGGTTGTGGGTTTAAGTTCCACTCCACGGACTTGAGCACATAAATCTAAGCTGATACTGCAGTGCTGAGGGAGTGCCGCACTGTCGGAGGTGCCGTCTTTTGTATGAGGCATTAAACCAAGGCCCCGTCTGCTCTCTCAGGTGGATGTAAAAGATCCCATTGCACTATTTCGAAGAAGAGCAGGGGAGTTATCCCCGGTGTCCTGGGGCCAATATTTATTCCTCAATCAACATCACTAAAAACAGATTATCTGGTCATTATCACATTGCTGTGTGTGGGAGCTTGCTGTGCACAAATTGGCTGCCACGTTTCCTACATTACAACAGTGACTACACTCCAAAAGTACTTCATTGTCTGTAAAGCGCTTTGAGTTGTCCGGTGGTCGTGAAAGCCGCTATAGAAATCCAAGTCTTTTCTTTTATTGTAATGAACTCTCTCATTTCTCGCGGCCAGCATCAGCATCATCTCTGGAGATGTCAACCAAGACCCAACCCCATCAATCTTTACTGGGCGACATTTTCGACTTTCTCTAGGAGTCCACCAGCTGGCCACTGCTTTCCACCTTCCAGATGTATTGGTGTTGAGTTGAGGCATAAAACTGAAATTATCGCACAATTTGTCATTTTAGCTGTCACAACATTTCTGAATGCAACTGTAACGCAACTCTTCCCATGCTTACCAGATGCAGTTGCGATCTCATATTGTCAAGTGAGTTCAGTTTTTGTTATATATGAGCTTTTTTTTGAAAGGCCGGGACACTGCACTGGAAATAAGAGAGGCGATTTGGACAACATCCCACAGGGCGCACATGAGTGAAAGGACCAGAAAACAAAAGGGCAAGGGTGTGCAGTATCAGCATTTGGGTATGTGCCTTTTAAGGCAAGTTCACTTTTAAAAGGCAGCCAAAGACTGGCTTCACAGACAATGATTAAACAATCCGGCTGGTTTTGCAGTACTATGCAATCCAGTAAATGACTCCCATACTGCTTCAATTGTTGTAAAAGGTCCCATGGCCACTATTTGAAGAAGAGAAGGCGAGTTCTCCAGGTCAACATTTATCCCTCAACCAACATCACTAAAACTGATGATCTCATTGCTGTGTGTGGGAGCTTGCTGTGCGCAAATTGACTGCTGCGTTTCCCGCATTACAACAGTGACTACACTCCAAAAGTACTTCATTGGCTGTAAAGCGCTTTGGGACATCCTGAGGTTGTGAAAGGCGCTATAGAAATCTTTCTTTAAAGGAAGCTTTTGAATGTGGGAAGGGATATAACAAAGCGGAGGGGTTGAGGAGGAGAATTAGAGGGTGCAGGATGGTGATAGACTAAGGCACTGCCATTTTAAGAATCTAGCCTGCAATAAATGGAATAAGTTTAAATTGCAAAGTTTGTAGTCTGGTGATCACAATCATGCAATACTATCATATGGCTTAATTTTTTTGCCCTGATTGGATAATGGTATACTCTGAGTGCATCCATTTTTTTTGTTGTTGAGGTAAGTGTATTGTAGATCTGGGGCAAGAAGATTGATTTACAGTGCTTCTGGAGGACATTATGACTGCTCCGCAGAGACTGAAAAAGGGAGAGATAAGGTTTACAATCAATTTGTAAACCTTGCCAATCCATTCCCAACGATGCCGGGAAGCAGATAATGCTGAAAGGGAATCCTGGCTGCACCATGTCTCTCCAAAATGGCACACTGATCTAAAATGGATGCCGGTCAGGATCCACAGATGAGCCCCGTTAATAAGGATTTTGGACAAACTAGTCTGAGCAACGGGAAAAAAACAGCACATTTAAGATCAATGTCGGCAAGTATGTATGATACCCTACTAATCCATTCCATATTTTACCATTACATACTATAGCATACAATATACCATGCTATTCCATGCCACACCATTCTATTCCATAGAATTCTACACTGTATTATTCCATTCCATGTCACTCTGTATTTAGTGTCAGCTGTGGCTCAGTGGGTAGCACACTCACCTCTGATTCAGAAAGTTGTGGATACAAGTCCCACTCCAGAGACTTGAGCACAAAATTATAGGCTGACACTCCAGTGCAGTGCTGAGGGAGTGCTGCACTGTTGAAGAAACATAGAAATATACAGCGCAGAAGGAGGCCATTTTGGCCCATTGTGTCTACGCCAGCCGACAAAGAGCCACACGGCCCTCAGTCAACAGCCCTGAAGATTATATATAAAACAATGGCGGACAGGTAAAGAGCATCTGGCCCAACCAGTCCGCCCCACACAACTACGATACCCCTTGTATCGCAACATTTTACACTCCACCCCACCCGGAGCCATGCGATCTCTTGGGAGAGGCAAAGACCAGATTAAAAACCCAGGCCAATTGGGGGAAAAAATCTGGGAAAATTCCTCTCCAACCCATCCAGGCGATCGAAACTACTCCAGGAGATTACTCTGGCCGTATTAGATTCCCTGTACTACTTACCATCGTATCTGCGCCAACCAACAAGAGGTTATCCAGTCTAATCCCACTTACCAGCTCAAGGTCCATAACCCTGCAGGTTGCGGCACTTCAAGTTCACATCCAAGCACCTTTTAAATGTGGTGAGGGTTTCTGTCTCTACCACCCTTCCAGGCAGTGAGTTCCAGACCCCCACAACTCTCTGCGTGAAGAAGCTTCACCTCAAATCCCCTCTAAACCTTCCACAAACCACCTTAAACCTATTCCCCCTCATAATTGACCCCTCCACCAAGGGAAATAGGCCCCTGCTATCCACTATATCCAGGCCCCTCAAAGTTTTATACACCTCAATGAGGTCTCCCCTCAGCCTCCTCTGTTCCAATGAGAACAAACCCAGCCTACCCAATCTGTCCTCATAACTAAGATTCTCCATTCCAGGCAGCATCCTAGTAAATCTCCTCTGCACCCTCTCGAGTGCAATAATGCCCTTCCTGTAATGCAGTGACCAGAACTGCACGCAGTACTCCAGCTGTGGCCTAACCAGAGTATTATACAATTTAAGCATAACCTCCCTGCTCTTGTATTCTAGGCCTCGGCCAATAAAGGCAAGCATTCCGTATGCCTTCTTAACCACCTTATCCACCTCGCCTGCTACTTTCAGGGATTTATGGACAAGCACGCCAACGTGCCTTTGTTCATCTACACTTCTCAGTGGCCTATGGCTTAATGCGTATACCCTTTCCTTATTAGCTCTCCCCAAGTGCATTACCTCACACTTCTCCGAATTAAATTCCATTTGCCACTGTTCTGCCCACCTGACCAGTAGATTGATATCCTCCTGCAGTCCATGACTTTCCTTTTCATTATCAGCCACATGGCCAATTTTAGTGTCATCTGCAAACTTTTTAATCTTACCCCCTATATTCAAATTTAGATCATTTATGTATACCACAAAAAGCAAGGGCCCCAGTACTGAGCCCTGCGGAACCCCACTGGAAACATCCTTCCAGTCACAAAAACATCCATCAACCATTACCCTTTGCTTCCTACCTCTAAGCCAATTTTGGATCCAACTTGCCACTTTGCCCTGGATCCCATGGGCTTTTACCTTTGTGACCAGTCTGCCATGTGGGACCTTATCAAAAGCTTTGCTAAAGTCCATATACATTACATCGTACGCACTACCCTCATCGACCCTCCTGGTTACCTCCTCGAAAAATTCAATCAGGTTAGTCAGACACGATCGTCCCTTAACAAATCCGTGCTGACTCTCCCTAATTAATCCTTGCCTTTTTAAATGTAGATTTACCCTGTCCTTCAGGACTTTTTCCAATAATTTTCCCACCACTGAGGTTAGGCTGACAGGCCTGTAATTACTTGGCCTATCCCTTTCTCCCTTCTTAAACAAGGGTACCACATTAGCAGTCCTCCGGAATCCAAAGAGGACTGGAAAATGATGGTGAAGGCCTCTGCTATTTCCCCTTTTGCTTCGCTCAACAGCCTGGGATGCATTTCATCCGGGCCTGGTGACTTATCTGCTTTCAAAGCTGCTAAACCCCTTAATACCTTCGCTCTCACTATGTTTATTTCATCCAGAATTTCCCACTCCTCCTCGATAGCAATATCTGCATTGCCCCTTTCCTTTGTGAAAACAGACGCAAAGTATTCATTAAGAACCATACCAACATCTTCCGCCTCTACACACAGATTACCCACATGGTCTCTAATAGGCCCTACCCTTTCTTTAGTTACCCTCTTGCTCTTAATATATTTATAGAACATCTTGGGGTTTTCCTTAATTTTACTAGCCAAGAATTTTTCATGCTCTCTCTTAGCATTCCTTTTTAATTTCATCTCTGAACTTTCTATATTCTTCCAGAGATTCTATAGTATTTAGCCATCGGTATATGACATAAGCTTCCCTTTTTTACTTTATCCTCCTTTGTAAGTCCCAGACATCGAGGAGGCCCTAGAATTGTTATTCCCACCTTTTTTCTTTAAGGGCACATGTTTGGCCTGAGCCCTCCGGATCTCCTCCTTGAATGCCTCCCACTGTTCCGACACTGATTTACCTTCAAGTAACTGTTTCCAGTCCACTGTGGCCAAATCACTTCTCAACTTAGCAAAGTTAGCTTTTTCCCAATTTGGGACTTTTATTCCAGGTCTATCCTTGTCCTTATCTGTAACTACCTTGAATCTGACTGAATGATGGTCACTAGCACCTAAATGCTCTCCCACTGATACCCCTTCCACCTGCCCAGCTTCATTCCCCAAAACTAAATCCAGAACCGCCCCCTCCCGTGTTGGGCTTGTTACATACTGACTAAAAAAGTTCTCTTGAATGCATTTTAGGAATTCCGCACCCTCTATACCCTTCACACTATATTTGTCCCAATCAATATTAGGATAGTTGAAATCCCCTACTATTACTGCCATATGGTTTTTGGACCACAGAAAATTTCCCACATATTCACTCTTCTATCTCCCTCCCACTGTTTGGGGGTCTATAATACACGCCCAGCAGTGTGATCACCCATTTTTTATTTTTCAGTTTGACCCATATGGCCTCATTTGATGATCCCTCTAACATATCATCCCTCCTCACAGCTGTAATAGTTTATTTAATCAATACCGTGACCCCCCCTCCCCCACACACTTTTTTAACCCCCTCTCTGTCCCGTCTAAAAATCAGGAATATTGAGCTGCCAAACCTGCCCCTCTTTCAGCCATGTCTCTGTAATGGCTATAATGTCATACTCCCAAATGTCTACCTGTGCTCTTAGCTCATCTGCCTTATTCACTATTCTCCTTGCATTGAAGTATATACCATTTAGTACAGCCAGACCTCCTTGATTACTACTTACTAACTCTTGTTTTCTCTGTCTTACAGATTCACTTTCTACATTCTTGCTTTCCAATTTCAGCTTTACTTCCTTGCCTATTGAATTTGTTCTCAGATTCCCATCCCCCTGCCAAGCTAGTTTAAACTCTCCCCAACAACGCTAGCAAAACTCCCCGCGAGGATATTGGTCCCGGCGCTGTTGAGATGCAAACTGTCCAGTGCTGTCCTTCGGATGAGACGTTAAACCGAGGCCCCGTCTGCTCTCTCAGATGGAAGTAAAAGATCCCATGGCACTATTTTGAAGAAGAGCAGGAGAGTTCGCCCCAGTGTCCTGGGGCCAATATTTATCCCTCAATCAACATAATAAATAAAAACAGATTATCTGGTCATTATCACGTTGCTGTGTGTGGGAGCTTCGTTTCCCACATTACAACAGTGACTACACTCCAAAAGTACCTCACTGACTGTAAAGCGCTTTGGGATGTCCGGTGGTCGTGAAAGGCGCTATAGAAATGCATCTATTTCTTTCTTCACTAGTCCATACCAGTTAACGCTGTATTAGTCCATACCATTCCATGCTGTACTATACCATGTCATTCTATTCCATACCGTTGCTTTCCTTAGCACACCATGCCATTTCGGCTGCTTGCTACTCTAGACGAACATACCTCCTCCACTTGATCTGACGCTGCCGCTTTTTGCAGCGGCAGTGTATAACCTTAACAAACAATAATCTTGCAAAAACTCTCTTCCACCTTATCAACATCCAATGTCAAGTGGAAGCCTCAGCATTTGGTTTTTACTGCAGACCAGTGGCTCAATCCACAATCACTGCTCGAAAGATAACATACCAAAGATGACTACAAGAAAAGAAATTGCAGCCAGCAAATCCACTTACAATAATCCACTCAGCTCAGTACAGTTTGGGGAGAGGACACGAAGCGCAATCTTTCATACAAATGCCATCAAAATTTCTGTGTGATCAGCAAAACTGCAATCATTTTTTTTTAAATGACCATATTGTAAGGAATTTGAAATGAATGGACATTTATTGATGCACGTTATACACACATCGGGCTATTCCTGCTTACTGTATTATCTCAAGCAGCAAATTTATTCTGTGCTGGAGGCTTTCGTCCAAAATGGTGGGCGTCACTTGCACGAAGCTTGAATGAAGCACCAGTTTAGATAAACATATGGTGGCCCTTATTGGTTGAAATCCTCTCTTCCGTTCGCATGCGGTTACAACCCATACGGTTTTATTTTCCATTCGGCTTCCTCCTCTGCCAACACATAACAAACGCTCTGATTTACACTGGCCTTTCATTCAGTTTGAAATGGGTGAGGTGTTTGTCAGCTGTGGCTCAGTGGGTAGCGCTCTCGCCTCGGACTCAGACGGTTGTGGGTTTGAGTCCCACTCTAGGCTGACACTCCAGTGTGCTGAGGGAGCGCTGCACTGTTGGAGGTGCCGTCTTTCGGATGAGAAGTTAAACCGAGGCCCCGTCTGCTCTCTCAGGTGGATGTAAAATATCCCATGGCACTACTTTGAAGAAGAGCAGGGGAGTTCTCCCCGGTGTCCTGGCCAATATTTATCCCTCAATCAACATCATTAAAGCAGATTATCTGGTCATTATCACATTGCTGTTTGTGAGAGCTTGCTGTGCGCAAATTGGCTGCCGCATTTCCCACATTACAACAGTGACTACATTTCAAGAGTACTTCATTGGCTGTAAAGTGCTTTGGGACGTCCTAAGGTTGTAAAAGGCGCGATAGAGTTCCTTCTTTCTTTAGTGTTAGACCCCAAGAGAGGCTTGCTGTATTTTAATCTGAGAGAGGGGCTTGTGGAAGTGAATGGAACATTTGGGCAGTTGATTAAAATAGAAATATATATTTTTTTAAAAGCTGTCAGTGAGTTTGGATGCTGGAAGCACAAGAAAGATCACATCAGATAGCATGTTTTTTCTCGTGTTCCCAATGGAGTGAGAGACAGGTTCTTGAAGAGCTTCCCAGTTCTTTGAGTCTGGAATGGAATGGGCTTTACAGGAAGTGGAGAGCTGTTGAGGAGGAAAGTATCCCAAGTGTAAGTTCTTGGCGGAGCAGGCTCGATGGGCAGAATGGCCTTCTCCTGTTCCAATGGGCCCAAGTTTCCACACGCGCCTAGAACGGCGCAGTCCCGACCTGGACGCCTGTTTTTCGCGCCACAAAGTGCGCCTAAAAAAATCCTCCGTATTCTCCACCTACCTGCAGGTCCTCTGGCCCTCGGCGCAGCCAGCACAAGCCGTGGGGGGGCGGAGCCAGGTCCCTGCGCTGAAAACAGTACCGGGACCTCTGCACATGCGCGCTACAGTGGGCACGCAGGTGCAGTAGCTCCAGGCGCCGAACTGTGTGGGAGGGGCCCGAAGCACGCAGCCCCTAGCCCTGGCCCAATGGCCTCACTGGGGCTGTGTGAATAAGGCTCCTCCCACGGCCAGCTCCTGCTCACCCCCCCCGACCAGACCCGACACCCGCTCCCCGCCCCCCCCCCCCGCCCCAGCCTAGGGACCAGACCCGACACCCTCTCCCCGCCCCCCCCCCTGCCTCCGGACCAGACCCGACACCCGCTCCCCGCCCCCCCCCCCCGCAGCCTAGGGACCAGACCCGACACCCGCTCCCCGCCCCCCCGACTGGACCCGACCCGACCCGACCCGACCAGCGCTCCTGTTCCCGCTCTCCGCCCCCCCGACTGGACCCGACCCGACCCGCGCTCCTGTTCCCGCTCTCCGCCCCCCCGACTGGACCCGACCCGACCCGCGCTCCTATTCCCGCTCCCCCCCCCCCGACTGGACCCGACCCGACCCGCGCTCCTGTTCCCGCTCCCCCCCCCCCCGACTGGACCCGACCCGACCCGCGCTCCTGTTCCCGCTCTCCGCCCCCCCGACTGGACCCGACCCGACCCGCGCTCCTGTTCCCGCTCCCCCCCCCCCGACTGGACCCGACCCGACCCGCGCTCCTGTTCCCGCTCCCCCCCCCCCGACTGGACCCGACCCGACCCGCGCTCCTGTTCCCGCTCCCCCCCCCCCGACTGGACCCGACCCGACCCGCGCTCCTGTTCCCGCTCCGCCCCCCCCCCCCCCGACTGGACCCGACCCGACCCGCGCTCCTGTTCCCGCTCCGCCCCCCCCCCCGCCCGACTGGACCCGACCCGACCCGCGCTCCTGTTCCCGCTCCCCGCCCCCCCGACTGGACCCGACCCGACCCGCGCTCCTATTCCCGCTCCCCCCCCCCCCCGACTGGACCCGACCCGACCTGCGCTCCTGTTCCCGCTCTCCGCCCCCCCGACCCGACCCGACCCGATCCGCGCTCCTGTTCCCGCTCCCCGCCCCCCCGACTGGACCCGACCCGACCCGCGCTCCTATTCCCGCTCCCCGCCCCCCCGACTGGACCCGACCCGACCCGACCTGCGCTCCTGTTCCCGCTCTCCGCCCCCCCGACTGGACCCGACCCGACCCGATCCGCGCTCCTGTTCCCGCTCCCCGCCCCCCCGACTGGACCCGACCCGACCCGACCTGCGCTCCTGTTCCCGCTCTCCGCCCCCCCGACTGGACCCGACCCGACCCGATCCGCGCTCCTGTTCCCGCTCCCCGCCCCCCCGACTGGACCCGACCCGACCTGCGCTCCCGCCTCCCGAACCGACCCGACCCCCCCCCCCACTGGACCCGACCCGATCCGACTCCCGCTCCCGGACTGGATCCGACCTGACCTCCCCCCATCTCTCTCTCTCTCTGACCCGACCCGACCCGACTCAACGCCACCTACCTGTAAATCTGGTGCTGGGGACGGGCCCTGCCCGAAGTCTCGGGCCGGCCCGTTCAGCCTTACGTCCCGAAAGGCCTGCCTGAAGCACTTTCACACAGGTAGGAAGATGGTTTATTTAATCTTTTCTTTGCTTATAAATGTTTATTCAGGTTGGATTTATTTGTATAATATTTGTATAAGTATAAATAAGGATTTATTGTAGAATTTAATGACTTCCCTTTCCCCCCCCCCCTCACCTCGTTCTGGACGCCTAATTTGTAACCTGCGCCTGATTTTTTAATGTGTAGAACAGGTTTTTTCAGTTCTACAAAAATCTTCACTTGCTCCATTCTACTTTAGTTTGGAGTACGTTTTCACTGTGGAAACTTTCAAATCAGACGTCAGTGGCCGGACACGCCCCCTTTTGAAGAAAAAATTCTGTTCCAAAGTGGAACTGTTCTACCTGACTTGAACTGCAGAAAAAAAAATGTGGAGAATTGCGATTTCTAAGATAGTCCGTTCTCCACCAGTTGCTCCTAAAAATCAGGCGCAAATCATGTGGAAACTTGGGCCCTATGTTCTGTGATCTAAACCACTGACTGGGAAGGTGAGGTGATGATAGGATAATTCCTGAATCACTTAAGGATTGAAATTCGGTCCTGCCGTTTTGGAGGCATTGACACCGGCTGAGTGCTGATTTTAACGCCGGGCGGTAGGTGCCGCCTCAAACTGCAAAATTCAGTTTTGCTGCCCGAAGATGAGAGAGCAGCACTAAAAGTGGCATTGCACACTTGTTCTCAGGCGCCAATGGAGCGGGAGCTCAGGAAACCGACCGAATTTCGAAAAATAAAAAGTTTCCGACACTTTCCCTGACCCACACCCGCACTTCCCCACCGGTCCCAGTCATACATAAATGCCCCAAAAAATAAACATCACCACTGACCTTGATCCCTGGACACTCCCGCCCCGGGACCCCCGATGTCCCACCACCTTTCCCAGGCTGTACGGGTCGCCTGCCGGTAAGGCCACCGCACTCACCGAATCTCGCAGCGGCAACGGGGCGTTGCACGCTCGATGATGTCACCACGTGGGTGGCGGCCGAGCGCGCAGCGGTATGTCTTGGCGCCGCCCCCACAGCCCAACTACACTTACCGTGAGCCCAGGAACCCGGTCGCCGCCGACGGTAAGGACTTAGCCGCCCGTTAGCCACCCCTCCCCGGCGGCAACGGGTGGCGTTAAAAAATGAATTTCAACTCCTTAAACTTCAGAGACCAGCAATATCGTACCCTAAATCCCTCCATTGACTACAAAAAAAGGAAGGCTTGTAGAGGTGCAATGTCCCGAAACCCGAACTCCAAAAAACCAGAACTGTCCGAAAGCCAGACATTTCAGCGAGGAACTTGGCAGATGACGAGGTCCAAAATCCGGCACGGATTCAGGCCGCGGTGAGATCCGGAATCCGGCAAAACTCAAAATCCGGCATGGATTTGGTCCCGAGGATTCCGGATTTCAGACAATTGGTTTTCTTGTCTGAAATCCGGAAAAAAACAAAAACCGGCACGGACTCGGTCCCAAGGTTTCCGGATTTTAAACGTTGTACCTGTATTTATATTGTGCTCCAGCACATCGCAAAAACACTACCAAGTCCCTCACACGTGTATTTTGGAAACACCGTGACCATTGTTATGCAAGCAAACTACAGCAGCACCATTCCACAAACCGTAACAAGATGAATGACCAGTTCATCTGTTTCTGGCAGTATTGATTTGAGGGAGGAATGTTGGTCAGGGCACCAGAAGAGCTCCCTGCTCTGCTACGAATCGTGCCCAACAAGGCCGATAGGACCTCAGTTTAACATCTCAAGTGAAGGAACAATGGAGCTTCTGTTGGGACCAGGGGAAATAGATGCGTTTTCCCTGTCTTTTTTTCCTTGGTAAATCCAACCTGCATCGCATATGTAACAGTAGCATCTTTTTGAGGGCCTTATGAACCTAAGCTCATTACTGCACGCACTAGTTTAATGGCTGTCTTGTTAATGCCAATGTTCGTTTAAAGCAAATATTTCCTCAGACACCAATTAATTGCATATAAGTTCACTCTTGTTTTCTTTCTAGTTACAATTGAGTAAAGTAAGCACGGCAGGGGTGTAACCATTAATAGGCTTCTCCTGCATTCTTCTAAATGAGCGAAGGAAGGGAAGGTAATGAGAACCTTGGGGCAGGTGATGACGATAAAGCTTCTCCAAGATGTTAGCCTGATTATTATCCCTGCATGAATCCTCTTTAGACGATTCTGAACTCCCAAAAAGCAATTGTCTCAGCGTCCCGTTGGGACCTTTGAGTTGTACGTGCTGAAGTGGAGCTGTTTTACAGCTTCCTTATGTTCCACTGTCACATTGTGTGGCCTTTCTACCCCAGAAATAGTGAGATTGGGGCAACAATTGGTACTGGCCAGTGTATCAGCAAGAGAGCCCTCTGTCAACTGTGGCTCAGTGGGTAGCTCTGAGTCAGAAGGTTGTGGGTTCAAGTCCCACTCCAGGGACTTGAGCACATAAATGTCGGTTGACATTCCAGTGCAGTGCTGAGGGAGTGCTGCACTTTCGGAGCTGCTGTCTTTTGGATGAGACATTAAACCCGACACCCTGTCTGCCCTCTCAGATGTGATTTAAGAGACAAAAGGCACAAGTTAGGAAACAAAAGATGAGTCGAGATAGGGTGTGAATGGCAGAATAATTACCAGCTGCCATGGGAAACAGAGAAAAAAATAAAAACTATTTAGCTACTAAGAACTAGTTGGTTTATTAACAAAGGTTTAACAATCACACTACACATTACCAGTTCATCCACGAGGCTCACAACTGCATACCTCATTGTGGATGAGGTATGCTCACAGGTGCAAACATTACAATCCACCAACAGTAATTTTTAACACAGGCATAATCTGGTGTAGAATAAATCAGTGCTATATTCTGCTGGTGTTCCTGTCGTACTAGCCATCTGCGATACACTTTCGCTGTCCTCTTTATTGCCCTATGACCTATGCCATATTGCCTTGGCGACATGCAGTGCGCCAACTATATCATGGTTAGAAGACGGCAATGTTACTTTAAGAAATCAGCTCAGGGCCAGACTTTGCCGCTAACATTCACTCACTGCAGGCAACAATGTATAAGCTTTCTTTGGCAGCAGGGGGTGTTTGTTCTGATTAAAGTTGCAGGTTGCAGACTGCTTCACTGCACTGTGCAAGATGTTGGAAGAGTGCCTCCGAAGAGACGAATCCCGCTGTCCCCCAGCTCAAAGGGACAGGGGAGACACGGAGGGCTGCGGATTAAAGCTCAGATTGTTTCAATCCCACATCAGCACGGCAGCTCCAAGGTTTCAGTTCGGTTCCTTGCTGCTTTGACACCACATCTATACCTGCTGAATGCAGAGCTGCCAACACTGGGGAAATGTCAGGAGTGAGACTTCTGATCTTCATGTTCAAATCCATCCTTGACTTCACTTCTCCCTATCTCTGCAACCCCCTCCAGCCCCTACACCCATCCCTGTCTCTGTAATCTTCTTCAGCTCCTGCACCACTCCCTATTGCTGTTGCCTCCTCCAGCCCTGACACCCCTCCCTATCTCTCTAACTGTTGTGTATCTGTAAAGCATGCACACCCAAGTTCCGCCACAAGGGAGCGTATCCCCTGAAATCCCAGAATCCCTTGTGAGCACTGTATATAAGCCGGCCCCTAAGGCCTGTTCCTCACTCTGGAGTGTCTTAATAAAGACTGAGGTCACTGTTACTTTAACCTCCCTGTGTGCAGCCTCACCTGTGTTAGGAACACAATAGCAACCTCTTCCAGCCCCAACACCCCTCCCTATCTCTGTAACCTCCTCCAGCCCTACAATCCTCACTATCTCTGTAACCTCCTCCAGCACTATAACCCACCCTCTATATGTAACCTGCTCGAGCCCTACAACCCTCCCTATCTCTGTAACCTCCTCTAGCCCCTATACCCCTCCCTATCTCTGCAATCTCCTCCAGCACTACAATCCTCGCTATCTAGTAAACTCCTCCAGCCCTACACCCCTCCCTCTATCTGTAACCTGCTCTAGCCCTACAACCCTCCCTATCTCTGCAACCTCCTCCAGCCCTACAAGACTCCCTATCTCTGTAACTTCCAACAGCCCTACACCCCTCCCTATCTCTGCACCCTCCTCCAACCCCTACACCCCTCCCTATCTCTGTAACATCCTCCAGTCCTTACACCTCTCCCTATCGCTGTAGCCTCCTCCAGCCCTTACATCCCTCCCTATCTCTGTAACTTCCTCCAGCCCTACACCCCTCCCTATCTCAGTAACCTCCTCCAGCCCCACAACCCTCCCTATCTCTGTAACCTACAGCCCCTACACCCCTCCCTATCTCTGTAACCTCCTCCAGCCCCTACAACACTCCCTATCTCTGTAACCTCCTCTAGCCCTACACCCCTCCCTATCTCTGCAACCTTCTCCAGCCCTACAACACTCCCTATCTCTGTAACCTCCACGAGCCCTACACCCCTCCCTATCACTGCACCCTCCTCCAACCCCTACACCATTCCCTATCTCTGTAACCTCCCCAGCCCTACAACCCTCCCTATCTCTGTAACCTCTTCCAGCCTTACAACCCTCATAATCTCTGTAACCTCCTCCAGCCCCTACACCCCTCCCTATCTCTGTAACCTCTTACAACCCTTCCTATCTTTGTAACCTCCTCCAGCCCTACACCCCTCCCTATCTTTGTAACCTCCAGCCCCTACATCCTCCCTATCTTTGTAATCTCCTCCAGCCCCAACACCCCTCCCTACCTCTGTAACCTCCTCCAGCACTATAACCCTCCCTCTATCTGTAACCTGCTCTAGCCCTACACCCCTCCCCATCTCTGTAACCTCCTCCAGCACTACAATCCTCGCTATCTAGTAAACTCCTCCAGCCCTACACCCCTCCCTCTATCTGTAACCTGCTCTAGCCCTACAACCCTCCCGACCTCTATAACCTCCTCCAGCCCCTACAACCCTCCCTATCTCTATAACCTCCTCCAGCCCCTACACCCCTCCCTATCTGTAATCTCCTCCAGCCCTACAAACTTCCCTATCTCTGTAACCTCCTCCAGCCCCTACACCCCTCCCTATTTCTGTAACCTTCTCCAGCCCCTACACCCCTCCCTATCTCTGTAACCTCCTCCAGCCCTACAACCCTCCCTATCTCTGTAACCTTCCTCCAGCCTTACAACCCTCCCTATCTCTGTAACCTCCTCCACCCCTACACCCTTCCCTATCTCTGTAACCTCTTCCAGCCCTACAACCCTCCCTATCCCTTTAACCTCCTCCAGCCCTAGACCCCTCCCTATCTCTGTAATCTCCTCTAGCCCCTACACCCCTCCCTATCTCTGTAACCTCATCTAGCCCCTACACACCTCCCTATCTCTGTAACCTCCTCCAGCTCTACAACCCTCTGAGATATCTGCGCTCTTCCAATTTTGGCCTCTTCACCATCCCCGATTTCAGTCGTTCAACCATTGGTGGCCGTGCCCTTATCTGCCGAGGTCCCAAGCTCTGGAATTTCCTCCCTAAACCTCTCTACCTCTCTCGACTCCTTTAAAACGCTGCTTAAAACCTATGTCTTTGTCACCTGTCCTAATATCTCCTAATGTGGCTCGGTGTCAAATTTTGTTTGATAATGTTCCTGTGAAGCACTTTGAGACATTTTACTACATTAAAGGCGCTATATAAATATATTATTGTTGTTTTTGATCGATAAAAAAGAACGAAACAGAAAAAAAATCCGAATTAACTTTTTTTTGTCCCTTTCTATCCAATGGATGGATGTATAATTGTTAAGACCTCAGGACATCATTGTAAACCTAGCTGCTTGCGGCAGTTCGATAATTCTGCTCAGCCACACTACAACAACAACTTACATTTATATAGCGCCTTTAACATAGTAAGACGTCACAGGAACGTTATCAAACAAAATCTGACACCGAGCCACATAAGGCGATATTTGTTCAGGTGACCAAAAGCTTGGTCAAAAATGTAGATTTTAAGAAGCGTCTTAAAGGAGGAGAGAGGTGGAGAGGATTAGGGAGGGAATTCCAGAGCTTGGGGCCTCAGCAGCTGAAGGCACGGCCGCCAATGATGGAGCGATGAAAATGGGGGATATACAAGAGGCCAGAATTGCAGGAGCCCAGGACATTCTCTCATTTTGACTGTAGACGTTAGCATTGTTGCACTCGGTAACTCTGTCTTACGTTCTCACGCACGGTCTTAAACTTAGTCAGAATACCTGGAGAAAAGAACTGGGGGAGAAAAGGACCCACATTGATCAATTCTTTCTAACTATCTGACTTTAAAAGAAGTCAGTGGGGAGTGCATCGTTTAAAGAGGCAGGGTCTGCAGACTGGGAATTCTCAGGCCAGTTTCTTCCCGGTGAACAAACTCTCTTCCCAAGTGCACTGCCACTTATGCCCCCACCATCCCAGATCCTTCCCTTCATAAGAACGTGGCATACTTTCTTGCAAGACAGGTTACCTTGAGGAAAAGCCCCCTGTCAGATGCAGTCATGCCGATTCCTCTCCCCCTTTGCCTCCTGCAAAGTTCAAGGTTCAAGTCCCACTCCAGGGACTTGAGCACATAAATCTAGGCTGACACTCCAGTGCAGTGCTGAGGGAGTGCTGCAGTGTTGGAGGTGCCGTCTTTCGGATGAGACCCTGTCTACTCTCTCAGGTGGACGTAAAAGATCCCACGGCACTATTTCATAGAAGAACAGGGGAGTTCTCCCCGGTGTCCTGGCCAATATTTATCCCTCAATCAACATAGCAAAAACAGATTATCTGGTCATTATCACATTGCTGCTTGTGGGAGCTTGCTGTGTGCAAATTGGCTGCCACATTTCCCACATTACAACAGTGATTACACTCCAAAAGTACTTCATTAGCCGTAAAGCGCTTTGTGAAAGGTGCTATATAAATGCAAGTCTTGCTTTCTTTTTTGAAAGGGAAGACTGCTCTCAGCCACTGCAAGCTCGCGGGGAAATCCCCTTTAAGAGCAAGACGAAGGAACTTCAGTTTTTCCGTAATTAATCATCCTGCAAAACACTGTGAATGTAAAGCAGCGATTCTGCAGAAGTTGTAACTTCTCGATCAATAAGCACTTTCCCTCGTATTTTCAAGCTGAACCAAGGTGACCCAGTGTTAGCATCAGAAATGATGTGTAACCAGTGCTGAAGTTTATCATTGCTGTCCACTCTCTGTGAGTTGGAAAGAAAACACTCTACACAATCATTGACATGGTAAGCAAGGGTTTCGCTAGCAATTTGAAGTTTGGATGTGCACCAGACTCCCTTCTCCCCCCCGTCCCCTTCCCTCCCCTGGCCTACCGTCCCTGGGATTCGAGTGCCGACACCGACCTTCTGAATATTGCTGTACATGCTGTTTCCTATCCTCGGGAACAATGTGAAGGGGCAACATGCTGTTAATTCAGAATGAGATCGGGCAACTCTCCAAATCCTTCTGATTGACTTTCTAGCCTCTACAGCATAAATTTGCATGCGATTGCCATCTTAGGCTCATGAATGAACACCCACCCATCTTTGGGTCTGCTTTAAATAGTAAATTCGAAGAGACCATTGCAGTCTTATCACACGGGTCCCATGATTTGACAAATCCCATACACTTCTCTCTTTTTTCTCTTTCTCTCTCTTTCTCTCCACCCACCCACTTCCCCCCCCCCCCCCCCCCCCCCCCCGCCACCACCAATATTTATCCCTTAACCAGCATCACTAAAACAGATTATCTGGTCATTATCACATTGCTGTTTGTGGGAGCTTGCTGTGTGCAAGTTGGCTGCCGTGTTTCCCACATTACAACAGTGACTACACTCCAAAAATACTTCATTGGCTGTAAAGCGCTTTGGAGCGTCCAGTGGTGGTGAAAGGGGCTGTATGAATGCAAGTCTTTTTTATCCATCCAGTGCCCTTTTTGAATTTGACAACAGTTCAACGGGATTATGTCCAGTCCAAAACTCTGGAAGCTGAGGGCATTTTGCCAGCAGTTCACATTGGGGTTCTTGAAGCTGCCACCCTGGTGAGGGGGGCTTGGTTTTCAGAGCAATGCCCCTGTAGTCAAATAGTTTGCTGACACTGTGTGTCCAAGCTCACACATATAAAAGATGGCTACTTGGGGCGAGTTAGCAGCAGGCCACCAGTGGAATAGGTCAGGTGGGCAGGTGGGAGCCACAGAGCGATGTAGCACTGACTGGTACAATAGGGGAATGAAGCCTTGGGAGCTTTGGTAATGATGCCAGTATTCAGGGACAAGATAATAAAACCTCAATGGCATTTCTCCATTTAAGCATCAATTAGGCAAATAAATCATACACTCTTGCGTTTGACAGCACGCAGCGATCCATACAAATATTAAATACAGTATAATGGATACGTGAGTGATTGCAAAGGCTGTAATGTAATTGGAAAGGTCCACATTGCACCTTAAACCATTAGAAGTCCCGAGTGGATTCTAATGACCATCAGGACCCTCAAGATTAGATTAGAGCTACTTAATGAGGCCCTGATATTTTCTGTAATATGCATTGCTTTTGTTTTATGCGGGCAGTGTCGTTCAGATTTGAGCCCTGTTGGTATGATTAGAAGTTTGTTTCCGAGTGGACCACATTCTTGATGCACAACTGCTGTTCTTACTCGCCCCCTGCCCCAATTTAAACTCCCCCCACTCCTCTTGTTGCTAACACTTGCTGGGCTGCAATTGCTCAGGTGTCATACATCAATACCTCACAATTCTTCACGTGCGAACCCACATACAGGCTATTCAGCAACAGAGGGCACCACAACCAAGCCTGATCCTCTTCTCATTCAGTGTACACACCGACATGCCTTTTGTAGAGGTATCTTTCAATCTAACCCTGAAAGAAAGATGTGCCTTTCGACGACACCTTTCACAACCTCAGGATGTCCCAGAGCACTTCACAGCCAATGAAATACTTTTGAATTGTAGTCACTGTTGTAATGTAGGAAACACAGCAGCCAATTTGCACACGGCAAGCTCCCACAAACAGCAATTTGGATAATGATTTAGTGATGTTGGTTGAGGGATAAATATTGGCCAGGACTCCCCTTCGAAATAGTGCTGTGGGATCTTTTTAACTGCGAGGGCAGATGGAGCCTCAGTTTAACGTCTCATCTGAAAGACGGCACTTCCGACAGTGCAGCACTCCCTCAGCACTGCACTAGGAGTATCAGCCTAGACTTCTGTGCTCAAGTCTCTGGAGTGGGACTTAAACCCACAACCTTCTGACTCAGAGGCGAGGGTGCTACCCACTGAGCCACGGCTGACACTAGACCCTGATTGCATGGAGGCCATTTGTAGTACCCTGACTGCTGTCATGGCTGAGGTTAGCTAGCTCAGCACAAAAAGATCAAACCTTAAGTTAAGTGGGTGGGGCAGAGGCCACGATAAAGCAGATTGAACATGTTGTACGAAAGGAATGAGGTTGATGGGACAAATGGTCTCTATGCTTTCTCCCACCTCTCACTCCTCCTTTAAAAGCCGCCTCTATGACCAAGCTTTTGGTCACCCTTGCTAAGTTACGAAAATTACTTTGTGTTCTTTATCCTCACACCTCTGTGAAGTGCCATTTCCGACATTAAAGGCGTTATATAAATGCATGTTGTTGTGGTCTCACCCGGTGAGATTATCTAGCATTCTTGATTCGGGTACAGCACATCGCCAAAATGCAGAGTGCAGCTCCCTCTACTGTACCTCAGCAATGTACATCAACCCCAACTTCAAACAAGCATCTCTACTGCACTCGAGTGAATGTTACATTTCCTGCTCCGTTTCTTTCAAAGCTAACTGATGCCTGAAGTAAAACTGGAGCCAGCTCGCAGAGATCTCAGGCACCATTATTAGCTTGACAACATCGCCACAATTATAAAATGAGGTTCAGTCATGGCCCCAGGATGTGTTTCTGTTCCCTGCACAATTAAATCCTGAATGCAAAGCTTGAGCTGTAGAATTATGGCCACTTCACTGCCAATGAGCCAGGTCCACTGGGAAATAAATGGCAACTATTAGAATTCATTTCTTCTCACCACTAACTGTTCCTGGTCACTGCCCAGACTGTTTATTAACAACTTGCCTCCTAGCAAAACACGCTGCACTGTAATAATGTTGCACTTACGAGTGGTGTTAGATTTTAGCCTTGCATCAGTGGGTTTTCAGAACACGACTAATTTTTCATGTAACATGACAGAAGTAATTCCTATCGAGCTTTGCATGATGCGGGTGCACGGCGGCAAATCTGGACCCAGAGTTCAGCATGCTGTTGCAATTTGCCAGCCCCCGCCTTCGCTTTACTTTTCATTTTAATAGGTGGGAAATTAGGTGCAGGAGAAGCTGAGCTCTGTACCTGAATCCTGTATATGTGCACCTGTCGTGTGAAGCTTTTTGCCAGGAGTGCTAATTTATTACAAGAGGATTTGAGTATGAGAGTAAAGACGTCTTACTGCAATTATATAAGGCCCTGGTGAGACCACATCTGGAGTATTGTGTTCAGTTCTGGTCTCCTTTCCTAAGGAAGGATATATTTGCCATTGAGGGAGTGCAACGAAGGTTTACCAGACTGATTCATGGGATGGGGGGGATTGTCCTATGAGGAGAGATTGAGCAGACTAGGCCTATATTCTCCAGAGTTTAGAAGAATGAGAGGTGATCTCATTGAAACATACAGAATTCTTAAAGGGCTTGACAGGGTAGATGCAGGGAGGATGTTTCCCCCAGGCTGGGAAGTCTAGAACCAGGGGTCACAGTCTCAGGATAAGGGGTCGGCCATTTAGGACTGAGATGGGGAGAAACTTCTTCACTCAGAGGGTGGTGAATCTTTGGAATTCTCTGCCCCAGAGGGCTATGGAGGCTCAGTCTTTGAGTCTATTCAAGACAGAGATCAATAGATTTTTGGATATTAAGGGAATCAAGGGATATGGGGATCGGGTGGGAAAGTGGAGTTAAGGTCGAAGATCAGCCATGATCTCATTGAATGGCAGAGCAGGCTCGAGGGGCCAAATGGCCGACTCCTGCTCCTATTTCTTATGTTCTTAAGTAATGTTGATCTCATAGTGAGTGTGCGTCTGTAATCTCCATATATAGGGTCTGTGACGAATCTCTCTCTACATATACCACAGAGTGACTGTATACTGTCTAATATATAAGGACTATAATCTCTATATAATATATTGTTGTTGTGTAATCTGTATTACATCAAATTTGCAGCACAGAAACAGGTCATTCAGACCAACTGGTCCGTGCCGGTGTTTATGCCCCACACGAGCCTCCTCCCAACCTACGTCATCTCACCCCATCACTATATCTTTCTATTCTCGGGTGAATGGGTCAATAAGCAGGGGTCATAGATTTAATATCATTGGCAAAAGATCTAGGGGGTAGATGAGGAGAATGTTTTTCACTCAGAGAGTTGTGGGGATCTGGAACGCTCGACCTGAGAGGGTGGTGGAGGCTGATTCCATCAATGAGTTTAACACGGAGTTGGACAGGTGCGTGAGGGTGCGGAACTTAGTGTTACGGACTGAAAGCGGGGGGGGGGGGGGGGGACTAAACACGACAGCTCTTTCAAAGAGCCAGCACAGGCTCGATGGGCCAAATGGCCTCCCTCTGTGCTCTAAATTGCTACGATTCTAAAAAGACCCAGGTCTCTAAGCCTATCATGGTAACTAAGGCCTTCACATTATATATCAATCGAGTGGCCTTCCTCTTTTCCAGGGTCTCTGCATCACCCACCATGTGAAGGGACCAAATCTGGACACAGTACTCCAGGTGAGGCTGAACCAAGGACACTATCGTGCTTTTTGTTTCATACTGGACCGTCCTAGCAATACATCCCAAAACTCTTATTTGCTTTTGCGGTGGCCTCATGGCTATCTGCCATCGGGACCAGCAGCTCGATCCGTTTTGAGATCCCCACCCCCTTATTCTTTCCAAGATTACTTCTGCATCCACTTTGACTTTTACAACTTTATTGTCAACTGTATATTGCATTGCTGGTAACTGTATATACAGTTACACCTGACAAGTTGAGTCATAACTGGAGCAAGTGATTTGTGACAAGTAACAAGTCACATAGCTAAGGGCCAATCACACGCTATATGCCACAGCAGATCAATACACATGGTCCATGTGAGTGCATAGTGGTGGAGAAATTCCCCTTCTTCGCGCCTGGAGTTAAGGCGGATGCAATGTATTTGTTTCATGGATTCTTTGCTTAAGAATCCATGGCAACACATTGCTATTAAGAACTAGTTGGTTTATTAACAAAGGTTTAACAATCACACTACACATTACCAGTTCATCCACCAGGCTCACAACTGCATACCTCATCGTGGATCCCCCGAACCCAACTGGCTGGGGTTTTATTGAGTCTTGTGAACATCACGTGACTGGCTAAGCCACTCCCAACTCAACAGCGCCACAAACCTATGAGCGTGCTCACAGGTGCATACATTACAGTGGATTTCGGCAAAGAAATGGTGGCCGCCTCGCTTTCGCGCGGGCCATGGCGGGCGCCATGCAGCTAAGGGCCAAACAAGAGGCGGTGTTTACCCACGTCTGAAGCAGTTGTTAGGCTGCTGTTGCTCCCTCTTGCAAATTTGGGTTGTGTCTGAGGCAGCTAGCGCCAGCGATGTATCTACTTGTCATTATCACTGCCGCTCCCAGTCCAGAGATCTGCAACCGCACTCCCGACTCTGACCTCCAGGCACCCCACCCCACTGATCTTCCTCCGGCCCCGAGCTCCGATCCCTCCCCGGCATCACTACTGAAGCCCCCGACAATGCTGTAGGCCTCCCCCCACCCCACGATTTTCTTACCCGACCCCCGACAGCCCTCCGATCATGATGGAATTTGTAAGCTATCATTGGGTTATTCAATGCTGCTGTGGTTTCAATCCATAATAAATCTAGTTATTTTTGTCAGCCGTGACTCAGTGGCTAGCACTCTCACCTCTGAGTCAGAAGGTTGTGGGTTTGAATCCCACTCCAGGGACTTGAGCACCAAAATCCAGGCCGACACTCCCAGTGCCGTGCTGAGGGAATGCTGTACTGTTGGTGATGCCGTCTTTCGGATGAGACGTTAAACCGAGGCCCCATCTGCTCTCTCAGGTGGACGTAAAAGATCCCACGGCACTATTTTGAAGAGAGCAGGGGAGTTATCCCCGGTGTCCTGGCCAATATTTATACCTCAATCAACATAATTTAAAAAAAGTTTATCCGGTCATTATAACATTGCTATTTGCGGGAGCTTGCTGTGCGCAAACTGGCTGCCGCATTTCCTACATTACAGCAGTGACTACACTTCAAAAGTACTTCATTGGCTGTCCGATGGTCGTGAAAGGCACTATATAAATGCAAGTCTTTCTTTATCATTTGACGCTGGACTACTTGCAATCTTAACACCAATACACACAAGGATAGCACACTCCCTAGTCTGTATGTTATCCTATCTGCGATCTACTCCCATCTATACGTGAACGGTATTGGTCAAAAGTGGTCAACTTAGAGGGACTTGTCAGGATTAATTGAGGGATTGTTTGAAGCACACCACGAGCCACTTTGTGTCAGCATGCCCATGAAACAATGGGGACCTGGACATCCGTCAAGACTAGCTAAGGAGTTGGTCAAAAGAGGTGGAATTTAGAGATTGGGACAAAAATAATCTTCTTCAATAGCAGGGTGGTTGAGTACAAAAGCAAAATACTCCGAATGCTGGAATTTGAAAAACAGCAAAAGCTGGAAATCTCAGCGGGTCAGGCAGCATCTGTGGAGAGAGAAACAGAGTTAACGTTTCGGGTCGACGATCCTTCGTCAGAACTGGAAAAAGTTTGTGATGTAACAGATTGTTAAGGAAATGCAGGGGCAGGGAAAGGGGGGAGGGGAGGAAAGAACAAAAGGGAAGGTCTGTGATAGGATGGAAGGCAGGAGAGATTAGAGAGACAAAAGGGATGATGGGCAAAAATGAGGTGGTGATGGGACAAGTTAAGAAACAAAATATGAGTCTGGATAGGGTGTGAATGTCAGAATCATCACCAGCTGCTGTGGGAAAGAGAAAAAAAGGGGAGGTTTGGAAAAAAAATGGAGGAAAGGGAAAAAAAATCTGGGCAGAGGTTATGGTCTGAAATTGTTGAAGTTGTCGATGTTGAGTCCAGAAGGCTGTAAAGTGCCTAAACGAAAGATGAAGTGCTGTTCCTTGAGCTTACGTTGAGCTTCATTGGAACAGTGTAGGAGGCCGAGGATGGAGAGGTCAGAGTGGGAGTGGAGCGGAGAATTAAGTGACTGGGATGCCATTCCCACAGACAATACTAGTTTCTCAAAACTGGGTTTTCAAACAGTGGTTGGCCAAGTGGAGTGGGCAGGTCAGCGTGGCGACTGATAATATTGTGCAGTGTCCCTCTTTATCGTTTGGGCATGAAATCATTGCACGGGTAGAGTGCAAAGAGAAGAATTGGATGGACAGGGCAAGCACACATAACAGCCCGCCTGGTTTTCCGTTCATTAATTGAAATGGGCTGGTGGTCCGCCTCATCCAATTTTCCTCTGTGCGTTCCATCAGGAGATGCCTTTGGTGAAATTCATTATCGGCCTGTTCGAGGGTGGTAACAGTTGGGAGGCGCGAAACTTAGCGCCAGGCGCTGAAGTCTCTCCCCTCTCAAAAAATTCGGGTTGCCACCCCCGGAAGGAAGTGGAGCGCTAAATCAAGCACTCACTTCCTTCTTGGAGCGCTAACGGGGTGTACGCTTCGGCAGTGTTACACACTGGGCCGTGCAGCGCTGCCACGTCCGAGGGGTCCTTCCCTCACTTAAAGGGAAAGGCCCACACTGCTGACTCTGCGAATGATTAAGGCACCTACCTGGACCACCTCGCCTTTAATCATCGCCCCAGTAATGACCAGCCGTCCGATCCGGCCTCCTGCAGTTGCCAGTGTTTTCGCCCGGTGCTGCTGCAGGGGGCGAAAGTTAATTGCAGGTCTGCGGCGCTAACAAGGCGTTGATCTCACGAACTCCGGGCGCAAAGCTGTAGCGCCGCCACTAAACTCCCGCCCAATATGGCAGGAGTCGTCGCCAGTGCCACCCCCAGGCGGTAAGGCATTTGCAAACGTGAGCATTGAAATTATGCCCAAATACAAATGGAAAATCTGACCCCCCCATCATGCTTCGACATACCAAGTAACAGTGCACCATAATACCTCTGCGGTAGTATTGTGCTTAGTCTGTGATATCCAACAGTTGGATTCAGACGTGCACCGCCCTGGGACCTGGATTAAGCTGCAGCCATTTCTGGCACAGCATCAGGTTTCCGACCAGTGCCCTGGTCAATACAGAATTTAGCTATTGGAGTCTGCAGAGGTCTCCAAATCAGAAAGATGGATTCAGTAGGAATTCTCTCGGGCCCCGAAGATTTAGAGGTCACGGTTAAAAGTGTCGTTGCTGCAGAGACGAGCGCAGGTGGCGGGGGGGAGTGTTCAGTGTTCCTCTCCAATCTCGTCAATCGGATCGTACTGTTGTTTGGGCCTTTAAACAAAAATACGAAACATTTCACTGGTTTTCCTTTCTTGAACAGTTGAACCACACGAGATATGAAAGTGGGTTATTTTTAATGGAGAAGTAATGCTGCTATCACATGACCTTGGCGTCATGTCCACTGCCAGCAGCCGACAGCAAAAAAAATTCTGATTTTAAAATGTAATTTGACCAGGCAAATATCTGGTATAAATATAATAATTGACTAAGGAGCAATGAAGTCTGGAAAATGATCCCAGCATTGACCTTGAGAAGCAAGCTATATCCATGAGCCCTTGGGCTTTGTGGTCAACTCTTGCCGACATTGTTGATTTTCAGTCACAAAGTGGGTTTTGGGAATTCGCACTGACCCAATTTACATGATGTTAGCTAGTTAACCAACTATAGCCTGGAAATGAGCCGTGCAGAAACCATAAGACCCTCTGATCCACCTTCCATCTTTGTTAGTTTAATGGAGCAATAAACAGGTTAACCCGACAGTCAAAATGGCGGAGAGAGGAATTTGCAATGAGCTTGGTAAGCATTTGTACAGCAGCGTTCCTCACAGTTACTGTCAGCTTTGCATCATTTGTGGTGGGGCTTTGCGCTTATTGTCAGTGCTGGGGCAAAAGAACATTTTGTTTCCCACTTTGGACGCCTGGAGACTGTGCCAGTTGTTCTCAGGTCAGGGTCAGATGCAGCGTAAACACTCTATACCCTGCCCGAACACGTAAGGGGTCATTTTACGATTTCACACTCCCGGTAGGCAGCCTCGCTCACTGGTGGTGCGTGCCGGGAGTTTGGACGTGCGCTGCACAGCATTTCCCGACTGTTTGTTACAAACAAGTGAGGAGAATCACAATAATAAAAACAGAAAACGCTGGAAATCTCAGCGGGTCAGGCAGCATCTGTGGAGAGAGAAAACAGAGTTAAGGTTTCAGGTCTGTGACCCTTCGTCAGAACTGGCGAATGTTCGAAATTAAGAGATTCTTAAGGAGCACTGAAAGGGGGAGGGGAGGAAAGAACAAAAAGGAAGGTCTGTGATAGGGTGGAAGACAGGTGAGATTAGAGAGACAAAAGGGATGATGGGCCGACTTGAGATGGTAATGGCAACAGTTATAAAAAGGTTAGTCTAGATTGGCAGAATAATTACCAGCTGCCATGGGAAACAGAGAGAGAGAAAAAATACAGAAGATCTGGGGGGGCGGGGGGGCTGTTTAAAAGAAAAAGGAGGAAAGGGAACAAAATCTGGGCAGAGGTTACGGTCTGAAATTGTTGAACTCGATGTTGAGTCCAGAAGGATGTAAAGTGCCTAAACGAAAGATGAGGTGCTGTTCCTCGAGCTTGCGTTGAGCTTCGTTGGAACAGTGCAGGAGGCCGAGGACGGTGAGGTCAGAGTGGGAGTGGAGAATTAAAGTGACAGGCGACCGAAAGCTCGGGGTCACACTTACGGACTGAACGGAGGTGTTCCGCAAAGCGGTCACCCAATCTACGCTTGGTCTCCCCACTGTAGAGAATCACATGTGGTTTGTGCCTGAATTGCAAATGAGGTTCCTCACTGGCAGCCCGTAGTCAGAATGTGGTTCATTTATTGTTGATTTGCCAAATTATTGTCTGTTTTGTTCTGTGGGTCCATGGCCTCGAGCAGGTGGGTTGAAACCATCCAAAGTCCTTTCAAGCAGAACCTCTGCTGCCAGCACACAGAGAAGACACTTCTCCCAGCAGCCTTCGGTCGAATTAAATGTGGGTATCAGAGGTGAGAGGCCTACGTTTTGCAAGTGCTCTACAGTAACTTCCGAAGTTTAAACGGCTGCATATTCTCCTTGGAGCAAAGATGGCTAAGAGGAGATTTGATAGAGGTATTTAAAATCATGAAGGGTTTAGATAGAGTAAATAAAGAGAAACCGTTTCCAATGGCTGAAGGGTCGATAACCAGAGGGCACAGATTTAAAGTGATTGGCAAAAGAACCAGAGGCAACATGGGGAACAACTTTTTTACACAACGAGTGGTCAGGATTTGCAATACACTGCCTGATAGGATGGTGGAAGCAGATTCAATAGCAGCCTTCAAAAGGGAATTGGATAAATACTTGAAGGAAAAAATTGCAGGGATATGGGGAAAGAGCAGAGGAGCGGGACTAACAGGGTTGCTCTTCAAAAGAGCCGGCACAGACCCGATGGGCCGAATGGCCTCCTTCTGTGCTGTACCTGTACTATTCTATGATGTTCATGGTTGTGAACAATTTCTTGCCAGGAGGTGAAAGCGTAGGAAGTCCTGCCTTGCAGCTGGCACCGTCCCCAAACAGGGCAGTACTGAATGTTGCCCCCTAATTTTTTAATGCCCCTCTGATTTTTCGAGTTGTTGCTTGGACAAGTGTCCAGGAGATGAATCTTCAATTCCTGGAGGCTCCAGGCCAATGCTGGAGGGTTGGCAACCCAAGGGCCATTGTGTTGAGTCACCTCATCTCCCTAACAATCAAATGTTGTGAGACTCCCTATCTAAGCACACCACGGAGGCCACAGCAGCATCATCGAGGGATCACCATGCTTGCCATTTGTCCATCCTCTCTCGCTTTGTTGAGGCCTCAATTATCCACTTTGGGAGGAAAAATAGAAAAGCAGAGTATTTTTTAAATGGTGAGAGATTGGGAAATGTTGGTGTTCAGAGGGACCTGGGTGTCCTTGTAAATGAATCACTGAAAAGTAACATGCAGGTACAGCAAGCAATTAGGAAAGCAAATGGTGTGTTGGCCTTTATTACAAATGGATTAGAGTATAAGAGTAAAGACGTCTTACTGCAATTATATAGGGCCCTGGTGAGACCATACCTAGACTATTCTGCACAGTTTTGGTCTCCTTACCTAAGGAAAGATATACTTGCCATAGACAAAGGTTCACCAGACTGAATCCAGGGATGGAGGGGATTGTCCTATGAAGAGAGATTTCATAGACTAGGCCGATATTCCCATGAGTTTAGAAAAATGAGAGGTGATCTCATTGAAACGTATAAAATTCTTAAGCGGCTTGACGGGGTACATACTGGGAGGATGTTTCCTCTGGCTGGAGAGTCTAGAACCAGGGGGGATAGATTCAGGATAAGGGGTCGGCCATTTAGGACTGAGATGAAGAGAAATTCCTTCACTCAAAGGGTAGTGAATCTTTGGAATTCTTCACCCTGTGGAGGCTCAGTCATTGAGTATATTCAAGACGGAGATCGATAGATTTTTGGATGGGGATCGAGCGGGAAGGTGAAGTTGAGGTTGAAGATCAGCCATGATCTTATTGAATGGCGGAGCAGGTTCGAGGGGCTCCTATTTCTTATGTTCAATGCCAGCGTGGTTCCATGCTCAGCCAACAAGGGCTGTGTACCCTTAGCTATGCAGCAAGGTGTGCCGCAGTTAAAGCTGCCTCACCATTCATTACGGCAGACAGTCACAGCTGGTTTGGTATGTAACAGAGTGTCTTAGTTTATCAAAGCAGGCCCCAGACATAGGGCATACGAGGCTTGTTTCAATATTCATTCAATCAGCAGAACGCATGCATTATGATTTCCTTTGAAGCTATTCTCAGTTTTAACGGGGCAGAAAATGGCATGGCTACGTCAGCCAGCAAAGGGAAACTTGGTTAATGTGGTGTTAAATTGGTATAACAGAAATCCTGCCAGATGCTGCTAGCTTCTGCAAAGGAACAAGGGCTCCATTAACCAGACAGCAGCTCCAGTTCTTACCTAGCCAGTGGGCCAGCAGTATGGTTTTATACAGCAAGGCTCCTATTGCATGGTTACCCCTGGACTGACCAGCTTTGGTTGATTATTGCCATGGTTGTGCTGAGGCCTGTCTTTTATAATCTCTTTGAATACTCTTAATTCAACTTAACTCTATTTATTTGGGAGATCTCAGACAGCCATGTGGAGCTGTGAGATGGCGTTCCTTCACAGACCCTCTCTCTCAATGCAGATCCCTATACCTCCTAGCTAGAGGGCGCTATACAGTACATCGATACCTCCTAGTTACGGGGCGCTATACATTATCTCGTTACACCTTTCCTTTCATAAGAAACAAAAATGAATTAAAGTTAGCTTCAATATAAACGGGTAGTTAACTTCTTATCAATACATGTATTAAACAACTACATCTTTAACAAACAACAACAAAACTCTTGTCTTATTCATTCTTTATCCAAGTGTCCAGTGTCCATGATTTTTTATTTCGGTACATAGCGTTCCAGGTATTTTGGTGTTGTGCGGATTCTGTTGCTTTGCCTCAAACTGGTTGTTTCAGTGGTGTTCTGTACACTGATCACTTTAGTCCCTTTATCAGTGCTCTGAGGGGAAATATCAGGCAACATATCCCTGTTTTCACGCTTTGTTATGAAGTGCTGTTTGGCGTGTGAGTTGGCTGTGTTGGCCGCGGATCGTCTGTGGGTGTCACTGAGATCTCTGGAGTTTCGATGAATGTCTAAGCGCTCTTTCTCAGATGTTTCCTATTTCTGCGATACCCATGGCCATCTTCTGTAATGACCTGATATGAACGAATGCCGACTTGTTTCTGAACCTGAGCTTTTTGCCACTCTTTGCTTTCTTGCGTTTGTTTGAGTCTCACTGTTTCTCCTTCCTGCAGTGTAGGAAGTGCTGTAGCACCTCTGTTGTAGTAGTGTGCTTGTTTGGCATGGTTCCTTTCTTTGTTGACGATGACGTTGTGTATGATTCTTGATTTGAGTAGTTCATTTGTGATTGGGATGTTTGTCTTTGTGCAGCGACCGAGCAGGCGTTGTGCTGGCGAACTATCAAAGCCTTCAGTTGGTGTGTTTCGCTAGATGTGAAGGTTCATGTAGAGGTCACCACAGTCTTTCTTTGTCTTCTTGATTAACGGCTTTGCGAGCTTAACCGCGTACTCAACCTTTCTGTTGCTTTGTGGATATTCTGGTGAGCTTGTTGCGTGATCGAATCCATATTCTCTGGCAAAGTTTGTGAACTGTTGTGAGTTGAAGGGAGGTCCATTGTCGGATTGAACCTTGTCTCGAATACCATGGTTAGAGAAGTGTTTCTTGAGGTGTTTGATGATGACAGTGGCATCTTTATTTCCATGCAGATTGTCTATCTCATAGTAGTCCACTGTGCATAAGTAGTCTTTGCAATCGAGTGTGAATATGTCACAACCAATCTTTTCCCACGGTCTCTGAGGGAGGTTGTGACTTATCAATGGGTCTTTTGGTTGGCTCGATTGATAGGTGTTACATGTTTCACACTTTTATGTCACTGTTCAGTCCTGGCCAGTAAACAGATTCTCTGGCACGTCGAAGAGTGCTTTCGACACCAGTGTGAGCAGCATGAAGTCGCTGATGAATGTTGGATCTCAGGGATTTTGGTATGACACAGTGAGAGCCTTTGAAGACTATGCCATCTTGTGTTGTGAGTTCGTCACGAACTTCGAAGTATGCATCCGTTTCAGGCGGGCATTCATGTGTTGTTTCTGGCCATCCCGGTGTCATTTGTTGTATGACCAGTTGTCGTGTGGAATTGCTTGCAGTTGCGCGTTGTATGAGATTCAGTCCTTGTTTGGAGAGTGGGAGAAAGTCCACCATATGGATACATTCCACTGCAATTTCTGTCGGTGATCTCTCCACATTTTCGAGGTATGCGTGCGAGAGGGTGTCTGCTAGGTACATTTCATTCCTGGTTGATACTTTATTTTGACATCATATTGGTTGAGCCGAATGAACAGATGTTGTAGTTGCTTGGGTGCTGCAGATAACGGCTTGCGTCGTAAAGCAACCAAAGGCTTATGGTCTGTCCAAAGCGTGATCTTGCGACCATATACATATTGATGGTTTCATTCCATTCCGAAGACTTGAGCAAGCAGCTCCTTTTCGACTTGAGAGTATCGCGTTTCTGTTAGAGTGAGCGCTCGGCTCGCGTATGCAATTAGCTGTCCCTGTTGCAGAAGGATGAACCCAAGACCCTTGCTTGAAGCATCTCCCTGACCTTCGGTTACAAGTTTGTGATCAGTACCTGAGCACCGGAGAATCTGTCACGCGTTGTTTGATAGCTTCAAATGCTTTGTCTTGTTCTTCAGTCCATTTCCAGACTGTGTCTTTATGAGTAAGCCGTCGCAGAGGTCTGAAAGATCTGGCAAGAATTTTGTGAGGTACTTTGTCATGCCGACAAATCGTTGTACACCTGCGACATCCTGTGGTTTCTGCATTTCGTTGATTGCAACCACTTTGCTTGGGTCGGCTCTGAGTCCATCTCTAGACAGTATGTATTCTGTCCCATGTATTTCACTTGGGAGCTCTTGTATTCGAACTTATCGAAGTTGAGTTTGATGTTTCGCTTTCTGCATCTCTGCGTGAATTTGCGTAAGTTTGCATCATGATCGTGATTAGCCTCTTTAAGTGTCTCACCGCGTCCAGTGATCAAGATATCATTTGCAATCTTGTAGACTCCATCTGGACCTTCGAGATTCTGGTCTAGCTTCTGCTGGAAGATTTCCGGGGCAGGACTGATGTCAAATGGCATTCTCTTATATCGATATCGTCCCCATGGAGTTTGGAAGGTCGTGAGGTAGGAGGACGCTGTGTCTAGTTTACATTGCAAGAAACCCTTCTTGCAGTCTGCTTTAGTGAAGACCTTTACATTTGACATCTGTGGCAAGATGTCATCGACCACAGGAAGTGGATAGTGTCCACGTTTCAGGGCATTGTTCAGATGTTGAGGGTCGATACAAACTCGCATCTTTCCATTTGGTTTTTGTACAGTCACTAGACTGGATACCCAGTCCGTTGGTTCAACAACTTTCGTGATGATTTGTCGATTTTCCAAACGATCGAGTTCCTCTTTTAGCATTTGTTTGATCGCTATTGGCACCCGTCTGGGTGGCATTACAGCTGGTGTCGCTGATTTATTAAGTTCAAGGCGAACTGTCCCTGGCACGTGTCCAAGTCCCTTAAACACATCCGGATACACATTGTTGACATCAGTTTTTGACGCTAGCGAGACGTTTGCCTTGTTCGTAGTTTGCGATTCATGTGGTTCATTTACCACGGTGATATTCTGATGCTGCACTTTTATCAGTTGTAGCTGTTGAGCAGTGTGTGAGCCAATCAGTGGTACACTTTGGCCCTCAATGATCACAAAGGGCACAATGTACTTTTGCTTGTTCTTTGTATTTTCCAGTGGCACATTACAAGTCTCTACCACTGGAATGGTTGCATGGTTGTCATATAGTGTCTTAGATTCTTTTATCTTTAAGCCTTTAGCTAAGCATCTAAGAGGTAGCACATTGCATGTGGCCGCACAATCTATTTGCATTTTTACCATTTGACCTTTAATGGAGAAGGTAGCCATAATCTTGTTAGGATACTTTCCATCAGCTTTGTCCTTGATTGTGCATCAACTTTACCAAGCATCTTTACAGTCATGATTTCAAAATCAGAATCATAACTCTCTTCACATAGTGCATGAACTTTTGGCTTGCCCTTATATTTAAGGTTATGTGTAGACTTCTGCCTCGATCCATTCTGCCTGCACTTTTGAGAAAAGTGATTTAGTTTGCTGCAACTTGTGCAGGTCTTCCTATATTCTGGGCATTTAGTTTTTGACAGCTCACGTCTTTTGCCACAGTATCTGCAATTGTTTGTGAACTCTTTGTCTTGAGTTCTTTCTTTGTGGATCAGGGTTTCTGTCTGACAGCTTTGACATCTTCAGAGTCTGTTTCAGTGAGCTTCATGGATTTCATTTGCACAACTGTGACCTCTGTAGCTTTACAGAGCATCACACATTTATAGAGTGTTAGGCTTGGTTCATGCAACAGCCTCTTACGCAGAGTGTTATCAGATATTCCTCAGACTATGCAGTCTCTGATGAAATCATCCCTCAAATTGCCAAAATCACATGACGACGCTAGCTCTCTCACTTTCACGCGATATCTGTCAACAGTTGTTAAACCGGAACCGTTCATAGATGATGTTGGTTTTACCTTTACAGTGCTCTTCCCAGAGCTTCAAAATAATCTCAATTTCCTGCTTGTTTTCCTCTGATTTGTGGGAAGATTATTGTGGATATCGAGGGCATCGCCGCCAATGGCAATGATAAACATTGCAACCCTAACTCTGTCTGGTTTTTCCACAATATTCGTGATAATTCCATTGCTGTCCCACAGCTGTTTGAATTTATTCAAGTTGGCTTTCAAATCGCCCGTCACCTGCAATGGAGATGGGAGAGGAATGTGTGCAGGAGTTGGCACCGTGGTGATCATGGTAGCTCGCTATAGTTTAGGACTTTGAGTTTGTCACATACATGTATACAGTTCAAATACCCAGAGGACTAGAACAAGTCTAATAGTAAAATATCGTGGCCATGTAATTGTAGAAATACTTTTCCAATTGAGGCTCTGCAATAACTTATGTCACTTTAAGTTTACTTTACTAATGCCTCTAGATTACTCTACAAGCTTATGAATATTTATCGCCCTTCACGGATCCACGTGATGTGTAGGAAGCACGCTCTGCATTGCACTGCTTAACGTTGATTTTGATCGGCTCAAAAAAGTCTTATAGTTCCAATATTTCGGTCGTAGATGTGCTCGACGAAAGATCGGAAGTCTTCATTTCTGACGCCAAGTCTTTTATAGTCTCTTGAACACTCTTAGTTCAACTTAACTCTATTTATTTGGGAGATCTCAGACAGCCATGTGGAGCTTTAAGATGACGTTCCTTCACAGAACCCCTCTCTCAATATAGCTCCCTATACCTCCTAGCTATAGGGTGCTATACAGTATATCGATACCTCCTAGCTATAGGGCGCTATACAGTATATCGATACCTCCTAGCTATAGGGCGCTATACAGTATATCGGTACCTCCGAGCTAGAGGGTGCTATACATTATCTCGTTACAAGGCCCAGTGCTGTAATCTGGCACACTGTTTAAATCCATGCAGGTGGATCACGCATTTGCTGTGCCAGTTATACTGCTGGCTGTCGGCAGGCCGACTTTACAGCCATACGTTTTGCACATGTGTACGGGTCACTTCTCGGGCATGGCAGCACTCTCACCACTGAGTCAGAAGGTTGTGGGTTCAAGTCCCACCCCAGAGACTTGAGCACAAAAATCCAGGCTGACACTCCCAGTGCAGTGCTGAGGGAGCACTGCACTGTTGGAGGTGCCGTCTTTCGGATGATACCCCATCTTCCCTCTCAGGTGGATGTAAAAGATCCCATGGCATTATTTTTAAAAAGCGCAGGGGCGTTCTCCCCGGTGCCCAGGCCAATTCCTCAACCCCTCAACCAACATCACTAAAAAATAGATTATCTGGGCATTAACACATTGCTGTTTGCGGGAGCTTGCTGTGCACAAATTAGCTGCCGCGTTTCCTACACTATAACAGTGACTACATTTCAAAACATACTTAATTGGCTGTAAAGGGGATGTCCGGAGGCCGTGAAAGGTCTTTGAACGTGCAATATTTGTTTGGGGAGAGATATATATAATCCTACTGTGAATAAATTGTGATATTAGTTTTAGCCTGGACAGTATGAGATTTATTGCCTTTTAGAAGAGACAAGGAAAATGTGGTGAGCATCCCGCATTATATCGTATGTTATACTGTAATTAAGGAGTAATGCTATTCATGGCATGCACATGGTTGCAGGTTTTAGTTCAATCTGCTTACGGAAACTGCCTTTTGGCAATGAACACAAGTTGGGAGAAAGCTCATAGCAATGTAATTCAACAAATTTTAGGTAAAATCACTATTTTTCATGCTGTCAGGAAGTTCGTAATGGTTGTTGGGATCTATAGACTTGTATAGCAGAATTTCGCAGAAAAACCCAACTGGTTGAGTCCGGAGGATTGTGTGTTTGGAAGGGTATAAGGGGAAGGGATACTGACTCTTCTGAGAATGATGAGGATTGTCTGTATCCCTGGCAGGGTGCCAGGTCGCAGAGTAGCCTGTGTGCAGTTCCATTCTATGAATCGGGGTAACTGGGGGGGAAAAATTTAAAACTCGGCAAAACCCCACAGAGGTGCGAAGTTTTGGAATTTGGCCTATTGTTTCTTTCTAGGTCTTTGCCAGGCCCTTGTCAAGTGCAAAACAGGAATGGGACACACAAGCCCCACATAACTTTCTGTCTATCAATCATGGGCGGGGGTGGGGGGTGGGGGGATGCTGAGAGGGGGAACGCAATCATCCAAATGTGTGATCTCATTCATTACAAATATCCAGCAGGGCGTTTTCAATCCCTTTGTTCATGATGAGATCTGTAGCGCATATTCACCAGAATTATACTGGGGCTAAAAAGGGTTAAATTATGGGGACAGGTTGCATTCACGCGAGCTTGTATTCACTCGAGTGTAGAAGATTAAATGGTGATCTAATCAAGCTGTTTCAGACGATTAAATGATTTGATGGGGTAGATCGAGAGAAACTATTTCCTCTGGTGGGGGGAGAATCCAGAACAAGGGGCATAATCTTAAAATTAGAGCCAGGCCGTTCAGGGTTGATGTCAGGAAGCACCTCTTCACACAAAGGTCAGTGGGAATCTGGAACTCTCTCCCAAAAAAGCTGTTGAGGCCGGGGGTCAATTGAAAATGTCAAAACTGGGATTGCTAGAGGTACTGGCCTCCATGGAGCGGAATCCCGACAAGAGTGGGTGCCTTTAGGGGAGGAGGGGAGATAACCAGTTGGTGGGGGTTGGGCAGGGCTCAGGACAATGGTGAACAGTGTGTGTGTGAGAGATGGTGTTTGTCAATAATGGTTGCATTGTGGGTGTGTTTCGGTGGCTGTGCTAAAAGTCTAGCTTCCAGATCGTGTACGATGTGTGGGTATACATACCTCACTGAAATGTGATAAATGTCCCTCATCTCTACACAGATAAAGTGAAAATGTATTATTCCCAATTGGTGCCTTACATGTGAGACATGATGAAGGGTGCGATAGCGCAGATGATGGCATAGACCTGTTCTAAATATCATCTCAACAATCAGATTCGCTCAACAGAGAGGAATAAAAAAACACGCGAGTTTACCAGGGCCTACCTTACTTGCTAGAATCACGAACCTTTGTACAATGGCGTTGACCTTTTTAATGGAATGATCCGTACAAGAGGATAGATCACTGTTTGAAAAGCGCAGAAGGTGTTGACTTGCCTCCCTGGGGAGAATGGAGTTGCGAGACTATTCTCTTTAGTCAGCTCTGGGCTGCGGAGCAGAAAAATGCTTCGCTTTTTTTGACTGAATGTTCTGGTGAGAAACTGGAGTCGCAACACATTGGCGTGTCACGAATATAAAATGTCAGCCTCGGGCAGAGCTGAGCATGCTGATCTCAGTGAATCTCTCCAGCACACGGAAGAGTAAATCAGCAGATGCTTGAAAGCCCAGGAGCTGGCTGGGAAATGAGTCATTACAAGAACAACCTGGAATAGCTTTGGCTGTTTCCACTGATACACTCCTTTTTTGTCCCCTTTTTATGCTATGTTAAGAAGAAAGAAAGAACATAAGAAATAGGAGCAGGAGTCGGCCATGTGGCCCTTTGAGCCTGCTCCACCATTCAATTCGATCATGACTGATCTTCTACTTCAACACCACTTTCTTGCACTGTCCCCATATCCCTTGATTCCCTTAATATCCAAAAATCTATCGATCTCTGTCTTAAATATACTCAACGACTGAGCCTCCACAGTCCTCTGGGGTAGAGAATTCCAAAGATTCACCACCCTCTGAGAGAAGAAATTTCTCCTCATCTCAGTCCTAAATGGCCGACCCCTTATTCTGAGACTGTGACCCCTGGTTCTAGACTCCGCAGCCAGGGGAAACATCCTCCCTGCATCTACCCTGTCAATTCTCTTTTGTACAGCCCCTTTTACCCACCTCGGGACATGCCAAAGCGCTTTACAGCCATTTTTTTTGAAGTGTAGTCACTGTTGGAATATAGGATACGTGGCAGCCAGTTTGTGCACAGTAAGCTCCCACAAACAGCAATGTGATAATTGCAGTGTATTTGCTTCATGGGTTCTGTGCTTAAGAATTCACAGCTACACATTTGTTGTAAACAATTAACTGGTTTATTGGCAAAGGTTTAACAATCAAACTGAATCCCACAAGTTCATCCACCAGGTTCACAACTGCACGCCTCATCGTGGAGAACCTGAACTCAATTAACTGGGGTTTCATTGAGTCTTGCGACCATCACGTCACTGGCTAAGCCACTCATAGGGCAACAGCTCAACAAGCATGCTCACAGGTGCGTACATTACAATAATGACCAGATAATCTGTTTTAGTGATGCTAGTTGAGGAATAAATATTGGCCAGAACACCGGGGAGCACTCCCCTGATCTTCTTCAAAATAATGCCTTGCGACCTTTTATGTCCACCTGGTTTAACATTTCATCCGAAAGACGGCACCTCCGACAGTGCAGCACTGGGAGTGTCAGCCTAGAGTATGTGCTCAAGTCTCTGGAGTGGGATTTGAACCCACAACCGTCTGACTCGTGGTGAGAGTGCTGCCCACTGCCTGGCAAACGCTCCTAGGTGGCAGGCAATCTGCAGGTGGTTCCTCTGAGGTGCAAAGCAGAGGATGGTGGTAAAGCTAGCAGAGCGATGCTAGCTTGCTCTCTCACGCGCCCTCTATTGGCCAGATACGGAACCGCACCTGCAGAGGCCCGTCCGCCTCTTGGGTGCAATGCGTTCCATGTCGGGGAATAGCTCAAAGAGGAAGGGGACAGGAAAATAATTGCGAAAAAGGGAAGGAAAGGCACAGAAAAGAAAGAGAGCAGCAGTGGTTCCCTCCAGCAATAGTAAGATCACCCAACAGGGCAATTCAACCCCTTTTTAATTATTTGGTACATATCTGCTTTAGAACAGACTTAATCCTCTGCCAAGTGTCCTCAGTCACACGCTGCTGTATTGAAGATAACGGCAGTTTGTAATGTATGAGCCACTGAATTATACCACTGGCTGCATCCAAAGAATTCTGGGTAATAGTCCAGTGTTGTGTAACGTGGCTGGCCAACTTCCTGAAGTATTTTGAATTGGAAAAACAAAAATACACAAAGCGGAATTTACCAAGCATAAATTTTTTACAAGTCAGAGATGAAGCTCCTTTTTAGGGCGATTTGGCCTTCGAAGGTGCTTCAAGTCCCTCGTACCCCAAGGTAACAGTGTAGCTGTGTGAAGACAAGCAGGATGATTACCATTTGTAAAGCCAAATATGGCCTTGAATAACCTTAGCCTGCAGTGGGACTGAAGGAGATGGAAAAAAGATTGATTATTTGCGGACCTGCAAAGCTTTTAAAAAAAAATTCTCAAATTACTTATGGATTAACAAAGCCTGTGAGACAGCAGAAGTGAATTTTTTTTTTATTGGGATATTTTCTGGACCAAATCTTCAGTGGATGGGTTTCAGATCAGACGTCAAACCGAGGCCCTGTTTGCCCTCTCAGGTAGACGTAAAAGATCCCAGGGCACTATTTTGAAGACGAGCAAGGGAGTTACCCCAGTATCCCACACAATATTTAGCCCTCAATCTACATCACTAAAACAGATTATCTGGTCATTATCACATGGCTGTTTGTGGGAGCTTGCTGTGCACAAATTGGCTGCCGCGTTTCCCACATTACAACAGTGACGACACTTCAAAAGTACTTCATTGGCTGTAAAGCGCTTTGGGACGTCATGAGGTTGTGCAAGGTGCTATATAAATGCAGATGCATTCTTTCTGCTGAATTTGGTGTGAGCAGCCCTGGGCGACTCAAATTGTACTCCCTGTCTTCTTGCTCATCAGCTCAGATTGGCTAAAATGACGAGTGTGGTGTGCAGAGAGGGTCAGAGATGCAAGCACATGCCTCTCTGCGATGCTGTTTTCGCTTTGACGTTGTCCCATCAAGTGATCAAAACTGAATTCTCGGATGTGGGCGTTGCTGGGAAGGCCGGCATTTGTTGTCCACCCGCAGTTGCCGTGACAACTTTAAGTCTTGTTAGGCCACCTCAGAAGGCAGTTAAGAATCAATCACATTCGTGTGGGACGGGAGTCACATATAGGCCCAGACCAGGTAAGGACGCCAGATTTCCTTCCCTAAAAGACATTTCTATCACTGAAGGTTGCGACACCGGTTAGCAAGGCTGTAAAAAAACAACCCAAGCACTAAGGGTTATTTCTAGAGGTATAGAATTGAAAAGTAGTGAAGTTATGCTGAACTTGTACCGAACCCTGGTTAGACAACACTTAGGGGTGGATTTTCCGGCCTTTTACATCTGTTTCTCGCCCCGGAGCGGCGACAATGGCGACGGTGAGGTGTTCTGGGCGGGCGGTCAGCCTCCAGCGCCCCGCGGCGATCCTCGGGTCCGGTTTAGCGGCGGTGCGGAGCAGCACCGCCCGGAAGAGCTGCGCCCGGTGTGCAATGCCCCTGGTTGTGACACCGGCGCGAGTTTGGACTCCCGTCCGCCCCGCAGCGCGCCCCACAGTGAACGCCTGGGAAATCGGGCGGTCCAACCTGCAGAGAGGTAAGTCATGCCATCCTAAGGTAAGTGTGATTGTTTTTTCTTTTAATTTTTTTTGCAATTTATGTTGTGATGGCGTGGGTTATGTATTGGGAATGTTGTTGTGGGGTTTTCTTTACTTTCCCCCCCGCACCCACCCCCACCCCCCCCCCCCCCCCCCCCCCCCGTCCCGCTCCAGGCGTCTCTCGGAGCGCTCCCGGCCTGGCTCATTAGCTCGGGAGTTTCCCATGCTAACGCCCCGAGAGAGGTGTACAACGCCTCCCTTAGCACTCCGCCCCACATTCAGGGCCCTGCTACCCAATTTTGCTGACTGAGGCGCAAACTGTTCCCGGGCGCTAACTTTACCGCCTCACCGCCATTACCGCCCCAAAATTATCAAAGCCGAAAATCCAGCCCTGAGAGCACTGCGTACAGTTCTGGTCGCCATATTATAAAAAGGATATAGAGGCACAGGAGAGGGTGCAGAGAAGATTTGCAAGGATGATACCAGAAATGCGAGGGTAACATATCAGGAAAGGATGAACAGGCTGGGTCTCTTTTCTCTTGAAAATAGAAGGCTGAAGGCTGACCTAATAGAGGTGTTTATTTAAAATGATGAAAGGTTTTGATGGAGTGGATACAGAGAGAATGTTTCCACTTGTGGGGAAGAGCATAACTAGAGGCCATCAATATAAGATAGTCACCAAGAAATCCAATAGGGAATTCAGAAGAAACTTCTTTACCCAGAGAGTGGTGAGAATGTGGAACTCGCTGCCACAGGGAGTGGTTGAAGTGAATAGTATTAATGCATTTAAGAGGAGGCTAGACCAGTATATGAGGGAGAAGGGAATAGAGGGTTATGCTGATAGATTTAGATGAGGAAAGACGGGAGGAGGCTCGAGTGGAGCATAAACGCCGGCATGGACTGGTTGGGCCAAATGGCCTGTTTCTGTGCCGTATATCCTGTGTAATCCTATGTAAACATTAGTGAACCGGATGGGTTTTTAAACAACAAACCGACAGCAATTTGGTCACTGATACCAGCTTTATATTTCCAGATTATAGAAAAAAAAACTGAATTCAACTTTTGTTGCACAAGTCTCACAAAATATATGGGACGTCACAGAGAACCGGCAGAGAGGAGAGTGTTGATTGCTTTTTTCTGTCGACATGACCTCAATGCCACGTCACGTTAGATTTTCGTTCAAGCGCACATCCTTGGAATCTCTACTGACATTATTGGAAAATAGATGTTGCAGGCCGGGACATGGATGATCCCACCCATCAGTCCCCGAAGGTGAATTCAAACACTACAGAGCGCTGGACGTATAAAAAGAACTAGCTTGCATTTACATCGCACCTCCCCATATCCACAGGACGTCCCAAAGCGCATCACAGCAGCCATTCTCAAACTGAAACTGAGATGTTTCTGGTGGTGTTGGTTGAAGGGGGAATATTGCCCAGGACACCAGGGACAACTCCCCTGCTCTCTCCCCAAAATTGCGCCTCGGGATCTTCTGCATCCACCTGAGCGGGCATTTCTGCTTCACATCTCACCTGCCAGCGCAACACTGCCTCGGCACTGCACCAGATTGTGTGCTCAAGCCTTGGAGTGAGGTTTGAACTCAGTTGCCTGACTCCGAATTCAGCCAAACAGACACTTTTACAGGTGGAATCACCTTTACTGATCAACTCAGCACTTGGTTGCAGCAACCTTTCACCCCAACCTGCACCTATTGCCTTGTTACTGTCAAGTTACCCGACTCCATTTATATTACTCTCACACTTCATTTTATTGCCAGACTTCGCTTATATAATGTATTTGCTTTGTGAGTTCTTTGCTTAAGAATCCAGAGCAACACATTGCTATTAAGAACGAGTTGGTTGATTAGCAAAAGGTTTAACAATCACACAACACATTACCAGTTCATCCACCAGGCTCACAACCACCTGCCTCATCGTGGACCCCCGAACCCAACTGGCTGGGGTTTTATTGAGTCTTGTGAACATCACGTGACTGGCTAAGCCACTCATAACTCAACAGCTCTACAACTATTTTAGCAGAACATTAAATCAAGTGCCCCCTTTTGGCAAAGGCACTAGAACCCACAAATTTCCAAGTAAGCTTTTATGGTGAACTTAAACCAATCAAATTAAAATTTGGTTGCCGGGGGTGATGATGCACTCCAGTCCCTCCGGCGCTCACCTCTCGCGGAAGGCCGCGAGCGTACCGGTGGACACCGTGTCCACCATCTCCAGGGACACCCTGGCTCGGATGCAACCGCGGAAGAGAGGCAGGCAGTCGGGCTGAACGACCCCCTCGACCGCCCATTGCCTGGACCGGTTAATGGCCACCTTGGCCAGGCCCAGGAGCAGTCCTATGAGGAGGCCTTCCGACCTGCTCGCTCCCCTCCGCACAGGGTGCCCAAAGATCAGGAGTGTGGGACTGAAGTGCAGACAAAAATCGAGAAGCAGCTCCTTCAAATAATGGAAGAGGTCAACAGCTCTACAACTATTTTTGTAGTCAACAGCTCTACAAACCTGTGAGCATCTTCACAGGTGCATACATTACACCTTAGTTTGAGGGACGCTCCCAGACCGACGTGTGATGTGCAGTATGTGTGACTGTGCAATCAGCTCTGAAGATCCAACGGACAGTGCTCGAATGAGCAAGCAGGCAACTTGTAACATCGCCTCATCCTGCACCGTGTCTCCCTGTCCCGCCCCACTGCCTCACCACCCCGCACTATCCTATTCTGCACTTCACCACCCCACATCGTCTCACCCCGCCCCACATGACACCCCACCAATGTTCTCTATAAGTTGCAGCACCGCTCACCACTCCAGGAGTCTCGTGCAGTCGGCTTGCCGGCTTTTCAATATGCAGTATTGTGAATGGCCCGTGCAGCGCCAAAAGGATTAGCGGGAACACTGCACCCCATCCCAACCTACACAATCCGTCCTCATCCAACCCTACACAGCCCCACTCCATCCCACCCTACACAGCCCCACCCCCGGGACCACCCTACACAGCCCCACCCCCGGGACCACCCTACACAACCCCACCCCCGGGACCACCCTATACAGCCCCACCCCGGGACCACCCTACACAGCCCCACCCCCGGGACCACCCTACACAGCCCCACTCCATCCCACCCTACACAGCCCCACCCCCGGGACCACCCTACACAGCCCCACCCCCGGGACCACCCTACACAGCCCCACCCCCGGGACCACCCTACACAGCCCCACCCCCAGGACCACCCTATACAGCCCCACCCCGGGACCACCCTACACAGCCCCACCCCCGGGACCACCCGACACAGCCCCACTCCATCCCACCCTACACAGCCCCACCCCCGGGACCACCCTACACAGCCCCACTCCATCCCACCCTACACAGCCCCACCCCCGGGACCACCCTACACAGCCCCACTCCATCCCACCCTACACAGCCCCACCCCCGGGACCACCCGACACAGCCCCACTCCATCCCACCCTACACAGCCCCACCCCCGGGACCACCCTACACAGCCCCACCCCCGGGACCACCCTACACAGCCCCACCCCCGGGACCACCCTATACAGCCCCACCCCGGGACCACCCTACACAGCCCCACCCCCAGGACCACCCGACACAGCCCCACTCCATCCCACCCTACACAGCCCCACCCCCGGGACCACCCTACACAGCCCTATCCCACCCCGACCCAGTCTGCCCCGCACCATGCAGAACGTGGTATTTTTACATGTATTGGATAGTGTTTAAAACATGGCTCAACAAAGCATACATAATCGTAACGACAGATCTGTTTGGGATACGCAGTCATGAAAGACTCGTGTTGTTAATCATCGTGTATTAGTGTTTGTTTAACCTCTTGATAATTGTGTCTAATCAATTTCATAATTTAACACGCTCCTTTTGTGAATCAGGCCAGATTTATTTAATTAAAAGGGAAAATCTTTCATCATTAATTTCTTGATGTGCAATGGAAGTGCCAGACCAGTGATACCTATCTGCTAATGCCCATTGTGGCCTTTTAGTGGATTAGGAAATCCTGTTCCCTCGTCAGTCTATTTAGGTTCCAGGAGACTGTCACCTTTCGACCTCGGCGAGAAATTCCGTGGCACCCTGCTTGGGGCGCTAACTTTTAAAAGTTGAAAAAATTAGCGCCAGGAGCTAATGTTTTTCAATTTTAAAAAAATGTAGCGGTTGCGCTCCGGTAAGTGGGTGGAATGCTAAATCAGGCGCTCCGCTTCCTTCCCGCAGCGCAACAGGATGCAGGCGGGGCGGTGAGTGGAGCAACGCTGTACAATGGGCCGTGCAGCGGGGTGGGGTAAAGGGAAGGGCCATCGCTGCAGGTTCTGCAAAGGAAAAACTTATCTTCTCCTCGAGGGCAGCCGCAATCCGGCCCGATCAGCCCCACGCACTGTAGCAGAGTACCGAGCTGATTGCCCACAGGTGAAGACAAAGAGAAAAAAAACCTCGGCCACCTCACCTTTAATCATTGCCCCCGAAGCACCCGGCCTCCCGATGGACGCCTCCTGCAGCTGATGGTGTTGTCGCCCGGCGATGCTGCAGGGGGCGGAACTGAAGTTCGGGTCCGGGGCGATGCGCACGGCAGTGACGTCACAATCTCCAGGCAAAGGAGATCGGGGCACAAAGCCATACCACTGCCGCAAACCACCCACCGAATTTAGCGGGAGTCAATCTCGCCGTGCACGGTTGGTAAGTGCTATTGCCCCCCAGAGGCAACGGGAGGCGCTAAGGAGGCCAATTTCGAGGCCCTAATCTTTCTGGTCATATCTTACTGACTGACAAACCTAACCTATTATGTGACAGATACAGGAGTTGGAGGAGGGAGATGGGTAGGAAGGGAGAGACAAAGAGGGAGACAGTCGGAGGTAGGCAGCAGCAGAGAGGTGAGCTGACAAATGGAAATGGAGATAGACAAATGGTTAGAGAGGAAGAGAGAGGCAGACAAAGTCAGAGATGGGGAGGACAAAACTACCACAATTTCAAAGAAGGAAGAATTTTTAAGGCTGACTGTTATTTTATTTAACTGTTATGGGGGCATATTTTCCAGTTACCTGTTTGCTTTTTTTTTATTCGTTCACGGGATGTGGGCATCGCTGGCAAGCCCAGCATTTATTGACCATCCCTAATTGCCCTGGAGAAGGTTGTGGTGAGCCGCCATTTTAGAGGGCAGTTAAGAGTCAACCACATTGCTGTGGGTCTGGAGTCACATATAGGCCAGACGGGGTAAGAACGACAGATTTCCTTCCCTAAAGGACATTAGTGAACCAGATGGGTTTTTACGACAATCCAATAGTTACATGGTCACCATTACTGATTCAAGCTTTTTTATTCCAGATTTATTTAATTAACTGAGTTTAAATTCCCCAGCTGCCGTAGTGGGATTTGAACTCACATCTCTGGATCATTAGTCCAAGCTTCTAGATCACTAGTCCAGTGACATAACCAGTATGCTACCGTACCCGCAAATTGGGATGGACCCGTCTGAGTTTTTTTCACTCAGAAAACCAAGTGAACTGCGAAGGCCCAGAGCCCATGGCCCATAACCACCAGGGTTAAAAGAGTAGGAGAGATGATGAGCTAAATCAGGAAGCAATGGGTAGTTGACACTAACCTTGGCTTTTGCGAGCCTGTAGATTGTGGGAGAAAGGGAAGCCTGAGGGAGATGAGGAGTTCCACAGTTTTGAGGTACTGAGAAAGAATGAGAGAGGGCAGTGTGATCAGTCTTATTTTCAACACTGTAAGCAGAAGGAAGAGAGTATAGGATTTGGGTGGTGGCGGGGGAGGGCAGACAGGAACGTTCAGGGGAGAAATAACGACGGTAGCCACACAATTGAGAAAGACGAGAAAGATTGAGATGGAAAGAGAGAGGCTGGAGAGGAGAGTAGACTTGGCCATGAAAGAGTCTCCATGTACGCTGTGTAAGAGTATGAGAGAATTGACAGAAGAGGTTCCAGATATGAGAGCAGTATTCTAGTATCGGAGAGACTCGGGTTTTTTATCAGGTGAAAAGTCGTTGAAGTGTTTCCTTCAGTTATATAGTCAGTATATAACCTAAAATGGTTCATTGTGAAAAGCTGATCCATTTTGCTGACACTGTACATTTATTTATTTATCTCTTTAAATCTCTCTTTGAAACATTGAAAAATCAATCCCAGTATTTTTACTAAAACGAAGAGTCCAATCGTTACGTCCAATCTGCTGACAACATCTGGTGATTGATTGCTTGTGGGAGCTCGGAGAAAACTCTTCAGCATTCCTCGGGATTGTGCTCGCTTTCCAATTGAGCTGTGAATGCTGGAGAACAAGGCGCGCGCTGTGTTATCAAATGACACGCTTGTCTCGAAAGTCGTCAGTGGTGTTGCCGCCACACTAGCTGCGGATGCCTGCCCCGCCCAGATCAGGCCAGTAGGGCACCTGACAGGGAATCCGTCAAGTAGGTTAGAATGGACTTGTAAAAACCACAGAACTAAGATTACATTTACAGTCTGTTAAAGCAACAACCATTTCGACCTGGATTTTCAACAGGACAGCAGCAAGTGCAATGCTGGTCAGATCTGGAATCCTAGCTATGGGGGAGGGCAAGGCCTTTGGGTAGGTTTGCAATGTGTTGGCTCTTGCTCAAAGGGTTGCAAGTCTCGGTAAGTCAGTTAACCTGAGTCAGAAGGTTGTGGGTTCAAGTCCCACTCCAGGGACTTGAGCACATAAATCTAGGCTGACACTCCCAGTGCAGTGCTGAGGGAGTGCTGCACTGTCGGAGGTGTCATCTTTTGGATGAGACGTTAAACCGAGGCCCTGTCAGCCCTCTCAGGTGGACGTAAAAGATCCGATGCGCAAATTGGCTGCCACATTTCCCACATTACAACAGTGACGACACTTCAAAAGTACTTCATCGGCTGTAAAGCACTTTGAGGCATCCAAAGGCGCTATAGAAATGCAAGTCTTTTTAAGAAGGGATTCCTCTATTTTTACAGCCCAAATATGGGTACGGGAAGGGATGTTCTACTGGATTTTCGTTCCACTGTACTGAATATTTCAAATGGTGAACAGCAGGGGGGAAAAAACATTCAAGTTTCGTGATCAAGAACACAGTCTTGTTTCAATTGTCCAGTGACTGGGCACTTCGCTTAATGTCTCTGAAGTACCTGGGACCATCATAACAAAATGCCTGATAGTGCCCGATTTCTCACCATTCCTTCCCCCCCACCCCCGCCCCCCGCCATAGCTTCTCTTTTTCTAATTCTATGATGCTCTCTTCGTAGCTTGCCTGAGTTGGTAGCTGTCACCCCTCTCTGTCAGCAGGCTGTGGGCTCAAGCCCCATGTCAAGACGAGCTCCGTCTGCCTAATCTGCTGCTACAAGTGGACGTTAACATTCGCATGGTACTGTTTGAAGGAGAGTAACAGGCCCTCCTGGTGACCTGACCCAAGTCCTCCCTAAATTCACGCCACCAGAAACAGATCAACCGATCCTCCATCTCATTGTTGTTTTGGGATCTTAGTGTTTACAAAATGGCTGCTAGAGTGACTGACTTTTAAAGTAATTCACTGGATGTGAAGCACTTGGACAGTGTTCTGAGTGATGTGATAAATGCAGGTCTCCAAAGCCTCTCCACAACCTACAAGGCACAAGTCAGGAGTGTGATGGAATACTTTCCACCTGCCTGGATGACTGCAGCTCCAACAACACTCAAGAAGCTCAACACCATCCAGGATAAAGCAGACCGTTTGATTGGTGTAATGTATTTGCTTCATGGGTTCTTTGCTTAAGAATTCATAGCAACACATTGCTATTAAGAACTAGTTGGTTTATTAGCAAAGGTTTAACAATCACACGACACATTACCGGTTCATCCACCAGGCTCACAACTACATACCTCATCGTGGATCTCCCGAACCCAACTGGCTGGGGTTTTATTGAATCTTGTGAACATCACGTGACTGGCTAAGCCACTCACAATGCAACAGCTCTACAACTCTTTTGGTTGGAAACAAAATTAAACAATTAAATCAAGTGCCCCCTGATCTGGGGGACACTCCAAATACTTATCAAGGCCCTTTTTTTTGTGTGTTTTTGGGGGGGGGGGGGTTTTGGGCACTAAAACCATAAATTATACAAGTGCCCCCTATAAAAGGGGAGGGGGACACTAAAACCCGGCAATTAAAACAAATTAAACTTTAAAACATATAAAACCAAGTTAAAATTTGGTTGCCGGGGGTAATGATGCACTCCAGTCCCTCCAGCGCCTACCTCTCGCAGAAGGCCACGAGTATACCAGTGGAATAAATGGCCAGTACAGGGATCGAACCTGTAACCTTGGTGTTATTAGGACTGCGCTGTAACCAACTGAACAACCCAGCCTTGCAACAGCTCTGCAAACCTGTGGGCATACTCACAGCTGCGTACATTACAATCGGCACCCCATCCACCACCTTCAACATTCACTCCCTCCACCACCGGCGCACCGTGGCTGCAGTGTGCACCATCTACAAGATGCACTGCAGCAACTCACCAAGGCTTCTTCGGCAGCACCTCCCAAACCCGCGACCTCTACCACCTAGAAGGACAAGGGCAGCAGGCGCATGGGAACACCACCACCTCCAAGTTCCCTTCCAAGTCACACACCATCCTGGCTTGGAAATATATCGGCCGTTCCTTCATCGTCACTGGGTCAAAAGCCTGGAACTCCCTCCCTAACAGCACTGTGGGAGCACCTTCACCACACGGACTGCAGCGGTTCAAGACGGCAGCTCACCACCACCTTCTCAAGGGGCAATTAGGGATGGGCAATAAATGCCGGCCTTGCCAGCGATGTCCACATCCCAGGAATTAATTCAATAAAACGTCTGATGAAGGGTACACACTCAAAACATCAGAATCTGCCTCTTCTTTATAAGCACTGACTGACCAACTGTGTCTTTCCAGCAATTTCTATATTTACTTCAGATTTCCAGCATTTCCCTTTTCATTTTGCTTTCTCTTTTTTTGTGTGTGGTTGTGTTTAGACATCCGCAACTGCGATGTTTCCCAAGTCCTCCTACATTCACTATCTGTACACTGAATCGATACATAGAATCATAGAATAGAATCACAGAAATTTTCAGCACGGAAGGAAGCCATTCGGCCCATCGTGTCCGTGCCGGCCGACAAAGTGCTATCAAGCCTAATCCCACTTTTCAGCTCTCGGTCCGTAGCCCTGTAGGTTACGGCACTTTAAGTGCACATCCAAATACTTTTTAAATGTGGTGAGGGTTTCTGCCTCTACCAGCCTTTCAGGCAGTGAGTTCCAGACCCCCACCACCCTCTGGGTGAAGAAATTTCCCCTCAAATCCCCTCTAAACCTCCCCCAATTACTTTAATTTTATGCCCCCTGGTTGTTGACTCCTCTGCTAGGGGAAATAGGTCCTTCCTATCCACTCTATCTAGGTCTCTCATAATTTTATACACCTCAATAAGGTCTCCGCTCAGCCTCCTCTGTTCCAAAGAAAATAAACTCAGCCTATCCAATCTTTCCTCATAGCTGAAATTCTCCAGTCCAGGCAACATCCTCGTAAATCTCCTCTGTACCCTCTCTAGTGCAATCACATCTTTCCTGTAATGTGGTGACCAGAACTGCACGCAATACTCCAGCTGTGGTCTAACTAGTGTTTTATACAGTTCAAGCATAACCTCCCTGCTCTTGTATTCCATGCCTCGACTAATTACGGCAAGCATTCTGTATGCCTTCTTAACAGTGCCACAGTGACTAATATTAAAGAACCAGTTTGTAATGGCAACGAATCATTTTCAATTACCAAGCTTGTTGCTATTATACTGAGGTGCAGACCTTTCTGAAGAAACACATGAGCAAATAGTGTGATGACTGGGTATTGGATTATGGAACCCTGGCAGGTTCGTTTCCCTTCGAAAACCTCAGCCTTTCGTTGACCTATTCTGTTTGAATAATTGAACTTATCTGTGATCTGTGTGGCTTTACTTTCGTGTACAGAATAACAACGATATTTTTGGCATGCTCAAGTGGCAATAAAACTTTAGCGGGTGAAATTGGCCTACTTCGCGCCTCCCTTTATCGCCTGCGGGGGGCGCTAATGCCTCACTGACCGGGTGCGGCAAAATCACCGACGCCCGCAAACTTCCATGGTGTGTTAGTGTGTTACCGCCTCGATCGCCTGTGCCCCGGAGAAAAGAAAGAAACGCTTGGATTTATAGCGCCTTTCACAACCACCGGACATCTCAAAGCGCTTTACAGCCAATGAAGTACTTTTGGAGTGTGGTCACTGTTGTAATGTGGGAACCGCGGCAGCCAATTTGTGCACAGCAAGCTCCCACAAACAGCAATGTGATAATGACCAGACAATCTGTTTTTCTGTTATGTTGATCGTGATATCATTCGGTGCGCAGCGTTGTCACCTCGGCTGGCCGCTTGGGGAGCGCTAATTAAAGGCAGTGTTGTTCAGGTAGGCCAAAATGTTATTATCTCCCCAGTGTGCTGTATTTTGATTTCCCAGCCCGCGATTGATCAGCCCTGCTCTCTCCGAGTGCTCGGGGTTGCTCGACGACGATTCCCAGCCTTAACCTCCAATGACCCCAGCCCAGGCCCTTCCCTTTAAGCGAGGGAAGGAGCCTGTACAGACGGCAGCGCTGCACGGAACATTGCTCAGCACCCTGCCGATACCGCCCCTCTCGCTCCCTTTAGCACTCGAAGGGAAGTGGTTAGTGCCTGATTTAGCGCTCCACTTCCCTCTTGGAGCGCTAAACCGCTAGTTCCCAGTGGAATCATTTGTGTGGCGCCCGGCGATACCTTTGCCCTCCCGCAAAAGTTAGCACCCCAAATGGGGCGCGACGTAATTTTTAGCCCTTAATGCTTTATTGGGAATTAAGGACCCAAGGAACTAGAATGAATCGCTGCCTTTGATGCCGAATAAAAAATAAAGGAGTGAATATTGACACGGAGGTGAGGGCGGGCATTGGGAATTTAATTTATAGAGTCCCGAGCTCATGGCTGAAACTGCAGCAACTTGAGTGTCCCGATTATAGCGGGATTATTTCTCTAGCAGAATGCAGTGAGAGGAGTGTCACATAATACAAATGACCTATATATGCATAAAATCAATCCAAGTCACTGATAGCAATGTGATCTCCATACATGACTGACAAGGGAATCATCTCTATTCTGGTGTCACTACATGCAGCCTAAAAAAGTCAGAAAACCTACACATCTCACAGCAATCAGCAAACAGGCATGTGCGGGGACATTTCTTATGTGACCCAAGACCATAAGAAATAGGAGCAGGAGTCGGCCATACAGCCCCTCGAACCTGCTCTGCCATTCAATAAGATCACGGCTGATCTTCTACCTCAACACCACTTTCCCGCCCGATCCCCATATCCCTTGATTCCCCTAATGTTCAAAAATCTATCGATCTCAGCCTTGAATATACTCAATGACTGAGCATCCACAGCCCTCCGGGGTAGAGAATTCCAAAGATTCACCACCATCTGAGTGAAGAAATTCCTCCTCATCTCAGTCCTAAATGGCTGACCCCTTATCCTGAGACTGTGATCCCTGGTTCTGGACTCTCCAGCCAGGGGGAAACATCCTCCCTACATCTATCCTGTCAAGCCCCCTCGGAATCTTGTATGTTTAATGAGATCACCTCTCATTCTTCTAAATTCCAAAGAGTATAGGCCTAATCTACTCAATCTCTCCTCCTAGAACAACCCTCTTATCCCAGGGATTAGTCTAGTGAACCTTCGTTGAACCAACTCGAAGGCAGGTATATCCTTCCTTAGATAAGGAGACCAAACCTGTACACAGTTTTGTGGGGCGGCTGAGGTGGAGGGTGTCTCCATGATGACACCGACTCAAGGCAAGTGGCTCTTGTCCGAAGGCACGACTCGAATCAGTTTGAGGAGGAGGGAAAATGCATTATGTTGCCATGGAGAGGGAAAATTGGATTCTTGTTGCTTGTGTCTCAGTGTTGGCCTCAGGTTTGCTGCCCCAGAGCTGCTCACAAATCAGTTTCCATGTGAGGGTTTCTCTTATCCTGTCTAACAGTGAGCAGTCATTGCAAGTGTAATTGGTAGTTTATGAAGAAAATCTTTCAGCGTGTAAAACAAAAATTTTAAGCAATTCACGGCAGAAAAAAAAAGTCCATTTTGACATTTTCGTTTCAGTTGCAGTTTTCCAAGTTGCAATGGTGGATATTCAATATTCTAAACTGTATTCAAGCAACAAGCCCATTGATCTGCCCTCTTGATGACTCTGTTATATGTCATTGGGAAACAGTACCCCTCAGTGACACCCTCCACTTCTTAAGTTGCAATGATGTTCTTTGGGGGATTTTTACTGCACAAAGTTAGCTGAGATCATTTTCGTGCAACGTCTTGGCCCAGTGCTTTGGAGTTTTTTAAGCTGAGTGCAGTTTCTTTTAATAGTTAGATGAATAATTCAGGGTGGTTTGTGCGCTGCGTTTGTCATATCCAAGACACTAATGATAAAGCATGGGTTTGATATTTGACTCTGATTATGTTCCGATTACAGCGTTAGGTATTTCTTTTTCTCAACAGTCTTGCAGCAATTACTATAAGTGATCGTTGACCCCTATCTTCCAGAAGCTGTACTTTTTCTTGTAATCTTCCTTTATCGAAGATCTGATGATTAACAATTGCCCTTTTTGCTGTGATCTGTTTACCAGATTAAAAATAGTTGCTGGAGTGGGATTTAAACCCACAACCTTCTGTCGTAGAAGCAAGTGTGCTACCCACTGAGCCAGTTGTAGTTGCATAACACCATACTATGCTCAGGATGTCCCAAAGCGCTTCGCTGCCACTGATTTCCTTTTTGAAGTGCAGTCATTCTTGTTATGTGGGCAAATAAGAACATAAGAAATAGGAACAGGAGTAGGCCATGCGGCCCCTCGAGCCTGCTCTGCCATTTTATAATAAGATCATGGCTGATCCGATCATGGACTGAGGTCCACTTCCCTGCCCGCTCCCCATAACCCCTTATCTCCTTATCATTTAAGAAACTGTCTATTTCTGCCTTAAATTTATTCAATGACCCAGCTTCCACAGCTCTCTGAGGCAGCGAATTCCACAGATTTACAACCCTTTGAGAGAAGAAATTCCTCCTCATCTCAGTTTTAAATGGGCGGCCCCTAATTCTAAGATCATGCCCTCTAGTTCTAGTCTCCCCTATCAGTGGAAACATCCTCTCTGCATTCACCGTGTCAAGCCCCCCCATAATCTTATATGTTTCGATAAGATCACCTCTCATTCTTCTGAACTCCAATGAGTAGAGGCCGAACCTACTCAACCTTTCCTCATAATTCAACCCCCTCATCTCCGGAATCAACCTAGTGAACCTTCTCCTAACTGCCTCCAAAGCAAGTATATCCTTTCGTAAATATGGAAACTAAAACTGCACGCAGTATTCCAGGTGTAGCCTCACCAATACCCTTTATAACTGTAGCAAGATTTCCCTGCTTTTATACTCCATCCCCTTTGCAATAAAGGCCAAGATACCATTGGCCTTCCTGATCACTTGCAGAAAACAATTTGCCCAGAGCAAGGTACAACAAATAGCACAAGTGATACATGACTAATTCATCTGTTTTGATGGTGTTGGTTGAAGGATAGATACTTGCCAGACTACCACAAGGGCTCATTGTGCCATGGGGCCTTTAATGTCTATCTTGAATGGGTAGACATGACCTTGGTTTCATGGCTCATCTATAAAATGACACCTCGGGACTTGAGCACATAAATCTAGGCCGACACTCCACTGCAGTACTGAGGGAGCACTGCACTGTTGGAGGTGACGTCTTTTGGATGAGACGTTAAACCGAGGCCCCGTCTGCTCTCAGGTGGACGCAAAAGATCCCATGGCACTATTTCGTAGAAGAGCAGGGGAGTTATCCCTGGTGTCCTGGGCAATATTTATCCCTCAATCAATATAACAAAAACAGATGATCTGGTCATTATCACATTGCTGTTTGTGGGAGCTTGCTGTGCGCAAGTTGGCTGCCGCGTTTCCCACACTACAACAGTGACTACACTCCAAAAATACTTCATTGGCTGTAAAGCACTTTGAGACGTCCGGTGGTCGTGAAAGGCGCTATAGAAAGGCAAGTCTTTTCTTTCATGTTTTCTTCAAGAAAGCAGTTGGGAGATCCTATGAGAAAAGCAGTTAGTTGGAGAATCTCATGAGAGGAGGCAGTTTGAACACCTGCGTCTCATGAGTGTCGGGCAAACAAGTTAAAGTCGGAGGTGGTGCATTGTATCTCGAGTTTGGGACAATGAGGCTCCACAGATGAGGCAGACCAGGGTAGCAGATTTGGAGCTCAGGATGAATGTGAGAGGGAAGTTCAGAGAAGCAGTGACTATAGTGGTATAAATAGAGAAAGACTGGCACAGAAAGAAGTGTAACTTGATATGTTGATAGGATGAGACGAAGTAAGATGGAGCATAAACACCACCAAGTCCCGCTCACCTATCACCCCTGCAGCCATCACCACAGCATGCTGCCCACCACTATCTCAGCACAACCCCAGCCCGGCATGAGGTAGAAAAGGCCATCCGTCAGCTGAAGAATAACAAGGCATCAGGAGCAGATTGAAACCCCGCTGAAGCACTAAATCATGGCGGCGAAGCATGGATTCGTGACCTCATCTCTCTTATCTGGAAGGAGGGGAGCATGCCAGGGGATCTCAGAGACGCCGTAATCGTGACCATCTTTAAGAAAGGTGACAAGTCTGACTGCGGTAACTACAGAGCAATCTCCCTGCTGTCGGCCACAGGGAAAGTCATCGCAAGACTCCTCCTCAATCGTCTTCTCCCTGTGACTGAAGAGCTCCTCCCAGAGTCACAATGCAGATTCCGTCCACTCAGGGGTACAACGGACATGATCTTCACCGCGCGACACCTACAAGAGAAATGCAGGGAACAGCACCTTGTACCCGAGTCTCCGAGGGACTGCCTATGATGGTAGTGACCCATCACCCCTGTGCTCGCTGACCTACATTGGCTCCCGGTTAAGCAACGCCTCGATTTCAAAATTCTCATCCTTATTTTCAAATCCTTCCATGGCCTCACCCCTCCCTATCTCTGTAATCTCCTCCAGCCGCACAACCCCTCCGAGATGTCTGCGCTCCTCTAATTCTGCCCTCCTGAGCATCCCTGATTATAATCACTCCACCATCGGTGGCCGTGCCTTCTGTTGCCTAGGCCCTAAAGCTCTAGAACTCCCTCCCTAAACCTCCCCGCCTCTCTACCTCTCTTTCCTCCTTCAAGGCGCTCCTTAAAACCTACCTCATTGACCAAGCCCTGCCTTAATTTCTTCTTATGTGGCTCGGTGTCAAATGTTTTGTCTCATAATACTCCTGTGAAGCACCTTGGGACGTTTCACTACATTAAAGGCGCTATATCAATACAAGTTGTTGTTGCTGTTGTTGTTGGGCCGAATGGCCTGTTTCTGTGCTGTAAAATTCTATGTAATTCCAAATAACTATTCATGGCTGTTTCTTGCAGCTCCTGACATGGGAGGTGGAAGGCTGACCGGATTATTGAAGCTCGGTGACACAATATACCTGTTAGAATAAATAAGACTCAATCTGGCAGAAAGCCAGGGCTACTTGGGGAATTGAAATCCACTCATTCTCAGCTCCCAGACTAATATCTGTCAATATTTGCATTGGTGTATTAGAACAGTCAATAAGGACAACTGGCCCTTGTTGACTTAAGCCAATCTGGAGACTTGCAATGGAGTTGCCTTTCGGAAAGTAGTCCTGTGTGTAAAGCACACTTGATGTCATCATTATGCCATCGGCGCATCACCATTCCAGTAACCTTTCTTAATGAAAGCTTCTAATGCCATAATGCGTTTCCAACATCCAGGTGGCTCCCACAGGATTTCGTAGAAGTCAATTGCTTGACATGTTTACAATGACTGGTGCAATCTTTAGAGTCTCGCCTTGAGTTGGTCTGAGTAACAGAGGGGCATGTCAGTGCTGGGTAATGGAACACATTTTTATGCTTGCGTGGTCAGTGTCCTAATTAAGCACCTTAACCGTCAATGACTCCAGTCTGACATCTCCAAGTCTTACCATTGCACTGCACTCTGCTGAGGCACATCGGGAAGACAAACAAGATTAGAATGTAGAAACGTATAGAGATTTTTAACTTCAGTGTAGAGCTGTTCTCAGTCACACAGCCTCCCTTTCCCACAGTCTCTCCTCACTATCTCACTCATACTCTCTTTCACCCCCACTGCCTCACTCCCTCTCTTCCACTGTCTCTCACTCACTGTCTCTCTCCTACTGTCTCTCGCTCTCTCTCTCTCTTCCCCACTGTCTCACTCGCCCTCTCTCCCCTACTGTCTCTCACTCACACTCTCTGTCTCCCCACTCTCTCTCGCTCACTCTCTCTCCCTTCCTTTCTCTCCCCACCGCACTGTCTCACTCAAGCTTTCTTACCTCCCCACTTGCTCTTCTTCCACCACAGTCTCTCAGTGGCCCTCTCTCCTCTCACTGATCCTCACATACACTCTCTCTCTCCCCCACACTCTCTCGCTCACTCTCTCTCTCCCTCACTCACACTCTCTTTCTCCCCTACTCTCTCTTGCTCACTCTCTCCCTCACTCACACAATCTCTCTCTCCCTCACTCACACTCTCTCTCCCCCACTCTCTCTTGCTCACTCTCTCCCTCACTCACACACACTCTCTCTTGCTCACTCTCTCCCTCACTCACACATACTCTCTCTCCCCCACTCTCTCTTGCTCACTCTCTCTCCCTCACTCACACAATCTCTCTCTCTCCGCCACTCTCTCTTGCTCATACTCTCTCTCCCTTACTCACACACTCTCTCTCCCCCACTCTCTCTTGCTCACTCACTCTCCCTTACTCACACACTCTCTCTCTCTCCCCCACTCTCTCTTGCTCACCCTCACTCACACACTCTTTCTCCCCCACTCTCTCTTGCTCACTCTATCCCTCACTCACACACGCTCTCTCCCTCACTCACACACTCTCCCTCTCCCCTCACTCTCCCACACTCACACTCTCTCCCCTCACTCTCCCTCACTCACACTCTCTCCCTCACTCACACACTCTCTCTCTCTCTCTCACACACGCATACTCTCTCCCTCACTGTCTCACTCGTGTTCTCTCCCCTCAATGTCTCTCTCATGCCCCTCTCTCTCTCGCCCTCACTTTGTGTCACACACGCAGCACAATAGGAGAGTGAACTCGATCCAAATATACTCACTCGAAGTGTGAAATATCATCAGCTGTTCCTCAGAAGTGGCTGACAATTTTTGGCACACAGTTAGAACATAAGAACATAAGAAGTAGGAACAGGAGTAGGCCATTCAGCTCCTCGAGCCTGCTCCGCCATTCAATAAGATCATGGCTGATCTTCGACCTCAACTCCACTTTCCCACCCGATCCCCATATCCCTTGATTCCCCGAGAGTCCAGTAACGTATCGATCTCAGCCTTGAATATACTTAAAGACTGAGCCTCCACAGCCCTCTGGGGTAGAGAATTCCAAAGATTTACCACCCTCTGAGTGAAGACATTTCTCCTCATCTCAGTCCTAAATGGCCGACCCCTTATTCTGAGACTGTGATCCCTGGTTCTAGACTCCCCAGCCAGGGGGAAACATCCTCCCTGCATCTACCCTGTCAAGCCCTTTACGAATTTTGTATGTTTCGATGAGATCACCTCTCATTCTTCTGAACTCCAAAGAATATAAGAACATAAGAAATAGGAACAGGAGTAGGCCAGACGATAGTCTACCCAATCCCCCCATCCCAGGAATCAGTCTGGTGAACCTTTGTTGGCAAGTATATCCTTCCTTAGGTAAGGAGAGCAAAACCATACACAATACCCCAGGTGCGGTCTCACCAGGGCCCTATATAATTGCAGTAAGATGTCTTTACTCTTGTACTCAAATCCTCTTGTAATAAAGGCCAGCATGCCATTTGCTAGTTGATGGAGAATATTGGCCATCAGTAATCGTGTCGTGGTGTATTCCCATCCTGCTGTCCATACCCCAGCTTGTGCGTGTGTGGGAGGAATCAATAATGTTTTTCTTTCAGGCATGTGAGTTTTGCACACTACGTACCCTTCTCGACATTGCTTATGCTAGCTTGTTAATTGCTTGTCCATGTACTTACCCACTGTACAGTAAAGGACATATCAGTTTACATGGTCGATTGAGCCAAATGTTGTAATTAGCGAAAACTGTCTTGTAAAAACACGAGTGTATTCCCCACAGATTGCTGCATGTTTCATCGTCTCCCCCACGGTGCTGTGATGTTAATCTGCTTTCTTGCTGCATCAAAGCCCAATGGGTTACTACCGCTTTTTAAAAATTCATTCCGAGATGTGGGTGTCGCTGGCAAGGCTGGTATTTATTGCCCATCCCTAATTGCCCCTTGAGAAGGTGGTGGTGAGCTGCCTTCTTGAACCGCTGCAGTCCGTGTGGTGAAGGTGCTCCCACAGTGCTGTTAGGGAGGGAGTTCCAGGATTTTGATCCAGCGACGATGAAGGAATGGCAATATATTTCCAAGACAGGATGGTGTGTCTGGCTTGGAGGGGAACTTGCAGGTGATGGTGTTCCCATGCGCCTGCTGCCCTTGACCTTCTGGACGGAAGAGGTCGCGGGTTTGGGAGGTGCTGCTGAAGAAGCCTTGGCGAGTTGCTGCAGTGCATCTTGTAGATGGTACACACTGCAGCCACAGTGCGCCGGTGGTGGAGGGAGTGAATGTTGAAGATGGTGGATGGGGTGTCAATCAAGTGGGCTGCTTTGTCCTGGATGGTGTCGAGCTTCTTCGGTGCTTCAACTCTGTCTGGGCTGGTATCACGTCGAAGAGAAGCGGATTTGCTGTCCATACCTCTCTTTAATTTCCGCGAGTGCCCTGTTATTGACTACCTATCAGTGCCGTTATTATTGACTGAGTGTTATTATTGACGGAGTGTATTAGACAGTCTGCCACAAATTGATTGCCCGTACACTTCAGGGGTAGTACAACAACTTGCATTTACATAGCACCTTTAACATAGTAAAACATCTCAAGACGCTTCACAGGAGCGTTATCAGACAACATTTGACACCAAACCACATAAGGAGAAATTAGGGCAGGTGACCAAAAGCTTGGCCAAAGGGGTAGGCTTTAAGGAGGGTCTTAAAGGATGATAGAGAGGCAGAGAGATTTAGGGAGGGAATTCCAGAACTTAGGGCATGGCCGCCAATGGTGGGACGAAGGAAATCAGGGATGGGCAAGAGGCCAGATTTAGAGGGGTGCAGAGATCTCGAGCCCCAGCCCTTGCTGCAGCATTTAGCATTGCCTTGTGCCACAATAATCACTGATGTTGTGAAACCCTGCAATGCACATGTCTGTCATATTCATTATCGCCGCACTCAATCGATCCGAAACGGCTCTGTTTTAACTAAGATAAAACTGCCCCATGTATACGATAATCCTCATTCGAGCACTGCAGTGCATGTGCCAGATCTGATTGATGGGGAGTACCTCTTCAGCACTCCCTGCGCAGAGCTCTGCGACAGGGCGCTATCTCAGGAGCTGATGTGCTGGGCCCTCTTTGTCTTCTGTCCGTGCGCCCGAATTCCCGAAATGCGCTCTCCCAGCACACGAAGCTCGGCTACCGGCAGCGCTAAAACCACAAGCGTCCCGCTGTCACTTCCCAGGGCAGTCCAGGCCGTCACAGAGAGTCCAGCACTGACTCGAGGGAGAATGGCCAGTGCTTTTGGAACTGGCGTATTGATGGAGTGCTTCTGCAAGGGTCCGTGATCCGGTTACCATTTATCTGCATGAGGAGATAGTCGCGCTGCTTTTCGCTTGCCTTACAAAATATTAAATGGGAAGGGTTGGTCTCTTCAGCTTCTTTCATCCGTTCTTACTTTTGCACTTAAAGATTGGTAGCCGAAGCTCGGCCGGTAGCTGAGGGATAGCAATCTCATTCATCCATTGTTCCGCCCCTCTTACACTCGTACACCCAAACAGCAAAAGTGCAGGATTAGCTCCTCACATTTACTTTAGGTGTCAGCTATGGCTCAGTGGGTAGCACCCCTCTTTAAATCAGAAGGTTGTGGGTTCAAGTCCCACTCCAGAGACTTGAGCACAAAAATCCAGGCTGACACTCACAGTGTAGTGCTGAACTGTCGGAGGGGCTGTCTTTTGGATGAGACGTTAAACCGAGGCCCCGTCTGCTCTCTCAGGTGGATGTAAAAGATTCCATGGCACTATTTTAATAGAAGAGCAGGGGAGTTCTCCCTGGTGTCCTGGGGCCAATATTTATCCCTCAATCAACATCACTAAAACAGATTATCTGGTCATTATCACATTGCTGTCTGTGGGGGCTTGCTGTGTGCAAAATGACTGCTGTATTTCCTACATTACAACATAAGAATTCGGAACAGGAGTAGGCCATCTAGCCCCTTGAGCCTGCTCCGCCATTCAATAAGATCATGGCTGATCTGGCCGTGGACTCAGCTCCACTTACCCGCCCACTCCCCGTAACTCTTAATTCCCTTATTGATAAGAACAGTGACTACACTCCAAAAAGTACTTCATTGGATGTAAAGTGCTTTGGGAAATCCTGAGGTCATGAAAGGCGCTATACAAATGCAAGTTCTTTCTTTTTACTGGAACAGGTGCGCTTATTCGACTCACATGTTCCCTATTTCTCCCTCCCAACCATTACCACTGCAGTGAGCTGCAGAACAGACCAAGGGCCGGGACCTCAGGCATTTCTGCTGTGTTTGCCCCAGTACCACACCACACAGTGCATTTACCTACTGAAATGAGTTGCTTTTAACACCTTTTACATCCCAATCCCTATTGATGTCCTTGAAGAAGGTGCTTTGTGAGCTAAACCATGCTCATCGTGACTGATACTGAGCTGACACAGGGCCTCTGGCGGGTAAAGGATACCTGACAACTGGATAATTCAATGAGGACTTTAACAGAATAAAGAGTTATGAAACAATAAACAACAGACTTTTCAGTCAAAGTAATGTATCAGTGAGTGGGGTTAATGGGATTCCAGCAATAAATACCTACCTTCCCAGTGATCCTAATTGATTTCTAAACTAGTGCCTGTGGGTAAATTGCTCTCAAATCTATTTTTTGTCTCTGTGGAGAGAGCGGTGAAGCAGAGCAAAGCAAATGTTTTAAAAACCAGGCAGACTTTGTTACAGTGGGCACTTTGAATCATGCCGGATTATGATCTTAACGACTTCTAATGACATTCGTGTTCAAATCCCTGCATGGCCTCACCCCTCCCTACCTCTGTAACCTCCTCCAGCCCTTCATGAACTCCGCCTTCCTCCTATTCTGGCCTTTTGTCCATCCCTCACTTCCCTCGTCCAACCATTGGCAACTGTCTAGGCCCCAAGCTCCCTCCCTAAACCTCTCCGCCTCTCTACCTCTCTCTCCTCCTTTAAGACGCTACTTTAAAACCCACCTCTTTGACCAAGCATTTGGTCACCTGTCTTAATGACTTCTTCTTTGGCACGGTGTCAAATTTTGTCCGATTATGCTCCTGTGAAGCGCCTTGGGATATTTTACTATGTTAAAGGCGCTGTATAAATGCAAGTTGTTTATAGGAATGCATGGTGCCAGTGGCATTGGGGCTTCCAAGATGTACCTTGGATAATGTCTCTCCTTTTTTGGTTTCCTGTGCCCCATAACATACTCGGTTAAGAGGGCAGGCAGCTCGCCACCTCCCAGGCCTCTGCCAATGTCATCTTTGAATCAGACTTGGCAGACTGGTCAAGAGCTGCCCATGATGACACTTCCTCCTATTTCTTTACTCTAAGGCACAGGACAGGCACATCCAGGTGATAAATGTAGCCGAGACCAGGACGCACTGTGGACATGAATCACGTTGTGCTACTTCCTGAAGGAGTTCAGTCCAGATACTTTTTTTTCATTCATTCTTATCTGGAAATTCACCCAAGCAAGTGGGTGAGGGAAGAACAGGGAGGACACATTGGCTGTGGGAGAGAAGATACAGGAAGGCCAGAGGAAGCCATGTTTTTAAGAAGTATGGGATTCAGTGCCGGAAAGTGACCTGAGCCTCAGAAAATTTGCATGAGGGAGGCTCGGGCTAGCCCAGAGCTTCACAGTTTGAACTTACACAGAAAGACATGTCAGGTACATCCAAATTTACAGTTGAATACAACATCCTTTCTGTACCGTGAACAAAATAGGAAATATATTTATATAGAGGGACAAGGAGTAGAAAGATGTGTGACATTTTGGGATTTGGGACTATTTGATTCTGGAAGGACTTTTGTGTATTTTATATTTAAAGAAAGAAAGAAAGACTTGCATTTCTATAGCGCCTTTCACGGCAACCGGATGTCCCAAAGCGCTTTACAGCCAATGAAGTATAGTTGGAGTGTAATCACTGTTGTAATGTGGGAAACGCGACAGCCAATTTGCACACAGCAAGCTCCCACAAACAGCAATGTGATAATGACCAGATAATCTGTTTTAGTGATGTTGATTGAGGGATAAATATTGGCCAGGATACCGGGGAGAACTCACCTGTTCTTCTTCGAAATAGTGCCATGGAATCTTTTATGTCCACCTGAGAGAGCAGACGGGGCCTCGGTTTAACATCTCATCCAGAAAACAGCAGGCCCAACAGTGCAGTACTCCCTCAGCACTGCACTGGAGTGTCAGCCTAGATTTTTGTGCTCAAGTCGCTGGAGTGGGACTTGAACCCACAACCCTTTGGCTCAGTGCTACCCACCGAGCCACAGCTGACACTTAAATGAAGTAGTGGAGACAACGGGGGTTCTTTGGGACAGTCCAATAAACATTCACACCTATTTTCTTGTGGAAAAGTCAGCCTTTTCTCATTATAGGTTTTCTTCAATGCAATCCTGTCGAACTATAATTAAAAAAAGATGTTGCATTCACAACTATATTTTTGCATTCTGAGCGACAGCACACAGTGATTGGAAGAAACAATCTCATAAAGAACATAAGAAATAGGAGCAGCAGTAGTCCATATGGCCCCTTGAGCCTGCTCCGCCATTCAATAAAATCATGTCTGATCGTCTACCTCAAATGTGGGTTCAAGTTTCACTCCAGAGACTTGAGCACAAAAATCCATGCTGACACTCGGAGGGGTGCCGCCTTTCAGATGAGACGATAAACCGAGGCCCCATCTGCCCTCTCAGGTGGACATAAAAGATCCTATGGAACTATATGAAGAATAGCAGGGGAGTTATCCCAGGTGCCCTGGCCAATATTTATCCCTCATTCAACATAACAAAAACAGATTATCTGGTCATTATCACACTGCTGTTTGTGGGAGCTTGCTGTGCGCAACTTGGCTGCTGTGTTTCCCACATTACAACAGTGACTACACTTCAAAAGTACTTCATTGGCTATAAAGCGCTTTGGGGCATCGGGTGGTTGTGAATGGCGTTATAGAAATGCAAATCTTTTTTCTTTTATTCAACTCCACTTTCCCGCACTATCCCCATATCCCTTGATTCCCTTGGTGTCCAAAAATCCATCGATCTCAGCCTTGAATATATTCAAAGACTGAGCCTCCACAGCCCTCTGGGGCAGAGAATACCAAAGATTCACCACTCGCTGAGTGAAGAAATTCCTTCTCATCTCAGTCCTAAATGGCCGACCCCTTATTCTGAGACTGTGTGACCCCAAGTTCTCGACTCTCCAACCAGTGGAAACGGCCTCTCAGCTTCGACCCCGTCAAGCCCTCTATGAATCTTATACGTTTCAATGAGATCACCTCTCACTCTTCTAAACTGCAGAGAGTACAGACCCATTCTACTCAATCTCTCCTCATAGGAGAACCCTCTCATTCCAGGAATCAATCTAGTGAACCTTTGTGGCACCACTTCTAAGGCAAGTATATCCTTCCTGATGTAAGGGACCTCAGAGATGTCCTCCGAAAGCCAAAAGAGGTGAAAGGGAGCCGAGACGTTTCCCAACTCCTTACTGGGAAACAATTCACAGGGTGTAGCGAAGAGGCTGAATGCAGGTGTATGAGTTAATACGCTATTTGTTTTCTATCACTCTGTGTGAAGATAATGTCAAGCAGAAACTAATGATCCTTAACAAACAAAAAGAAACAGCCCGAAGCAAGGCAGGGGGAGAAAAGAAAATCAGCTACTCAATGAACTGGATTTACTGCTGAGTTCTTCAACCGATACAGTACTTTGACTGGTGGGACACTGAAGTGACCCGTTCACGCCGCTACATAAGTTCTACAAATTGAAGAGAGACAGAGTTCATTATATTTTAAAATTTGGATCTGTAATTAGATGGGCAGATGCATAAGGAGGGTCTTGCGGAATCACAGCTGCCTTCAAAAGCACTGGGAAATGCTGCCGAAATGCACAGCAGTTGTAGGCACTGCTTCCGATGCTTTGTGATCCCAATTACTAACAACTAGATGAGGCCTATATTCCCTAGAACGCAGAAGAATAAGAGGTGATCTCATTGAAATGCATAAGATTCTGAGAAGGATTGACAGGGTAGATGCTGAGAGGATGTTTCCCCCCGGGCTGGAAAGTCCAGAACCAGGGGTCACAGTCTCAGGATAAGGGGTCAGCCATTTAGGACTGAGATGAGGAGAAATTTCTTCACTCAGAGGTCTGTGAATCTTTGGAATTCTCTACCCCGAAGAGATGTGGCTACTCAGTCGTTGAGTATATTCAAGACAGAGATGGATTTTTGGAAACTAAGGGAACCAAGGGATATGGGGATAGTGCGGGAAGGCGGAGTTGAGGTCGAAGACCAGCAATGATCTTACTGAATGGCAGAACAGGCTCAAAGGGCCAAATGGCCTACTCCTGCTCCTATTTCTTATGTTCTTATGCAATTCCAAATCTTTTCACTGCTGGAGCGAAGTGTGGGGACACCATCATATCCATATGCTTACCCCTGAATATTAAGCTATCACTAAGGTTACCAGACGGATGTCGCTCGGGAGGAAATTACGCCCATCTGTCACACCAAGCTCCAAACCTCCTTCCCAGCATGCAGCTGTTTCTTAAATCATTCTAGCATGATTGGCTGCACTTCCCAGCAATGTGTTTCACATATTGATTACTCTCCTCAAAGGCCCAAAGAAACTTTCTATGTAATTCCTCTGATTTAGAAAGAGCGCCTGTCAGTGTATTTGTGAATCTCTTGGGCTGGGTGGATTACCATTCTTAGTCACACTGTTGAAAGGCAATGTAAAAAGTGATACCCGACCACATCCACACAGAGAGGGAGGGGAAAATAAGAGGAGGTAGGTCACGTTCGGGGTCCTTGAGTGCACTTCCTACCAAGGCAGTTACAAAGCAACCTTGGCAAAGGCAAAATGGCAAAATATCGCCGTTCCTTCATCGTCGCTGGGTCAAAGTCCTGGAACTCCCTCCCTAACGGAACTGTGGGAGTACCTTCACCACACGGACTGCAGCGGTTCAAGAAGGTGGCTCACCATCATCTTCTCAAGGGGCAATTAGGGATAGGTAATAAATGCTGGCCTTGCCAGCGGCGCCCACATCCCGTGAATGAATTTTAAAAAGTACGTCATGTAATTTGGGCCATGTTACTTGGGGCCATATACTTGGGACCTTGTAACTTGAGACCATGTTACTTGGGGCCATATACTTGGGACCTTGTAACTTGAGACCATGTTACTTGGGGCCATATACTTGGGACCTTGTAACTTGAGACCATGTTACTTGGGACCTTGTAACTTGAGACCATGTTACTTGAGACCATGTTACTTGGGACCATGTTACTTGGGGCCATGTTACTTGGGACCTTGTTACTTGAGACCATGTTACTTGAGACCATGTTACTTGGGACCATGTTACTTGGGACCTTGTAACTTGAGACCATGTTACTTGAGACCATGTTACTTGGGACCATGTTACTTGGGGCCATGTTACTTGGGACCTTGTTACTTGAGACCATGTTACTTGAGACCATGTTACTTGGGACCATATTACTTGAGACCATGTTACTTGGGACCATGTTACTTGGGGCCATGTTACTTGGGACCATGTTACTTGGGGCCATGTTACTTGGGACCATGTTACTTGAGACCATGTTACTTGGGACCATGTTACTTGAGACCATGTTACTTGGGACCATGTTACTTGAGACCATGTTACTTGGGGCCATGTTACTTGGGGCCATGTTACTTGGGACCTTGTTACTTGGGGCCAGGCTACTTGGGGCCAGGCTACTAACATGCTCCAGCTCTATGTCCCATCTTGCACTCTCCACTCTTCGAAATCTAAACTCTTGGCCCTCTGCTTTGCCACATGTCAGCTATCACATTCCCGTGCACTGGCATTGTCTTCCTTGTCTTGCTTTACCTTTCCTCACGAAAGCCTGCTTAAAACCGACTTGTTTGACTTGGGCTTTGCTCACAATTCCTGTCCAGCATCTGATTTCTTCCTCCACACCCACCCTTCCGACACGGTCTGAAGTTAAGTGACTTGTGATGTTCTCACCATGTTAAAGGCAATGTCAGAATACTGGGAGCGGCAGCATAGTGGTTATGTTACTGGACTAGTAATCCAGAGGTGTGGACTGATGATTCAGGGACATGAGTTCAGGTCCTACCACACGGATTTGAAGAATTTAAATTCAATTAAATAAATCTGGATGTATAAAAAAAAAGCTAACGTCAAATGTTGACCATAAAACTACCAGATTGTCATAAAAACCCATCTGGTTCACTACTGTCCTTCAGGGATGGAAATCTGCCGTCCTTACCCGGTCTGGACAAAATGTGACTGCAGACGCACAGCAATGTGGTTGACTCTTAACTGCCCTCTGAAATGGCCTAGCCAGCCACTCAGTTGCTCAAGAAGGCGGCTCACCACCGCCTTCTAGGGCAATTAGGGATGGGCAATAAATGCTGACTTTGCCAGCGACAATGAATAAAAGTAAGTCTTGATTGTTATTCAGAGCGTGAAGCATGGCGTGTCCTGAGTTATCTCAACAATGAGGATGTAATTGCTGCCATGAAGCACTCCAGGGTATCTACATTTTATTTGATGAAATATCTGCTAGAAACTTCCTCGAGATGCATTTATTCAGTTGTAAATGTCGCTTTTGACTGATAACATTTGTCAGTACAAATGTTGACAACCAGTACTTGTAATTGGTACATGATGATGCTTGCACTGACAGCAAAGCTGTGAACGAGTTTAATTGGCGGGGGTGGGGGGGGGGAGTGGTTGTCAGCAGCACTGACACGATAACCATCGCAGCAGTCGTGCGTCATGGTTGAACACTTTAAAAATTGCATCGGAAGCTGACCTGGTGGTGTTATGGGTCTCACTTCTGACCTCTGACCTCAACTGGCAGCCACAAAATGGCCGCTGAAGCTGGTTTCCAGAGGATCAATGGGCAATTTTCCGACTGTGAGTCCCACCACTGAAATCTGGAGTAGGTGGAGAGCATGGGAGAGAAATTGGAAAAAGTCGCGAATTGTTAGAGGAGGATTTTATAATTGGAAAGAAAAGGTCAAGTCAAATGTGAAGCAAAAGAGAATGACAAGAAAAGATGACAAGCGAGCAAAAATAACGTTCTTTATTATGTTTAAAGTAAAAGTATTTGAAGTGGTTATTGTAGTGGATAATGGCTCGGAATTTGCAGTCAGTGGCAAAGCACAGGCTTTCGTCGCTGTCCTCGAAGTAAGCTTCACACAAAGATCTCACAATCTCTGTGTCGAGAACTTCAGGTTTTCCAGCATGTAATTCAAATCAACGGCATATAGGGGAATCCCATAGTGCGAGCTGCTATGATGTCAACCATCTGTCTAAGCAGCCAACCAAAAGGCAGAATTCTCGCAAACCACGAACCAGGAAGTGGGCAAGCTCTTAAAATTCCAGCTTCTTAAAAATGTTAGAGAGAGCAAGACAAAGACTGGGGCTTTTACATGGGGAAATGGCAAACCTGAAATAAAGATGGACAAACTTGAAAATAAATTTTAAGAAATGGCTTTATAATTTTAATTTTTATTAAAATGGTTAAATTTGACACTGCACATATTTTCAGGCCCATAACCTTTGTTTACCAACAATAACGCTGTCAAAACCCCAGTTACACCTAATTTGTTTGGGTCTAACTTTTAGTGGGGAATTTAACAGCGTACTTACTGCGGAAGAGCTGAAGTTTACGTCCTGAAAATAGAACTTCCCCAAGACGGCCTGAGTCAAATAAGACATGGAGGTCAGAGCAGGAGAAAGCTAAAAGCTTACTACAAGACACTGAGGCTCAGCAGTCAAATTTGTAAAATTGTAATCCTAAGTAATCTTTTGAAATATTATGTCAATACCTTGCTTCTAAAAAAAGGGGAAGCAACATAATGTATGCACCATGCTCACAGGTTTATAGAGCTGTTGAGTTGTGAGTGGCTGAACGTAATGTTCACAAGACTCAATAAAACCCCAGCCAGTTGGGTTCAGGAGATCCACGATGAGGCAGGTGGTTGTGAGCCTGGTGGATGAACCGGTAATGTGTCGTGTGATTGTTAAACCTTTGTTAATTAACCAACTAGTTCTCAATAGCAATGTGTTGCTCTGGTTTCTTAAGCAAAGAACCCGTGAAGCAAATACATTACTACTGGCATGCATTCAATTCTGAAGTTGTGGTCAGTTTCAACGATGAAATGACAGCGAATGCTGCCAGTTCACTGACATCAGGACCGCAAATTCCAGGCCATTATTGGTAAAGGTAGTTTTATCAAGAAAAACACTGGCTGGGCCAGGGAGGTTGGAACATCTTGGAGCTAAGGATCAAGATTCTTGTCATAATCGAAATATTAAAGGGGCCCTTCCGAGTGCTCCCTCGATGGCTCTGATGTTAAATGCGCTACTCGGTGTGTTACTGACCCTTACATAGCAAGACAGTCCCAGGCTCTGAGCTAAGGCAACAGCTAGGGTGGGCATAACCTGCCCCTGCACAGGAGGAGCGAAGGATCAAGCAGATCCCCTTAGTTAAGGACGGATATACTTGCATTGGAGGCAGTTCAGAGAAGGTTCACTCGGTTGATTCCTGAGATGAAGGGGTTGTCTTATGAAGAAAGGTTGAGCAGGTTGGGCCTCTACTCATTGGAGTTTAGAAGAATGAGAGGTGATCTTATTGAAATGTATAGGATTTTGAGGGGGCAGGACAGGGTAGTTTAGCGCTCCACTTCCTTCCGGGGGCGGATGCCGCGCGGGGGGCCCTCCCTCAATTAAAGGGAAGGGCCCACGCTGCTGACTGCAAAAGGAAAAGGGACCTACCTGGACCACTGGGGAGCGGGGGTGCTGCGCGATCAGTCCGACACTCAAGCAGAGCGCCGGTCTGAGCGATCGCAGCCACGACCCCGCAAAGAAACCGCATCAGGAGCGGCAACCACAAGGTAAGCTTTTGAAATTTTACATTGGCCACCTCGCCTTTAATCATCGCCCCGGTAACGGCCGCCCTATCCGCGCCTCCTGCAGCTGCCAGTGTTTTCGCCCGCTGCTGCTACAGGGAGACAAAGTTTATTTAGGGTTCGGGGTGCTACTGGGGCGATGCACACAGTGATGATGTCACGTTCTCCGGGCGCAAGAGATCGGGCCGCAACGCCGTAGCGCTGCCACTGAACTCCCACCCAAAATGGCGGGAGTTGTTAACGGCGCCGTGCCTGGTCGCCCCCAGGGGGGGCTAACAGGAGGTGCAAAGGAGCCCAATTTCGACCCCTTAGCGTCCAAAAATCTATGTATCTCAGCCTTGAATTTACTGAACGACTGAACAACCACAGCCCTCTGGGGTAGAGAATTCCAAAGATTTACTAACCCTCTGAATGAAGAAAGTGAAGAATTTGAAATGAAACAATGTGTACTTTACAATGCTTCATTTTAGTTTAATTCAATTGAGTGCAGAATGAAAGGCATTATTGCTTCAAAGCTTATCGGCCTTTTTATTTGAAATGTTATTAAAAATTAAGCACCAGACGTAATGATGAAGCGACTTACACAGCAGAGGCCTAAAATCCTGCTGAGTTAATGTTCCTTTTTTTTCAATAAAGATGTTAATGAAAGAGAATTAGATGTTCACATCTGAGAGCAAACTGATGGTGCAATTTACGGATTTTGGATTGATACGGACTGTACAGGTTTCTGATGGATACCATTCCAAACTTGTGACTGCAATTGATGTTCTGAGGCTAAGATTACAAAGACAAATGGCAGTAATTTGATCTGATCTTAATTGGCATAAACAAGTTCTAGAATTCACTACCTTCCTTCCCGTTAATGTAGCAGAGACATTTTTAGTCAATTGATGGATGGGGCAATTCAGTGTTGTTTTAATTGCTATAATGTAATCTGGGACTGGATGGCACAGTGGGTAACGCTCACACTCTTTTCACCTCACAGTGTCAGCCGTGGCTCAGTGCTCGCCCCCGAGTCAGAAGGTTGTGGGTTCAAGTCCCACTCCAGGGACTTGAGCACAAAAGAATCTAGGTTGTCACTCCAGTGCAGTGCTGAGGGAGTGCTGCACTGTTGGAGGTGCTATCTTTCGGATGTTAAACCCAGGCCCCGTCGGCTCTCTCAGGCGGACGTAAAATATACCATGGCACTATTTCGAAGAAGAGCAGGGGAGTTATCCCCAGTGTCCTGGCCAATATTTATCCCTCAATCAACATAACAAAACAGATGATCTGGTCATGATCACATTGCTGTTTGTGGGAGCTTGCTGTGTGCAAATTGGCTGCCACCTTTCCCACATTACAACAGTGACTACACTTAAAAAAGTACTTCATTGGCTCCATTAACCAGTCCAGGCAGCGGGCGGTCGAGGGGGTCGTTCAGCCCGACTGCCTGCCTCTCTTCCGCGGCTACGTTAACGCCAGGGTGTCCCTGGAGATGGAGCACTCGTACACTCGTGGCCTTCCGCGAGAGGTGGGCACCGGAGGGACTGGAGTGCATCATTTCCACAGGGAACAGAATTTTAATTTAATTTGTCAAGATTCCCTTTAATATTTATTTGTTAATTTGTGGCTGCCCTTAAAAAATGGGCACTTGGCTTAAAGTTATAATTAAAATAGTTGTAGAGCCATTGCATTGTGAGTGGCTTAGCCAGTCACGTGATGTTCACAAGACTCATTAAACCCCAGCCAGTTGGGTCTTGGTCATCCTCAATGGGGCAGGTGGTTGTGAGCCTGGTGGATGAACTGGTAACGTGTCGTGTGATTGTTAAACCTTTGTTAATAAACCAACTCGTTCTCAATAGCAATGTGTTGCTATGAATTTTTAAGCAAAGATCATCATCATAGGCAGTCCCTCGGAATCGAGGAAGACTTGCTTCCACTTTTAAAATGAGTCCTTAGGTGGCTGAACAGTCCAATACGAGAACCACAGTCTCTGTCACAGGTGGGACAGATAGTCGTTGAGGGAAAGGGTGGGAGGGACAGGTTTGCCGCACGCTCTTTCCGCTGCCTGTGCTTGATTTCTGCATGCTCTTGGCGATGAGACTCGAGGTGCTCAGCGCCCTCCCAGATGCACTTCCTCCACTTAGGGCGGTTTTTGGCCAGGGATTCCCAGATGTCAGTGGGGATGTTGCACTTTATCAGGGAGGCTTTGAGGGTGTCCTGGTAACATTTCCTCTGCCCACCTTTGGCTCGTTTGCCGTGAAGGAGTTCCAAGTAGAGCGTTTGCTTTGGGAGTCTTGTGTCGGGCATGTTGACGATGTGGCCTGCCCAGCGGAGCTGGTCAAGTGTGGTCAGTGCTTCAATGCTGGGGATGTTGGCCTGGTCGAGGATGCTAATGTTGGTACGTCTGTCCTCCCAAAGAACACATGAAGCAAATACATTACAATAGCCACAAACGGCATTGTGCCTTGGAGCCCACACATGCAGTGGTAACATTTTCAATCATTGCATCTCAATGACCAATAATGCTTGATGAATGAGATAAAAGGCAATTTCTTTTCACAGAAACAAATTGCCCCTGTTTTCTGGGCCTATCTTCTGCAATATTAAATACACAATCTTGAAGTCAGAAGTCGAGGTTATAGACAAAATGTACGTCAGGAAATTGCAGTGATGTTCTGTAGTTGGCCAGTAAGAATGGCTTGAAGTAATAAGGCCTCTAATATCAAGTGAGAAAGCACTGGTGGAAATTGTGCCTGGGTTCTCGAACGTCTTTAATCTTGAAACACCTCAATAGGTGCTGATGTACTCAGTAAGTGTTGATGTAGGGCCGGCTAAGTGGTATTTTCTCTCTATTGTGTCTGGGAAGATTTGGTAGCCCGAGTGATCTGAAAAGCAGCTCTTGATGCTGTCTAAATGATGCACTCTCCTCCGTGAACTCAGTCTGGGGAACTTGTGAATTTGTTTTTCATTTAACCCCCTTGCAGTCCTCCCTTGCATGTTTTTACTTTGGGACTGACAATTCGATACTTCTCAGATTTTCACTCTTGACACCAAAAAAAAGTGTTCGTACAGTATATTCATTGACCCACGTCTGAACATGACGTCCACTGGCATTTTAAGTTACAAAATGGCCGTTTTACCACAGGATTGCATAACATTTGCGCCGCCCACCAACAAATCAGATGACCAGGGATTGGATGAACACGCCACAATGGTCAGGGTTGCTATCCCCCCCCCACCCCCTGAATATTACTATATATAAAACACACAGGGGGAGAAATTCCCCAGTGCCCCGATTGGGGGCTGTAACCAAGGCGAGGTGGGACTTCTGCCCCGCGAGTGCAAGTTGGCCCAGTTCGCGACCCGCGAGGCTGGCACTGACACCGCTCGCAGTAGCCTCGCGGGGCGAAATCCACCGCGGGGCAGAAAGGGGTCGCCGCGCACGCCGATGATGTCATCGGTGGCTCGGGGCGCTACCAGCGGGGCGCAGCGCTATCGTGGCAGCGCCTATGCTAACTCCCGCGCAATTTGACAGGAGCCGGTAGCGCCCCCCCAAAGGCACTAACGGGCGCCGCAAAAAGGGGCAATTTCAACCCCACAATCTTTATTGCCCAAGTCTCGTCTTAATTACCGAGCACTTATTTGCTCACTGTTATTGTGGATGGTAGGATGACTAAAACAAGCAGCTTGCTTATACCAAAAGGCATTGTAGAGGTTCACCTTTTTCAATAACTCTCTCTCAGGACTCCAATCAGTTTTCCTTAGGCTTAAAGGCCCGATGAAAAGACTCTCATTGGAGGAGTAACAACTACCCTCTCAGGCTTCACCTGTCATTGTGCTGAGACTCAAACTCCTGAAGTTCCATTATTGATGGCAAATTATAGACTTTGCTTCCAGTGTGATGGATTAGGCATTTCAGGATTATAAGAACTTGGAAGTGTGAAATGCTGTCAAAGTTGTTAGGAATAAATTGCTAGACAAAAAAAGACGACGGTCCAGCCAGTTCGCCTTCTACCATTCTGGTAGTCGCATGATGCAACGATAATGAGGTTGTTGACTGATCACAGCAATCAACCTCGATCAATGAGTCTACAACAGACCCAGACATGGCACGGGAAAACGCCAGTGGTGGAGAGCTTTGGGAACCACAGGTCCACAGTTACCTGTTCTTCCCAAGCACGCTACACACACCACATGTCGCGTGTCAGCTGTGGCTCAGTGAGCAGCTCTCTCACCTCTGAGTCAGAAGGTTGTGGGTTCAGGTCCCGCTCCAGAGACTTGAGCACATAAATTTCGGCTGACACTTCAGTGCAGTACTGAGGGAGTGCTGCACAGTCGGAGGTGCCGTCTTTCGGATGAGACGTTAAACCGAGGCCCCGTCTGCTCTTACGTGGATGTAAAAGATCCCATGGCACTATTTCGAAGAAGACCAGGAGAGTTATCCCTGGTGTACTTGCCAATATTTGTCCCTCAATCAACATCACTAAAACAGATTATCTGGTCATTATATTGTTGTTTGTGGGAGCTTGCTGTGTGCAAATTGGCTGCTGCGTTTCCTGCATTACAACAGTGACTACACTTCAAAAGTACTTCATTGGCTGTAAAGTGTTTTGGGACTTCCTGAGATCATGAAAGGCGCTATAGAAATGCAAGGCTTACTTTCTTTTCTCAAATAACAATCCCAAAATGTTATTTTCTGAAAGAAATCGATCTGCTTGTTCTACATAATAGGCCTATAAAATTCGACAAACTGCTCAATCAATATTTATGATATTTGTCACTATGTTGTGCTAAATTGCTCACAGACAACCCTTAATCGAAAGGAATTCATAAGGAAAGGAAGGGGTCATTTGTCTTTCATTGGTCTGGGGACCAGTAGTATGCATTTCATGCAAATAGAAACTACTGCTTTTGTGCAGGAGATTCCATCATGTCACAAACACGGAACATTTCTGTATCTTATTATTGTGTTCCTAACACAGATGAGACTGCATACAGGGAGGTTAAAGTAACAGTGACCTCATTCTTTATTAAGACACTTCAGAGTCGGGAACAGGTCTTAGAGCCGGCTTATATAGAGTGCTCCCAAGGGATGCTGGGATCCCTTGGGACTTCAGGGAATGCACTCCCTGGTGGCGGAACATGGGAGTGCATGCTTTACAGATACACATCACTCCCCCACAAAGTCAAAGTGAAAACTATTTACAAGGTGAGGCGGTTGGGAGCCTTTCTTTCCCTGGTGGACCGCCTCGGTACAAATGTCTGTTCTGGTGTGTTGGCTGTACCCTCACTGGGCTGGCGTGTTGTTGGCCCTGCAGGGCTGCTGGGTGAACCTGGCCTTGCTGGGCTGTTGGGCGTGATGGGTTCGATTTCCTGGTCCGGAGTGGTGTCGTTGATCCTTTGGGTGTGTGTTGTGGGCTCGAAAAAGGTGGTGTCTGCTGTGGGTTGTTCAGGGCAGTCTGTGAACCACAGCCTCATTTGGTCCAGGTGCTTTCTGCAAATTTGTTCATTGTCTAGTTTGACTACAAACACCTTACTCCCTTCTTTAGCTATCACCGTGCCCGCGATCCACTTGGGACCATGTCCATAGTTTAGCACATACACAGGGTCATTCAGATCAATTTCCCGTGACACAGTGGCGGACCGTCGTTTACATTTTGTTGTTGCCGCCTGCTCTCTACCTGATCATGCAGGTTGGGGTGAACCAGCGAGAGTCTGGTTTTAAGTGTCCTTTTCATGAGTAGCTCAGCCGGGGGCACCCCTGTGAGCGAGTGGGGTCTCATGCGGTAGCTGAGCAGTACTCGGGACAGGCATTTTGGAATGAGCCTTCTGTGACTCGTTTAAGACTCTGTTTGATTGTTTGTACTGCCCGCTCTGCCTGCTCATTGGAGGGTGGTTTAAACGGGGCCGAGGTGACATGTTTGATCCCATTGCGGGTCATGAATTCTTTAAATTCGGCACTGATGAAACATGGCCCGTTGTCACTGACCAGTATGTCAGGCAGGCCATGGGTGGCAAACATGGCCCTCAGGCTTTCAATGGTGACGGTGGCGGTGCTTCCCGACATTATTTCACATTCAATCCATTTTGAAAAAGCATCCACCACCACCAGGAACATTTTACCGAGAAACGGTCCCGCATAGTTGACATGGATCCTCGACCATGGTCTGGAGGGCCAGGATCACAAACTTAGTGGTGCCTCTCTGGGCGCGTTGCTCAACTGAGCACACACACTGCATTGCCGTACACAGAACTCTAAGTCAGAGTCGATACCGGGCCACCACATGTGGGATCTGGCTATCGCTTTCATCATTACTATACCCGGGTGTGTGCTGTGGAGATCCGAGATGAACGTCTCCCTGCCCTTTTTGGGAAGCACTACGTGATTACCCCATAACAGGCAGTCTGCCTGAATGGACAGCTCGTCCTTTCGCCGCTGGAACGGCTTGATTAGCTCTTGCATTTCAACGGGGATGCTCGCCCAGCTCCCATGCAGTACACAGTTTTTTACTCGGGACAGCAGAGGATCTTGGCTGGTCCAAGTCCTAATCTGGCGGGCCGTGATAGGTGATTTATCATTTTCAAATGCTTCCATGACCATCAACAAGTCTGCGGGCTGCGCCACCATCAACAAGTTTGCAGGCTGCGCCATTTCCACCCCCGTGGTAGGCAATGGTAGCCGACTGAGAGCGTCCACACAGATCTCGGTGCCTGGTATAGTTATACACTGATAGCGTGAGTGCCCACCTTTGCATGAGGGCTGAGGCATTCGTATTTATCCCCTTGTTTTCAGCGAACAGGGATATGAGGGGCTTGTGATCGGTTTCCAGCTCAAATTTGAGGCCAAACAGGTACTGATGCGTTTTCTTTACCCCGAACACACATGCTAATGCCTCTTTCTCAATCATGCTGTAGGCCCTCTCGGCCTTAGACAAGCTCCTGGAGGCATAGGTGACAGGTTGCAACTTCCCCACAATGTTAGCTTGTTGTAATACACACCCGACTCTGTACGATGACGCATCACATGCTAGCACAAGTCTTTTGCACGGGTTATACAATACAAGCAGCTTGTTGGAGCATAAAATGTTTCTGGCTTTCCCAAAAGCAATTGGTTGTTTTTTTCCCCATACCCAGTTCTCACCTTTACGCAATAACACATGTAGGGGCTCTAAGAGGGTGCTTAACCCCGGTAGGAAGTTACCAAAATAGTTGAGGAGTCCCAGGAACGACCGCAACTCCGTGACGTTCTGTGGCCTGGGCACATTCCTGATAGCCTCTGTCGTGGCGTCTGTGGGCCGAATGCCGTCCGCCGCGATCTTTCTCCCCAAAAACTCCACTTCTGTTGCCATGAAGACACATTTCGACCTCTTCAGCCGCAGCCCTGCGCGTTCCAGTCGCTGGAGGACCTCCTCCAGGTTTTGTAGGTGCTCGACAACGTCCCGACCCATGACCATTATGTCATCCTGAAAAACCACCGTGAGTGGTACCGACTTGAGTAGGCTCTCCATGTTTCTCTGGAAGATCGCTGCAGCCGACCGAATTCCAAATGGGCATCTGTTGTAGATGAACAGTCCCTTGTGCGTGTTGATGCAAGTGAGGCCCTTCGAAGACTCCTCCAGCTCCTGCGTCATGTAGGCCGAAGTCAGGTCGAGCTTGGTGAACGTCTTGCCTCCTGCCAGCGTCGCAAATAGGTCGTCTGCCTTAGGTAGCGGGTATTGGTCCTGTAGTGAGAAATGATTAATAGTTACTTTATAATCGCCGCAAATCATGACCGTGCCATCACATTTGAGTACTGGAACAATCGGGCTGGCCTACTCGCTGAATTCCACTGGGGAGATGATGCCCTCGCGTTGCAGCCTGTCCAGCTCGATTTCCACTCTCTCCCTCATCATGTGAGGTACCGCTCGCGCCTTGTGGTGAATGGGTCGTGCCTCTGGGACCAAGTGGATCCACACCTTCGCCCCTGAAAAGTTTCCAATGCCTGGCTCAAAAAGGGAAGGAAATTTGTTAAGAACCTGGGCACATGAGGCCTCATCGACATGTGATAGCGCTCGGATGTCACCCCAGTTCCAACGGATTTTGCCCAGCCAGCTCCTTCCAAGCAGTGTGGGGCCATCGCCCGGGACAATCCAGAGTGGCAGTTCATGCACCGCGCCCTCGTAGGTGACCTTGACCATGGCGCTGCCCAGGACAGTGATGAGCTCTTTGGTGTACTTTCTCAGTTTCGTGTGGATGGGGCTCAGGGCTGGTCTGAATGCCTTGTTGCACCACAGTCTCTGAAACATCTTTTTACTCATGATGGATTGGCTAGCGCCAGTGTCCAGTTCCATGGCTACGGGTAAGCCATTCAATTTTACATTTAGCATTATAGGTGGACATTTCGTCGAAAATGAAAATGTGTGCACCATGTGTACTTCAACATCTGCCTCCTCTCTCTGGGGCTCGAAATTGCTTTGATCCACCGTGGACCGATCTTCCTCTGCCACGTGGTGGTTAGCAGGTTTTGCAGAGCTTGCAAGCTTGTTGGAGGTGCCCCATTGTTCCACAGCTCTTGCAAACATACCCTTTGAAGCGGCATGAATAGGCTGAATGGAAGCCTCCACAATGTCAACAAGGTATGAATTGCCTTGCATTCATCCTTTGTTGGGGATTCTGAGTCATCTAGGTCACCTGAGGCCTGCTGGCAGAGATGAAAACAACAGCAACTTACATTTATATAGCGTCTTTAACATAGAAAAATGTCCCAAGGCGCTTCACACGAGTGTTATCAAACAAACTTGGACACTGAGCCACATAAGGAGATATTAGGACAGGTGACCAAAAGCATGGTCAAAGAGGTAGGTTTTAAGGAGCGTCTTTAAAGGAGGGGAGAGAGGTGGAGAGGGTTTCGGGATGGAATTCCAGAGCTTGGGGCCCAGGCAACAGAAGGCACGTAACGTTGGAAATTGGGGATGTGCAAGAGGCCAGAATTGGAGGAGCGCGGATATCTGGCAGGGTTGTCGGGCTGGAGGAGGTTACAGAAACAGGAAAGGAAAACGAGATAAAAACAGAGCTGCCTTTTCCCAACCCAGTGAGCGCCCAACAATAGAACAATTCACACATCCTGCTGTATCACTTTGGGTTTAAAGTCACAATGTAGACGCAGGGATCAGGGAGAGATAACTCGACTGGCTTTGATAGCGCGAAGAACTGTTCACGGTACCCTGACTCACCCCCGCGCTGCAGCAAATCCTGTTTATAATGCGATGTGCGGAAGTAAATTTGATACGTTGTCTTATCTGTAAATGGATTTAAACCTTTGATGTATGTTTTTTTTTTAAAGTGTTTCATCTGTCGCACATTTGTGCCGGCTTTCACGGTAGTTTTTGTAAAAAAAAATTTAAAAAATTTTGCAGTTAGAACTCTGTGACCTGGGTCCTTGGGGAAGTATTGACAAGGGTACATTACACTGCAAAATCTAGTCAACAACCTTTCGCCCTTACACGCAGATTTATTTTCAGCCAAAAAAAAGTCATTTGCTTCTCAATGGAAGCCATTTGCCGGTGAGGGTAAATGATGACGCTGTCATGCACTAAATAACCTAATAAGAAGCACAGCTCCTTTCTTTATCTAGACTGAAGACACAGTAGCACAGGGACGGAGCAGAACAGTGTATTGTAGCGTTATCTCCTCATCTCCATCATTTACTTTTACATCCAGCCCAGAAAGATGAGTTGAAAGCGCCGTACCTGCGATGGCTGTTAGAAGCTCGTTTCACAAAATGACTTTAGTCATTTGTAATCCTGTTTGTCTCTAGCTAGCTCATACCAGAACCCAGCCCTCAACCTTTGCAGTCCCACTGAGGGAAATATTAACTCACTGAGGTGCAATGAGGATACTCTGCACAGTCACTTCCCTCACTCCTTCCTTACTCCTTCCCCACCTCCCTCACTTCTTCCCCACCCCCTCACTCCTTCCTCACTCCTTCCCCACCTCCCTCACTCCTTCCCCAACTTCCTCCCTCCTCCCTCATTCCTTCCCCACCTTCCTCCCTCCTCCTTCACTGCTTCCTCACTCCTTCCCCACCTCCCTCACTCCTTCCTTACTCCTTCCCCACCTCCCTCACTCCTTCCCCACCTCCCTCACTCCTTCCCCACCTCCCTCACTCCTTCCCACCTACCTCACTCCTTTCCCACTTCCCTCACTCATTTCCCACCTCCCTCACTCCTGACCCACCTCCCTCACTCCCTCCCCACCTATCTCTCTCGCGGAGGTTTGTGGGGTCTGGATCCCTCCCCACATCCGCCATAGAGCCCATCGCTTCCCAGCCATAAACCAGGAGAGGACAGAGAATATGGTGACAACGGAGAAATAAAGAACCAAATGACAATAGATGACCATTACTGACATAACCTATTATTCTTGATTTATTGAATTAACTAACTTTAAATTCCCCAAATACCATAGTGAAATTTGAACTCATCTCCAGATCATTGGGCCAGGCCTCTGGATTACTCGCTACTGTGCTACTGTCCCATGGGTGCATCATCATAGAATGATACAGTTCAGAAGGAGGCCATTTGGCCCATCGTGCCTGTGCTGACTCTTTGGCAGAGCGATCCAATTAGTCCCACTCTCCTGATCTTTCCCCATATCCTACCCATAAGGGAAGAGGTCTTCAATCTGGCTTGAATCAAATTTGAAAATACAATTCTGCAAATGGGGACAGTGTGGGGGCGAAATTGCCCCTTTTTATAGCCCCATTAGTGCTGCTGGAGGGCGCAAGGCAGTTTTCGCCCGAGGGAGGGAGAGCTTGCCTGGGAGTCTACGGGGGCACTACCACAGCAACAGTTAATGCCCCGGGCCGTCACGCAACCAGTGGTGACATCAACGGCATGCACGGCGACCCCTCACTGCCCCATGCCGACCCCTTAACAAACCCCGTGGGCTGTGAGGCTGGTGTGGGTGATGATGGCGGCCCTAGCGTGGTCCGGGCCACCAGCGGAGGCCATTGGAGACCGTGCAGAGTCCCCTTTAATCGATGTCCCAGTCGTGCCCCCGGGACCCGCCCCCAAAGGAAGTGGAGCGCCGGAGATAGCGCTCCGCTTCCTTTGAGGGGCGGTAAGGGCAATTTCGCCGTGGGGGTGGGACCTCCGCGCCAGGCGCTACAAGTCCCCGTCCCGGAAAATTACCGCTCCCCAATGGGCACGCGGGGCAATTCCGTCCCCTGTATCTTCAAATATCACATAGTCAACTTGGGGTAGAAATTCACCACCGCCTGAAACAGGTCGCACTTACCGCTTTTGATGTATTTTCACCGTCGCCGTGGATGCGGTGGCCTCTTGTGCGAAATTCTGCTCTTTGTCATTTCTCTTCGAGTGGCCCGGAAGTCGGTCATAATGGGGGCAGAAGTACTGCAGTGAGCACATTAGAGGGGCGGAAGTGGAGGCGAGACGGAGTCTCTGCCACTGTTGGTAATCAGCCTGGCGCTGATGACGTCATGACGCTTGTGTGTCACACGTCTCTCCCGTTTTGCGATTCTGTTAGTTCGGCCCACTGGGCCACCAGGGAGGGTTTCGGCCGGGCTAGCGGCCTGGCACCCAAGCGGGCGTGCCAGGCTGCCTGTTGGCGGCCCGGCCGAAACCGGGGCATAATTATTGGGCTGACCTGGCAGGTGGCCGACAAAATAAATAAAATGGCAGCCGCGGCAGTGCGCCCTCCCCTTGAACAACCGCCGCACCGCCATGTCGCGCACACAGCGAACACAGTGAGTGCACCGACAGAAAAAACTGTCGGGGGCACCGCTCGGCGGCCCGAAGATTTTTTCCTCTGAATTTAGGTTGAGGTGTGGGAGATCGGTGGTGCTTTGATAACGCACTTAGGAGGGGTCGGTAGCAGCGGGGCGGAAGTGGGGACTGCCGGAAAAACCACCGAGGAGAATTTTGCGAACGGTGGCCATTCGGCTCCACTGTGTGGTCGCCGCGGTAATGGGCCTTATCGGGAGGCTGCATTTCGGCCCCCTTATATATAACTCTGGCCGAATTCTTACCGGGGCTCTAGATCAGAATCTGCTCTGTCCCCTCATGTATCCACCATGCCCATGTTTGTTTGACTTAATGTCAAGTGGATGAATAAATTATTTACTGTTCTGGAAGCCGCCTCATCAGGTCATCAGCTATTATTCATTCATAAGCGCAATCACAGCTCAAAAGGCAAAGCAGTGACTGTGCACTGAATAAATTCTTTACATCCCTAACCCTCCACCACAACCACAGAAAATGTACGTTCAGCTTAAAAAATGAAACTAATGACTCCGGAGACCAAAGTTACGGCGAAGAGTTACAAGCCCATCTTGTTCAATCTTGCCTGGCAGTGGGATTCAGCACTGACATATGTGCAGAGATGTTGGATTGGCAGATCTCAGTAATCTCTCAAGGGCATCACAGCTATGTGGAGAAGCCTCACTGGCGAGAAGGTGTTAATTTATCTTTATTTACCGAAAGCCTGTCAGCTGGGTGCTTTCAGATTAATGTTTTTTCTAAATGAAACCCAAAGGAACAAAAAACAAATCCGTTTTTATCATCACGTTCTTGTGTCCATTAAACAATCTACTTTTGCATCAGCTCCACAATGCATCAAAGATTTTTTTCCCCCCCCCCGTTTCTTTATGGGCCCGATTCTCTCCCCTTTCACAACAACAACTTGTATTTATATAGCGCCTTTAACGTAGTAAAACATCCCAAGGTGCTTCAGAGCAGTGTTATAGGACAAAACAAATAAATTTGACACCGAGCCACATAAGAAGAAATTAGGGCAGGTGACCAAAAGCTTGGTCAAAGAGGTAGGTTTCAAGGAGTGTCTTGACGGAAGAAATCGAGGTAGAGAGGCGGAGAGGTTTAGGGAGGGAATTCCAGAGCTTCGAGCCCAGGCAGCTGAAGGCACGGCCACCGATGGTTGAGCAATTATAATGGGCAGAATTTGAGGAGCGCAGACATCTCGGGGGGTGGGGGGTTGGGGGGGTGGTTTGCGAGGCTGAACTAGATTCGACTATGCTAAACCTCCACGAGTGTTGTCCTCTGCCCTCCTGTACCTCACCCAAGTGGGCATTCTTCATGTGGGAGCCCAGACAGCCGATTCCAGCATGGGGGGTTGCAGCGGTGTCGCACTCCAGCCAGACCCTGTCCTCAGCCACTGTCTCCTCACAGCAGGAACTCTGGCAGATTCCCCATCTCTTTCACCCATTTGTAGCACTCCTACTTCCACCTGAGGTCAGGTAACTCGAATTATGGCAGCAGTCTATCTGTAAAGACCTTAAACACTTTTCAGTCGATTTTCCTCAGGCTTAAAACAGGGTTGCAGCGTATAAAATAAATAACTTACATTTCTATAGCGTCTTTCACGACCCCAGGATGTCCCAAAGCGCTTCACAGCCAATAAAGTACTTTTGAAGTGTAGTCACTGTTGTAATGTTGGAAACGCGGCAGCCAATTTGCGCACAGCAAGCTCCCACAAACAGCAATGTGATAACGACCAGGTCATCTGTTTTTGTTATGTTGATTGAGGGCTAAATATTGGCCCTAGGACACCGGAGCTAACTCCCCTGCTCTTCTTCGAAATAGTGCCATGGGATCTTTTACGTCCACCTGAGGGGGCAGTCCTGCCCGCAGCCAGCCAGGTGGAGAGGCTGGCTGGCTGTGGGCGGGTAGGCCTGAGGCAGTAGGCCAGACAGAGGAGGGAGGGAGGGATTGGGTGGGGGCCGGTGCTGGCCTCCGGAGGAGGATGGCGGTGGGGGGGGAAAATCAAGAGATGACCGGGCACATTGAGAAACGGGGGGGGACCGGGGGAGAGAAGATTGTTGACATCGAGGGACCGGGGGTGGTGGAGAAGATTGGGGTACATCGGGGGAGGGTTGGGGAAGAGGGGGGGTTGGTGATGTGTAAGAACATCGGTGGGGGGGGAAGGAAGATCACATCGCGGCCGGTCACCAGAGGGGGGGGGGTGGGGGAAGAGGGGGTGAGGGGGGGGTTGGTAGGCGATTGGAGGCCTCGTGAGGGGGTCTCCGATCACGGGGGTTGGGATAGGCAGGAACCCTGAACCCAGGAGGCAGGTATTGTAATGTATTTGCTTCATGGATTCTTTGTTTAAGAATCCATAGCAACACATTGCTATTAAGAACTAGTTGGTTTATTAACAAAGGTTTAACAATCACACTACACATTACCAGTTCATCCAGCAGGCTCACAACTGCATACCTCATCGTGGATCCCCTGAACCCAACTGGCTGGGGTTTTATTGAGTCTTGTGAACATCACGTGACTGGCTAAGCCACTCCCAATGCAACAGCTCTACAATTTCAGTTGAAACAATAATCAGTTGAAACAATAATCAAGTGCCCCCCTAGGGGGCACTAAAACCGACAATTTAAACAAATGAAACTTTAAACGTCAAATTAAAATTTGGTTGCCGGGGGTAATGATGCACTCCAATTCCTCCAGTGCCCACCTCTCCATCTCCAGGGACACCCTGGCTCGAATGTAACTGCGGAAGAGAGGCAGGCAGTCGGGCTGAACGACCCCCTCGACCGCCCGCTGCCTGGACCGGCTGATGGCGCCCTTGGCCAGGGCCAGGAGCAGTCCTACGAGGAGGCCTTCGGACCTACCCGCTCCCCTCCGCACAGGGTGCCCAAAGATCAGGAGTGTGGGACTGAAGTGCAACCAGAATTTGAGGAGCAGCCCCTTCCTCAACAGCTCCACAACTCTTTTTAGGGGGAGACAAAATAAACATTAGATCAAGTGCCCCCCCCCTCCCCCCGATCTGGGGGACACTCCAAACATTTCCCAAGGCTCTTTTTTTGTTGTTATTTTTTGTATTTTTGTAGTTTTATTTGTGTTTTTTTGGGGCTCTAAAAGCATAATTTATAAGTGCTCCCTATAAAAGGGGAGGGGGACACTAAAACCGGCATTTAAAACAAATTAAACTTTAAAACATATAAGATCAAATTAAAATTTGGTTGCCGGGGGTGATGATGCACTCCAGTCCCTCCGGCGCCCACCTCTCACGGAAGGCCGCGAGCGTACCGGTGGACACCGCGTGCTCCATCTCCAGGGACACCCTGGCCCGGATGTAGGCGCGGAAGAGAGGCAGGCAGTCAGGCTGAACGACCCCTTCGACCGCCCGCTGCCTGGACCGGCTGATGGCCCCCTTGGCCAGGCCCAGGAGCAGTCCTACGAGGAGGCCCTCGGACCTGCCCGCTCCCCTCCGCACAGGGTGCCCAAAGATCAGGAACGTGGGACTGAAGTGCAACCAGAATTTGAGGAGCAGCCCCTTCCTCAACAGCTCCACAAACCTGTGAGTATACTCACAGGTGCATACATTACAGATATAAAGGCAATTACCTCATGGATCCTTGCTGGAACTGCCGGGTTTCACGAATTGTGCAAAACCCGTCCAGATAGAGTTAAAGACAAAATGGAGGTTAAAAAAGAGGTCTCCAGCTTCCTGGATTTAAATTGACACCCCGCCTCCTGGGAGCGGATTGGCTGCCCACTCCCCCCCCCCCCCCCGTCCTGCCCCCTTTAAAACCGGAAATGGGTGAATTGGAGACGAGTTCAGGTTGGGAATCCCATTTTTAACTATTTAACTGCCTCTACGCTCCAAACCCACCAGTATCTTTTATATATTAAAATTCCCCCCCAAGTCTCTGGAGTGGGACATGAACCCACAACCTTCTGACTCAGAGGCGAGTATGTAGGAAATTCGGGCGGGGAGGATCACACATGCCCGTAACTCAGCGATTATCTGTTCATTACTCGGGCGGGCTCAATAAAATCCGCCCGGTTTTGCTGCACACATTTTTACCCATTGGAAACTTTGGGTCCAAGCGCTGAAGAGGAAACTTTGCCCCCTTGTGTCCCTGGATGGATGAGGTGAGAGAAAGACGTACTGAACTGTTCGACTCACCGTGCACAACTGAATGGCTGTACAGAATGGGTTTTTTAATAGAGCTGCTAGTTGGACTGGGAGAAATAAAAATAGTACATTACAGGGCAATTATGCACCAAAATAGGCAGAGGAATCAACAAGATCAGTGAGTTTAAATACTGTGCAGGCCTCAGGAAAAACAAATGACCAAAAATGACTGCAGTCTGTGTGGGTTGTGGTTTTGCACTGATGTATAGATCCAGGGAGTTGGAGCTGCTAATACTCTTGTTATGTTTGGTTCATTGGATTGTTTGTGCGTTACATCAAATACTTGGAAAATAGCTTTTTAATCACTTGATTATTAATATTCTACAGCTGTAGCTCATTAAAACTTAATAACGGCAGGAAAGTAACAATCGCACCCGAGAGTACAGCCTATTGGAGGCTGCGTGTGATCTAGTGGCACAGTGATTATTCAAATACTTAATGGAAAATTGATTTTTTAAACACTTCAGTGCCTGGTTTCAAGGGAATTTTGTTATTTAACAAAAAATATCTTCAGAAGAGGAAATTCAGCCTTAGTTCAAATTGAAGGCGAGCTAATAGCATTTACCATTTTAAACCATTCGAGTCATTATCGCATTTTTCTGCATGCAGTCATTGCATTTCAGAACGTAATTCACTGCAACAAACACTTCGGAGACATATCACTCTGATGAGCTGCTGTCGAAAAGGAGCAGCAGCAACAACTTACATTTAGCTAGCGCCTTTAACGTCCCAAGGCGCTTCATGGGAGCGATAGCAATGAAAACAATTTTGACACCGAGCCACATAAGGAGATATCAGGACAGATGACCAAAAGCTTGGTCAAAGAGGTAGGTTTTAAGGAGCGGCTCGAAGGAGGAGAGAGAGGCAGAGAGGTTTAGGCAGGGAGTTCCAGAGCTTGGGGCCTAGGCGTCAGAAGGCATGGCCACCGATGGTTGACCGATTATAATGCTGCACTCAGCATTGAGTCGGGACTGTGTACACTGTCATTAACACCTGCTATACCTCTTCCGCAGACTGACAAGTGCTATTGTGGAGAGGAAGGCCACTTGTTTGGTGTTGTTACCAATTAGGTTAATTTAACGGTTAAGTCATGGCAGGAGAGCCCAGACCCATGTCATGCTCCTCCTGTGCTATGTGGGAAATCAGGAACACTTCCAGTGTCGCTGACAACTACATGTGCAGGAAGTGTATCTAGCTGCAGCTCCTGTCAGACTGCATGATGGCACTGGAGCTGCGGATGGATTCACTGTGGAGCATCCGCGATGCTGAGGATGTCGTGAATAGCATGTTTAGTGAGTTGGTCACACCGCAGGTAAAGGTTACATAGCCAGATAGAGAATGGGTGACCATCAGGAAGAGCAAGGGAAGGCAGGTAGTGCAGGGGTCCCCTGCGGTCATCTCCCTCCAAAACAGATACACCATTTTGGGTACTGTTGGGGGAGATGGCTCATCAGGGGAAGGCAGCAGCTGCCAAGTTCATGGCACCATGGGTGGCTCTGCTGCATAGGAGGGCAGGAAAAAGAGTGGGAGAGCGATAGTGATAGGGGATTCTATTGTAAGGGGAATAGATAGGCGTTTCTGTGGCCGCAAACGAAACTCCAGGATGGTATTTTGCCTCCATGGTGCAAGGGTCAAGGATGTCTCAGAGCGGGTGCAGGACATTCTGAAAAGGGAGGGTGAACAGCCAGTTGTCGTGGTACATACAGGTACCAACGATATAGGTAAAAAATGGGATGAGGTCCTACAAGCTGAATTTAGGGAGCTAGGAGTTAAATTAAAAAGTAGTACCTCAAAGGTAGTAATCTCAGGATTGCTACCAGTGCCACGTGCTAGTCAGAGTAGGAATTGCAGGATAGCTCAGATGAATGGTGCAAGGGTGCAAGACTTGAGGAATGGTGCAGCAGGGAGGGATTCAAATTCCTGGGACATTGGAACCGGTTCTGGGGGAGGTGGGACCAGTACAAACCGGACGGTCTGCACCTGGGCAGGACCGGAACCAATGTCCTCGGCGGAGTGTTTGCTAGTGCTGTTGGTGAGGATTTAAACTAATATGGCAGGGGGTTGGGAATCTATGCAGGGAGACAGAGGGAAGTAAAAAGGGGGCAGAAGCAAAAGGTAGGAAGGAGAAAGGCAAAAGTGGAGGGCAGAGAAATCAAGGGCAAAAATCAAAAAGGGCCTCATTACAACATAATTTTAAAAGATCAAAGAGTATTAAAAAAACAAGCCCGAAGGCTTTGTGCCTCAATGCGAGGAGCATTCGTAATAAGGTGGATGAATTAACTGCGCAGATAGCTGTTAACAGATATGATGTAATTGGGATTACGGAGACATGGCTCCAGGGTAACCAAGGCTGGGAACTCAACATCCAGGGGTATTCAATCTTCAGGAAGGACAGACAGGAAGGAAAAGGAGGTGGGGTAGCATTACTGGTTAAAGAGGAGATTACACAATATTAAGGAAGGACATTAGCTTGGATGATGTGGAATCTGTATGGGTATAGCTGCAAAACACAAAGGGCAGAAGACGTTAGTGGGAGTTGTGTACAGACCACCAAACAGTAGTAGGGAGGTTGAGGATGGCATTGCGTGCAATAAGGGTACAGCAGTTATCATCGGTGACTTTAATCTACATATTGATTGGGCTAACCAAACTGTTGGCAATACTGTGGAGGAGGATTTCCTGGAGTGTATAAGGGATGGTTTTCTGGACCAATATGTCGAGGAACCAACTAGAGAGCAGGCCATCCTAGACTGGGTCTTGCGTAACAAGAGAGGATTAATTAGCAATCTGGTCATGCGGGGCCCCTTGGGGAAGAGTGACCATAATATGGTAGAATTCTTCATTAAGATGGAGAGTGACACGGTTAATTCAGAGACTAGGGTCCTGAACTTAAAGAAAGGAAACTGCGACGGTATGAGACGTAAATTGGCTAGGATAGACTGGAGAATGATACTTAAAGGGTTGACGGTGGATAGGCAATGGCAGACATTTAAATATCACATGGATGAACTACAACAATTGTACATCGCTGTGTGGCATAAGAATAAAAAAGGGAAGGTGGCTCAAACCGTGGCTAACAAGGGAAATTAAGGAAAGTGTTAAATCCAATGAAATGCATATAAATTGGCCAGAAAAAGCAGCAAACCTGAGGACTGGGAGAAATTTAGAATTCAGCAGAGGAGGACAAAGGGTCTAATTAGGAGGGGGAAAATAGAGTATGAGAGTAAGCTTGCAGGGAACATGAACATTGACTGCAGAAGCTTCTATAGATATGTGAAGAGAAAAAGATTAGTGAAGACTAATGTAGGTCCCTTGCAGTCAGAATCAGGTGAATTCATAATGGGGAACAAGAAAATGGCAGACCAATTGAACAAATACTTTGGTTTTGTCTTCATTAAGGAAGACACGAATAACCTCCCGAAAATACTAGGGGACCGAGGGTCTAGTGAGAAGGGGGAACTGAGGGAAATCCTTATTAGTCAGGAAATGGTGTTAGGGAAATTGAAGGGACTGAAGGCCGATAAATCCCCAGGACCTGATAGTCTGCATCCCAGAGTACCTAAGGAAGTGGCCCTAGAAATAGTAGATGCATTGGTGGTCATTTTCCAACATTCCATGGACTCTGGTTCCGTTCCAATGGATTGGAGGGTAGCTAATGTAACCCCACTTTTTAAAAAAGGAGGGAGAGAGAAAACAGGCAATTATAGACCGGTTAGCCTGACATCGGTAGTGGGGAAAATGCTGGAATCAATTATTAAAGATATAATAGCAGTGCATTTGGAAAGCAATGACAGGATCGGTCCAAGTCAGCATGGATTTATGAAAGGGAAATCATGCTTGACAAATCTTCTAGAGTTATTTGAGGATGTAACTAGTAGAGTGGATAAGGGAGAACCAGTGGATGTGGTGTATTTGGACTTTCAAAAGGCTTTTGACAAGGTCCCATACAAGAGATTAGTGTGCAAAATTAAGGCACATGGTATTGGGGCACATGGATAGAGAATTAGTAGGCAGACAGGAAGCAAAGAGTCAGAATAAACGGGTCCTTTTCAGAATGGCAGGCAGTGACTCGTGGGGTGCTGCAGGGCCCAGTGCTGGGACCCCAGCTATTTACAATATACATTAATGATTTAGACAAAGGAATTGAATGTAATATCTCCAAGTTTGCAGATGACACTATGCTGGGTGGCAGTGCGAGCTGCGAGGAGGATGCTAAGAGGCTGCAGGGGGACTTAGACAGCTTAGGTGAATGGGCAAATGCATGACAGATGCAGTATAATGTGGATAAATGTGAGGTTATCCACATTGGTGGCAAAAACAGGAAGGCAGATTATTATCTGAATGGTGACAGATTAGTAAAAGGGGAGATGCAACGAGACCTGGGTGTCATGATACATCAGTCATTGAAGGTAGGCATGCAGGTACAGCAGGTGGTGAAGAAGGCAAATGGCATGCTGGCCTTCATAGCGAGGGGATTTGAGTATAGGAGCAGGGAGGTCTTACTGCAGTTGTACAGGGCCTTGGTGAGACCACACCTTGAGTATTGTGTGCAGTTTTGGTCTCCTAATCTGAGGAAGGACATTCTTGCTATTGAGGGAGTGCAGCGAAGGTTCACCGGATTGATTCTTGGGATGGCAGGACTGACATATGAGGAAAGACTGGATCGGCTAGGCTTATACTCACTGGAATTTAGAAGAATGAGGGGGGATCTCATAGAAACTTATAATATTCTTACGGGACTGGACAGGTTAGATGCAGGAAGAATGTTCCCGATGTTGGGCAAGTCCAGAATGAGGGGTCACAGTCTAAAGATAAGGGGTAAGCCATATAGGACCGAGATGAGGAGAAACTTTTTCACCCAGAGAGTTGTGAACCTGTGGTATTCTCTGCCACAGAAAGTTGTTGAGTCTAGTTCGTTGGACATATTCAAAAGGGAGTTAGATGTGGCCCTTACGGCTAAAGGGATCAAGGGGTATGGAGAGAAAGCAGGAATGGGGTACTGAAGTTGCATGATTAGCCATGATCTTGTTGAATGGTAGTGCAGGCTCGAAGGGCCGAATGGCCTGCTCCTGCACCTATTTTCTATGTTTGTAGTAAATGAAATAAAGACAAAAGGTATATTAGTGTTACGGATCACATGGAGAGGGCCTTTCAGCCTGTAGCACTCATCCTGCTATAGTCTTCTTCTTAGGCAGTCCCTCGGATTCGATGATAACTTGCTTCCACACTAACATGAGTTCTCAGGTGACTGATGATTCCAATGCGGGACCTACAGTCTCTGTCACAGGTGGGGCAGACGGTGATTGGAGGGACGGGTGGGTGGGGGGCTTGGGTTGTCGTACGCTCCTTCTGCTGTTTGTACTTGGCTTCCACGTGCTCCCAGCGATGTGATTCCAGGTGTTCGGCGCCTTCTCATATGCTTCTCCTTCACTTTGAGCGATCTTTAGCCAGGGACTCCCAGGTGTCGGTGGGGATGTTACATTTTATCAAGGAGGCTTTGAGGGTGTCCTTGAAGTGTTCCCTCTGTCCACCTGGGGCTCACTTGCCGTGTTGGAGCTCCCAGTAGAGCATTTGTTTTGGGAGTCTCGTGTCAGGCATTCGGACGATGTGGCCCGTCCAACGGAGCTGATTGAGCGTGGTCAATGCTTCAATGCTGGGGATGTTAGCCTGAGCAAGAACATTGACGTTGGTGCGCCTATCCTGCCAATGGATCTTGTGGAGGCAGCGTTGGTGGTATTTCTCCAGTGCTTTGAGGTGCCTGCTGTACATAGTCCATGTCTCTGAAGCATATGGAAGGGCAGGTATCACTACTGCTCTGTAGACCATGATGCCTGATTTGAGGTTATGGTCTAGGCTATTGACATTTGACCAACTCATCTGTTAAGGGATGGCTCCCAGTCTCATCTCATAATTCAGTGAAGGTAACAGTGGTTCTAGATGATGCAGACAGATGTGTTGCTCCATTCCCTGTGGCAGAATGTATTTGTTGTGTATGCAATAACTCAACAGACTGAATACTGTAAACTCCAAACAGGTACAAACCTGGCTCTCCTTTATTAGGGCCCGAAGTGATCACATTACAAGATGGCTGGCCTTTTATACCTGGGCCGTACACCCGTGCGTACAGCCCAATGATCTCCGACAGTGGCGCCACCTGGTGGCTAGTAAACCCAAGCATACATACTAAAGGGGTATATTGTCGTGTAATGGTCTTTTTACAAATTGAGATGGTCCGGGGCTTTCCGCTCCCGAGTTGAACGTCTCAGTTCAACTCCAGCCTTGGGCAAGCGTTCTGAGTCTGTTATGACTGGGGGCTGGGAACCGATCTGATGGGAGTGGCAATGACCACATCAGGGATTGAAAGTCCAGATTCATTGATGACAGCGGAGTCCTCTGATGACTGAGGGTGGGTTGGTTGGTCACTGATTGGGTCTTCCTCAGACTGTTCCATTTCATCCGTGTGCCGCAGTTTTATCTGATCAACATGTTTCCTGCATGTCTGCCCATTCTTGAGCTTGACGATAAACACTCTGTTACCCTCCTTGGCTGTAACAGTACTGGCGATCCATTTTGGACCTTGACTATAATTCAGTACATACACAGGATCATTGATAGAAATGTCATGTGACACAGTAGCGCAATCATGATACCCTTGCTGACTTTGACGTCTGTATTCAACGCGATTATTCAAGTCAGGGTGGACAAGAGGGAGCCTGGTCTTGAGACCTCTCTTCATCAATAGTTCAGCAGGGGAGACCCCGGTAAGCGTATGGGGTCTTGTCCTGTAACTAAGTAATATGTGTGACAAGCGAGTTTACAGTGAACCTTGCGTTTGATACTCTGTTTGATGGTTTGGACCGCACGCTCTGCTTATCCATTGGATGTGGGTTTGAATGGTGCTGACCTCACATGTTTGATACCATTGAGTTTTATGAACTCTTGAAACTCCAGACTAGTGAAGCAAGATCCGTTGTCGCTTACAACGATGTCAGGCAGACCATGCATAGCAAACATGACACGAAGGCTCTCAATGGTAGCTGTGGATGCGCTGGATGACATGATTGTACACTCTATCCACTTGGAATAAGCATCCACCACAACTAAGAACATCTTTCCCAGGAAGGGACCTGCAAAGTCGATGTGGATCCTGGACCATGGTTTAGATGGCCACGACCACAGACTCAGCGGCGATTCCGCTGGTGCTTTACTAAGCTGCATGCAAGTGCTGCACTGATGCACACATGATTCCAGATCAGAGTCAATTACAGGCCACCATACATGAGACCTGGCAATGGCTTTCATCATGACAATACCGGAATGCATGCTGTGTAGATCATGCACAAATTTCTCTCTGCCTTTCTTGGGCATAACACGATTACCCCACAGTGTACAATCTGATTAAATGGATAGTTCGTCTTTGCGATGGATGTAAGGTTTGGTCTCCTCACACATTTGCTTGGGTATGGCAGACCAATCAGCACTAAGGATGCAATGTTTCACAACCGATAATATCAGGTCCTGGCTGATCCAGGTCTTAACTTGTTGGGCCGTGACATATTCCTTCACTTCAAAAGCATCCATGACTAACAGTAGGTCTGCCGGTTGTGGCGTTTCTACCTTCGGTGTGGGCAACGGCAGACGACTCTATGCATCGGCACAATTCTCGGTGCCAGGCCTATGGCGAATGGCATAATCACAGGCAGATAATGTCAGCGCTCACCTCTGGATGCGGGACGATGCATTGGTATTGATACCTTTGTTTTCCGAAAACAATGAAGTGAGTGGCTTGTGATCTGTTTCCAGTTCAAACCGAAGACCAAACAGGTACTGATGCATCTTTTTAACCCCATACACACAGGCTAGTGCTTCTTTCTCTACCATGCTGTAGGCTCTTTCTGCCTTTGACAAACTTTTTGAAGCATATGCAACCAGATTGTAATTTGCCCGACTCATTAGCTTGTTGGAGCATGCAACCAACTCCATATGACGAAGCATCACAGGCCAATACTAGACGCTTACACGGATCATAATGTACCAGCAGCTTGTTGGAGCAAAGCAGATTAGTAGCTTTCGCAAACGCTCTGTCTTGAGATGCACCCCAAACCCAGTTGTCGCCTTTTCTTAGCAGCATGTGCAGTGGCTCTAATGAAGTGCTCAATCTAGGTAGGAACTTACCGAAGTAGTTGAGTAGACCAAGGATCGAACGCAGCTCCGTCACATTCTGAGGCTTGGGTGCATTTTTGATAGCCTTGGTTTTCAAGTCCGTAGGCCTGATGCCGTTAGCAGCAATTTTCCTCCCCAGTATTTCAACTTCCAGTGCCATGAAGACGTACTTTGAACGTTTCAGTCTGAGTTCCACTTTGTCCAGATGATGTAGAACTTCTTCCAGGTTGTTCAGATGTTCGGCAGAGTCACGACCTGTGACCAGTATGTCATCTTGGATAACGACGGTTCTGGGGATGGACTTCAGTAGACTCTCCATGTTCCTCTGAAATATGGCTGCAGCCGAGCGAATTCCAAAAGGGCACCTGTTGTGGATAAACAGTCCTTTATGAGTGTTGATGCACGTAAGTTTCTTCGACGTCTCGACCAGCTCCTGTGTCATGTAGGCCAACGTCAGATCCAGTTTTGTGAACGACTACCCCCCCCCGGCTAGCATTTCAAACAGGTCATCAGCCTTCGGTAATGGGTATTGATCCTGTTTCGAAACTCGGTTGATCGTAACCTTGTAGTTTCCACAAACCCTGACTGTGCCATCACTTTTCAACACGGGAACAATGGGGCTGGCCCATTCGTTAAATTCGACCGGTGATATGATCCCTTCATGTTGGAGTCTGTCCAGTTCGATTTCGACCTTCTCCCTCATCATGTACGGAACTGCCCAAGCTTTATGATGGACAGGTCTTGCATCCGAGTCCACGTGGATCTGCACCTTGGCTCCCGTGAAATTGCCGATGCCTGGTTCAAACAGCGAGGGTTACTTGCTCAGCACTTGAGCACATGGAGCATCCTCCTCCGACGACAATGCTTTGATCTTGTTCCAGTCCATTTGATTTTTTCTAACCAGTTCCTGCCGAACAGCGTTGGTCCATTGTCTGGAACAATCCATAACGGTAAATCGTGAACCGCACCATCATACGACACCTTGACTACTGCACTGCCAATCACCGTTATGAGTTCTTTAGTGTACGTTCGCAACTTGGCATTGACTGGACTCAGCCTCGGCCTCACAGCCTTAGTATCGCACAGCCTGTCAAATGTCCTCTGGCTCATTATTGATTGACTCGCACCCGTGTCCAATTCCATCGATACCGGCACACCATTAAGTTTTACATTAATCATTATCGGTTGGCTCTTTGTTCGGAACGAATGCAGTCCATACACTTCCTCCTCTGGTATCTCGGATTGCATATCTGGATTTGCGCTAGACTGGTCATCATCCTCCACGTGGTGTGTCGCAGCACGCTTGCTCAGTTGCGGACACATGCGCTGGAGATGCCCCACTCTCGAACAGCCTTTACAAATATACTGTTTAAAGCGACACTGATGATGCTGATGATTTCCCCCAAAATGCCAACATGGTGATATCGGATTCATTCCCGTTGGCGGACTTTGAGCAGCCACAGGTTTCGCATATGCAGTTGGGTAGGCCCTGCCATATGCAACTCTGCCAAACGACGATACTATCTTGTTTACAGTACTTGCCGAGTTCCGATTTTTCAATGATATCTGCTTTAAGCTTTTGTCCGTTGTCGTGCATGATTGGGCAATCATGATGGCCTTGCTCAAATCCAGCGTCTCCGCCGCCAGTAGCTTACGCAGGATCACCTCGTGGTTGATGCCGATTACAAAGAAGTCCTGCAGCATATCTGCCAATGCAGTTTCGAACTTACACAGTCCAGCTAGATGTCTTAGGTCGGCAACGAATTCCAATACTTCCTGGCCCTCAGAACGAACGTGCCTGTAGAATCGATATCTTGAGATGATGATGCCTTCGTCTGGTTTGAGATGGTCACGTACCAGAGCACACAATGTTTCATAGTCCTTGTCTATTGGACTTAAGGGCGAGAGGAGATTCTTTATGAGTCCATAGATTTTCGGACCGCAAACCGTGAGGAGGACTGCCTGGCGGCAAACTGCGTCTGCCTCTTTCTCCATTTTGTTGGCCACAAAGTACTGGTTCAAGCGGGCTACAAAATCTGTCCAATCTTCTCCCTCCACGAATTGCTCCAGAATTCCAATTGTATCATTTTTGTATGCGAAGGTTCTTGTTACCTCGTCGCCAAATGTTGTGTATGCAATAACTCAATAGACTGAGTACTGTAAACTCCGAACAGGTACAAACCTGGCTCTACTGTATTAGGGCCCAAAGTGTTCACATTACAAGATGGCTGGCCTTTTATACCTGGGCCGCACACACGTGCGCACAGCCCAATGACCTCCGACAGTGGCGCCACCTGGTGGCTAGTAAACCCAAACATACATACATGACAGTATTCAAGCACTGAAGAAAGGAAGGAGTGCAAGTGAAAAATGGAGCATCTGCACGAAGCAGTCATTTTGAATCCCGAGCTTTCTCTGAAATAGTCGCAGGTCAACTTCGAAGTCTCTGGAATGCTACTTTTTGAGGTTACCCAGATAGCTCAGTTAGCAAATGTACTGTTCAGGGTGGCACTGAGTCGCACAGGCCAGGAAGGTCCTAGGTTCATAATCCCAGTCTGTGTCAAGTTGGCTAATCTCAGCAGGGGCATGTTAGGGGGTACTAAAATGGCCCCAGCACCTGTGGGCTGGAGAGGGGAACACCAGCCAGGGTCCTGTCCTAATCTCGGCAGCCCGTGTCCTAACTCGCACCAAGTCCCGCTCACCCATCACCCCCTGTGCTCGCTGACCTACACTGGCTTCCGGTTAAGCAACGCCACGATTTCAAAATTTTCATCCTTGTTTTCAAATCCCTCCATGGCCTCACCCCTCCCTATCTCTGTAATCTCCTCCAGCCCCACAATCTCCCGAAATATCTGCACTCCTCTAATTCTGCCTCCTTGAGCATACCTGATTATAATCGCTCAACCATCAGTGGCCATGTCTTCTGTTGCCTGGGCCCCAAGCTCTGGAACTCCCTCCTTAAACCTCTCCACCTCTCTACCTCTCTTTCATCCTTTAAGACGCTCCTTAAAACCTACCTCTTTGAACTGGTCTTTGGTCATCTGCTGTAAGTTCTTCTTATGTGACTCGATGTCAAATTTATTGTTTGTCTTCTAACACTCCTGTGAAGTGCCTTGGCACATTTTACTACGTTAAAGATGCTATATTAATACAAGTTATTGTTGTAGTCAGTAGTCCCCTTCTGGAACACGCACATGTGTATGTTGGTCAAGATGGGATCGGATTCAGCTGTGATGCTTCTCAAATTTGAATACCCTGCCAACATTCAATATCGAGACTTACATGTGACAAATGGCTACTTAAGCGAGGTACTGGAGGTGACTAGCACTCGTGGAACTGTACCCAACACCTTCATGAAAGACAGAGGAAATAAAATATCTATCTTCAATCTGCGTGCATTTCCTGTCCAGCTTCCTGCTATCGCGATTTGTGGTCACGCTTTTGTATCAACATTTAACTACGAAGGTGCCTCTGTAAAAATTTAGAATTGAAATCCTTTATGTAAACAGTTGCCTGTAATGGTGTAGTAACAGATTCTGGTCACTGGGTGGTGCTGTGGAGCAGGTTCCTCAGGTGTCCCTCCCAACTCCGCCACCATCTTAAATCAAATAAAACTTTGATTTATCAACTCATCATGGACCCAGTCACAGGAAATTCACTTTTAAAACATTTCAAATGAATATAGTTTAACAGATTCACTGTGGAAGATAGACTGATGGGCCCCAAGTTTCCACACGCGGCAAAACAGGCGCCCCTCCGAGCTGGGCGCCCGTTTTTCGCGCCAAAAACGGCGCCTGAAAAAAAACACGCTATTCTCGAGCGCTTTGCAGCTCGATGTCTGCTTGGCGCGGCGCCCAGGGGGTGGAGCCTACCACTCGCGCCGATTTTGTAAGTAGGAGGGGGCGGGTACAATTTAAATGAGTTTTTTTCGTGCCGGCAACCCTGCGCGTGCGCGTTGGAGTGTTTGCGCATGCGCAGTCTGAAGGAAACATTGGCACTCGGCCATTTTAAAAAGTGCTGCAGAAAAAGTGAAGATTTGTTTATTGAACCCTTGCAAAGGCTTGTATTTTAATTTTCTTGATATTTCTGTGTGTGAGGGTGAGGAAGTGCATTCTGTAATTAAAGATAGACTGTGATAAATGGGACACATGCACTTGTTTGAGACTATTCAAATTCTTTGTAGCTGTTCAATTTTTAAAATGTTTTAATAAAACCACATTGCCCTTCCATGATCAGCACTGAGGCTTCTTGCAGCTTTCTCCCCCTGCCGTCCGTCGGGTCCGATGGCAAACCGCTGCCTCAAGTAATGAGGCTTCTTGCAGCTTTCTCCCCCTGCCGTCCGTCGGGCCCGACGGCAAACGGCTGCCTCAAGTACTGAGGCTTCCTGCAGCCTTCTCCCTGCCTCCCCCCCCCTGCCGTCGGGAACGGCTGCCTGCCTGCCCCTCCCGTCGTCGGGACCGACGCTACACCGCTGACTGAAAGGCCTGCCTGAAGCACTTTCACACAGGTAGGAAGATTGTTTATTTAATCTTTTCTTTGCTTATAAATTTTTATTCAGGTTGGATTTATTTGTAAAATATTTGTTTAAATATAACTAAGGATTTATTGTCGAATTTAATGACTTCCCTTCCCCCCCTCACCTCGTTCCCGACGCCTAATTTGTAACCTGCGCCTGATTTTTTAATGTGTAGACAAGGTTTTTTCAAGCTGACAAAAATCTTCACTTGCCCCATTCTAAGTTAGTTTGGAGTACGTTTTCACTGTGGAAACTTTCAAATCAGGCGTCAGTGGCCGGACACGCCCCCTTTTGAAAAAAAAATTCAGTTCCAAAGTGAAACTGTTCTACCTGACTAGAACTGCAGAAAACTAAATGTGGAGAATTCCGATTTCTAAGATACTCCGTTCTACACCAGTTGCTCCTAAAAATCAGGAGCAAATCATGTGGAAACTTGGGGCCTTAGTGTTGAAAGAGTGATGTAAGAAGCCTACCTCTGATTTTTTTTTAGACTGGACTGTAAATCTTGCTTCACTGCAGAAATGTCTAGACACTTTGTGATCATATCATGATCAATATTGCTGTCCTGGTGTCTTTCAGGTTTGTTCACTGTCAAATTGGCTGCCTCGCAATTCTGCTTTGCACTGCAGGATTACAATGTGCAGTTTAATCCTGGTAAATGCTTAACTCATTCGCCAAGAAGCGTTATGCTTGAATCAGAATTGTGAATGAATCGGGATTTCTATAAAGTAGAGATAAAAAGCCAATTTGCTAATCATTCTACCATAGCCAATTTAATCATTCATTTCAATCCAAGCGCCATGAGCAGCGAACATTGAACAAAACATCTGTTTGTACAAAATCATCAGATTTCTAAAAACATGCTGCTTCAATGTGATGAATAGAACAACGAAAGGATTTTGGAGCACTTTGTGCCAGTATCAGGGTTATATTGGATCTGAAATCCGAACAATGGAAGCAAGTGGTTTGTTATGCTGGGATTCCACACAATGGGGATTGAAAGAATCGTGGTTTGGTATCAGAATGATATATAATGGCAGTCAATAAGGAATGGTTTGACATACTGGGGTTCCACCACAAAAGGAGTGAATCAGGAGTGGCTTGGTCTGTTCAATTCGACTCAATGCGAGTGAATGCAAAGTGATATGTTCAAAAAGGATATGGAGGCATTGGAGAGGGTGCAGAGAAGATTTACAAGGATGGTACCAGAAATGCGAGGGTATACATATCAGGAAAGGGTGAACAGGCTGGGTCTCTTTTCTCTTGAAAAAATGAGGCTGAAGGATGACCGAAAAGAGGTCTTTAAAATGATGAAAGGTTTTGATAGAGTGCATACAGAGAGAATGTTTCCACTTGTGGGGAAGAGCATAACTAGAGGCCATCAATATAAGGTAGTCACCAAGAAATCCAATAGGGAATTCAGAAGAAACTTTTTTACCCAGAGAGTGGTGAGAATGTGGAACTTGAAGCAAATAGTATAGATACATTTAAGGGGAGGCTGGACAAGCATATGAGGGAGAAGGGAATAGAGGGTTACGCTGATAGATTTAGATGAGGCTCAAGTGGAACGTAAACGCCAGCATGGACTGGTTGGGCCAAATGGCCTGTTTCTGTGCCGTATATCCTATGTAATCCTATGTAATGTGACCTTGCACAATGGGGCTCAGTATCAAGTGTGACCATATATTGTGGTAATTTGAGTGAATGAGGTCCAGTTGGGTACATTGTGAGTCGATACAATGGGAACTACGGAAAATACTTGGCACTTTTCAGATTCCATGCATAGATGAGAATTATCGGAACACTGTACCATAATGAGGCCACCCTGGCCTTGGAGAGAGTATAAAGAAAGACAACTAAGTGAATAAAATGGGATTGGACATCAGGTGTTATCAGGAAAGTCTAAGGGTACGAGGGATTTTTAACACTGCAAACAGACAGGTTGAAGGTGACCTTCTTAAGGTATGTGAGATCTTCAAAGGGATAAATAAACTGGATCCCTGAATGATCAATATTAACACAAGGGGACAGAGCTTCAAACTTAGATGAGAAAAGGTAAAACAGAACTTCTTCACACACAGGGTGGTAAACGTGGAAAAAGAAGGATTCAGGGCGGCAGTGGAAACAGAGGACGTAATACTTTTCACGATGGGGGGGAAATAAATTTTGGTTGGCAGGACGGTTGTGGAGTATCAGAGGTAAAGTGGGGTAAGAGTGCTGTGATCTTGGGACTCCCCTGATGGTTGATTCAAACCCGTATAGTCCTCTGTTCCTAAGGAAATTAGGACATGAGGGGCACGGAGAGAAGGCATTTATCATCCATCATAGGCAGTCGCTCGAAACGAGGATGACTTGCTTCCACGCCAAAAAAGGATGAGTTTACAGGTGTTTCAATGAAGGACCTAATATTCCAGATCCTGAACTACATCCTGAAGGGTGGAAGATGCCTGTGCGTGGACTTTTTTAACGTGTGGTGACCGTTGCACACCAGCCACCACACGGGCTTGACAGAGCTAGGTCTTGGTCCAGAGGCAAGGGTTAACCAGGACGACTGGAGACCAGCTCTGCTGCACGGACCGAGCGCGCGCACATATCGCAGTGTGGGCTGGCCCGTGCTGCCCCTGGGCCCTCGGCTCTTCTGGGCCCCGAATCCACGCCTCTCCTGGGCCCCGATCACATCCCTCTACAATCTCTCGCTGCTCCTTTGCCCCGACCTGCCGCTGCCGCCATAAAAGGAGCGGCGAGCGGCGAGTGGTGGCCCCGACCTGCGAGAGGCGTTTATATGTGTCTGCTGATCCACCATGGGTAACTATGGTCTCCTGGAGTTTGATCACCTTAGGGAGTTGAGAGAGAATTTCCCAGCACTTTTGTTGAATTGGTTATTTCCCTCCCCAGAAGTTAACATCACGAGTCGTTGGTGAGGGTGAGGCACGAAGTTGCACCGATTGTGAAGGTCACTCCTGGCTGGCCTCCCACATCCTACCCTATGGAAACTTGAGGTGATCTAAAACTCGGATTCCCGTGTCCTAACTCGCACCAAGTTCCGCTCACCCATCACCCCTGTGCTCGCTGACCTACATTGGCTCCCGGTTAAGCAGCGCCTGGATTTCAAAATTCTCATCCTTGTTTTCAAATCCCCCCCATGGCCTCGCCCCTCCCTATCTCTGTAATCTCCTCCAGCCCCACAAACCCCCCGAGATGTCTGCGTTCCTCTAATTCTGCCCTCTTGAGTTTCCCTGATTATAATCGGTCAACCATTGGCGGCTGTGCCTTCTGTTGCCTGGGCCCCAAGCTCTGGAACTCCCTCCCTAAACCTCTCCGCCTCTTTACCTCTCTTTCCTCCATGAAGATGCTCCTTAAAACCTACCTCTTTGACCAAGCTTTTGGTCACCTGCGTTAATTTTGCCTTGGTGAGGCCTCACCTGGAATATTGTGTTCAGTTTTGGTCTCCTAATCTGAGGAAGGGCGTTCTTGCTATTGAAGGAGTGCAGCGAAGGTTCACCAGACTGATTCACAGGGTGGCAGGACTGACATATGAGGAGAGACTGGATCGACTGGGCCTGTATTCACTGGAGTATAGAAGGATGAGATGGGATCTCATAGAAACATATAAAATTCTGACGGGACTGGACAGGTCAGATGTAGGAAGAATGCTCCCGATGTTGGGGAAGTCCAGAACCAGGGGACATAGTCTAAGGATAAGGGGTAAGCCATTTAGGGCTGAGATGAGGAGAAACTTCTTCACTCAGAGAGTTGTTAACCTGTGGAATTCCCTGCTGCATTGGATATATTCAAGAGGGAGTTAGATATGGCCCTTACGGCTAAGGAGATCAAGGAGTAAGAAGAGAAAGCAGGAAAGGGGCACTGAGGGAATGATCAGCCATGATCTTATTGAATGGTGGTGCAGGCTCGAAGGGCCGAATGGCCTACTCCTGCACCCATTTTCTATGTTTCTATGTGGCTCGGAGTCGAATTTTTTGTCATAATACTCCTGTAAAGCGCCTTGGGACGCTTTGCTATGATAAAGGCGCTATATAAATACAAGTTGTTGTTGTTGATGTATTGATGGGCCTGATGTGGTTTAGCTTGCCTTTTGATGTTTTTCTCAGGTTTCATATCTGCTGATCTGCCCTCGATAGTTTTTACTGTATGAAATGGCAGATTTGCACCAGAGTTTCATTCATTTTAATTCCACTTAATGTGCCACACATGTTTTATTGTCAAGACTTACTAGAATGCGCTTTACTTTTCAAAACGATAGTGCGTTTTGTCAGTACCAGGACTGCATTTGCACATATTGCTTGGTGCATTCATATCCTTAAAGAAATATTTAAGCGTGCTCAGCATTTCATGTGTCACCTTTAAAACACTAAGCTCCTGGAAGGTAATATATTAAAATCTATATTATAAATGGAATGCACTTAGTGATTGCAAGTTCCGCTGCCAGTGTATAGAAACGAGCAGCTCACTGATTTATACAGCCCTGTATGAGGGAAGCATAATTAAACTATGAATCCCATTAAATATTGTTGTGTTGTAGCTGCATTTTAATGCTCTCACACGGATATCAGGAGAAAGGTTTTTACTTGAAGAGTGATAAATGTCCGCAAAAAACCTTCAGGCCAAATAATAGAGGGAGGAACATTGACGTTATTCACAATAAAACTGGACGAGGCTATGCTGGGAAAATTTATGGAGCAATGGTTTTCTAACATTTCTGGGGAACCCCTTGTATGTATGAACACCCACTCCCAGTGATCCACTGTAAATATTCACACACTCCCAGTGACCCACTATAAATATTCACACACTCCCAGTGACCCACTGTAAATATTCACACACTCCCAGTGATCCACTGTAAATATTCACACATTCCCAGTGATCCACTGCAACTATTCACACGTACCCAGTGACCCACTGTAAACATTCATACATTCCCAGTGACCCACTGTAAACATTCACACACTCCCAGTGACCCACTGTAAATATTCACACATTCCAAGTGACCCACTGTAAATATTCACACGCTCCCAGTGACCCACTGTAAATATTCACACATTCCCAGTGCCCCACTGTAAATATTCACACACTGCCAGTGACCCATTGTAAATATTCACACATTCCCAGTGACCCACTGCAATTATTCACACATTCCCAGTGACCCACTGCAATTATTCACACATTCCCAGTGACCCACTGTAAATATTCACACACTCCCAGTGACCCACTGTAAATATTCACACACTCCCAATGACCCACTGTAAATATTCACACATTCCCAGTGCCCCACTGTAAACATTCACACACTGTCAGTGACCTACTGTAAATATTCACACATTCCCAGTGACCCACTGTGAATATTCACACATTCCCAGTGACCCACTGTAATTATTCACACATTCCCAGTGACCAACTTTAAATATTCACACACTCCCAGTGATCCACTGTAAATATTCACACATTCCCAGTGACCCACTGTAAATATTCACACACTCCCAGTGACCCACTGTAAATATTCACACACTCCCAGTGACCCACTATAAATATTCACACACTCCCAGTGACCCACTGTAAATATTCACACATTCCCAGTGACCCACTGTAAACATTCACACATTCCCAGTGACCCACTGTAAACATTCACACACTCCCAGTGACCCACTGTAAATATTCACACACTCCCAGTGACCCACTGTAAATATTTACACGCTCCCAGTGACCCATTGTAAATATTCACACACTCCCAGTGATCCACTGTAAATATTCACACATTCCCAGTGCCCCACTGTAAATATTCACACACTGCCAGTGATCCACTTTAAATATTCACACATTCCCAGTGACCCACTGTGAATATCACACATTCCCAGTGACCCACTGTAATTATTCACACGCTCCCAGTGACCCACTGTAAATATTCACACGCTCCCAGTGACCCACTGTAAATATTCACACATTCCCAGTGCCCCACTGTAAATATTCACACACTGCCAGTGACCCACTGTAAATATTCACACATTCCCAGTGGCCCACTGTGAATATTCACACATTCCCAGTGACCCACTGTAATTATTCACACATTCCCAGTGACCCACTGTCAATATTCACACACTCCCAGTGACCCACTGTAAATATTCACACACTCCCAGTGACCCACTGTAAATATTCACACATTCCGCATGACCCACTCGAAATATTCACACATTCCCAGTGACCCATTGTAAATATTCACACATTCCCAGTGGCCCACTGTGAATATTCACACATTCCCAGTGACCCACTGTAATTATTCACACATTCCCAGCGACCCACTGTAAATATTCACACATTCCCAGTGACCCACTGTAAATATTCACACACTGTAATTATTCACACTCCCAGTGACCCACTGTAAATATTCACATTCCCAGTGACCCACTGTAAATATTCACACATTCCCAGTGACCCGCTGTAAATATCCACACACACCCAGTGGCCCACTGGAAATATTCACACATTCCCAGTGACCCACTGGAATTATTCACACGCTCCCAGTGACCCACTGTAAATATTCACACATTCCCAGCGACCCACTGTAAATATTCACACATTCCCAGTGACCCACTGTAAATATTTACACACTGTAATTGTTCACACTCCCAGTGACCCACTGTAAATATTCACATTCCCAGTGACCCACTGTAAATATTGACACGCTCCCAGCGACCCACTGTAAATATTCACACATTCTCAGTGACCCACTGTAAATATTCACACACTCCCAGTGACCCACTGTAAATATTCACACATTCCCAGTGTCCCACTGTAAATATTCACACACTGCCAGTGACCCACTATAAATATTCACACATTCCCAGTGACCCACTGTGAATATTCACACGCTCCCAGTGACCCACTGTAAATATTCACACATTCCCAGTGACCCACTGTAAATATTCACACACTCCCATTGACCCACTGTAAATATTCACACATTCCCAATGACCCACTGTAAATATTCACACATTCCCAGTGCCCCACTGTAAACATCCACACACTGCCAGTGACCCACTGTAAATATTCACACATTCCCAGTGGCCCACTGTGAATATTCACACATTCCCAGTGACCCACTGTAATTATTCACACATTCCCAGTGACCAACTGTAAATATTCACAGACTCCCAGTGACCCACTGTAAATATTCACACACTCCCAGTGATCCACTGTAAATATTCACACACTCCCAGTGACCCACTGTAAATATTCACACACTCCCAGTGACCCACTATAAATATTCACACACTCCCAGTGACCCACTGTAAATATTCACACATTCCCAGTGACCCACTGTAAACATTCACACATTCCAAGTGACCCACTGTAAATATTTACACGCTCCCAGTGACCCATTGTAAATATTCACACACTCCCAGTGATCCACTGTAAATATTCACACATTCCCAGTGCCCCACTGTAAATATTCACACACTGCCAGTGACTCACTGTAAATATTCACACATTCCCAGTGACCCACTGTGAATATCACACATTCCCAGTGACCCACTGTAATTATTCACACGCTCCCAGTGACCCACTGTAAATATTCACACATTCCCAGTGTAGCACTGTGAATATTCACACATTCCCAGTGACCCACTGTAATTATTCACACATTCCCAGTGACCCACTGTAAATATTCACACACTCCCAGTGACCCACTGTAAATATTCATACACTCCCAGTGACCCACTGTAAATATTCACACATTCCGCATGACCCACTCTAAATATTCACACATTCCCAGTGACCCACTGTAAACATTCATACATTCCCAGTGACCCACTGTAAACATTCACACACTCCCAGTGACCCACTGTAAATATTCACACATTCCCAGTGCCCCACTGTAAATATTCACACACTGCCAGTGACCCACTGTAAATATTCACACATTCCCAGTGACCCACTGTGAATATTCACACATTCCCAGTGACCCACTGCAATTATTCACACATTCCCAGTGACCCACTGTAAATATTCACACACTCCCAGTGACCCACTGTAAATATTCACACATTCCCAATGACCCACTGTAAATATTTACACATTCCCAGTGCCCCACTGTAAACATTCACACACTGCCAGTGACCCACTGTAAATATTCACACATTCCCAGTGACCCACTGTGAATATTCACACATTCCCAGTGACCCACTGTAATTATTCACACATTCCCAGTGACCAACTGTAAATATTCACAGACTCCCAGTGACCCACTGTAAATATTCACACACTCCCAGTGATCCACTGTAAATATTCACACATTCCCAGTGACCCACTGTAAATATTCACACACTCCCAGTGACCCACTGTAAATATTCACACACTCCCAGTGACCCACTATAAATATTCACACACTCCCAGTGACCCACTAAATATTCACACATTCCCAGTGACCCACTGTAAACATTCACACATTCCCAGTGACCCACTGTAAACATTCACACACTCCCAGTGACCCACTGTAAATATTCACACATTCCAAGTGACCCACTGTAAATATTTACACGCTCCCAGTGACCCATTGTAAATATTCACACACTCCCAGTGATCCACTGAAAATATTCACACATTCCCAGTGCCCCACTGTAAATATTCACACACTGCCAGTGACCCACTGTAAATATTCACACATTCCCAGTGACCCACTGTGAATATCACACATTCCCAGTGACCCACTGTAATTATTCACACGCTCCCAGTGACCCACTGTAAATATTCACACGCTCCCAGTGACCCACTGTAAATATTCACACACTCCCAGTGACCCACTGTAAATATTCACACATTCCCAGTGCCCCACTGTAAATATTCACACACTGCCAGTGACCCACTGTAAATATTCACACATTCCCAGTGGCCCACTGTGAATATTCACACATTCCCAGTGACCCACTGTAATTATTCACACATTCCCAGTGACCCACTGTCAATATTCACACACTCCCTGTGACCCACTGTAAATATTCATACACTCCCAGTGACCCACTGTAAATATTCACACATTCCGCATGACCCACTCCAAATATTCACACATTCCCAGTGACCCACTGTAAATATTCACACATTCCCAGTGACCCACTGTAATTATTCACACATTCCCAGCGACCCACTGTAAATATTCACACATTCCCAGTGACCCACTGTAAATATTCACACAATGTAATTATTCACACTCCCAGTGACCCACTGTAAATATTCACATTCCCAGTGACCCACTGTAAATATTCACACATTCCCAGTGACCCGCTGTAAATATCCACACACCCCCAGTGACCCACTGGAATTATTCACACGCTCCCAGTGACCCACTGTAAATATTCACACATTCCCAGCGACCCACTGTAAATATTCACACATTCCCAGTGACCCACTGTAAATATTTACACACTGTAATTATTCACACTCCCAGTGACCCACTGTAAATATTCACATTCCCAGTGACCCACTGTAAATATTGACACGCTCCCAGCGACCCACTGTAAATATTCACACATTCTCAGTGACCCACTGTAAATATTCACACACTCCCAGTGACCCACTGTAAATATTCACACACTCCCAGTGACCCACTGTAAATATTCATACACTCCCAGTGACCCACTGTAAATATTCACACATTCCGCATGACCCACTCTAAATATTCACACATTCCCAGTGACCCACTGTAAATATTCACACATTCCCAGTGGCCCACTGTGAATATTCACACATTCCCAGTGACCCACTGTAATTATTCACACATTCCCAGCGACCCACTGTAAATATTCACACATTCCCAGTGACCCACTGTAAATATTCACACACTGTAATTATTCACACTCCCAGTGACCCACTGTAAATATTCACATTCCCAGTGACCCACTGTAAATATCCACACACCCCCAGTGGCCCACTGGAAATATTCACACGTTCCGAGTGACCCACTGGAATTATTCACACGCTCCCAGTGACCCACTGTAAATATTCACACATTCCCAGCGACCCACTGTAAATATTCACACATTCCCAGTGACCCACTGTAAATATTCACACACTGTAATTATTCACACTCCCAGTGACCCACTGTAAATATTCACATTCCCAGTGACCCACTGTAAATATTGACACGCTCCCAGCGACCCACTGTAAATATTCACACATTCTGAGTGACCCACTGTAAATATTCACACACTCCCAGTGACCCACTGTAAATATTCACACATTCCCAGTGACCCACTGTAAATATTCACGCACTCCCAGTGACCCACTGTAAATATTCACACAATCTCAGTGACCCACTGAAAATAATCACACACTCCCAGTGACCCACTGTAAATATTCAAATACTCCCAGTGACCCACTGTAAATATTCACACTCTCCCAGTGACCCACTGTAAATATTCACACACTCCCAGTGACCCACTGTAAATATTCACACTCTCCCAGTCACCCACTGTAAATATTCACACACTCCCAGTCACCCACAGTAAATATTCACACACTCCCAGTGACCCACTGTAAATATACACACATTCCCAGTGACCCACTGTAATTATTCACACACTCCCAGTGACCCAATAAATATTCACACATTCCCAGTGACCCACTGTAAATATTCACACACTCCCAGTGACCCACTGTAAATATTCACACGCTCCCAGTGACCCACTGTAAATATTCACTCGTTCCCAGTGACCCGCTGTAAATATTCACACATTCCCAGTGACCCACTGTATATATTCACACACTCCCAGTGACCCACTGTAAATATTCACACACTCCCAGTGACCCACTGTAAATATTCACACATTCCCAGTGACCCACTGTAAATATTCACACACCCCCAGTGGCCCACTGTTAATATTCACACATTCCCAGTGACCCACTGTAAATATTCACACATTCCCAGTGACCCACTGTAAATATTCACACACTGTAATTATGCACACTTCCAGTGACCCACTGTAAATATTCACACGCTCCCAGTGACCCACTGTAAATATTCACACGCTCCCAGTGACCCACTGTAAATAGTCACACACTCCCAGTGAGCCACTGTAAATATTCACACACTCCCAGTGACCCACTGTAAATATTCACACATTCCCAGTGACCCACTGTAAATATACACACATTCCCAGTGACCCACTGTAAATATTCACACGCTCCCAGTGACCCACTGTAAATATTCCCACATTCCCAGTGACCCACTGTAAATATTCACACATTCCCAGTGACCCACTGTAAAAAGTCACACACTCCCAGTGACCCGCTGTAAATATTCACACACTCCCAATGACCCACTGTAAATATTCACACATTCCCAGTGACCCACTGTAAATATTCACTCATTCCCAGTGACCCACTGTAAAAATTCACACACTCCCAGTGACCCACTATAACTATTCACACTCTCCCAGTGACCCACTGTAAATATTCACACACTCCCAGTGACCCACTGTAAATATTCACACGCTCCCAGTGACCCACTGTAAATATTCACACACTCCCAGTGACGCACTGCAAATATTCACACACTCCCAGTGACCCACTGTAAATATTCACACATTTCCAGTGACCCACTGTAAATATTCACACACTCCCAGTGACACACTGTAAATATTCACACACTCCCAGTGACCCACTGTAAATATTCACACATTCCCAGTGACCCACTGTAAATACCCACACACCCCCAATGGCCCACTGGAAATATTCACACATTCCCAGTGACCCACTGGAATTATTCACACACTCCCAGTGACCCACTGTAAATATTCACACATTCCCAGCGACCCACTGTAAATATTCACACATTCCCAGTGACCCACTGTAAATATTCACACACTGTAATTATTCACACTCCCAGTGACCCACTGTAAATATTCACATTCCCAGTGACCCACTGTAAATATTGACACGCTCCCAGCGACCCACTGTAAATATTCACACAGCCCCAGTGACCCACTGTAAATATTCACACGCTCCCAGTGACCCACTGTAAATATTCGCACACTCCCAGTGACGCACTGCAAATATTCACACACTCCCAGTGACCCACTGTAAATATTCACACATTTCCAGTGACCCACTGTAAATATTCACACACTCCCAGTGACACACTGTAAATATTCACACACTCCCAGTGACCCACTGTAAATATTCACACATTCCCAGTGACCCACTGTAAATATCCACACCCCCCCCCAGTGGCCCACTGGAAATATTCACACATTCCCAGTGACCCACTGGAATTATTCACATGCTCCCAGTGACCCACTGTAAATATTCACACATTCCAAGCGACCCACTGTAAATATTCACACATTCCCAGTGACCCACTGTAAATATTCACACACTGTAATTATTCACACTCCCAGTGGCCCACTGTAAATATTCACATTCCCAGTGACCCACTGTAAATATTGACACGCTCCCAGCGACCCACTGTAAATATTCACACATTCTCAGTGACCCACTGTAAATATTCACACATTCCCAGTGACCCACTGTAAATATTCACACACTCCCAGTAACCCACTGTAAATATTTACACACTCCCAGTGACCCACTGTAAATATTCACACAATCCCAGTGACCCACTGTAAATATTCACACACTCCCAGTGACCCACTGTAAATATTCACACGCTCCCAGTGACCCACTGTAAATATTCACACACTCCCAGTGACGCACTGCAAATATTCACACATTCCCAGTGACCCACTGGAATTATTCACACGCTCCCAGTGACTCACTGTAAATATTCACACATTCCAAGCGACCCACTGTAAATATTCACACACTCCCAGTGACACACTGTAAATATTCACACACTCCCAGTGACCCACTGTAAATATTCACACATTCCCAGTGACCCACTGTAAATATCCACACACCCCCAGTGGCCCACTGGAAATATTCACACATTCCCAGTGACCCACTGGAATTATTCACAAGCTCCCAGTGACCCACTGTAAATATTCACACATTCCCAGCAACCCACTGTAAATATTCACACATTCCCAGTGACCCACTGTAAATATTCACACACTGTAATTATTCACACTCCCAGTGACCCACTGTAAATATTCACATTCCCAGTGACCCACTGTAAATATTGACACGCTCCCAGCGACCCACTGTAAATATTCACACATTCTCAGTGACCCACTGTAAATATTCACACACTCCCAGTGACCCACTGTAAATATTCACACATTCCCAGTGACCCACTGTAAATATTCACGCACTCCCAGTGACCCACTGTAAATATTCACACAATCTCAGTGACCCACTGAAAATAATCACACACTCCCAGTGACCCACTGTAAATATTCAAATACTCCCAGTGACCCACTGTAAATATTCACACTTTCCCAGTCACCCACTGTAAATATTCACACACTCCCAGTCACCCACAGTAAATATTCACACACTCCCAGTGACCCACTGTAAATATACACACATTCCCAGTGACCCACTGTAATTATTCACACACTCCCAGTGATCCACTAAATATTCACACATTCCCAGTGACCCACTGTAAATATTCACACACTCCCAGTGACCCACTGTAAATATTCACACGCTCCCAGTGACCCGCTGTAAATATTCACAGACTCCCAGTGACCCACTGTAAATATTCACACACTCCCAGTGATCCACTGTAAATATTCACACATTCCCAGTGACCCACTGTAAATATTCACACACTCCCAGTGACCCACTGTAAATATTCACACACTCCCAGTGACCCACTATAAATATTCACACACTCCCAGTGACCCACTGTAAATATTCACACATTCCCAGTGACCCACTGTAAACATTCACACACTCCCAGTGGCCCACTGTAAATATTCACACATTCCAAGTGACCCACTGTAAATATTTACACGCTCCCAGTGACCCATTGTAAATATTCACACACTCCCAGTGATCCACTGTAAATATTCACACATTCCCAGTGCCCCACTGTAAATATTCACACACTGCCAGTGGCCCACTGTAAATATTCACACATTTCCAGTGACCCACTGTGAATATCACACATTCCCAGTGACCCACTGTAATTATTCACACGCTCCCAGTGACCCACTGTAAATATTCACACGCTCCCAGTGATCCACTGTAAATATTCACACATTCCCAGTGACCCACTGTGAATATCACACATTCCCAGTGACCCACTGTAATTATTCACACGCTCCCAGTGACCCATTGTAAATATTCACACACTCCCAGTGATCCACTGTAAATATTCACACATTCCCAGTGCCCCACTGTAAATATTCACACACTCCCAGTGACCCACTGTAAATATTCACACATTCCCAGTGCCCCACTGTAAATATTCACACACTGCCAGTGACCCACTGTAAATATTCACACATTCCCAGTGGCGCACTGTGAATATTCACACATTCCCAGTGACCCACTGTAATTATTCACACATTCCCAGTGACGCACTGTCAATATTCACACACTCCCAGTGACCCACTGTAAATATTCATACACTCCCAGTGACCCACTGTAAATATTCACACATTCCGCATGACCCACTCTAAATATTCACACATTCCCAGTGACCCACTGTAAATATTCACACATTCCCAGTGGCCCACTGTGAATATTCACACATTCCCAGTGACCCACTGTAATTATTCACACATTCCCAGCGACCCACTGTAAATATTCACACATTCCCAGTGACCCACTGTAAATATTCACACACTGTAATTATTCACACTCCCAGTGACCCACTGTAAATATTCACATTCCCAGCGACCCACTGTAAATATTCACACATTCCCAGTGACCCACTGTAAATATCCACACACCCCCAGTGGCCCACTGGAAATATTCACACGTTCCCAGTGACCCACTGGAATTATTCACACGCTCCCAGTGACCCACTGTAAATATTCACACATTCCCAGCGACCCACTGTAAATATTCACACATTCCCAGTGACCCACTGTAAATATTCACACACTGTAATTATTCACACTCCCAGTGACCCACTGTAAATATTCACATTCCCAGTGACCCACTGTAAATATTGACACGCTCCCAGCGACCCACTGTAAATATTCACACATTCTGAGTGACCCACTGTAAATATTCACACACTCCCAGTGACCCACTGTAAATATTCACACATTCCCAGTGACCCACTGTAAATATTCACGCACTCCCAGTGACCCACTGTAAATATTCACACAATCTCAGTGACCCACTGAAAATAATCACACACTCCCAGTGACCCACTGAAAATAATCACACACTCCCAGTGACCCACTGTAAATATTCAAATACTCCCAGTGACCCACTGTAAATATTCACACTCTCCCAGTGACCCACTGTAAATATTCACACTCTCCCAGTGACCCACTGTAAATATTCACACACTCCCAGTGACCCACTGTAAATATTCACACTCTCCCAGTCACCCACTGTAAATATTCACACACTCCCAGTCACCCACAGTAAATATTCACACAATCCCAGTGACCCACTGTAAATATACACACATTCCCAGTGACCCACTGTAATTATTCACACACTCCCAGTGACCCACTAAATAGTCACACATTCCCAGTGACCCACTGTAAATATTCACACACTCCCAGTGACCCACTGTAAATATTCACACGCTCCCAGTGACCCACTGTAAATATTCACTCGTTCCCAGTGACCCACTGTAAATATTCACACATTCCCAGTGCCCCACTGTAAATATTCACACACTGCCAGTGACCCACTGTAAATATTCTCATACATTCCCAGTGGCGCACTGTGAATATTCACACATTCCCAGTGACCCACTGTAATTATTCACACATTCCCAGTGACGCACTGTCAATATTCACACACTCCCAGTGACCCACTGTAAATATTCATACACTCCCAGTGACCCACTGTAAATATTCACACATTCCGCATGACCCACTCTAAATATTCACACATTCCCAGTGACCCACTGTAAATATTCACACATTCCCAGTGGCCCACTGTGAATATTCACACATTCCCAGTGACCCACTGTAATTATTCACACATTCCCAGCGACCCACTGTAAATATTCACACATTCCCAGTGACCCACTGTAAATATTCACACACTGTAATTATTCACACTCCCAGTGACCCACTGTAAATATTCACATTCCCAGCGACCCACTGTAAATATTCACACATTCCCAGTGACCCACTGTAAATATCCACACACCCCCAGTGGCCCACTGGAAATATTCACACGTTCCCAGTGACCCACTGGAATTATTCACACGCTCCCAGTGACCCACTGTAAATATTCACACATTCCCAGTGACCCACTGTAAATATTCACGCACTCCTAGTGACCCACTGTAAATATTCACACAATCTCAGTGACCCACTGAAAATAATCACACACTCCCAGTGACCCACTGTAAATATTCAAATCCTCCCAGTGACCCACTGTAAATATTCACACTCTCCCAGTGACCCACTGTAAATATTCACACACTCCCAGTGACCCACTGTAAATATTCACACTCTCCCAGTCACCCACTGTAAATATTCACACACTCCCAGTCACCCACAGTAAATATTCACACACTCCCAGTGACCCACTGTAAATATACACACATTCCCAGTGACCCACTGTAATTATTCACACACTCCCAGTGACCCACTAAATATTCACACATTCCCAGTGACCCACTGTAAATATTCACACACTCCCAGTGACCCACTGTAAATATTCACACGCTCCCAGTGACCCACTGTAAATATTCACTCGTTCCCAGTGACCCGCTGTAAATATTCACACATTCCCAGTGACCCACTGTATATATTCACACACTCCCAGTGACCCACTGTAAATATTCACACACTCCCAGTGACCCACTGTAAATATTCACACATTCCCAGTGACCCACTGTAAATATTCACACACCCCCAGTGGCCCACTGTAAATATTCACACATTCCCAGTGACCCACTGTAAATATTCACACATTCCCAGTGACCCACTGTAAATATTCACACACTCCCAGTGACCCACTGTAAATATTCACACATTCCCAGTGACCCACTGTAAATATTCACACACCCCCAGTGGCCCACTGTAAATATTCACACATTCCCAGTGACCCACTGTAAATATACACACATTCCCAGTGACCCACTGTAAATATTCACACGCTCCCAGTGACCCACTGTAAATATTCCCACATTCCCAGTGACCCACTGTAAATATTCACACATTCCCAGTGACCCACTGTAAAAAGTCACACACTCCCAGTGACCCACTGTAAATATTCACACACTCCCAATGACCCACTGTAAATATTCACACATTCCCAGTGACCCACTGTAAATATTCACTCATTCCCAGTGACCCACTGTAAAAATTCACACACTCCCAGTGACCCACTATAAATATTCACACTCTCCCAGTGACGCACTGCAAATATTCACACACTCCCAGTGACCCACTGTAAATATTCACACGCTCCCAGTGACCCACTGTAAATATTCACACACTCCCAGTGACGCACTGCAAATATTCACACACTCCCAATGACCCACTGTAAATATTCACACATTTCCAGTGACCCACTGTAAATATTCACACACTCCCAGTGACACACTGTAAATATTCACACACTCCCAGTGACCCACTGTAAATATTCACACATTCCCAGTGACCCACTGTAAATATCCACACACCCCCAGTGGCCCACTGGAAATATTCACACATTCCCAGTGACCCACTGGAATTATTCACACACTCCCAGTGACCCACTGTAAATATTCACACATTCCCAGCGACCCACTGTAAATATTCACACATTCCCAGTGACCCACTGTAAATATTCACACACTGTAATTATTCACACTCCCAGTGACCCACTGTAAATATTCACATTCCCTGTGACCCACTGTAAATATTGACACGCTCCCAGCGACCCACTGTAAATATTCACACACCCCCAGTGACCCACTGTAAATATTCACACGCTCCCAGTGACCCACTGTAAATATTCACACACTCCCAGTGACGCACTGCAAATATTCACACACTCCCAGTGACCCACTGTAAATATTCACACATTTCCAGTGACCCACTGTAAATATTCACACACTCCCAGTGACACACTGTAAATATTCACACACTCCCAGTGACCCACTGTAAATATTCACACATTCCCAGTGACCCACTGTAAATATCCACACACCCCCAGTGGCCCACTGGAAATATTCACACATTCCCAGTGACCCACTGGAATTATTCACACGTTCCCAGCGACCCACTGTAAATATTCACACATTCCCAGTGACCCACTGTAAATATTCACACACTCCCAATGACCCACTGTAAATATTCACACATTCCCAGTGACCCATTGTAAATATTCACACACCCCCAGTGGCCCACTGTAAATATTCACACATTCCCAGTGACCCACTGTAAATATTCACACATTCCAAGTGACACACTGTAAATATTCACACACTGTAATTATGCACACTTCCAGTGACCCACTGTAAATATTCACATTCCCAGTGACCCACTGTAAATATTCACACGCTCCCAGTGACCCACTGTAAATATTCACACATTCCCAGTGACCCACTGTAAATATTCACACACTCCCAGTGAGCCACTGTAAATATTCACACACTCCCAGTGACCCACTGTAAATATTCACACATTCCCAGTGACCCACTGTAAATATACACACATTCCCAGTGACCCACTGTAAATATTCACACGCTCCCAGTGACCCACTGTAAATATTCCCACATTCCCAGTGACCCACTGTAAATATTCACACATTCCCAGTGACCCACTGTAAATATTCGCACGCTCCCAGTGACCCACTGTAAATATTCACACACTCCCAGTGACGCACTGCAAATATTCACACACTCCCAGTGACCCACTGTAAATATTCACACATTTCCAGTGACCCACTGTAAATATTCACACACTCCCAGTGACACACTGTAAATATTCACACACTCCCAGTGACCCACTGTAAATATTCACACATTCTCAGTGACCCACTGTAAATATCCACACACCCCCAGTGGCCCACTGGAAATATTCACACATTCCCAGTGACCCACTGGAATTATTCACACACTCCCAGTGACCCACTCTAAATATTCACACATTCCCAGCGACCCACTGTAAATATTCACACATTCCCAGTGACCCACTGTAAATATTCACACACTGTAATTATTCACACTCCCAGTGACACACTGTAAATATTCACATTCCCAGTGACCCACTGTAAATATTCACACATTCCCAGTGACCCACTGTAAATATACACACATTCCCAGTGACCCACTGTAAATATTCACACGCTCCCAGTGACCCACTGTAAATATTCCCACATTCCCAGTGACCCACTGTAAATATTCACACATTCCCAGTGACCCACTGTAAATATTCGCACGCTCCCAGTGACCCACTGTAAATATTCACACACTCCCAGTGACGCACTGCAAATATTCACACACTCCCAGTGACCCACTGTAAATATTCACACATTTCCAGTGACCCACTGTAAATATTCACACACTCCCAGTGACACACTGTAAATATTCACACACTCCCAGTGACCCACTGTAAATATTCACACATTCTCAGTGACCCACTGTAAATATCCACACACCCCCAGTGGCCCACTGGAAATATTCACACATTCCCAGTGACCCACTGGAATTATTCACACACTCCCAGTGACCCACTCTAAATATTCACACATTCCCAGCGACCCACTGTAAATATTCACACATTCCCAGTGACCCACTGTAAATATTCACACACTGTAATTATTCACACTCCCAGTGACACACTGTAAATATTCACATTCCCAGTGACCCACTGTAAATATTGACACGCTCCCAGCGACCCACTGTAAATATTCACACATTCTCAGTGACCCACTGTAAATATTCACACACTCCCAGTGACCCACTGTAAATATTCACAAATTCCCAGCGACCCACTGTAAATAGTCGCACGCTCACAGTGACCCACTGTAAATATTCACGCACTCCCAGTGACCCACTGAAAATAATCACACACTCCCAGTGACCCACTGTAAATATTCACACACTCCCAGTGACCCACTGTAAATATTCACACTCTCCCAGTCACCCACTGTAAATATTCACACACTCCCAGTGACCCACTAAATATTCACACATTCCCAGTGACCCACTGTAAATATTCACACACTCCCAGTGACCCACTGTAAATATTCACACGCTCCCAGTGACCCACTGTAAATATTCACTCGTTCCCAGTGACCCGCTGTAAATATTCACACATTCCCAGTGACCCACTGTAAATATTCACACACTCCCAGTGACCCACTGTAAATATTCACACACTCCCAGTGACCCACTGTAAATATTCACACATTCCCAGTGACCCACTGTAAATATTCACACACTGTAATTATGCACACTTCCAGTAACCCACTGTAAATATTCACATTCCCAGTGACCCACTGTAAAGATTCACACGCTCCCAGTGACCCACTGTAAATATTCACACACTCCCAGTGACCCACTGTAAATATTCACACACTCCCAGTGACCCACTGTAAATATACACACATTCCCAGTGACCCACTGTAATTATTCACACACTCCCAGTGACCCACTAAATATTCACACATTCCCAGTGACCCACTGTAAATATTCACACACTCCCAGTGACCCACTGTAAATATTCACACGCTCCCAGTGACCCACTGTAAATATTCACACACTCCCAGTGACCCACTGTAAATATTCACACATTCCCAGTGACCCACTGTAAATATTCACACACACCCAGTGGCCCACTGTAAATATTCACACATTCCCAGTGACCCACTGTAAATATTCACACATTCCCAGTGACCCACTGTAAATATTCACACACTGTAATTATGCACACTTCCAGTAACCCACTGTAAATATTCACATTCCCAGTGACCCACTGTAAAGATTCACACGCTCCCAGTGACCCACTGTAAATATTCACACACTCCCAGTGACCCACTGTAAATATTCACACACTCCCAGTGACCCACTGTAAATATACACACATTCCCAGTGACCCACTGTAATTATTCACACACTCCCAGTGACCCACTAAATATTCACACATTCCCAGTGACCCACTGTAAATATTCACACACTCCCAGTGACCCACTGTAAATATTCACACGCTCCCAGTGACCCACTGTAAATATTCACTCGTTCCCAGTGACCCGCTGTAAATATTCACACATTCCCAGTGACCCACTGTAAATATTCACACACTCCCAGTGACCCACTGTAAATATTCACACGCTCCCAGTGACCCACTGTAAATATTCACTCGTTCCCAGTGACCCGCTGTAAATATTCACACATTCCCAGTGACCCACTGTAAATATTCACACACTCCCAGTGACCCACTGTAAATATTCACACACTCCCAGTGACCCACTGTAAATATTCACACATTCCCAGTGACCCACTGTAAATATTCACACACCCCCAGTGGCCCACTGTAAATATTCACACATTCCCAGTGACCCACTGTAAATATTCACACACTGTAATTATGCACACTTCCAGTAACCCACTGTAAATATTCACATTCCCAGTGACCCACTGTAAAGATTCACACGCTCCCAGTGACCCACTGTAAATATTCACACACTCCCAGTGACCCTCTGTAAATATTCACACACTCCCAGTGACCCACTGTAAATATACACACATTCCCAGTGACCCACTGTAATTATTCACACACTCCCAGTGACCCACTAAATATTCACACATTCCCAGTGACCCACTGTAAATATTCACACACTCCCAGTGACCCACTGTAAATATTCACACGCTCCCAGTGACCCACTGTAAATATTCACTCGTTCCCAGTGACCCGCTGTAAATATTCACACATTCCCAGTGACCCACTGTAAATATTCACGCACTCCCAGTGACCCACTGTAAATATTCACACACTCCCAGTGACCCACTGTAAATATTCACACATTCCCAGTGGCCCATTGTAAATATTCACACATTCCCAGTGACCCACTGTAAATATTCACACACTGTAATTATGCACACTTCCAGTAACCCACTGTAAATATTCACATTCCCAGTGACCCACTGTAAAGATTCACACGCTCCCAGTGACCCACTGTAAATATTCACACACTCTCAGTGACCCACTGTAAATATTCACACACTCCCAGTGACCCACTGTAAATATACACACATTCCCAGTGACCCACTGTAATTATTCACACACTCCCAGTGACCCACTAAATATTCACACATTCCCAGTGACCCACTGTAAATATTCACACGCTCCCAGTGACCCACTGTAAATATTCACTCGTTCCCAGTGACCCGCTGTAAATATTCACACATTCCCAGTGACCCACTGTAAATATTCACACACTCCCAGTGACCCACTGTAAATATTCACACACTCCCAGTGACCCACCGTAAATATTCACACATTCCCAGTGACCCACTGTAAATATTCACACACCCCCCAGTGGCCCACTGTAAATATTCACACATTCCCAGTGACCCACTGTAAATATTCACACACTGTAATTATGCACACTTCCAGTAACCCACTGTAAATATTCACATTCCCAGTGACCCACTGTAAAGATTCACACGCTCCCAGTGGCCCACTGTAAATATTCACACACTCCCAGTGACCCACTGTAAATATTCACACACTCCCAGTGACCCACTGTAAATATACACACATTCCCAGTGACCCACTGTAATTATTCACACACTCCCAGTGACCCACTAAATATTCACACATTCCCAGTGACCCACTGTAAATATTCACACACTCCCAGTGACCCACTGTAAATATTCACACGCTCCAAGTGACCCACTGTAAATATTCACTCGTTCCCAGTGACCCGCTGTAAATATTCACACATTCCCAGTGACCCACTGTAAATATTCACACACTCCCAGTGACCCACTGTAAATATTCACATTCCCAGTGACCCACTGTAAAGATTCACACGCTCCCAGTGACCCACTGTAAATATTCACACACTCCCAGTGACCCACTGTAAATATTCACACACTCCCAGTGACCCACTGTAAATATACACACATTCCCAGTGACCCACTGTAATTATTCACACACTCCCAGTGACCCACTAAATATTCACACATTCCCAGTGACCCACTGTAAATATTCACACACTCCCAGTGACCCACTGTAAATATTCACACGCTCCCAGTGACCCACTGTAAATATTCACTCGTTCCCAGTGACCCGCTGTAAATATTCACACATTCCCAGTGACCCACTGTAAATATTCACACACTCCCAGTGACCCACTGTAAATATTCACACGCTCCCAGTGACCCACTGTAAATATTCACTCGTTCCCAGTGACCCGCTGTAAATATTCACACATTCCCAGTGACCCACTGTAAATATTCACACACTCCCAGTGACCCACTGTAAATATTCACACACTCCCAGTGACCCACTGTAAATATTCACACATTCCCAGTGGCCCATTGTAAATATTCACACATTCCCAGTTACCCACTGTAAATATTCACACACTCCCAGTGACCCACTGTAAATATTCACACACTCCCAGTGACCCACTGTAAATATTCACACATTCCCAGTGACCCACTGTAAATATTCACACACTGTAATTATGCACACTTCCAGTAACCCACTGTAAATATTCACATTCCCAGTGACCCACTGTAAATATACACACATTCCCAGTGACCCACTGTAATTATTCACACACTCCCAGTGACCCACTAAATATTCACACATTCCCAGTGACCCACTGTAAATATTCACACGCTCCCAGTGACCCACTGTAAATATTCACTCGTTCCCAGTGACCCGCTGTAAATATTCACACATTCCCAGTGACCTACTGTAAATATTCACACACTCCCAGTGACCCACTGTAAATATTCACACACTCCCAGTGACCCACTGTAAATATTCACACATTCCCAGTGACCCACTGTAAATATTCACACACCCCCAGTGGCCCACTGTAAATATTCACACATTCCCAGTGACCCACTGTAAATATTCACACATTCCCAGTGACCCACTGTAAATATTCACACACTGTAATTATGCACACTTCCAGTAACCCACTGTAAATATTCACATTCCCAGTGACCCACTGTAAAGATTCACACGCTCCCAGTGACCCACTGTAAATATTCACACACTCCCAGTGACCCACTGTAAATATTCACACACTCCCAGTGACCCACTGTAAATATACACACATTCCCAGTGACCCACTGTAATTATTCACACACTCCCAGTGACCCACTAAATATTCACACATTCCCAGTGACCCACTGTAAATATTCACACACTCCCAGTGACCCACTGTAAATATTCACACGCTCCAAGTGACCCACTGTAAATATTCACTCGTTCCCAGTGACCCGCTGTAAATATTCACACATTCCCAGTGACCCACTGTAAATATTCACACACTCCCAGTGACCCACTGTAAATATTCACACACTCCCAGTGACCCACTGTAAATATTCACACATTTCCAGTGACCCACTGTAAATATTCACACCCCCCCAGTGGCCCACTGTAAATATTCACACATTCCCAGTGACCCACTGTAAATATTCACACATTCCCAGTGATTCACTGTAAATATTCACACACTGTAATTATGCACACTTCCAGTGACCCACTGTAAATATTCACATTCCCAGTGACCCACTGTAAATAGTCACACACTCCCAGTGACCCACTGTAAATATTCTCACACTCCCAGTGACCCACTGTAAATATTCACACATTCCCAGTTACCCACTGGAATTATTCACACACTCCCAGTGACCCACTGTAAATATTCACACATTCCCAGCGACCCACTGTAAATATTCACACATTCCCAGTGACCCACTGTAAATATTCACACACTGTAATTATTCACACTCCCAGTGACCCACTGTAAATATTCACATTCCCATTGCCCCACTGTAAATATCCACACACCCCCAGCGGCCCACTGGAAATATTCACACATTCTCAGTGACCCACTGTAAATATTCACACACTCTCAGTGACCCACTGTAAATATTCACAAATTCCCAGTGACCCACTGGAATTATTCACACACTCCCAGTGACCTACTGTAAATATTCACACATTCCCAGCGACCCACTGTAAATATTCACACATTCCCAGTGACCCACTGTAAATATTCACACACTGTAATTATTCACACTCCCAGTGACCCACTGTAAATATTCACATTCCCAGTGACCCACTGTAAATATTGACACGCTCCCAGCGACCCACTGTAAATATTCACACATTCTCAGTGACCCACTGTAAATATTCACCCACTCCCAGTGACCCACTGTAAATATTCACAAATTCCCAGCGACCCACTGTAAATAGTCGCACGCTCCCAGTGACCCACTGTAAATATTCACGCACTCCCAGTGACCCACTGTAAATATTCACACAATCCCAGTGACCCACTGAAAATAATCACACACTCCCAGTGACCCACTGTAAATATTCACACACTCCCAGTGACCCACTGTAAATATTCACACTCTCCCAGTCACCCACTGTAATTATTCACACACTCCCAGTGACCCACTAAATATTCACACATTCCCAGTGACCCACTGTAAATATTCACACACTCCCAGTGACCCACTGTAAATATTCACACATTCCCAGTGACCCACTGTAAATATTCACACACTGTAATTATGCACACTTCCAGTGACCCACAGTAAATATTCACATTCCCAGTGACACACTGTAAATATTCACACGCTCCCAGTGACCCACTGTAAATATTCACACATTCCCAGTGACCCACTGTAAATATTCACACATTCCCAGTGACCCACTATAAATAGTCACACACTTCCAGTGACCCACTGTAAATATTCACACACTCCCAGTGACCCACTGTAAATATTCACACATTCCCAGTGACCCACTGTAAATATACACACATTCCCAGTGACCCACTGTAAATATTCACACGCTCCCAGTGACCCACTGTAAATATTCACACATTCCCAGCGACCCACTGTAAATAGTCGCACGCTCCCAGTGACCCACTGTAAATATTCACGCACTCCCAGTGACCCACTGTAAATATTCACACAATCCCAGTGACCCACTGAAAATAATCACACACTCCCAGTGACCCACTGTAAATATTCACACACTCCCAGTGACCCACTGTAAATATTCACACTCTCCCAGTCACCCACTGTAATTATTCACACACTCCCAGTGACCCACTAAATATTCACACATTCCCAGTGACCCACTGTAAATATTCACACACTCCCAGTGACCCACTGTAAATATTCACACATTCCCAGTGACCCACTGTAAATATTCACACACTGTAATTATGCACACTTCCAGTGACCCACAGTAAATATTCACATTCCCAGTGACACACTGTAAATATTCACACGCTCCCAGTGACCCACTGTAAATATTCACACATTCCCAGTGACCCACTGTAAATATTCACACATTCCCAGTGACCCACTATAAATAGTCACACACTTCCAGTGACCCACTGTAAATATTCACACACTCCCAGTGACCCACTGTAAATATTCACACATTCCCAGTGACCCACTGTAAATATACACACATTCCCAGTGACCCACTGTAAATATTCACACGCTCCCAGTGACCCACTGTAAATATTCACACATTCCCAGTGACCCACTGTAAATATTCCCACATTCCCAGTGACCCACTGTAAATAGTCACACACACCCAATAACCCACTGTAAATATTCACACATTCCCAGTGACCCACTGTAAATATTCACTCATTCCCAGTGACCCACTGTAAAAATTCACACACTCCCAGTGACCCACTATAAATATTCACACTCTCCCAGTGATCCACTGTAAATATTCACACATTCCCAGTGCCCCACTGTAAATATTCACACACTGCCAGTGGCCCACTGTAAATATTCACACATTTCCAGTGACCCACTGTGAATATCACACATTCCCAGTGACCCACTGTAATTATTCACACGCTCCCAGTGACCCACTGTAAATATTCACACGCTCCCAGTGATCCACTGTAAATATTCACACATTCCCAGTGACCCACTGTGAATATCACACATTCCCAGTGACCCACTGTAATTATTCACACGCTCCCAGTGACCCATTGTAAATATTCACACACTCCCAGTGATCCACTGTAAATATTCACACATTCCCAGTGCCCCACTGTAAATATTCACACACTCCCAGTGACCCACTGTAAATATTCACACATTCCCAGTGCCCCACTGTAAATATTCACACACTGCCAGTGACCCACTGTAAATATTCACACATTCCCAGTGGCGCACTGTGAATATTCACACATTCCCAGTGACCCACTGTAATTATTCACACATTCCCAGTGACGCACTGTCAATATTCACACACTCCCAGTGACCCACTGTAAATATTCATACACTCCCAGTGACCCACTGTAAATATTCACACATTCCGCATGACCCACTCTAAATATTCACACATTCCCAGTGACCCACTGTAAATATTCACACATTCCCAGTGGCCCACTGTGAATATTCACACATTCCCAGTGACCCACTGTAATTATTCACACATTCCCAGCGACCCACTGTAAATATTCACACATTCCCAGTGACCCACTGTAAATATTCACACACTGTAATTATTCACACTCCCAGTGACCCACTGTAAATATTCACATTCCCAGCGACCCACTGTAAATATTCACACATTCCCAGTGACCCACTGTAAATATCCACACACCCCCAGTGGCCCACTGGAAATATTCACACGTTCCCAGTGACCCACTGGAATTATTCACACGCTCCCAGTGACCCACTGTAAATATTCACACATTCCCAGCGACCCACTGTAAATATTCACACATTCCCAGTGACCCACTGTAAATATTCACACACTGTAATTATTCACACTCCCAGTGACCCACTGTAAATATTCACATTCCCAGTGACCCACTGTAAATATTGACACGCTCCCAGCGACCCACTGTAAATATTCACACATTCTGAGTGACCCACTGTAAATATTCACACACTCCCAGTGACCCACTGTAAATATTCACACATTCCCAGTGACCCACTGTAAATATTCACGCACTCCCAGTGACCCACTGTAAATATTCACACAATCTCAGTGACCCACTGAAAATAATCACACACTCCCAGTGACCCACTGAAAATAATCACACACTCCCAGTGACCCACTGTAAATATTCAAATACTCCCAGTGACCCACTGTAAATATTCACACTCTCCCAGTGACCCACTGTAAATATTCACACTCTCCCAGTGACCCACTGTAAATATTCACACACTCCCAGTGACCCACTGTAAATATTCACACTCTCCCAGTCACCCACTGTAAATATTCACACACTCCCAGTCACCCACAGTAAATATTCACACACTCCCAGTGACCCACTGTAAATATACACACATTCCCAGTGACCCACTGTAATTATTCACACACTCCCAGTGACCCACTAAATAGTCACACATTCCCAGTGACCCACTGTAAATATTCACACACTCCCAGTGACCCACTGTAAATATTCACACGCTCCCAGTGACCCACTGTAAATATTCACTCGTTCCCAGTGACCCACTGTAAATATTCACACATTCCCAGTGCCCCACTGTAAATATTCACACACTGCCAGTGACCCACTGTAAATATTCACACATTCCCAGTGGCGCACTGTGAATATTCACACATTCCCAGTGACCCACTGTAAATATTCACACATTCCGCATGACCCACTCTAAATATTCACACATTCCCAGTGACCCACTGTAAATATTCACACATTCCCAGTGGCCCACTGTGAATATTCACACATTCCCAGTGACCCACTGTAATTATTCACACATTCCCAGCGACCCACTGTAAATATTCACACATTCCCAGTGACCCACTGTAAATATTCACACACTGTAATTATTCACACTCCCAGTGACCCACTGTAAATATTCACATTCCCAGCGACCCACTGTAAATATTCACACATTCCCAGTGACCCACTGTAAATATCCACACACCCCCAGTGGCCCACTGGAAATATTCACACGTTCCCAGTGACCCACTGGAATTATTCACACGCTCCCAGTGACCCACTGTAAATATTCACACATTCCCAGTGACCCACTGTAAATATTCACGCACTCCTAGTGACCCACTGTAAATATTCACACAATCTCAGTGACCCACTGAAAATAATCACACACTCCCAGTGACCCACTGTAAATATTCAAATCCTCCCAGTGACCCACTGTAAATATTCACACTCTCCCAGTGACCCACTGTAAATATTCACACACTCCCAGTGACCCACTGTAAATATTCACACTCTCCCAGTCACCCACTGTAAATATTCACACACTCCCAGTCACCCACAGTAAATATTCACACACTCCCAGTGACCCACTGTAAATATACACACATTCCCAGTGACCCACTGTAATTATTCACACACTCCCAGTGACCCACTAAATATTCACACATTCCCAGTGACCCACTGTAAATATTCACACACTCCCAGTGACCCACTGTAAATATTCACACGCTCCCAGTGACCCACTGTAAATATTCACTCGTTCCCAGTGACCCGCTGTAAATATTCACACATTCCCAGTGACCCACTGTATATATTCACACACTCCCAGTGACCCACTGTAAATATTCACACACTCCCAGTGACCCACTGTAAATATTCACACATTCCCAGTGACCCACTGTAAATATTCACACACCCCCAGTGGCCCACTGTAAATATTCACACATTCCCAGTGACCCACTGTAAATATTCACACATTCCAAGTGACACACTGTAAATATTCACACACTGTAATTATGCACACTTCCAGTGACCCACTGTAAATATTCACATTCCCAGTGACCCACTGTAAATATTCACACGCTCCCAGTGACCCACTGTAAATATTCACACATTCCCAGTGACCCACTGTAAATAGTCACACACTCCCAGTGAGCCACTGTAAATATTCACACACTCCCAGTGACCCACTGTAAATATTCACACATTCCCAGTGACCCACTGTAAATATACACACATTCCCAGTGACCCACTGTAAATATTCACACGCTCCCAGTGACCCACTGTAAATATTCCCACATTCCCAGTGACCCACTGTAAATATTCACACATTCCCAGTGACCCACTGTAAAAAGTCACACACTCCCAGTGACCCACTGTAAATATTCACACACTCCCAATGACCCACTGTAAATATTCACACATTCCCAGTGACCCACTGTAAATATTCACTCATTCCCAGTGACCCACTGTAAAAATTCACACACTCCCAGTGACCCACTATAAATATTCACACTCTCCCAGTGACGCACTGCAAATATTCACACACTCCCAGTGACCCACTGTAAATATTCACACGCTCCCAGTGACCCACTGTAAATATTCACACACTCCCAGTGACGCACTGCAAATATTCACACACTCCCAATGACCCACTGTAAATATTCACACATTTCCAGTGACCCACTGTAAATATTCACACACTCCCAGTGACACACTGTAAATATTCACACACTCCCAGTGACCCACTGTAAATATTCACACATTCCCAGTGACCCACTGTAAATATCCACACACCCCCAGTGGCCCACTGGAAATATTCACACATTCCCAGTGACCCACTGGAATTATTCACACACTCCCAGTGACCCACTGTAAATATTCACACATTCCCAGCGACCCACTGTAAATATTCACACATTCCCAGTGACCCACTGTAAATATTCACACACTGTAATTATTCACACTCCCAGTGACCCACTGTAAATATTCACATTCCCTGTGACCCACTGTAAATATTGACACGCTCCCAGCGACCCACTGTAAATATTCACACACCCCCAGTGACCCACTGTAAATATTCACACGCTCCCAGTGACCCACTGTAAATATTCACACACTCCCAGTGACGCACTGCAAATATTCACACACTCCCAGTGACCCACTGTAAATATTCACACATTTCCAGTGACCCACTGTAAATATTCACACACTCCCAGTGACACACTGTAAATATTCACACACTCCCAGTGACCCACTGTAAATATTCACACATTCCCAGTGACCCACTGTAAATATCCACACACCCCCAGTGGCCCACTGGAAATATTCACACATTCCCAGTGACCCACTGGAATTATTCACACGTTCCCAGCGACCCACTGTAAATATTCACACATTCCCAGTGACCCACTGTAAATATTCACACACTCCCAATGACCCACTGTAAATATTCACACATTCCCAGTGACCCATTGTAAATATTCACACACCCCCAGTGGCCCACTGTAAATATTCACACATTCCCAGTGACCCACTGTAAATATTCACACATTCCAAGTGACACACTGTAAATATTCACACACTGTAATTATGCACACTTCCAGTGACCCACTGTAAATATTCACATTCCCAGTGACCCACTGTAAATATTCACACGCTCCCAGTGACCCACTGTAAATATTCACACATTCCCAGTGACCCACTGTAAATATTCACACACTCCCAGTGAGCCACTGTAAATATTCACACACTCCCAGTGACCCACTGTAAATATTCACACATTCCCAGTGACCCACTGTAAATATACACACATTCCCAGTGACCCACTGTAAATATTCACACGCTCCCAGTGACCCACTGTAAATATTCCCACATTCCCAGTGACCCACTGTAAATATTCACACATTCCCAGTGACCCACTGTAAATATTCGCACGCTCCCAGTGACCCACTGTAAATATTCACACACTCCCAGTGACGCACTGCAAATATTCACACACTCCCAGTGACCCACTGTAAATATTCACACATTTCCAGTGACCCACTGTAAATATTCACACACTCCCAGTGACACACTGTAAATATTCACACACTCCCAGTGACCCACTGTAAATATTCACACATTCTCAGTGACCCACTGTAAATATCCACACACCCCCAGTGGCCCACTGGAAATATTCACACATTCCCAGTGACCCACTGGAATTATTCACACACTCCCAGTGACCCACTCTAAATATTCACACATTCCCAGCGACCCACTGTAAATATTCACACATTCCCAGTGACCCACTGTAAATATTCACACACTGTAATTATTCACACTCCCAGTGACACACTGTAAATATTCACATTCCCAGTGACCCACTGTAAATATTGACACGCTCCCAGCGACCCACTGTAAATATTCACACATTCTCAGTGACCCACTGTAAATATTCACACACTCCCAGTGACCCACTGTAAATATTCACAAATTCCCAGCGACCCACTGTAAATAGTCGCACGCTCACAGTGACCCACTGTAAATATTCACGCACTCCCAGTGACCCACTGAAAATAATCACACACTCCCAGTGACCCACTGTAAATATTCACACACTCCCAGTGACCCACTGTAAATATTCACACTCTCCCAGTCACCCACTGTAAATATTCACACACTCCCAGTGACCCACTAAATATTCACACATTCCCAGTGACCCACTGTAAATATTCACACACTCCCAGTGACCCACTGTAAATATTCACACGCTCCCAGTGACCCACTGTAAATATTCACTCGTTCCCAGTGACCCGCTGTAAATATTCACACATTCCCAGTGACCCACTGTAAATATTCACACACTCCCAGTGACCCACTGTAAATATTCACACACTCCCAGTGACCCACTGTAAATATTCACACATTCCCAGTGACCCACTGTAAATATTCACACACTGTAATTATGCACACTTCCAGTAACCCACTGTAAATATTCACATTCCCAGTGACCCACTGTAAAGATTCACACGCTCCCAGTGACCCACTGTAAATATTCACACACTCCCAGTGACCCACTGTAAATATTCACACACTCCCAGTGACCCACTGTAAATATACACACATTCCCAGTGACCCACTGTAATTATTCACACACTCCCAGTGACCCACTAAATATTCACACATTCCCAGTGACCCACTGTAAATATTCACACACTCCCAGTGACCCACTGTAAATATTCACACGCTCCCAGTGACCCACTGTAAATATTCACACACTCCCAGTGACCCACTGTAAATATTCACACATTCCCAGTGACCCACTGTAAATATTCACACACACCCAGTGGCCCACTGTAAATATTCACACATTCCCAGTGACCCACTGTAAATATTCACACATTCCCAGTGACCCACTGTAAATATTCACACACTGTAATTATGCACACTTCCAGTAACCCACTGTAAATATTCACATTCCCAGTGACCCACTGTAAAGATTCACACGCTCCCAGTGACCCACTGTAAATATTCACACACTCCCAGTGACCCACTGTAAATATTCACACACTCCCAGTGACCCACTGTAAATATACACACATTCCCAGTGACCCACTGTAATTATTCACACACTCCCAGTGACCCACTAAATATTCACACATTCCCAGTGACCCACTGTAAATATTCACACACTCCCAGTGACCCACTGTAAATATTCACACGCTCCCAGTGACCCACTGTAAATATTCACTCGTTCCCAGTGACCCGCTGTAAATATTCACACATTCCCAGTGACCCACTGTAAATATTCACACACTCCCAGTGACCCACTGTAAATATTCACACGCTCCCAGTGACCCACTGTAAATATTCACTCGTTCCCAGTGACCCGCTGTAAATATTCACACATTCCCAGTGACCCACTGTAAATATTCACACACTCCCAGTGACCCACTGTAAATATTCACACACTCCCAGTGACCCACTGTAAATATTCACACATTCCCAGTGACCCACTGTAAATATTCACACACCCCCAGTGGCCCACTGTAAATATTCACACATTCCCAGTGACCCACTGTAAATATTCACACACTGTAATTATGCACACTTCCAGTAACCCACTGTAAATATTCACATTCCCAGTGACCCACTGTAAAGATTCACACGCTCCCAGTGACCCACTGTAAATATTCACACACTCCCAGTGACCCTCTGTAAATATTCACACACTCCCAGTGACCCACTGTAAATATACACACATTCCCAGTGACCCACTGTAATTATTCACACACTCCCAGTGACCCACTAAATATTCACACATTCCCAGTGACCCACTGTAAATATTCACACACTCCCAGTGACCCACTGTAAATATTCACACGCTCCCAGTGACCCACTGTAAATATTCACTCGTTCCCAGTGACCCGCTGTAAATATTCACACATTCCCAGTGACCCACTGTAAATATTCACGCACTCCCAGTGACCCACTGTAAATATTCACACACTCCCAGTGACCCACTGTAAATATTCACACATTCCCAGTGGCCCATTGTAAATATTCACACATTCCCAGTGACCCACTGTAAATATTCACATTCCCAGTGACCCACTGTAAAGATTCACACGCTCCCAGTGACCCACTGTAAATATTCACACACTCTCAGTGACCCACTAAATATTCACACATTCCCAGTGACCCACTGTAAATATTCACACGCTCCCAGTGACCCACTGTAAATATTCACTCGTTCCCAGTGACCCGCTGTAAATATTCACACATTCCCAGTGACCCACTGTAAATATTCACACACTCCCAGTGACCCACTGTAAATATTCACACACTCCCAGTGACCCACCGTAAATATTCACACATTCCCAGTGACCCACTGTAAATATTCACACACCCCCCAGTGGCCCACTGTAAATATTCACACATTCCCAGTGACCCACTGTAAATATTCACACACTGTAATTATGCACACTTCCAGTAACCCACTGTAAATATTCACATTCCCAGTGACCCACTGTAAAGATTCACACGCTCCCAGTGGCCCACTGTAAATATTCACACACTCCCAGTGACCCACTGTAAATATTCACACACTCCCAGTGACCCACTGTAAATATACACACATTCCCAGTGACCCACTGTAATTATTCACACACTCCCAGTGACCCACTAAATATTCACACATTCCCAGTGACCCACTGTAAATATTCACACACTCCCAGTGACCCACTGTAAATATTCACACGCTCCAAGTGACCCACTGTAAATATTCACTCGTTCCCAGTGACCCGCTGTAAATATTCACACATTCCCAGTGACCCACTGTAAATATTCACACACTCCCAGTGACCCACTGTAAATATTCACATTCCCAGTGACCCACTGTAAAGATTCACACGCTCCCAGTGACCCACTGTAAATATTCACACACTCCCAGTGACCCACTGTAAATATTCACACACTCCCAGTGACCCACTGTAAATATACACACATTCCCAGTGACCCACTGTAATTATTCACACACTCCCAGTGACCCACTAAATATTCACACATTCCCAGTGACCCACTGTAAATATTCACACACTCCCAGTGACCCACTGTAAATATTCACACGCTCCCAGTGACCCACTGTAAATATTCACTCGTTCCCAGTGACCCGCTGTAAATATTCACACATTCCCAGTGACCCACTGTAAATATTCACACACTCCCAGTGACCCACTGTAAATATTCACACGCTCCCAGTGACCCACTGTAAATATTCACTCGTTCCCAGTGACCCGCTGTAAATATTCACACATTCCCAGTGACCCACTGTAAATATTCACACACTCCCAGTGACCCACTGTAAATATTCACACACTCCCAGTGACCCACTGTAAATATTCACACATTCCCAGTGGCCCATTGTAAATATTCACACATTCCCAGTTACCCACTGTAAATATTCACACACTCCCAGTGACCCACTGTAAATATTCACACACTCCCAGTGACCCACTGTAAATATTCACACATTCCCAGTGACCCACTGTAAATATTCACACACTGTAATTATGCACACTTCCAGTAACCCACTGTAAATATTCACATTCCCAGTGACCCACTGTAAATATACACACATTCCCAGTGACCCACTGTAATTATTCACACACTCCCAGTGACCCACTAAATATTCACACATTCCCAGTGACCCACTGTAAATATTCACACGCTCCCAGTGACCCACTGTAAATATTCACTCGTTCCCAGTGACCCGCTGTAAATATTCACACATTCCCAGTGACCTACTGTAAATATTCACACACTCCCAGTGACCCACTGTAAATATTCACACACTCCCAGTGACCCACTGTAAATATTCACACATTCCCAGTGACCCACTGTAAATATTCACACACCCCCAGTGGCCCACTGTAAATATTCACACATTCCCAGTGACCCACTGTAAATATTCACACATTCCCAGTGACCCACTGTAAATATTCACACACTGTAATTATGCACACTTCCAGTAACCCACTGTAAATATTCACATTCCCAGTGACCCACTGTAAAGATTCACACGCTCCCAGTGACCCACTGTAAATATTCACACACTCCCAGTGACCCACTGTAAATATTCACACACTCCCAGTGACCCACTGTAAATATACACACATTCCCAGTGACCCACTGTAATTATTCACACACTCCCAGTGACCCACTAAATATTCACACATTCCCAGTGACCCACTGTAAATATTCACACACTCCCAGTGACCCACTGTAAATATTCACACGCTCCAAGTGACCCACTGTAAATATTCACTCGTTCCCAGTGACCCGCTGTAAATATTCACACATTCCCAGTGACCCACTGTAAATATTCACACACTCCCAGTGACCCACTGTAAATATTCACACACTCCCAGTGACCCACTGTAAATATTCACACATTTCCAGTGACCCACTGTAAATATTCACACCCCCCCAGTGGCCCACTGTAAATATTCACACATTCCCAGTGACCCACTGTAAATATTCACACATTCCCAGTGATTCACTGTAAATATTCACACACTGTAATTATGCACACTTCCAGTGACCCACTGTAAATATTCACATTCCCAGTGACCCACTGTAAATAGTCACACACTCCCAGTGACCCACTGTAAATATTCTCACACTCCCAGTGACCCACTGTAAATATTCACACATTCCCAGTGACCCACTGGAATTATTCACACACTCCCAGTGACCCACTGTAAATATTCACACATTCCCAGCGACCCACTGTAAATATTCACACATTCCCAGTGACCCACTGTAAATATTCACACACTGTAATTATTCACACTCCCAGTGACCCACTGTAAATATTCACATTCCCATTGCCCCACTGTAAATATCCACACACCCCCAGCGGCCCACTGGAAATATTCACACATTCTCAGTGACCCACTGTAAATATTCACACACTCTCAGTGACCCACTGTAAATATTCACAAATTCCCAGTGACCCACTGGAATTATTCACACACTCCCAGTGACCTACTGTAAATATTCACACATTCCCAGCGACCCACTGTAAATATTCACACATTCCCAGTGACCCACTGTAAATATTCACACACTGTAATTATTCACACTCCCAGTGACCCACTGTAAATATTCACATTCCCAGTGACCCACTGTAAATATTGACACGCTCCCAGCGACCCACTGTAAATATTCACACATTCTCAGTGACCCACTGTAAATATTCACCCACTCCCAGTGACCCACTGTAAATATTCACAAATTCCCAGCGACCCACTGTAAATAGTCGCACGCTCCCAGTGACCCACTGTAAATATTCACGCACTCCCAGTGACCCACTGTAAATATTCACACAATCCCAGTGACCCACTGAAAATAATCACACACTCCCAGTGACCCACTGTAAATATTCACACACTCCCAGTGACCCACTGTAAATATTCACACTCTCCCAGTCACCCACTGTAATTATTCACACACTCCCAGTGACCCACTAAATATTCACACATTCCCAGTGACCCACTGTAAATATTCACACACTCCCAGTGACCCACTGTAAATATTCACACATTCCCAGTGACCCACTGTAAATATTCACACACTGTAATTATGCACACTTCCAGTGACCCACAGTAAATATTCACATTCCCAGTGACACACTGTAAATATTCACACGCTCCCAGTGACCCACTGTAAATATTCACACATTCCCAGTGACCCACTGTAAATATTCACACATTCCCAGTGACCCACTATAAATAGTCACACACTTCCAGTGACCCACTGTAAATATTCACACACTCCCAGTGACCCACTGTAAATATTCACACATTCCCAGTGACCCACTGTAAATATACACACATTCCCAGTGACCCACTGTAAATATTCACACGCTCCCAGTGACCCACTGTAAATATTCACACATTCCCAGCGACCCACTGTAAATAGTCGCACGCTCCCAGTGACCCACTGTAAATATTCACGCACTCCCAGTGACCCACTGTAAATATTCACACAATCCCAGTGACCCACTGAAAATAATCACACACTCCCAGTGACCCACTGTAAATATTCACACACTCCCAGTGACCCACTGTAAATATTCACACTCTCCCAGTCACCCACTGTAATTATTCACACACTCCCAGTGACCCACTAAATATTCACACATTCCCAGTGACCCACTGTAAATATTCACACACTCCCAGTGACCCACTGTAAATATTCACACATTCCCAGTGACCCACTGTAAATATTCACACACTGTAATTATGCACACTTCCAGTGACCCACAGTAAATATTCACATTCCCAGTGACACACTGTAAATATTCACACGCTCCCAGTGACCCACTGTAAATATTCACACATTCCCAGTGACCCACTGTAAATATTCACACATTCCCAGTGACCCACTATAAATAGTCACACACTTCCAGTGACCCACTGTAAATATTCACACACTCCCAGTGACCCACTGTAAATATTCACACATTCCCAGTGACCCACTGTAAATATACACACATTCCCAGTGACCCACTGTAAATATTCACACGCTCCCAGTGACCCACTGTAAATATTCACACATTCCCAGTGACCCACTGTAAATATTCCCACATTCCCAGTGACCCACTGTAAATAGTCACACACACCCAATAACCCACTGTAAATATTCACACATTCCCAGTGACCCACTGTAAATATTCACTCATTCCCAGTGACCCACTGTAAAAATTCACACACTCCCAGTGACCCACTATAAATATTCACACTCTCCCAGTGACCCACTGTAAATATTCACACGCTCCCAGTGACCCACTGTAAATATTCACACACTCCCAGTGACCCACTGTAAATATTCACACATTCCCAGTGACCCACTGTAATTATTCACACACTCCCAGTGACCCACTGTAAAAATTCACACATTCCCAGTGACCCACTGTAAATATTCACACACTCCCAGTGACCCACTGTAAATATTCACACGCTCCCGGTGACCCACTGTAAATATTCACACATTCCCAGTGACCCACTGTAAATATTCACACTTTCCCAGTGACCCACTGTAAATATTCACACACTCCCAGTGACCCACTGTAAATATTCACACACTCCCAATGACCCACTGTAAATATTCACACATTCCCAGTGACCCACTGTAAATATTCACACACTCCCAGTGACCCACTGTAAATATTCACACACTCCCAGTGACCCACTGTAAATATTCACACGCTCCCAGTGACCCACTGTAAATATTCACACATTCCCAGTGACCCACTGTAAATATTCACACACCCCCAGTGGCCCACTGTGAATATTCACACATTCCCAGTGACCCACTGTAAATATTCACACATTCCCAGTGACCCACTGTAAATATTCACACACTGTAATTATGCACACTTCCAGTGACCACAGTAAATATTCACATTCCCAGTGACACACTGTAAATATTCACACGCTCCCAGTGACCCACTGTAAATATTCACACATTCCCAGTAACCCACTGTAAATATTCACACATTCCCAGTGACCCACTGTAAATAGTCACACACTTCCAGTGACCCACTGTAAATATTCACACACTCCCAGCGACCCACTGTAAATATTCACACATTCCCAGTGACCCACTGTAAATATACACACATTCCCAGTGACCCACTGTAAATATTCACACGCTCCCAGTGACCCACTGTAAATATTCACACATTCCCAGTGACCCACTGTAAATATTCCCACATTCCCAGTGACCCACTGTAAATATTCACACATTCCCAGTGACCCACTGTAAATAGTCACACACTCCCAGTGACCCACTGTAAATAATCACACACACCCAATAACCCACTGTAAATATTCACACATTCCCAGTGACCCACTGTAAATATTCACTCATTCCCAGTGACCCACTGTAAAAATTCACACACTCCCAGTGACCCACTATAAATATTCACACTCTCCCAGTGACCCACTGTAAATATTCACACTCTCCCAGTGACCCACTGTAAATATTCACACACTCCCAGTGACCCACTGTAAATATTCACACATTCCCAGTGACCCACTGTAAATATACACACATTCCCAGTGACCCACTGTAATTATTCACACACTCCCAGTGACCCACTGTAAAAATTCACACGCTCCCAGTGACCCACTGTAAACATTCACACGTTACCAGTGACCCACTGTAAATATTCACACTTTCCCAGTGACCCACTGTAAATATTCACACACTCCCAGTGACCCACTGTAAATATTCACACACTCCCAATGACCCACTGTAAATATTCACACATTCCCAGTGACCCACTGTAAATATTCACACACTCCCAGTGACCCACTGTAAATATTCACACACTCCCAATGACCCACTGTAAATATTCGCACACACCCAGTGACCCACTGTATATATTCACACACTCCCAGTGACCCACTGTAAATATTCACACACTCCCAGTGACCCACTGTAAATATTCACACATTCCCCATGACCCACTGTAAATATTCACACATTCCCAGTGACCCACTGTAAATATTCACACACTCCCAGTGACCCACTGTAAATATTCACACACTCCCAGTGGCCCACTGTAAATATTCACACACTCCCAATGGCCCACTGTGAATATTCACACATACCCAGTGACCCACTGTATATATTCACACACTCCCAGTGACCCACTGTAAATATTCACACACTCCCAGTGACCCACTGTAAATATTCATACTCTCCCAGTGACTTACTGTAAATATTCACACACTTCCAGTGACCCACTGTAAATATTCACACACTCCCAGTGACCCACTGTAAATATTCACACATTCCCCATGACCCACTGTAAATATTCACACATTCCCAGTGACCCACTGTAAATATTCACACACTCCCAGTGACCCACTGTAAATATTCACACACTCCCAGTGGCCCACTGTAAATATTCACACACTCCCAATGGCCCACTGTGAATATTCACACATACCCAGTGACCCACTGTATATATTCACACATTCCCAGTGACCCACTGTAAATATTCACACACTCCCAGTGACCCACTGTAAATATTCATACTCTCCCAGTGACTTACTGTAAATATTCACACACTTCCAGTGACCCACTGTAAATATTCACACTCTCCCAGTGACCCACTGTAAATATTCACACACTCCCAGTGACCCACTGTAAATATTCACACTTTCCCAGTGACCCACTGTAAATATTCACACATTCCCAGTGACCCGCTGTAAATATTCACACACTCCCAGTGACCCGCTGTAAATATTCACATGCTCCCAGTGACCCACTGTAAATATTCACACATTCCCAGTGACCCACTGTAAATATTCACACGCTCCCAGTGACCCACTGTAAATATTCACTCACTCCCAGTGACCCACTGTAAATATTCACACGCTCCCAGGGACCCACTGTTAATATTCACACACTCCCAGGGACCCACTGTAAATATTCACACACTCCCAGGAACACACCATAGTTGTTGACACACTCAAAGGAACCTTCTGTTACACACCCAAAGGAATGTATTGCTCTTCTTGCAACAATAACCTGTATTTATATAGTCGCTTTAACGCAGTGAAATGTTCCAAGGCAATTCACAGCAGTATTATGCGACAAGAAAAAATTTGACACCGAGCCACATGAGTAGAAATTAGCGCAGGTGACCAAAAGCTTGGTCAAATAAGTATGTTTTAAGAAGGAGGAAAGAGAGGTAGAGAGGTTTAGGCCGGGAGTTCCAGAACTTGGGGCCTAGGCAACAGAAGGCACGGCCACCAATGGTTGAGCAGTTATAATCAGGGATGCTCAGGATGTCAGAATTGGAGGAGTGCAGACATCTCGGGGGCGTTATGAGGCTGGAGGAGGTTACAGAGATCGGGAGGAGCGAGGCCATGGAGGGATTTGAAAATAATGATGTGAATTTTGAAATCGAGGCGTTGCTTAACCGGAAGCCAATATAGGTCAGCGAGCACAGGGCTGATGGGTGAGCAGGAATTGGTGCGAGTTAGGACACGGGCAACTGAGTTTTGGATCACCTCTAGTTTACATAGGGTAGAATGTGGGAGGCAGCCAGGAGTGCATTGGAATAGCTAAGTCTAGAGGGAACATGGATGATGGCTGCAACAGCGGATGAGCTGAGGCAAGGGCGGAGACGGGCAATGTTACGGAGGTGGAAATAGGCAGTCCTAGTTATGCTGTAGATCTGTGGTCGAAAGCTAATTTCAGGGTCAAATATAACACCAAGGTTGCGAACAGTCTGGTTCAGCCTCAGACAGAAGTTGGGGAGAGGGATGGAGTCAGTGGCCAGGGAACGGACTTTGTGGCGGGGACTGAAAACAATGGCTTTGGTCCTCCAATATTCGATTGGAGAAAATTTCTGCTCATCCAGAACTGGATGTCGGACAAGCAGTCTGACGATTTAGAGACCTTGGAGGGCTTGAGAGAAGTGGTGGTGAGGTAGAGCTGGGTGTCATCAGCGTACATGTGGAAACTGATGCTGTGTTTTTGGATGATGTCGCCAAGGGGCAATATGTAGATGGGAAATAGGAGGGGGCTGAAGGCTTGTGGGAGAAGAAAAAATCATCTGTCAACAAGCTGTTTGAAAGTAGCCTTGGGGGATGGGCCTTCCTTCTACAAGCTCCAAGCAGTTTGAATTCAAACAGGAAGAGGCATCAAACAGGAAGAGGTATGTTGTAGGACAGTCGAGTTGGCCAATCAGCAAAATGGTCACATTATCTCTGGCCAAACAGAACTGGACATCTGGCTGCTACCCGGGCCCAGTTGTTTTGAACTATAAAACACAGGAGACAAAGGAAATCTTTCTCTTGAGCTTGGAAAAGGACACCGGAAGGGAGGTGTTGGAAGACGGCCTGTTGAACATGTGGAAGGTATATTCAGATGGATTGATCAGCCATTGAATTATACTGAGCTAGTTTGAGCATAGTTATTGCCGAGAAAGATTGTGCATAACCAATTAACTTAGGGGCATATATGAAGTTTAAATTTGGTTTTAATTGTGTGTAACTGATTAACTTAGAGGCATATATATTACGAAGGAGAATTTATTTTAATTGTATGTAACTGGCTAACTAGAGGCATAGATATTGCGAAAGGTTGAATCTGAAATCGGTAAGCTCGAGAATTTGTAATTTGGTTTGATTTTAAAACCTGTACCCGGTAGTTTTGAACGTGGAACTTATAGTAATTTTTAATCTGTTTCATAAAGTCCATTGTATTGGAAAGTCTCAGTGTTCTTATAAGTCTTGGTGCTTGAAACCCGTAGGAAAAAGTCCTACAGGGCCAAGGATAGATCCTTGGGAGACACCAGAGGTAACGATGCTGGGGCAGGAAGAGAAGCCGTTGCAGGTGATTCTCTGTCTACGATTAGATAGATAAGAATGGGACCAGGCGAGTGCAGTCCCACCCAGCTGGCCGATGGTGGAGAGGCGTTGGAGGAGGATGGAGTGGTCAACCGTGTCAAAGGCTGCAGATGTTTGTTATTGGCACACAGCAACTGAAATAATGTCCCGATTAAGTAAGCAGACACAGAATATTGCAGACATACTGAAATCTGAGGACCTCAGCGACCACCTGGGATTTCCTTGTAGACTGCCTCAGATCTGGAGACCACCGTTATTTCAAAACCAATTTACTGAAGGGCTGAGCTTCTCCAGCCCGAATGACCTGGCTTTTTTTTTAATGTTCCGACCAACTTGATCTGAGCTAATTATTTACTTCAGTCAAGCACCATTCTGCCAGTCAAAGGTGGCAAATGCTCAAAATTAATGCATGGCAGTTCCAGCATTAATGCCAAATTGAGAACATAATTTGCAGCATTTATCAAAAAGCATATGCTCTACGCGTCACTGCAGGCGACTGCCTGGGATACTCTGCGGCTACAGGTACAGAGGCAGCAGTGATATAAGTAGCTGTCTGCAGATAAGTGAAGAATATGGTCTTTACTAATGGAGATAATTGCAGTTATTGGATGCCCACAGCTCAAGCATGGTACATTAGCATTGCCCTTTCTGAGGAGGGTCACTACATGCTCGTTCATTTGGAAATATGTTTTATATCCTCATTTCTAAATATCTCCGACTTGTGGAGGAGAAACACTCTCAGTCAATTTGTCTGTCCCATTTCATCTTAATGGTTTCTCTCCTGCCTCTCCACTATCCAGTCTTGTCAGAAAGGTGAGATGTTGAAGCCCCTTAGCATTGCTCCTGTTGCTTTTTGTGCTGTCAGCTGTGGCTCAGTGGGCAGCACCCTTGCCTCTGAGTCAGAAGGTTGTGGGTTCAGGTCCCACTCCAGGGCCTTGAGCACATAAATCAAGGCTGACACTCCAGTGCAGTATTGAGGGAGTGCTGCACTGTCAGAGGTGCCGTCTTTCAGTTGAGATGTTAAACTGAGGCCCTGTCTGCTCTCCTTAGGGTGGTGTAAAAGATCCCATGGCATGATATTGGAAGAAGAGCGGGGAAGTTATTCCTGGTATCCTGGGCCAATATTTATCCCTCAATCAACATAACAAAAACAGATTATCTAGTCATTATCACATTGCTGTTTGTGGGAGCTTGCTGTGTGCAAATTGGGAAATTGCCCTGCGGGTGCCAAGGATTACGCCGGCCGATGTCACTGCTGGGGCACCCTTTAAAGGGAAGGCTGTTGTCGCCATATTTTTCTGTTGGCCCAACCAGGGACGAATTAAGGATGCCTCAGGCCCCAGGCAGTACCCCAGCCACGTGCCCCCAGTTTTTCATAAAGCAGTTGCCAGTGATACGTCGACGCAGAGAGAAAAGTTCGTACAATGTCAAAAATTCTGACGATCACTGGGCTGTATTCGGCACTGTTTTTCCCCACTAAGTTGAGTGAGTGCGTTGCGCTTGGTATAAACGTCGCATATGGGCATTGCTCTTTGATAGTTTGGACACCAATGTATTTCCCACTCATACATTTGAAACATTATCACAAGAATGTCTGCGACAATTTTGTATGTCGATCCCGTCCTGATCCAGAAAGGCCAGTATTATTTCTGCTATTTCTTGTCCAGTACGACTGATTATCGGCAAGAACTTTAGGAACCTTTCCTCAGGACCAGTCGGTAGAACATAGCAGACAACAAATGTCAGCTGATCTGAGTGTGTGACATCTGGTGTTGAATCAACAGATATTGAATAGAACTTCACTGATTTCAATTCCTGAATAATCGTCTCAAGTACTTTGCCACCCATCAGACTAATCAGTTCTTCACAAGTGGTGGAAGACAAGTATGAAGTATGTCCCTTGCCTTTGTTGGCGAACCGCTTGATGTGTTCAACAAGAAATGCATCATAGTTTGCGCGAACCTCCAACACACCCAGATAACTACCATTACTTGGAGACCCAACAATTTTGTATCTACCTCGCAATAAAAGACCTCGTTCACAGAGAAACTGTTATGTATGTAATAACTCGATAGACTGAATACTGTAAACTCACTCAGGTGCAAACCTGGCTCAACTTTATTCGGGCCCAAAGTGCCCAAATTACATGGCGGCTTGCTTTATAGCCTGGCCCGCACACATGTGCGTATAGCCCAATGGCCTCCGACAATGGCACCCCCTGGTGGCTAGTAACCCCAAGCATACATACATGACAACATTCCCCTTCAAGATCTTAGTATCAGTCTTTTTACAAGTTAAGACGGTCCGGGGCTTTCTGCTCACGAGTTGATCGGCTCAGTTCAACTCCAGTTCTGGGCGAGCGTTCTGAGTCTGTTATGACTGGAGGCTGGGAGCCAATCTGATGGGAGTGGCAATGACCATGTCAGAGATTGAAAGTCCAGATTCATTGATGACGGCGGAGTCCTCTGATGAATGAATATAGGTTGGTTGGTCACTGATCGTATCTTCCTCAACTTGATTCAGTTCATCTGTGTGCCGCAGCTTTATCTGATCACCATGTTTCCTGCATGTTTGCCCATTCTTGAGCATGACAATGAACACTCTGTTACCCTCCTTGGCCGTAACAGTACAGCGACCCACTTGGGACCTTGACCATAATTCAGCACATACACAGGATCGTTAACAGAGATGTCGCGTGACACAGCAGCATGATCATGATACCACTGCTGATTTTGACGTCTATTTTCAACACGATCGTTCAAGTCAGGATGGACAAGAGAGAGCTTGGTCTTGAGACCTCTCTTCATCAATAGTTCAGCAGGGGAGACCCCGGTAAGCGTGCGGGGTCTTGTCCTGTAACTAAGCAATATACACGACAAGCGAGTCTGCACTGAACCCTGAGTTAAACATAGAAACATAGAAAATAGTTCCAGGAGTAGGCCATTCGGCCCTTCGAGCCTGCACCACCATTCAATAAGATCATGGCTGATCATTCCCTCAGTACTCCTTTCCTGCTTTCTCTCCATACCCCTTGATCACTTTAGCCGTACGGGCCATATCTAACTCCCTCTTGAATATATCCAATGAACTGACATCAACAACTCTCTGCGGCAGGGAATTCCACAGGTTAACAACTCTCTGAGTGAAGAAGTTTCTCCTCATCTCAGTCCTAAATGGCCTACCCCTTATCCTAAGACTGTGTCCCCTGGTTCTGGACTTCCCCAACATCGGGAACATTCTACCCGCATCTAACCTGTCCCGTACCGTCAGAATCTTATATGTTTCGATGAGATCCCCTCTCATCCTTCTAAACTCCAATGTATAAAGGCCCAGTTGATCCAGTCTCTTCTCATCTGTCAATCCTGCCATCCTGGGAATCAGTCTGGTGAACCTTCGCTGCACTCCCTCAATAGCAAGAACGTCCTTTCTCAGATTAGGAGATCAAAACTGAACACAGTATTCCAGGTGAGGTCTCAACAAGACCCTGTACAACTGCAGTAAAACCTTCCTGCTCCTATACGCAAATCCCCTAGCTATGAAGGCCAACATACCATTTGCCTTCTTCACCGCCTGCTGTACCTGTATGCCAACTTTCAATGACTGATGTACCATGACACCCAGGTCTCGTTGCACCTCCCCTTTTCCTAATCTGCCGCCATTCAGATAATATTCTGTCTTTGCGTTTTTGCCCCAAAGTGGATAACCTCACATTTATCCACATTATACTGCATTTGCCATGCATTTGCCCACTCATCTAACCTGTCCACGTCACCCTACAGCCTCCTAGTGTCCTCCTCACAGCTCACACCGCCACCCAGTTTGGTGTCATCTGCAAACTTGGAGATATTTCACTCAATTCCTTCTTCCAAATCATTGATGTATATTGTAAAGAGCTGGGGTCCCAGCACTGAGCCCTGCAGCACTCCACTAGTCACTGCCTGCCATTCTAAAAAGGACCCGTTTATCCCGACTCTCTGCTTCCTGTCTGCCAACCAGTTCTCTACCCACATCAGTATGTTACCTCCAATACCATGTGCTTTGATTTTGCACAACAATCTCTTGTGTGGAACCTTGTCAAAAGCCTTTTGAAAGTCCAAATACACCACATCCACTGGTTCTTCCTTGTCCACTCTACTAGTTACATCCTCAAAAAATTCCAGAAGATTTGTCAAGCATGATTTCCCCTTCATAAATCCATGCTCACTTGGACCGATCCTGTCACTGCTTTCCAAATGCGCTGCTATTTCATCCTTAATAATTGATTCCAATATTTTCCTCACTACTGATGTCAGGCTAACCGGTCTATAATTACCCGCTTTCTCGCTCCCTCCCTTTTTAAAAAGTGGTGTTACATTAGCTACCCTCCAGTCCAGAGAAACTGATCCAGAGTCAATAGACTGTTGGAAAATGATCACCAATGCATCCACTATTTCTAGGGCCACTTCCTTAAGTACTCTGGGATGCAGACTATCAGGCCCCGTGGATTTATCGGCCTTTAATCCCATCAATTTCCCGAACACAATTTCCCGCATAATAAGGATATCCTTCAGCTCCTCCTTCTCACTAGACCTTCGGTCCCCTAGTACTTCCGGAAGGTTATTTGTGTCTTCCTTCATTACACGTTTCATACTCTGCCTGATTGTTTGGACAGCACGCTCTGCTTGACCATTAGAAGCAGGTTTGAATGGTGCTGACCTCAACATGTTTAATACCATTGAGTTTCATGAACTCTTGAAACTCCAGACTTGTGAAGCAAGATCCGTTGTCGCTCACAACGATGTCAGGCAGACCATGAGTAGCAAACATGACACGAAGGCTCTCAATGGTAGCTGTGGATGTACTGGATGATATGATTATACACTCTATCCAGTTGGAATATGCATCCACCACAACAAAAAAAACATCTTTCCCAGGAAGGGACCTGCAAAGTCGATGTGGATCCTCGACCATGGTTTGGATGGCCAGAATCACAGACTCAGCGGCGATTCCGCTGGTACTTTGCTTAGCTGCATGCAAGTGCTGCACTGATGCACACGTGATTCCAGATCAGAGTCAATTCTAGGCCACCATACGTGAGACCTGGCAATGGCTTTCATCATGACAATACCGGGATGAGTGATGTGTAGATCACGTACAAATTTCTCTCTGCCTTTCTTAGGCATAACAACATGATTACCCCACAGTAAACAATCTGACTGAATGGATAGTTCGTCTTTGCGACAGTTGTAAGGTTTGGTCTCATCACACATTTCCATCGGTATAGCAGACCAATCACCACTAAGGACACAACGTTTTACAACCGATAAAATCGGGTCCTGTCTGGTCCAGGTCCTAACTTGTTGAGCAGTGACAGGGGTTCCTTCACTTTCAAAAGCATCCATGACTAACAGTAGGTCTGCAGGTTGTGACATCTCCACCTCCAGTGTGGGCAACGGCAAACGGCTCAGTGCATCGGCACAATTCTCAGTACTAGGTCTATGGCGAATGATATAATCATAGGCAGATAATGTCAGCACCCACCTCTGGATGCGGGACGATGCATTGGTATTGATACCTTTGTTTTCCGAAAACAATGAAATGAGTGGCTTGTGATCCATTTCGAGTTCAAAACGAAGACCAAACTGGTACTGATGCATCTTTTTAACCCCATACACGCAGGCTAAAGCTTCTTTTTCTACCATGCTGTAGGCTCTTTCCGCTTTTGACAAGCTTTTCGAAGCATACGCAACAGGTTGTAGTTTACCCGACTCATTAGCTTGTTGGAGCACGCAGCCAACCCCATATGACGAAGCATCACAGGCCAATACTAAACGTTTACACGGATCATAATGTACCAGCAACTTGTTGGAGCAACGCAGATTTGTAGCTTTCTCAAAAGCTCTATCTTGAGACACACCCCAAACCAGTTGTCGCCTTTTCTGAGCAGCATGTGCAGTGGCTCTAATAAAGTGCTCAATCTAGGTAAGAAATTACCGAAGTAGTTGAGTAGACCAAGGAACGAATGCAGCTCCGTCACATTCTGAGGCCTGGGTGCATTTATGATGGCCTTGGTTTTCGAGTCCGTAGGCCTGATGTCATCAGTAGCAATCCTCCTCCCCAGAAATTCGACTTCCAGTGCCATGAAGATGCACTTTGAACGTTTCAGCCTGAGTCCCACTTTGTCCAGATGATGTAGAACCTCTTCAAGGTTGTTCAGGTGTTCGACAGTGTCATGACCTGTGACCAGAATGTCATCTTGAAACACGACGGTTCTGGGGACGGACTTCAGTCGACTCTCCATGTTCCTCTGAAATATGGTTGCAGCCAAGCGAATTCCAAAAGGACACCTGTTGTAGATAAACAGTCCCTTATGAGTGTTGATGCACGTAAGTGTCGACCAGCTCCTGTGTCATATAGGCCGATGTCAAATCCAGTTTAGTGAATGACTTCCCACCGGCTAGCGTTGCAAACAGGTTATCAGCCTTCGGTAACGGGTACTGATCCTATTTCGAAAATCGGTTAATCATAACCTTGTAGTCTCCACAAATCCTGACAGTGCCATCACTCCTCAACACAGGAACAATTGGACTGGCCCATTCGTCAAATTCCACCAGTGATATGACCCCTTCACGTTGGAGTCTGTCCAGCTCAATTTTGACCTTCTCCCTCATCATGTATGGAACATCCCGAGCTTTGTGCTGGATGGGTCGTGTACCCGAGTCCACGTGGATCTGCACCTTGGCTCCCGTGAAATTGCCGATGGCCAGTTCAAACAGCGAGGGAAACTTGCTCAGCACTTGAGCACACGAAGTGTCATCCAACGATGACAACAATTTGATATCGTTCCAATTCCATTTGATTTTATTGAGCCAATTCCTGCCCAACAGCGTTGGACCATTTCGTGGAATGATCCATAATGGTAGATCATGAACCACACCATCATACGATACCTTGACTACTGCACTGCCAATCACCGGTATGAGTTCTTTGGTGTAAGTACGCAACTTGGCATTGACTGGACTCATCTTAGGCTTCACAGCCTTAGTGTCCCACAGCTTGTCGTATGTCCTTTGGCTCATTATCGACTGACTCTCACCTGTGTCCAATTCCATCGATACCAGCACGCCATTTAGTTTCACATTAACCATTATTGGTTGGAAGGAAGGAATACAGTCCATATACTTCCTCCTCGGGTATCTTGGATTGTATATCCAGGTCTACGCTGGACTGGTCGTCATCATCCATGTAGTGAGTTGCAGCACGCTTGCTCAGTTGTGGACTCATTTGCTAAAGATGCCCCACTTTCGAATAGCCTTCACAGATGTATTGTTTAAAATGACTCTGATGATGCCGATGATTGCCCCCACAATGCCAACAAGGTGAAATCGGATTCATACCTGTTGGTGGACTTTGAGCAGCTACAGGTTTTGCATACGCAGTCGAGTAGGCCTTGCCATAAGCAGCTCTGCCATACGATGACACAATCTTGTTTACAGTACTTGCCATAGAGCTCCAACTCTTCGATGATATCTGCCTTAAATTATCATCCGACGTCATGCATGCCTGGGCAATCGTGATGGCCTTGCTCAAATCTAGCGCCTCCGCAGCCAATAACTTCCGGAGGATCACCTCGTGGTTGATTTTTACGAAGAAATCTCGCAGCATGTGTCTCAACACGTCTTCGAACTTCCATGGCCCAGCAAGACGTCTTCGGTTGGCGACGAATTCCGACACATCCTGGCCCTCAGAATGAACATGCGTGTAGAATCAATAGCGTGAGATGATGATGCCTTCTTTTGGTTTGAGATGGTCACGAACCAGAGCACACAATTCCTCATAGTCCTTGTTCATTGGACGTGCAGGTGAGAGGAGATTCTTTATGAGGCCATAGATTTTCGGACCGCAAACAGTGAGGAAAACTGCCCTGCACCTAACTGCGTCAGTAGCTTCCTCCATTTTGTTGACCATTGGTCCAGGCGATCGATAAAATCCGATCAGTCCTCTCCCTCCACGAATCTCTCCAGAATTCCAGTGGTGCTCATTTTTGCATGCGAAGGTTCTTGAGTTACCTCGTCGCCAAATGTTACGTATGTAATAACTCAATAGACTGAATACTGTAAACTCACTCGGGTGCAAACCTGGCTCAACTTTATTCGGGCCCAAAGTGCCCACATTACATGGTGGCTTGCATTATATACCTGGCCGGCACACACGTGATTACAGCCCAATGACCCCCTGACAGTGGCGCCCCCTGGTGGCTAGTAACCCCAAGCATACATACATGACAGAAACGTTATCACACAGACAGCCCGCTCTAGCACCTTGTGCCAGTACTGCCGTTCATTTTCAAAATGGAAGACAATATGACCATCCACCCAACCAGTGCCTGCTTGTCTAGTGCACATTACTGCCATGGCTTCTCTATGCTGGTGGCTGTTTTCGTGAGATGAAATCCTCTCATCTCCATGCTTCCAGTCATTAAACCCATGAGTAAAGTGGTTACTTGTTTATGCTGAGACCTTGCAAGCAAAGCAGTGTACTCTACCGTTTTAAGGTGAATAACAGAGGCACGTTCACTCCAAAAGTTCCCTTGTCAGCAGGTGCACACGTGTGAAGAAGGACTTCGAGCAGTATCGGCGACATCCTTCCTCGGCATGAAGTTTTTTAAGTCTTTATCACAGTTTCGGCAGTCCTCACTACCTTTCGCAATCCAATGGCTTTGCATGTATTGAGATATTGTCTCCCCACAGCCCAATGTCACTCGTAAGTTGCGTCTCTTTCATCTCAGTGTGCGCCAGTTAGTTTTCATCTTCAGCTTTTTGGACTTGGTGCTCCAACTCGGCCAACCCCGGGTTCGGTGCCACTGGTGTTCCGTTGTTGAAGTTGACTGCACAGCGTCGTCTTGGCCTACATCTTCATGATCTTGAATTTTTAGTTGGAAAAAATGATCTAGTTTAAGCAGTTTAGCTATTTCTCATCTCTTTTGCTCCTTACGTCGCTGGTGCTCTTTCCTTTTTCGCCCCCAATTTATGTGCAGAATGCATCTCTAGAAAAAGGGCATCTAGAGTCTGTTTACATCGAGAATAACATGCGCCTGAGTCCTCGCGGCTTCGCTCCACTCCGGCTACGTCACTTCTTCTGTCAATACTGTTTACCCTTACCCTTAATCCCACCCTGTATGGGCCCCACTCTAGGCTTGGGCCCCAGGCGACTGCCCCATCTGCCTCCCCCTCTTAATCCGTCCCTGGGCCCGACAATGGCAGCCCTCACCTCGACCGGGCCACCATTTTGGAGCCCGGCACTCCGTTATGGATGCCGGGCTGCTGGCCTGGTCGAGAGTGTCCCTGGTGGCCCCCGTGGTGGCCGCCAAGGGGACCGCAGAGCATGCAGCGGCCCTCCCCTTTAATTGAAGGGGCATTCTGCCGCGTCTGGGCTACGTGGAGCATCCGCGTAGCAGTGACGTTGCCAGCAGGGCGCTGAGCTCTGGACTCAGCTGGACGCACCCCGGGAGCGCCCCTCCACGGATGCGGAGCGCTATCGGAGGCAGTTGAGGGGCAGAAGGGCCAAATTATGCGGCGGGGGCAGAACTTCCGGGCCGGGCGATAAATGTCCCAGCCCCGGAAGGTTAACACCTCCAAATGGGGCACACGGCCATTGCAGCAATTTCCGGCGAATTTCACTCTGCAAGCTATTGTGTGCTCAGATACTGCAGGCAATGTAGGGGAAGGGCTGCTGTGGAGATGGGGGACATCCATCACACTACACATACAGCCATGAGTCAATAAACTGAGCATATTTGTCATTAGGAGATTTCTCCAGATAAACAACTTATTATTACACTTCAAGGAGAAGAGTCCTGTGACTGTTTTTATGGAGACTGTTCACCTCTGATACCAGGCACAGCGAGTTTAGAAATGACCTCCGAGTTTAAAACAGAGCGAAATGCTGTTATTTATGAATGTTCTCGGGCCTGCATAACCAGATAACATGTTGAATTATGGTGCAGGTGAAGAAAGGAAAGTGTCTCCATACAATAATTGATATCGATTAGATTCTGGTGAGGACCTTCAGCTATTGGCATGTCACCTCAATGGTGAAGATTGCTTTTGAAAGAAATGAAGCATATTTTGCACTCTTTGGGGCCGACACTGCCGCCCGCCTGAAATGGGGCGCGCACACCCCGTTTTAAGTGTTTTTTAACGCCACAGTGGTTGAGGTTGGCTCTTGAGCGAAATTCCACTCTTTGTTTTATTTTAATTGGATCCGGAAGTCGCTCTTAACGGGGGCGGATACGCGGCGGCGACTACACGAGAGGGGCGGAAGTTGGGGGGGGGGTGTGGTACGGCGTGACCGCCTCAATGACGACATCATGGCGCCGCATCACCACGGCTCTCTCCATCACTTAAAGGGGAGAGCCTGCGCGATCTTTAAACTTCGGCCCACTGGGCCACCAGGGAGGGTTTCGGCTGGGCCAGCGGCCTGGCACCCAAGAGGGGGTGCGAGACTGCCTATTGGTGGCCCGGCAGAACCCGGGGGGGAAATCGTCGGGCCGACATGGCAGTCGGCCGACAAAAAAACATGGCGGCAGCGGCTGTGCGCCCTCCCCTTTAAGGGAAGCCGCACCGCCGTTGCAGAAGGCCACAGCCTCACTGGACCACTGGAAAAAATCCTCTTTTGGCACCGCCGGGCAGGCCGGTGATCTTCACGGCGGATTTCGCCATTGGATGGGGGGGGGGGGGGGGGTAGATTGGTGGTGCATACTGTGATGACGCACTTAACACCGATCGGCAGCAGCGGAGTGGTGGGAGGTGGGGAACAGGTCCCGGCCGAGATAACACGGGAGGGGAATTTTGATAATGGCAGCCATTACACGAAAAGTCGGCGGCTGTTGCACTCTGCAGCATGGCACTGATTTCCGGTGCTAAGTGGCCTTCAGGAAAGGGACAATTTTGGCCACTATGTGTGAGCGTCTCAGTATTAGCCTTGAATACTCCGAGTTCACCATTTAACGTGTGAGAGTGTCAGTCTTAGCAGTAATACTCCGAGTTCACCATTTAACGTGTGAGAGTGTCAGTATTAGCAGTAATACTCCGAGTTCACCATTTATTAGCGGCAGGGTAAAGCAACACAACACTGCCCTCTTCACTCCAGCCTGAGAGGAGTGTTGCTGGGGTAGTGTTTCTGCCGCTTTAGCCTACCACTGATAAATTATGAACTTAGGAGAGCTCACTGCTAATTCTACTCCACCAATGAGAAATTTCCATAGACCGCCGATATCATACTTGTCATCTCTCTGGACTGAGACCAACAATTTAATGCTGACTTTTGAGCAAACTTCTTCTATCGATTCGTGTCCAGGAATTAGAGGCTGCCCAACTGAGCAAAGGCTGATACTGATACAAAGCCTCCTATCCAATAGTGCCAGACTTCAACTATAAAGCGAACCGTTGCTCTTTCCCAGTGGGAGGAGGCCGACACCAAGATAAAATCTGTCCCTCAAAAGAAACGTAATGTATCTTACAATGCCCTGTCAGGAAGCCCTGATCAGGATGACTGAAATACATCTTTTTCTAAATACTCTACAGGGTTGAAAGTAAGAGTCTTTCATTTGAAGATGTTGCCCTGTTGCGTTGAAGTTGAGATACTGTCAAGGACACGTCAGGGATTTGGACAACATGATACGTTGCTTCCCGGCAGCAAGGTGGACATTCTCAACATTGCTGTTCTTAAAAATGTGTTGTGGTTGCAGCTTTACATCGACATCAAAGGATAAATGTGTCAGCTGTGGCTCAGTGGGTAGCATTCTCTCGCCTCGGAGTCAGAAGGTCGTGGGTTCAAGTCCCACTCCAGAGACTTGAGCGCATAAATGAGGGAGTGCTGCACTGTCGGAGGTGCTGTCTTTCGGATGAGATGTTAAACCGAGGCCCCGTCTGTCCTCTCAGGTGGATGTAAAAGATCCCATGGCACTATTTTGAAGAAGAGCAGGGGAGTTCTCCCCGGTGTCCTGGGGCCAATGTTTATCCCTCAATCAACATCACAAAAACAGATTATCTGGGTCATTATCACATTGCTGCTGTGGGAGCTTGCTGTGCTCAAATCGGCTGCCACGTTTCCCACATTACAACAGTGACTATACTCCAAAAGTACTGCATTGGCTGTAAATCGCTTTGAGACGTCCGGTGGTCATGCAAGGCGCTATATAAATGCAAGTCTTTCTTTTTTAAATTGATGCTTGGAGATAGGGCTACAGCATTGCACACTAATTGGTTTCCCCATCCTGTGCTGCCTACAAGTTGGGGGTAGCACAGGATGGGGAAACCTCCCCTGTAATGTGCAGTGCAGCTGGATTGTGGAGTCACTCTGTTGATGGCCCTCTGCATCTCGGCAAGCATCTCAAGGTTGTTTTACACCATAATAAATTGAGTCGCTTTTCCTTTATCATTCAGTGCTGGATTAGCAGGGACAGGAAAGTGGGGAGCAAGTCAGTAGTTCAGTACCATAGTGGCTCATACAATTAAATTGAACGTACCGCCCTGAGGAAAAATAATTTCAGGAGGACAGCTTTGCTGCTGCTGGTATTTATAAGGTCTCTCTGCTGCTCACTGCCAAAGTTTGCCGTGCCAGACGTGAACAGCCATTGACTAAGTTTTGCGCTCAGTTGCTAAGAATGTTAAGAAACGCTTCTGTGCTGTAAATGCTGTAATAGTTTGGATACAGACTTGCAGTGAGCGTGACACAGGGACTTGGGAATGGGCTAAGTAAGAGTGTCGGAAGCAGCAAGAAGCGAAGGGTGTACGAACGGAAAGTAAACAGTGCAAATGTTTCGGAAGATCCAAAGTTAGTCTCTCTCTATGTGCTTGGTTTACGGAACAATATCCGGATTATCGCCCTGCTGCAGCTTGGGTCCTACTTTGAGGAGTTGAAGAAGTCGAGCAGGGAATGGTCCCTCGGCCAGCATTCCTCCCTCAACTTCCCATCGAAAACAGACGAACTGGTCATTCATCTCTGCTGTTTGTGGGACCTTACTATATACCATGCAGCTGCTGCAATTGCCTACATAACAGTCGCCATGCTCGACAGACTGAACAGGCTGGGGCTCTCCTCTCTAGAAAAGAGAAGGCTGAGGGCTGACCTAATAGAGGTCTTTAAAATTATGAAGGGGTTTGATGGGGTCGACGTAGAAAGGATGTTTCCACTTGGCGGAGTCCAAAACTAGGGATCATAAATATAAGATAGTCACTAATAAATCCAGTAGGGAATTCAGGAGGAACCTCTTTACCCAGAGAATGTTGAGAATGTGGAGCTCGCTACCACAGGGAGTGGTTGAAGCGAATAGTATAGATGGATTTAAGGGGAGGCTAGACAAGCATATGAGGGAGAAAGGAATAGAAGGATATGGTGCTAGGATGAGATGAAGTAGGGTGGGAGGAGGCTCGTGTGGAGCATAAACACTGGCACGGACCTGTTGGGCCGAATGGGCTGTTTCTGTGTAATCTCCGTAATCCTATGTAAAGTAATTCATTGTATGCACAGTGCCTTGAGATGTTCTCAGAGCCGTGATAAGTGCTTTCTTTAAAACTTGAATGCACTGTAATATTATAATCAGGTAGGATTTATGTTAATTTTGTATTGGAGAACCAAAGGCATAAAATTGCACAGGAACTTCCTAGCAAAGGTATAACTGCCAATTGATGGCAGGCACAGATTGTCCTCAACTCTTGGGCATGGAGCTTACTCTGTCCCATAAGGGTGGCACCCTGCCCTGTAAGGGTCCATGCCCCATAATAGTAGCGGCATCTGCATATTTAATAATATAACATACAAAATTCTTACAGGGCTTGACAGGGTAGATGCAGGGAGGATGTTTCCCCTGGCTGCGGAGTCTAGAACCAGGGGTCACAGTCTCAGAATAAGGGGTCGGCCATTTAGGACTGAGATGAGGAGAAATTTCTTCACTCAGAGGGTGGTGAATCTTTGGAATTCTCTACCTCAGAGGGCTGTGGAGGCTCAGTCTTTGAGTATATTCAAGACAGAGATCCATAGATTTTTGGATATTAAGGGAATCAAAGGATATGAGGATAGTGCAGGAAAGTGGAGTTGAGGTAGAAGATCAGCCATGATCTTATTGAATGGCGGAGCAGTCTCGAGGGGCCGAATGGCCTACTCCTGCTCCTGTTTCTTATGTTCTTATGTTCTCATACTGACAGTGGCTGACTAGGATGAATACGAGCTTCCACAGAGGAACCAAGAGAAAGTAAGAGAAAAAGAGGAAGCAGGGAGAACTGCTAGTGTGTGGGGAAGGATCGCATTTCACCAAACTGCTGCTTCGCCTGACTGAAGTAGATGCAGGAAAACAACTATCATTTTACATTTCGAGGGTTAAGCTAGATAATTGCATCAGGAATAGCGGAGTGTCTCGCTGTGATGTCTCCTTCGTATTCTAGAGACTTGAGCACAGAAATCTAGGCTGACACTCCAGTACAGTGCTGAGGGAGTGCTGCACTGTCGGAGGTGCCGTCTTTCGGATGAGAAGTTAAACCGAGGCCCCATCTGCTCTCTCAGGTGGATGTAAAAGATCCCATGGCACTATTTCGAAGAAGAGCAGGGGAGTTTTCCCCGGTGTCCTGGGGCCAATATTTATCCCTCAATCAACATAAAAAAGCAGATGATCTGGTCATTATCACATTGTTGTTTGTGACCACACCTTGCAGGACCCACTGCTCCCAGCGCTGGAAGTGGAAAACATACAACCCTCCGAAAACTCTGTACTCCTCCAATTCTGGCCTCTTGAGCATCCCCGATTTTAATCACTTCACCATTGGTGGCTGTGCCTTCAGCTGCCGAGGCCCTAATCTTTGGAACTCCCGCTCTATACCTCTCCGCCTCTCTACCTCTTTCTCCTCCTTTAAGACGCTCCTTAAAACTTACCTTTTTGAGCTTTTGGTCATCTGCCCTAACATCTCATTATGTAGCTCGGTGTCAAATTTTGTTTGCTAATCGCTCCTGTGAAACGCCTTGGGACGTTATTACTACATTAAAGGCATTATATAAATGCAGGTTGTTGGTGGGAAAAAAGATAAACAAGTTATGCATAATTGGGAGAAATGGTCCTCAGCATCAGACATTCTAACACGGTTACGTCTTGAAAATATGAAATCTCCTCAAATTGGATGCAGCTTATTAAGCATGGAGATACTTCAAAGTAAAGTTCATCATTTTGCAAAGCAGGCCAGAATTTAAATAAGTTGCAGAATCTTTGCTAATGTCCTGCAGGGATTCTATTGTACTGAGTTTGTACACAGCCTCCCACTCTGTGAAGCAGCTGTCTCAAGAGGAGACTTCAAAGATTCCTTTGGAGCTAATCGTGGCAAGTCTTCAGAGTGAGAAGGTCATAGGTCAGGCTCCCTCTTTCCATTGGAAACAGTGGATTTGATTTGCAATAAGTATCATGACCGAAATAAAAACAGAAAATGCTGGCAACACTCAGCGGGTCAGACAGCATCTGTGGAGAGAGAAACAGGGTTAACGTTTCAGGTCGATGACCCTTCGTCACCGTCTTATTGGCCTGATTTTCAAATTAATTGACTTTTCTTCTTGCAGTATGGAGGTAAAAGAATAAACTAGTTAGCCTGCTGTGGCAAATCTCAAATCATTCCCATTTTCTTAAGCCTAAGGGAGTTAGTCTTACATCGAATGACATGGTATTTACAACATAGAAACAGGCCATTCGGCCCAACTGGTCTATGTTGGAGTTCATGCTCCACACGAGCCTCCTCCCACCCCTCTTCATCTCACCCTATCAACAGATCCTTCTATTCCTTTCTCCTTCGTGTGTTTATCTAGCTTCCCCTTAAATGCATAAGGAACATAAGAATTAGGAGCAGGATTGGCCAATTGGCTCCTCGAGCCTGCTCCGCCATTCAATAAGATCATGGCTGATCTTTGACCTCAACTCCACTTTCCTGTACTGTCCCCATATGCCTTGATTCCCTTAATATCCAAAACTCTAAAAAGAACATAAGAATGAGCATCTATGCTAATAATTATTATTAATAACAGGAAAGTATTTCTGGCTCTATGAAGTGTCCAAATTATTCAATGGCCCTGTGTCTTCCGTCCTCAATTGGTTTCATAATATTTGCTATTTTAAAGTACATTTCAGAGAGACTGGGTGAAGCAATGCATCAAATTACTGCCTCCTCACCTCTGGGACTCGGGGTACACCAGCTCAGACTGAGACGGTGCTCAGTTTCCTTTTGCGATGCCCTTTCTGATATTGGGTGAAAGCATATACTGGAGCTGACTTGCTTTCAATCCAGTTCCCAGTGGCTATATATATAGCTGGTTCGACCTCAGTTGGAGTATTGTGTCCAATTTGGTCAGCCGTGACTCAGTGGGCAGCACTCACCTCTGAGTCAGGAGGTTGTGGGTTCCAGTCCCACTCCAGGGACTTGAGCACATCAATCCAAGCTGACACACCAGTACAGTATTGCGGGAGTGCTGCACTGTCGGAGGTGCCGTCTTTCAGATGAGGCGTTAAACCGAGGCCCCGTCTGCTCTCTCAGGTGGACATAAAAGATCCCATGGCACTATTTCGAAGAAGAGCAGGGCGAGTTATCCCCGGTGTCCTGGGCCAATATTTATCCCTCAATCAACATAACAAAAACAGATTATCTGGTCATTATCACATTGCTGTTTGTGGGAGCTTGCTGTGCACAAATGGGCTGCCGCGTTTCCCACATTACAACAGTGACTACTCTCCAAAAGTACTTCATTGGCTGTAAAGCGCTTTGAGACGTCCAGTGGTCATGAAAGGCGCTATATAAATGCAGGTCTTTTTAATTCTGGGCACCGCACTTTAGAAGGTTGCCAAGACTTTGCAGAGGATGCAGAGGAGATTTACCAGAATAGTACCAGGGATGATGGGCTTCCGTTATGTGGAGAGACTAGAGAAACTGGGGTTGTTCGCCTCAGAGCAAAGAAGGTTAAGAGATTAGTGGTGTTCAACATCATGAGAGGCTTTAGATAGAGTAGATAGGGAAAAACTGTTTCCAGTGTCAGGAGGGCTGGTAACCAGAGGACACAGATTTAAGGTGATTTGCAAAAATGTCAGCGGGAAGGTGAGGAGAATTTGTTTTACTCAGCAATTTTGCTAAGATGTGTAACGCACTGCCTGAAAGGGTGGCGGAAGCAGATTCAATCGTAACTTTCAAAAGGGAATTCGATATATACATAAAAGGGAAAAAAATTGCAGGTCTGTGGGGACAGAGCGGGGAAATGGGACTGATTGGACCGCTCTTTCAAAGCTGGCACAGGCACAATGGGCCGAATGGCCTCCTTCTGTGCTATATCATTCTATGATTCTCTATATTTGACAGCAAAGAGATTGGGAGAGAAACTTTTGAAACATGCTCCACAGCGCCACCTAGCAGCCAGAGCTTGCATTGTGACTGTTGACATGTTAATATGGAATGGGAAATGTTGATATGGCAATTTACAATGGTAAACATTGACATGAAAGCGTGACCAAAAATCAGGACATCAGGAAGTGTGTGTTTGCCACGTAAGGTTTTAAAAATGTATACTAATCAACGTTCAGTGGCATTGCACATGGGGAATCAAGAGCAAGTGTAGGTCTTTGGTGAAGCGGAGATATAGGGTGGGAGATAATTGGACCAAGCCACCAGCTGCAAGATTTTTAACACGATGCTCCCTTATTTTTACATCATGCTTTAATTTTACATTATTATTTGTAGATAAATCCCCAAACCTCCAGCAATTGGGAAGCAGAATTGATTGGAGCACAGGAGATTCTCTGCAAATCATCATCATCATAGGCGGTCCCTCGAACGAGGATAACTTGCTTCCACAAGAGTTCACAGATGTTGCAATGAAGGACCCAATGTTCCAGTCCTGAACTCCAATTGAGGGAGTGGAAGAGGCCTGTGCGTGGATTTTTTTAACGTGTGATGACCATTGCACATTAGCCACCATACGGGCTTGACGGAGCTAAGCCTTTATCCAGTGGCAAGGGTTGAACCAGGACGACTGGAGACCTGCTCTGCTGCACGGACCTAGTCCGCACACATATCGCAGCGTGGGCTGGTCCGTGCTGCCCCTGGGCCCCGTACCCTCATTCGCCGCACCTTCGGCCACAATGTTCCAGGCCCCAGCGCTCCAGCTCTATTTATAGCCCCAACCTGCGGTGGTGTTCTCACACAGGTCGGGGCGGCCCACAAAAACTATAGGGCAGTAATAGTAGGGGATTTCAACTATCCTAATATTAACTGGGACAAAATTAGTGTGACGGGTATAGAGGGTGCAGAATTCTTAAAATGCATTCAGGAGAACTTTTTTAGTCAGTATGTAGCAAGCCCAACACGGCAGGGAGCAGTTCTGGATTTAGTTTTAGGGAATGAAGCTGGGCAGGTGGAAGGGGTATCAGCGGGAGAGCAATTAGGTGCCAGTGATCATAATTCAGTCAAATTCAAGGTGGTTATGGAAAAGGACAAGGATAGACCAGGAATAAAAGTTCTAAATTGGAGAAAAGCCAACTTTGCTAAGCTGAGAAGTAATTTGGCCACAGTGGACTGGAAACAGCTACTTGAAGGTAAATCAGTGTCAGAGCAGTGGGAGGCATTCAAGGAGGGGATCCGGAGGGCTCAGGCTAAACATGTGCCTGGACTTTCTATACTCCTCTAGAGATTCTGCAGTATTTAGCCCTTGGTATCTGTCATAAGCCTCCCTATTTTTCTTTATCCTACTCTGTATGTCCCTCGATATCTATGGGGCTCTAGATTTGTTAGTTCCACCCTTTTTCTCTGCAATACAGGCTGAGGCACTGCGAGATGCTGCAGCACCACCACTGTAGCACTGGCAGTGCCTCCGGTGGACGGAGGATGTAGTTGCAGTGTTGCACTTTGATGTTGGCAGTTGCCATTGTAAATATGGACACAGGAATTTGTGACCAATAGTTGACACAAAAATGTAACAGGAAATAAGGTTTTGTAGACAGGAAGTGCACAGAAATGTAGGGTTTTTAATATATTATAGAAAGATATCTGAAACAGAGAAAAATGTTTTCTCAGTTGTATGGGCAATTTAATACAGTAGGGGTTGAAAACAGTTTTAAGAAGTATGGCAAAGTGCCAAAGCCACTTGTCAACATTGAGAATGTTAAAATACGAATTTTGTGAAACGCCTTGGGATGTTTTACTATGTTAAAGGTGCTATATACACGTTGTTGTTGTAAAAATGAAGACCTGGGGCAGCAGTCAGAGTGGCCAGGCGAGTACCGTGACCACTACACTACCGTACCCCAAGTATATAATGGCTGTTCTCAGTCCTCGCCCCTCTTCCTGCCTCCCTCTCTATCTCTCTTGTCTAATCTCTCTCTCTCTCTCTCACTTTCCCTGTCTCTTTCCATCTATCGCTCTTTCTGTCTCTCTCCATCTATCTCTCTCTCTTTCTCTCTATCTATCTTGTCTTATCTCTGTCTCTCTCTGTCTCTCTCTCCATCTATTGCTCTTTCGGTCTCTCTCTCTCTCTCGCTATCTATCTGGTCTTATCTCTGTCTCTCTCTTTCTCTGTCTCTCTTTTTCTCTCTCTTTCTCTCTCTCTCCATCTATTGCTCTTTCTGTCTCTCTCTCTCTCTCTCTCTTTCTCTGTCTCTTTCTCTGACTCCATCTATTGCTCTTTCTGTCTCTCTATCTCTCTTGTCTAATCTCTCTCTCTCTGACTCTCTTTTTCTCTCTCTTTCTCTCTCTCCATCTATTGCTCTTTCTGTCTCTCTCTCTCTCTCTCTCTGTCTCTTTCTCTGTCTCTCTTTCTCTGACTCCATCTACATCGCTCTTTCTGTCTCTCTATCTCTCTTGTCTAATCTCTCTCTCTCTGTCTCTCTCTTTCTCTCTCTCTCTCCATCTATCGCTCTTTCTGTGTCTCTCTCTTGTCTTATCCCTCTCTGTCTCTCTCTTTCCCTGTCTCTCTTTCTCTGTCTCCATTTATCGCTCTTTCTCTCTCTCTATCTCTCTTGTCTGATCTCTCTTGGTCTCTCTTTCTCTCTCTCTCCATCTATCGCTCTTTCTTGCTCTCGCTTTCTGTCCCTCGACACCTCTGTCTCTCTTTCCCTGCCTCTCATCCATCTATTGCTCTCTCTGTCTCTCTATCGTTCTTGGCTTATCTCTCTGTCTCTCTCGATCCTGTGTTCAGGACTCTCCGTGCTCAGGATTATCTCTTTCTCTCCCTCTCGTGGCTGTCAGGAGTCTCTCTCTCTATGCTCTGAGGACACTCTTTCTATCTTGCTTGTGGCTTTCTCTCTCTCTATCTGTCTATCTGTTTCTTTATGCTGCTCTCAGGACTCTCTCCTTTTCTATGTTCATCCCAGGACAATCACAGTGTAAATGTACCCATGCCAACACTGCCATCCTGTGGTGGACTGTCACAGTGTAAATGTGTCTGTGACATCACTGGCACTCTGTGGTGCTCTATCATAAATGTATCTGTGCAAACACTCCCATCCTGTGGCACACTATCACAAACACTTCCTTTGTTGGTCATGTCTCATTTCCAGTACCGTATTTTTTCACCAACCTTTTTAAAGAAAAGCTTATTTTCCATTTAGTTGGGACTTGAATACAAAGTATCTTTTTAAAATAGAAACAAGGGGCTTTTGTGATGAAATGATGAAAAGAAAGACTTGCATTTATATAGCGCCTTTCACAACCACCAGACGTCTCAAAGCGCTTTACAGCCATTAAAGTATAGTCACTGTTGTAATGTGGGAAACGCAGCAGCCAATTTGCGCACAGCAAGCTCCCACACACAGTAATGTGATAATGACCAGATCATCTGTTTTTTTAATGATGTTGGTTGAGGGATAAATATTGGCTAGAATACTGGGGAAAACTCCCCTGCTCTTCTTCAAAATAGTGCCATGAGATCTTTTACGTCCACCTGAGAGAGCAGACAGGGCCTCGGTTTAATGTCTCATCCGAAAGACAGCACCTCCGACAGTGCAGCACTCCTTCAGCACTGCACTGGAATGTTAGGCTAGATTTCTGTGCTCAAGTTCCTGGAGCAGGACTTGAACCCACAACCTTCTGACCTAGAGGCAAGTGTGCTACCCACTGAGCCACAGCTGAGACAGGACAGCCCTCAATGTAGGCTTCTCCTGATATCGTTTTACACTTCAATAAAACAAACCGATCAGCAGCTAGCCAGCCATTGTATCAGCATAAGCAAAAGGCAGCTGAGTCCAGTCCACTTTTGCAAAGTGCTCCCCACCAACTTCTGGGGATTAATGCCCAGATTGGGAGAGCTGTCCCACAGACTAGTCAAGCAACAGCCTGACATAGTCATACTCACAGAATCATATTGATCAGCTAACATCCGACTCCTCCATCATCATCCCTGGGTATGTCCTGTCCCACCAACATGTAGCCCTATCATATTGAGTTGAGAATAGTGGTGGACAACCAGGCAACTAACAGGAGGAAGAGGCTCCATGAACATTCTCATCCTCAAACATGACTATAAGAAATAATGAAGTGGCTTCAATTAAAAGTTCCAGAGGACATTATTCCTGCTGAGCTTCCCACCATCATGGAAGCCAGTGTGCAGCTAATTCAGTTCAGTCCGCCTGCCATTAAGGAGAGACTGAATACAGCAAAGGCTATGGGCCCTGACGATGTCCTGGCTGTAGTGCTAAAGACCTGTGCATCAGAGCTAGCCCCTGCCCGTGCCAAGTTGTTCCAGTACACCTACCACACTGGCATCTAATGACAATGTGGAAGATTGCCCAGGTATGTCTTACCCACAAAAAAACAGGATAAATCTAAGCCGGCCAATTACTGACCTATCAGCCTCCTCCCAATCATCCATAAAGTGATGGAAGGTGTCATCAATAGTGTCATCAAGCAACACTTACTCAACAATAACTTGCGCACTGACGCACTTTGATGTGCAGTGATGACAGGATGGCGCTCAGATGTGATACCCTTCACAGTCAGAAAACCTGTGGACAACTATTTTGTTGTGAACAAAATAAAACATTAAATCAGTCAAGTGCCCCCTGATTAAAGGGGGGGGGGGGAATAAAATGTATCCATCCAGTCACCATCCCAATTCACATCTGAAGAAGGACCAATTGGCACTGGCAGCCTGTAATCAAGCTTGCATGCCCAGCATGAGAGACTGTCTTAAGAACTGGAGGGGAGAAAATTGGGTGGGCAGGTGTGAGCGGTGGAGGGGGCGAGGGGGAAAGACAAGATCAACATTGATGAACACCAGATCCCAGCCTTGACAAATGGGCTCAAAGCCTTTCCCTTCACGTACAGCACAGAGGCAGGCCATTCAGCCCCACAGGTCCGTGCCGGTGTTTATGCTCCACCACGAGCATCCTCCCACCTTACGTCATCTCACCCTATCAACATATCCTTCTCTTCCTTTCTTCCTCATGTGTTTATTCGAGCTTCCCCTGAAATGAATTCTATGCCATTGGCCTCAATGAGAGGTGATCTTATTGAAATATATAAGATACTGAGGGGGGCTCGACAAGGTAGATGCAGAGAGGATGATTTCACTCGTGGGGGAATCTAGAACTAGGGGGCATATTTTAAGAATAAGGGGCCGCCCATTTAAAACTGAGATGAGGAGGAATTTCTTCTCTCAGAGGGTTTTAAATCTGTGGAATTCTCTGCCCCAGAGAGCTGTGGAGGCTGGGTCATTGAATATATTTAAGGTGGAGATAGACAGATTTTTGAGCGATAAGGGAGTAAAGGGTTATGGGGAGTGGGTAGGGAAGTAGAGTTGAGACCAAGATCAGATCAGCCATGATCTTATTGAATGGCGGAGCAGGCTCGAGAGGCCAAATGGCCTACTCCTGCTCCTATTTCTTATGTAACCACTCCATGTGGTGGCGAGTTCCATATTCTACACCAAGTCTTGATCATAAGCCATTATAACAGCAAGATCCTATCATCTCTTTAGATTTATTTGTTTTACATTAACTGCAGTGCAATGGATTAGTACATCAAAAGGAATATAGCAACATCAAACAGACGGCAATGTTCGGCCACAGATTGGAAATGGATCTCATAAATTTTTATGAAACTTGTTTTTTCAGCCGTACAAACATGTTTTATTAAAGTCATAAATTAATAATTTGCGATATAATGCCGAAGACAAAAAATAAATAAATCAGACGTTGCTTTTCCTGTGGTCCAGATCTCCAGCTGAGACTTTCCCAGATATTAAATGATACTGTAAATCTTGCAGTGCCCTTGGATATAGTTCCCCCTGGAGTCGGCGTTTGTACTGCAGTAGAAGAGTTCCAGCTGTAGAGCTCTATTTTCTCATATTGAAAGAAAGAAAGACTTGCATTTATATAGCACCTTTCACAACCAACGGACGTCCCAAAGCCCTTCAAAGCCAATGATGTACATTTTCTGAAGTGTGGTCACTGTTGTATTAGTATTAGGCAGTCCCTTGTATCGAGGATGACTTGCTTCCATCCCAAAAAGGGATGAGTTCACAGGTGTTTCAATGAGTGACCTGACGTTCCAGGTCTCGAACTACATGTTGAAGGGTGGAAGTGCATGGATTCTTTTAATATGGGGTGGCCGTTGCACACCAGCCACCACACAGGCTTAAGTCTTGGTCCAGTGGCAAGGGTTAACCAAGATGGCTGGAGACCAGCTCTGCTGCACAGGCCCAGTGCGCACACATACTCCTACTGTCCATAGATCGCAGTGTGGGCTGGCCCGTGCTGCCCCTGGGCCCTCGCCTCTTCTGGGCCCTGTTGTAATGTTGGAAACGCAGCAGCCAATTTGCATACAGCAAGCTTCTGCAAATAGCAATGTGATAATGACCAGATAATCTGTTTTAGTGATGTTGGTTGAGGAATAAATATTGGCCAGGACACCGGGGATAACTCCCCTGCTCTTCTTCTTCTCTGGAGTGGGACTTGAACCCATAACCTTCTGACTCAAATGTGAGTGTGCTACCCACTGAGCCACAGCTGACACATTTGCAAATGGGGCAATACATAGGATAGGAATCCGTGCAGGCAAAAGATTTAATAGCTGCTTCTTCTCAATGGTCCCGTCTGTGGTTAATGTTTGGACAGAATTCGATTGCCTTGAAGATCGAAAAGATCTTAGTTTAACGAGAGTCTTATCTCCCAGTTAAAATTAAGTTATGAAGCTTTTTGATTTTTAGAATCTTTTGTCTATTTTTTGCCATATTTGTAGTTAAAAATGATGTACAGCTGACACCATCTGGGGAATCAGGTTGCAAGATGTACTTAAGCCGACAGGCGATTTAACTCATCTTCCCTCACTGATTATTTCATTGTATCTTCCCTGTGCACCACTCCTGCAAACATGGAGTGGGGTGGTGACTTGAGGTGTGTAAGGAGGCCACCAAGTTATCCCTGCCTGATGGCTCTCCTGAATCAGATGCAGCAAAGTGCACAAGAATTTAGCCGCTCCGTCTGGAGAGCTACCCCAACCTCACTGCATCTCCCTTTCGCTCGGTTCTAAAACTGCTACTTAATTCCTTATCATTGCATATTCAGTTTATTCAGCCTTCGCCTATCTGCAAGGTATACTCCAGGCTGCGCTGCGCTGCACTGCACTTGTGGGGGAGTTCAAAACTCGGGGCCTATAAATATAAGATAGTCACTAATAAATTCAATAAGGAATTCAGGAGAAATGTCTTTACTCGGAGAGTGGCGTGAATGTGGAACTTGCTACCACAGGGCGTGGTTGAGGTGAATAGTATAGATATATTTAAGGGGAATCTAGATAAGTACATGAGGGAGAAAGGAATAGAAGGATAGGGTGAGATGAAGTAAATAGAATGGGAGGAGACTCGTGTGGAACACGAACACCAGAACAGACCATTTTGGCCATTTCTGTGCTGTACATTCTATGTAAATCCATGGAATTGCTTCCCATGTCTCTGGATGTCACATGACGGCCATTTTGTGGGAGCTCATTCAGACAAGATACAGCAGGTGGACATGACGCACTCATCATAGGACCTAACAGGGAAACAAAGACACCAGGAATTCGGCGATTCGTCACGGTTGCAGTTGCATCTTCTGGCTTAGTGGGTAAGTGCATTGCCTGGTGTGTTACTGGATCAGGATGGTCAATCCCTAGTCTGTAGTTAATTAGTTGATCTCAGGGATGGTTGGGGTTCGATAATTGACCTCATCATCCCTGTGCTATATTGGGGACATTTCCCCCACCTGATTATTTTCCAATGACCCCACCGCCCCCCCACCCCCCTGCTGGAAAGTGTGTGCTTGTGATTGTCAAGTGAGAAGAGGATTATGCTTAGTTGTGCTAGCCCCATCATCCAATAGCCCTCTTACATTCACTGCCTGTGGTCATACATGAAAAATGGCCACCTGTCATCATCATCATAGGCGGTCCCTCGAACGAGGATGACTTGCTTCCATGAGTTCAGATGTTTCGATGAAGGACCCGATGTTCCAGTCCACAACTCCAGTTGAGGGGGTGGAAAATGCCTGTGTGTGGATTTTTTTAACGTGGAGTGACCGTTACACACCAGCCACTGCACGGGCTCAACAGAGCTAGGTCTTGGTCCAGTGGCAAGGGTTAACCAGGTCGACTGGAGACCTGCTCTGCTGCACGGGCCTGACGCGCACACCTGTAGGGACATAGGAACAGGAGGAGGCCATTCAGCCCCTCGAGCCTGTTCCGCCATTCAATGAGATCACGGCTGATCTGTATCTTAACTCCATCGACCCGCCTTGGTTCCGGAACCCTTTATACCCTTGCCTAACAAGAATCAATCAATCTCAGTTTTGACATTTTCAATTGACCCCCGGCCTCAACAGCTTTTTGGGAGAGAGTTCCAGATTCCCACGGCCCTTTGTGTGAAGAAGTGCTTCCTGACATCACTCCTGAACGGCCTGGCTCTAATTTGTAGTTTATGCCCCTTGTTCTGGACTCCCCCCACCAGAGGAAATAGTTTCTCTCTGTCTACCCCATCAACTCCTTTTAATCGTCTTAAACATCTCAATTAGATCAACCCTTAACCTACTAAAATGCAGTGTTGAATAGTGGAGGGAGGGCACTACCTTCTGGAGAGGTGCAAAATGGGGGAGAGAACATGCAGCTTGTCATATTCTTTAACAGTTGTAACAGTGAATTTCTACAAAAGTGGGAAGAAGAAAAATGAATGTAGGAATTTGTTATTACAGCCAAGCAATAACAGAAAGAAATATCAGTGTGTCCCAGAGTCTACATTTTATTAAAAGAACAATACACCCATGGGTAAAATTGAGTACTAGTCAGTAATTTAATCTCAGGGTCGAGATGGTTTGGGTAAACGATGTCAATATGAACACTGGGTGAGGACATTCTCCTTTGACCTCAAGGGCCTGAATTTCAATCCAGCCCAGACTGATTAAAAAAATATAGAAAGGCTTGCATTTATATAGCACCTCACCATGTCTCCAAAATGTATAAAAGTGCTTTGCATACAATGAATTACTTTGAATCACTGTTTTGTAGCAGCTATTTTGTGCATTGCAAGATCCCACAGACCAATGAATGACCAGTTTATCTGCTTTTGTTGGTTGAGGGAAGTGTTACATTTAGAATAACTCCACAAGACTGTACATCTTAAGCTCAAACTGTTGCGATCTTGGTCTCTTTATTGTACTTCAGAGTGAGGAGGCAGCATGGTAGTCGCCTTTTATACCTGCTTGCCCGGGGTGTGCAGGTGACCCTTGGGTCTTCCACACGTGCACCCCCTGGTGGCAAGTCTTACACATTGGTAATGTTTACATACATAATAGGAAGACTTTTTGCCTGGAAACTAGGGCAATTCTCTTCTCAGCTTTGAATCATGCCGTGGTATCTTTAACATCCACCTGAATCATTGGAACTCGGTTTAATAGCTTATCCGAAAGATATCACCTGCGACAGTGCAGCACTCCCTCAGTACAGCACTGCAGTGTATTTGCTTCATGGCTTCTTTGCTTAAGAATTCACAGCTACACATTTGCTACAAAGAACTAGCTGGTTTATTAAGCAAACTGAACACTACCAGTTCATCCATTACGCTCACAACTGCAGCCTCATCATGGAGAACCTGAACTCAAATAACTGGGTTTTATTGAGTCTTGTGAACATCACGTGACTGGCTAAGCCACTCACAGTGCAACAGCTCCACAACTATTTTAATTAAACGATAAAACCGAGTACTCCCTTATTAAAGGGCACTAGAACCGACAAATTAACAAATACAATTTTGTGAATCTTAAACGGTCAAATTAAAATTTGGTTGCCGGGGGTGATGATGCACTCCAGTCCCTCCGGCGCCCACCTCTCGCGGAAGGCCGCGAGCGTACCGGTGGACACCGTGTGCTCCATTTCCAGGGACACACTGGCTCGGATGTAACCGCGGAAGAGAGGCAGGCAGTCGGGCTGAACGACCCCCTCGACCGCCCGCTGCCTGGACCAGCTGATGGCCCCCTTGGCCAGGCCCAGGAGCAGTCCTACGAGGAGGCCTTCCGGCCTGCCCGCTCCCCTCCACACAGGGTGCCCAAAGATCAGGGACGTGGGACTGAAGTGCAGCCAAAAATCGAGGAGCAGCCCCTTCAAATATTGGAAGAGGGGCTGCAACCTGACACAATGTATATACACATGGAACACGGACTCCTCCAGACCGCAGAAATTGCAGGCGGCCTGGGAGCCCGTGAACCGACTTAAAAACTTATTGCACGGGACTGCCCCGTGCAACACCCTCCAGGCCAAGTCCCCAATAAATAGAGGGAGGACTCACGCGTAGAGAGCACTCCATTGGGGACCCCCGCCTCCTCCGGACGGCAAGATGGTGCGCCATGGCGTGGCAACAGCTCTACAAACCCATTACGTATGTAATAACTTGATAGACTGAATACTGTAGACTAACACAGGTACAAACCTGGCTCTGCTTTATTAGGGCCCAAAGTGATCACATTACAAGATGGCTTGCCTTTTATACCTGGGCTGCACACACGTGCGCACAGCCCAATGACCTCCGACAGTTGCGCTACCTGGTGGCTAGTAACCCCAAGCATACATACATGACAATATCCCCCTTTAAGACATTAGTAACAGTCTTTTTACAAATTGAGATAGTCCGGGACTTTCCGCTCCTGAGTTGATCGTCTCAGTTCAACTCCAGCCTTGGGCGATCGTTCTGAGTCTGTTATGACTGGGGGCTGGGAGCCGATCTGATGGGAGTGGCAATGACCATGTCAGGGATTGAAAGTCCAGATTCATTGATGACAGCGGAGTCCTCTGATGACTGAGGGTAGGTTGGTTGGTCACTGATTGGGTCTTCCTCAGACTGTTCCGTTTCATCCGTGTGCCGCAGTTTTATCTGATCAACATGTTTCCTGCATGTCTGCCCATTCTTGAGCTTAACGATAAACACTCTGTTACCCTCCTTGGCCGTAACAGTACCGGCGATCCACTTGGGACCTTGACCATAATTTAGTACATACACAGGGTTGTTAATAGAAATATCGCGTGACACGGCAGCGCGATCATGATATCACTGCTGACTTTGACGTCTATATTCGACATGATCGTTCAAGTCAGGGTGGACAAGAGAGAGCTTGGTCTTGAGACCGCCCTTCATCAATAGTTCAGCAGGGGAGACCCCGATAAGCGTGTGGGGTCTTGTCCTGTAACTAAGCAATATGCGTGATAAGCGAGTCTGCAGTGAACCTTGAGTTACACGTTTCATACTTTGCTTGATGGTTTAGACCGCACGCTCTGCTTGACCATTAGAAGCAGGTTTGAATGGTGCTGACCTCACATGTTTGAAACCATTGAGTTTCATGAACTCTTGAAACTCCAGACTAGTGAAGCAAGATCCGTTGTCACTTACAACGATGTCGGGCAGACCATAAGTAGCAAACATGACACGAAGGCTCTCAATGGTAGCTGTGGATGCGCTGGATGACATGATTATACACTCTATCCACTTGGAATATGCATCCACCACAACTAAAAACATCTTTCCCAGGAAGGGACCTGCAAAGTCGATGTGGATCCTGGACCATGGTTTAGATGGCCACGACCACAGACTCAGCGGCGATTCCGCTGGTGCTTTACTTAGCTACAAGCAAGTGTTGCACTGATGCACACATGATTCCAGATCAGAGTCAATTCCAGGCCACCATACATGAGACCTGGCAATGGCTTTCATCATGACAATACCGGGATGAATGCTGTGTAGGTCATGTACAAATTTCTCTCTGCCTTTCTTAGGCATAACAACACGATTATCCCTCAGTAAACAATCTGACTGAATGGATAGTTCGTCTTTGCGATGGTTGCAAGATTTGGTCTCATCACCCATTTGCTTGGGTATGGCAGACCAATCACCACTAAGGACACAACGTTTCACAAATGATAATATCAGGTCCTGGCTGATCCAGGTCGTAACTTGTTGAACCGAACAGGAGTTCCTTCACTTTCAAAAGCATCCATGACTAACAGTAGGTCTGACGGTTGTGGCGTTTCTACCTCTGGTGTGGGCAACGGCAGACGGCTCAGTGCATCGGCACAATTCTCAGTGCTAGATTTATGGCGAATGATATAATCATAGGCAGATAATGTCAGCACCCATCTCTGGATGTGGGACGATGCATTGGTATTGATACCTTTGTTTTCAGAAAACAATGAAATGAATGGCTTGTGATCTGTTTCCAGTTCAAACCGAAGACCAAACTGGTACTGATGCATCTTTTTAACCCCATATACACAGGCTAATGCTTCTTTTTATACCATGTTGTAGGCTCTTTCCACCTTTGACAAACTTTTAGAAGCATACGCAACAGGTTGTAGTTTATCTGACTCATTAGCTTGTTGGAGCACACAACCAACTCCATATGACGAAGCATCACAGGCCAATACTAGACGCTTACACGGATCATAATGTACCAGCAGCTTGTTGGAGCAAAGCAGATTAGTAGCTTTCTGAAAAGCTCTGATTTGAGACACACCCCAAACCTAGTTGTCGCCTTTTCTTAGCTGCATGTGCAGTGGCTCTGATAAAGTGCTCAATCTAGGTAAGAAATTACCGAAGTAGTTGAGTAGACCAAGGAACGAACGCAGCTCCATCACATTCTGAGGCTTGGGTGCATTTTTGATGGCCTTGGTTTTCAAGTCCGTAGGCCTGATGCTGTCAGCAGTAACTTTCCTCCCCAGGAATTCGACTTCCGGTGCCATGAAAATGCACTTCAAACGTTTCAGTCTGAGTCCCACTTTGTCCAGACGATGTAGAGGTTGTTCAGCTGTTCGGCGGTATCACGACCTGTGACCAGGATGTCATCTTGGAACATGACAGTTCTAGGGACGGACTTCAGTAGACTCTCCATGTTCCTCTGAAATATGGCTGTAGCTGAGCGAATTCCGAAACATAGAAAATAGGTGCAGGAGTCGGCCATTCGGCCCTTCGAGCCTGCACCACCATTCAATAAGATCATGGCTGATCATTCCCTCAGTACCCCTTTCCTGCTTTCTCTCCATACCCCTTGATCCCTTTAGCCATAAGGGCCATATCTAACCCCCTCTTGAATATATCCAATGAACTGGCATCAACAACTCTCTGCAGCAGGGAATTCCACAGGTTAACAACTCTCTGAGTGAAGAAGTTTCTCCTCATCTCAGTCCTAAATGGCCTACCCCTTATCCTAAGACTGTGTCCCCTGGTTCTGGACTTTCCCAACATCGGGAACATTCTTCCCGCATCTAACCTGTCCAGTCCCGTCAGAATCTTATACGTTTCTATGAGATCCCCTCTCATCCTTCTAAACTCCAGTGTATAAAGGCCCAGTTGATCCAGTCTCTCCTCATCTGTCAGTCCTGCCATCCCTGGAATCAGTCTGGTGAACCTTCGCTGCATTCCCTCAATAGCAAGAACGTCCTTCCTCAGATTAGGAGACCAAAACTGAACACAATATTCCAGGTGAGGTCTCACCAAGGCCCTGTACAACTGCAGTAAGACCTCCCTGCTCCTATACTCAAATCCCCTAGCTATGAATTCCGAAAGAACACCTGTTGTAGATAAACAGTCCTTTGAGTGTCAATGCACGTAAGTTTCTTCAACGTCTCTACGTCCTGTGTCATGTAGGTCAACGTCAGATCCAGTTTAGTGAACGACTTCCCCCCAGCTAGCGTTGCAAACAGGTCATCAGCCTTTGGTAATGTTTATTGATGCTGTTTCGAAACTCGGTTGATCATAACCTTATAGTCTCCACAAATCCTGACAGTGCCATCAATCTTCAACACAGGAACAATGGGGCTGGCCCATTCGTTAAATTCGACCGGTGATATGACCCCTTCTCGCTGAAGTCTGTCCAGTTCGATTTCGACCACCTCCCTCATCATGTACGGAATCACCCGAGCTTTATGATGGACAGGTCTTGCATCTGAGTCCACGTGGATCTGCACCTTGGCTCCCGTGAAATTCGATGGCCAGTTCAAACAGCGAGGGGAACTTGCTCAGCACTTGAGTACATGGAGTATCATCCTCCGACGACAACGCTTTGATCTCGTTCCAGTTCCATTTGATGTTTTCCAACCAGTTCCTGCCGAACAGCGTTGGACCATTGCCTGGAACAATCCATAACGGTAAATCATGAACCGCACCATCATACGACACCTTGATTACTGCACTGTCAATCACCGTTATGAGTTCTTTAGTGTACGTACGTAACTTGGCATTGACTGGACTCAGCTTAGGCCTCACAGCCTTAGTATCGCACAGCCTGTCGAATGTCCTCCTGCTCATTATTGATTGACTCGCACCCGTGTCCAATTCCATCGGTACCGGCACACCATTAAGTTTCACATCAATCATTATCGGTTGGCTCTTTGTTGGAACGAATACATTCCATACACTTCCTCCTCTGGTATCTCGGATTGCATATCTGAATCCGCGCTAGACTGGTCAACATCCTCCACGTGGTGTGTCGCAGCACGCTTGCTCAGTTGCGGACACATGCGCTGGAGATGCCCCACTCTCAAACAGCCTTTACAAATATACTGTTCAAACCGACACTGATGATGCTGATGATTGCCCCCACAATCCCAACACGGTGATATCGAATTCATTCCCGTTGGCGGACTTTGAGCAGCCACAGGTTTCGCGTACGCAGTCGGGTAGGCCCTGCCATATGCAGCTCTGCCAAACGACGATACAATCTTGTTTACAGTACTTGCCGAGTTCCGATTTTTCGATGATATCTGCTTTAAGTGTTTGTCTGTCGTCATGCTTGCCTGGGCAATCGTGGTGGCCTTGCTCAAATCCAGCGTCGTAGCTTACGCAGGATCACCTCATGGTTGATGCCGATTACAAAGAAGTCCCGCAGCATGTCTCCCAACGCATTTTCGAACTTACACAGTTCAGCTAGACGTCTTGGGTCGGCAACGAATTCTGACACATCCTGACCCTCAGAACGAATGTGCTTGTAGAATCGATATCGTGAGATGATGATGCCTTTTTCTGGTTTGAGATGGTCACGTACCAGAGCACACAATTCCTCATAGTCCTTGTCCGTTGGACTTGCAGGTGAGAGAAGATTCTTTGAGTCCATAGATTTTCGGACCACAGACCGTGAGGAAGACCGCCCTGCGCCGAACTGCGTCAGTGGGTTTCTCCGTTTTGTTGGCCACGAAGTACTGGTCCAGGCGAGCTACAAAATTTGTCCAGTCCTCTCCCTCCATGAATCTCTCCAGAATTCCAATTGTGCTCATTTTTGCATGCGAAGGTTCTTGTTACCTCGTCGCCAAATGTTATGTATGTAATAACTCGATAGACTGAATACTGTAAACTAACACAGGTACAAACCTGGCTCTGCTTTATTAGGGCCCAAAGTGATTACATTACATGATAGCTTGCCTTTTATACCTGGGCTGCACTCACGTGCGTACAGCCCAATGACCTCCGACAGTCGCGCCACCTGGTGGCTTGTAGCCCCAAGCATACATACATGACAAAACCTGCAAGCATATTCACAGGTGCATGCATTACAGGCACTGAAGTGTCAGTCTAGGTTATAGGCTCAAGTCCTGAAGTGTAATAATCATTCTGACTTCGAGGGCTGAGTCCTACCAACTACCAACCAATTGTGCAATGGGATGAAAGTCTCCTCTGTGTTGGCTGTAAGGGTGCAATAAGTTAGAGCAGTCTCAATCCCGTTCTTTGGAGGTTTGAGTCTGTGGTCTAGACTTTCACCTTCATTTTTGCCGGTCTTCTCGGCGGCATAGCTGTTTTTTGATGAAAAACCGCCCGGCGAAAGTTTCCTCTTTATTTTTTAAAGAGTTCCGCCCATATTTTGAAAAGACCGTCGGGGAGCAAACCACCCACGTGTACCGCCGAGAAAACCGCCAGGATCTAAGTTTTGCCTCAGCGGGGACCCATACATACCACTGAGGAAACTGCCTACGAAAAGCTGCCGGAACAGGGCGGTCAGTGAGTACCCTGCAAAGAAAGGTAAGCTAAAGGTTTTTTATTTTTTTTAATTCTAAAACGGCGATTACGTTAAAAAGTGTCTTGAGAATGTTTTATAACTTTTTAATTTTTGTTTAATTGAAAAAATATTTTTTGAGTTTCCCCCCTAGGCCCAACCGCAGCCTCGGACTAAATTTTGAGTACTTATTGTCCATTCCGGTAAAAAACGCCCGTTTCACCTAGTTTCGCCTTTAACCGCCGAGAATCTGGATACAAGATCCATTTTCTTGCCAGGCGGTATTTTTTACCTTTATTATGTAAATTCTCGCCAGCGTTCAATGCAGAACGTTAGCGGTGTTTCTGGGCGGCAATCGGGTGGTGAGGGGCTTTAGGGAAAGTCTAGCCCAATAGCACAGTACTGCAGCAGCTCTGGAGGGACTCCATCACTATCTCATTGATGCTTTCAAGATGCCTGTCGTGCAAAATGGAACCCATGAATTTTTGTGGCAATTAGTGGCAACAAACTTAGCATACCGATGAAGTAGAGAGCACATCGTTGGGGCTGAGTAGATGGAGCTTCACTTGAGAATCATAGAATTTTACAGAAGGAGGCCATGCGACCCTCTGCACCTTTGCCTGCTCTCTCAAAGAGCTATCCAATTAGTCCCACTATTCATACAGCGCCTTTCATGAACTCAGGATGCCTCTAACTGCTTTACAGCCAATGAAGTACTTTTGAATGTCGTCACTTTTTAATGTATGAGAAAGCCAATTTGCGCACAGCAAGCTTCTCCAAACAGCAATGTGATAATGAGCAGACAATCTGTTTTAGTGATGTTGACTGAGGGATAAATATTGACCAGGACACCGGGGATAACTCCCCTGCTCTTCTTCGAAATAGTACTGTGGGGTCTATTATGTCCACCTGAGAGAGCAGACGGGGCCTCGGTTTTACGTTTCATCCGAAAGACGGCACCTCCAACAGTGCAGCACTCCTTCAGTAGTGTCAGCCTGGATTATGTGCCCAAGTCTCTGGAGTGGGGCTTGAACCCACAACCTTCTGACAGAGGCGAGGGTGCTACCCACTAAGACAAGACGGCTTGGAGAGTCGGTAAAACGGGATAGTGTTAGCAAATTCAGGAGGAATTTGGCAGAGAAAGCAACTGAGTGGTATGTATGGTATTTTCCAAATTTTGGGATCAGCCAGATTGACCCCAACGGTTTCTTCTGACCTTTGCACTTTCCTGTGCGCGTCGATTAATTAGAACCTTGTTATTTGCTGTTGGCGATATGTAACTCAATTTAACAGCATCAAGAAACAGATAGGAATAAAACTTGTTCATCGTTTCTTTGATAAATTTTAATAGAAGGATTCATAAAACATTGGCAGGCAAACATCCTGTACTCCAGTTACTGACCTTTAACAATGGCAGTAGACCTTATACCATTGCAGTGATTGATAGTACAGGGCCTCTGCGTTCTAGTGATCTATACACTGACAGTGCTTGGTGAGCTCCTGAGAGAGGAAGCCTCTGTCAGCGAGGGTGATCGTGAAATTGAAAGGTTGTTGTAACCCGTTAAATGTGAGATTTTAATAACACTGTCGCTTCTTAAAGGGACAGTATTTTCATATTTGAGAGTTTTAAGGTTGGCCCCATTCCTAACCTAACGCAATCTGGTTATTAACTATGAATTAAAAAGGAGCAAAAAATAATTGGAAACTACATTGCTGAAATGGCTCCTGCTTTAAGCCCCCCCCCCCCCCCCGCTTGCCCCCACCACAGCTAACAAGCTGGGATATCAGTGGGGGTTATAGAGTGGGTTGATAGAGTGGGAACTTCCTTGTTCTCCCAGACACATAGGCCAGGATTTTGCAGTAAGAATAATGGTGAGGCTATCAGCGCTTTGAATTGCTTGTTCTTTCTGACAGCAACATAGGAATTACATTTGATAAAAGATACCCTTCTGCCATCATGGTAGTCACCTGATCCAATGATAATGGCGTTGTTGACTAATCACAGCAATCAATCTCGATCAATAAGTCTACATTGAGTGTCAGCTATGGCTCAGTGGGTAACACCCTTGCCTCTAGGTCAGAATATAGTGGGTTCAATTCCCACTCCAGAGACTTGAACTTAAAAGTCTAGGCCGACACTCCAGTGCAGTGCTGAAGGAGTGTTGCACTGTCGGAGATACCGTCTTTCGGATGAGACATTAAACTGAGGCCCTCTCTCAGGGTGACATAAAAGGTCCCATGGCACTATTTTGAAGAAGAGCAGGGGAGTTCTCCCCGGCGTCCTGACCAATATTTATCCCTCAATCAACATCACTAAAACAGGCTATTATCACATTGCTGTGTGTGGGAGCTTGCTGTGCGCAAACTGGCTGCCGCGTTTCCCACATTACAACAGTGACTACACTCCAAAGGTACTTCATTGGCTGTAAAGCGCTTTGAGACGTCCGGTGGTCGTGAAAGGCGCTATATGAATGCAAGTCTTTCTTCCTTCTTTCTTTCAACAGACCCAGACATGAGGTGAGGAAACCCCTCATGGAGATCTTTGCGAACCACAGGTCCAAAGTCACCTGCTCCTCCCAAGCACACTAAACTCACCACACGTCATGTCTCAAATTACTCGTATACCTTATCCCAAAGTGTTATCTTCTGAAAGAAATCGATCTAATTTTCATTTGAATGAATCAACACTAACTGCTTCCACCGGCTCCCTAGGGAGCCCATTCCATAGATTGACCACTCACTCACTGAAATAGTCGGCAGATTGGTTTTGAATTTACTTCAAGCGCAGGCCGTGTCCTCTGGTTCTGGGTAGGGTAAAACAGCTTGTCATGGTCTACGTTATCTCGTCCCTTTAGAATCCGAAATACATCAGCAACTGACAGTAAAAGTGCCTGAGTTCTGAAATCTCTGGAGTTTGGCTGGAGGGGAGGGAAGGAGAATGCACGCACTTCAGATAAATCTGAAAAATGTTAACATTACTGTTTTTGGGTGTTGTTTTGCAATTCCCTCAGGTGCTGTAGAAACGCTCAGTTGGCATTTCTTACTCTTACCGCAGGTATTCCCTTGAGTCTAGAAGATTGAGGGGTGACCTAATTGAGGTGTTTGAAATGATAAAAGAGATTGATAGGCTAGATCCCACGCCAGGGACTTGAGCAAATAAATCTCGACTCCAGTGCCGTACAGAGGGAGCGCTGCACTGTCGGAGGTGCCATCTTTCAATTGAGACATTAAACCGAGACCCCATCTGCCCGCTCAGGTGGATGTAAAAGATCCCATGGCACTATTTCGAAGAAGAGCAGGGGAGTTCTCCCTGGTGTCCTGGTCAATATTTATCCCTCAGTCAACATCACTAAAACAGATTATCTGGTCATGATCACATTGCTGTTTGTGGGAGCTTGCTGTGCGCAAATAGGCTGCTGCGTTTCCCACATTACAACAGTGTCTACGCTCCAAAAAGTACTTTATTGGCTGTGAAGCGCTTTGAGATGCCCGGTGGTCATGAAAGGCACTGTACAAAAGCAAGTCTTTCTTTTTCTTTCTTTTAGATACAGAGAAACTATTTCCTCCGGTAGGGAGTATAATTTTAAAATTAGAGCGAGGCTATTTAGAAGTGAAATCAGGAAGCACTTCTTCACACAAAGGATAGTGGAAATCTGGAATTCTCTCTCCCAAAAGGTTGTGGATACTGGGGGACAATTGAAGCTTTCAAGACTGAGATGGATCGATTTTATTTGGTAAGGGTATCAAGGAATACGGAGCAAAGGCAGGAAAATGGAGTTGAGGTATAGATCAGCCATGATCTCATTGAATAGAGGAGCAGGCTCGAGGGGCTGAAAGGCCTCCTCCTGTTCCCAGGGTTCCTATGTAAGGTTGTATCTAAAATGCAGAGCAAATGGTTTGCAAACTAAAAATGATATGAGTGTTGAATAAGTGCTTGTCTCTCTCAGCATGAGACGTAATTGCAGAATGAAGGATAAAAAGCCAGTGTGAAAGCCTGATATTCTTTAAGTCATTTTACTTCTTTTTATTAACAGTAGAATTGTGACTTATAACAACAATCGAGATACTTAAATTACTTGAACTCATCATCCAGAATTACCTTTCCTGCTAGTTAACTAAATCTAGCTGGTAAATGTGTAATGGGTAACTCAAATTCTAGGAAATTCCTCTCCGACTTCCGCAGGCGATTGAAGCGAGTTTCAAGAGACCAGAATAGTGCTCCTACCTTTTGGGCGCAGTGGTATCAGCCTCAGCTAGGGACTTATCCAGCTCTCTTTCAGCAAATTCGCATTCACTACACGAGCCGGCAACTGGTTCCAAAGGTCAATGACCTGCTGTGAAAAGAGAACTTCCCTGAAATCTAACCTATTCTTTCTATGCTTACATAACTTAGAAGCATAGCTCTCCTGAAGCTATTGAACTCAAATATACACATGGACACTGTAATGTATTTGCTTCATGGGTTCTTTGCTTAAGAATTCATAGCAACGCATTGCTATTAAGAACTAGTTGGTTTATGAACAAAGGTTTAACAATCACACGACACATTACCAGTTCATCCACCAGGCTCACAACCACCTGCCTCATCGTGGATCCCCCGAACCCAACTGGCTGGGGCTTTATTGAGTCTTGTGAACATCACGTGACTGGCTAAGCCACTCCCAACTCAACAGCTCTGCAACTATTTTGTTGTAATCAGTAATCAAGTGCCCCCTGATTAAGTGCGGGGGGACACACTCCAAAAGCGTTTCAGGTGCCCCCTTGTTTTTTTGTTTTTTTTCTTTTTTTTTTCTGAGGGCATCAAAACACAAATTATACAAGTGCCCCCTGGCTAAAAGGGGAGTGGGGGGCACTAAAACCGACAACTTAAACAAATTAAACTTTAGACATTAAAATCAAATTAAAATTTGGTTGCCGGGGGTGATGATGCACTCCAGTCCCTCTGGCGCCCACCTCTCGCGGAAGGCCGCGAGCGTACCGGCGGACACCGCGTGCTCCATCTCCAGGGACACCCGGGCTCGGATGTGATCGCGGAAGAGAGGCAGGCAGTCAGGCTGAACGACCCCCTCGACCGCCCGCTGCCTGGACTGGCTGATGGCCCCCTTGGCCAGGCCTAGGAGCAGTCCTACGAGGAGGCCTTCCGACCTACCCGCTCCCCTCCGCACAGGGTGCCCAAAGATCAGGAGTGTGGGACTGAAGTGCAACCAGAAATTGAGGAGCAGCCCCTTCAGATACTGGAAGAGGGGCTGCAGCCTCGCACATTCAATAAAAACGTGGAACACGGACTCCTCCAGACCACAGAAATTGCAGGCGGCCTGGGAGCCCGTGAACCGGCTTAAAAACTTATTGCATGGGACTGCTCCGTGCACCACCCTCCAGGCCAAGTCCCCAATAAATAGTGGGAGGACTCCCGAGTAGAGTGCACTCCATCGGGGACCCCCGCCTCCTCCGGACGGCAGGATGTTGCGCCATGGCGTGTCCGGACGGCAGACGAGGATGGCAAGGTGGAGAGTGTGCAGGAGCAGCCCGTACAGGAAGCCCCCTCCGTGCAGAACTGAAAGGTATGGAGGGGATTTCCCCGAGGCGGCTCAAGTTGTGAGGCGCCAGCTCCCGAGGGAGGTTTCGGGGCTTGGCGCCGATGAGGAATTCCGTCCGGACGGGGGTCCGTTCGGACGGGATCTCCCCATGTGCTTGAGCCTCCTCGACACACCTAACGGAGTCAGGGCCCAACGCTGTTTTTAGCAACTTGATGGCATCGGCCGCGCGGCGGACGTCGGCCGAATTTAGGCGCCGCACCAGCATGTCTGGGGCCATCCAGCCCGCTCCTCCGCCATCGAGCAGGTCCCTGACCCTGGTCACCTCGCCAGCCACAGCCCTCTCGTCCGACTGCCACCTAAAACCTCGGTTGTGGAGGTACGGATTCCCGAGCAGCGGCTCCTGCAGGACAGCCGCCACTCTAGACGGGGGAGAACTGCAAAACTGTGAGCATACTCACAGGTGCATACATTACAGGCACAATTTGGTCCCCTCATTTCTTAGACCTCACTCATATCTCCCTGAAGTCTCCGCTTTTGTCGAGTAAAAAGACCCAGCTCTCTAGGCCTACTGAGGTACCTAAGGGCCTTTAAACTAGTTAGCAAGCTAATGGCCCTCCTTTGAACCATTTCCAGGGTCCCTGTATCACCCACCATGCGGGGGGACAAAAGGTGGACACAGTATTCCAGACAAGGCCGAACCAAGTTCTTAGACAAGGTCACAATAGTGCTCTTTGTTTTATATTGGATCATCCCAGCAATACATCCGACTGCTCTATTTGCTTTTGCTATAGTCTCGCGACACTGGTCGTGAGCCTCAAGATACTCATGCATTATAACACCTTGGTTTCTTCCTGCTTAATATGCCTTAGTTTGGAGCCTTGCATGGTATATGCATGGTTGGAATTAATCCTCCCTATGGGTATGACACTACATTTATCGATATTAAATGATATAAGAACATAAGAAATAGGAGCAGGAGTAGGCCATTTGGCCCCTCGAGCCTGCTCCGCTATTTAATAAGATCATGGCTGATCTGATCATGGACTCAGTTCCACTTCCCTGCTCGCTCCCCATAACCCTATATCTTCCAGTCTTTAAAATTCTGAAAGGTATTGATAGAGCAGATACAAAGAGAATTTAGGACTGGATTTTAGGCTTTTCTGTTTTCGGGTCGAAAACGGAGGCAGGGCGGGAAAGTTAGCGCCCGGGAACAGTTTGCGCTTTGGTAAGGAAGTTTGGACATCTGGGCCCTGGGTCAGGGGGCGCAGCGCGAAGGGAGGTGTTGTACACCTCTTGTGGCGCAAGGATGAGAAACTCCCCGGGCCCCGTGTGCGATCCGAGAGAGGCTGCGGGGGAGGGGAACATTTAAGAAAAACACAAAAACATTCCTAAAACATTGCCCACGGCACCACAACACAAATCGCTAAAAAAAACTAAAAGAACAACCACTCGCACTTACCGTTGGAGCACTTTACCTTCCTCTATGCTGCCAGCTATGCTGGACTGCACTGATATCCCAGGCGGTCATTGCAGGCGCACTTCTGGGCAGGCGGGTCGGGCAGGAGCTCAAACTCGCCGATGCAAAACGGGAACGGAGGATCACGACAGGGTGCAGAAGACCTGAACGTCGCCTTTCACGCAGCCGCGGGGCGAAACCCCGAGTGCAAAGGACCGTAAAATCCAGCCCAATGTTTCCACTTGTGGGGGAGAGTATAACTAGAGGCCATCAATACAAGATAGTCACCACAAAATCCAATAGGGAATTCAGAAGAAACCCAGAGAGCAGTGAGAATGTGGAACTGGCTACCACATTGAGTGGTTGAAGTGAATAGTATCGATGCTTTTAAGGGGAGGCTGGACAAGTATATGAGGGAGAAGGGAATAGAGGGATATGCTGATAGAGTTAGATGAGGAAAGACGGGAGGAGGCTCAAGTGGAGCATAAACACCGGCATGGCCTGGTTGGGCCGAATGGCCTGTTTCTGTGCCATATATCCTGTGTAATCCCGTGTAAGACAAAGGCCATTCCTCCATCACATCTAGATCTGACTATCATCATTTTTCCCGTTTAAGGTCCTAACACTCATGCAAATCCTTGTATCATCCGTGAACTTTCCGACATCAAATGCCTTTGTAATTTGTGCCCAGACATGCCTCATCACATGTCTTGACCTTGAGGCCTATAACCAGTGCCAGTGGTCAGTTTGGGGAAAATGGTCCACTTGAACCTAGATACCTTCAGCTGTAACTAGTGCACTCAAATCACCCGTTTCAACATGGTGTCTGCTCTAAATCCAATAAAGTATAAAAAGTTACCAAAGCAATGATTTAATCAACTTCAACATCCCTGACACAGTCACAAGAACAGAAGATCATAAGAATTAGGAGCAGGAGTAGGCCATTCAGCCCCTCGAGCCATTTACTAAGATCCTAGAAACATAGGATCTTAGAAACATAGAAAATAGGTGCAGGAGTAGGCCAGTCGGCCCTTCGAGCCCGCACCACCATTCGATAAGATCATGGCTGATCATTCCTTCAGTACCCCTTTCCTGCTTTCTCTCCATAACCCCTTGATCCCCTTAGTCGTAAGGGCCATATCTAACTCCCTCTTGAATATATCCAATGAACTGGCATCAACAACTCTCTGCGGCAGGGAATTCCACAAGTCAACAACTCTCTGAGTGAAGAAGTTTCTCCTCATCTCAGTCCTAAATGGCCTACCCTTATCCTAAGATCGTGTACCCTGGTTCTGGACTTCCCCAACATCGGGAACAATCTACCCGCATCTAACCTGTCCCGTCCCATCAGAATCTTGCATGTTTCTATGAGATCCCCTCTCATCCTTCTAAACTCCAATGTAAAACAGCCCAGTTGATCCTGTCTCTCCTCATATGTCAGTCCTGTTATCCCGGGAATCAGTCTGGTGAACCTTCGCTGCACTGCCTCAATAGCAAGAACGTCCTTCCTCAGATTAGGAGACCAAAACTGAACACAATATTCCAGGTGAGGCCTCACCAAGGCCCTGTACAACTGCAGTAAGACCTCCCTGCTCCTATACTCAAATCCCCTCACTATGAAGGCCAACATACCATTTGCCTTCTTTACCGCCTGCTGTACTTGTATGCCAACTTTCAATGACTGATGAAGCATAACACCCAGGACTCGTTGCACCTCCCCTTTTCCTAATCTGGCACCATTAAGATAATATTCTGTCTTCGCGTTTTTGCCCCCAAAGTGGATAACCTCGCATTTATCCACATTATACTGCATCTGCCATGCATTTGCCCACTCACCTAACCTGTCTAAAACGGTGCAACTCATGGGGAAATTTGGGCCCATGGTCACCAGATATTTTTACTAATACTCGCCTTTATTTTTAAATTCCAGATTTATTTAATTAACTGAATTTCAATCCCACAGCTGCCATGGTGGGATATGAACTCACATCTACCGGATTATTAGTCCAGGGCTCTGGATTACTAGTCCAGTAACAAAACCACTATGCTACCATACCCCCTATCTTCTGCCTCAACACCACTTTCCTGCCCGATCCCCATATCACTTGATTTCATTAATATCCAAAAATATCCAAAAATCTATTAATCTCTGTCTTGAATATACGAATTCAATGAAAATTTAGTGCCCGGCGAGATGGGCAGCTAAATGTCCCAGAATTGGGGTCTTTGAAGCAAAGAAAACTGCGGGGCAGTATCGAGGGCGTAATTTGCCTCTGTGGGATGGTAGAGGAGACGCTGCGAACTCTGCAGCTGCTTTCGTGGCGCCCACTGGGCCACCAGGGAGGGTGTCGGCTGGGCCAGCGGCCTGGTACCCAAGAAGGTGTGCCAGGCTGGATGTTGGCGGCCTGGCCACACCAACGGCCGCCATTGTCAGGCCGACAGCAAAGTCAGCCGCCACAAAAATGATGGCAGCCACGGCGCAAGGCCCTCCCCTTTCAGGGCGCCCCAGCCACCACAGCTTTGTTACCCACAAAGTTGTCGGTGGCATCGCCCCCCGCACCCAACCTCGCTCCCGCGGGGCAATTCCCCCCCCCCCGTGGGGTGTAAAGGGATCGGCGTGCACGGTGACGACGTTATTGTCGTGTGCACCGCCGCCCGGGTCGAAAACTACGGAGCGCGGCGCAAAGCTGTTTTCGTCACCGCCATGCCAGGAGTAATTCCGGGCAGGTCGCTTCCGCCGCCTGCCCCCTGGGCGAAAAGTCCTTATCACTCCGTTAGCACCTGCCGGAGGTGTTAACCGGCCTTTCGCAAAGGGGCAATTTCAGCCCCCTTTTCTCTTGTACTCAAATCCTCTTGTAATAAAGGCCAACATACCATTGGCTTTCTTAATTGCTTGCTGTACCTGCATGTTAACTTTCAGTGATTGGTGTACAAGGACACCCAGGTCCCTCTGAACATCAACATTTCCCAATCTCTCATCATTTAAAAAATACTCTGCTTTTCTATTTTTCCTACCAAAGTGGATAACTTCACACTTCTCCACATTATATTCCATTTGCCATGTTCTTGCCCACTCACTTAGCCTATCTATATCCCAGTGAAGCCTCTTTGCATCCTCCTCACAACTTACATTCCCACCAAGCTTTGTATCATCAGCAAACTTGGATATATTACATTTGGTTCCCTCATCCAAATCATTGATATGGATTGTGAATAGCTGGGGCCCCAGCACTGATCCTTGCGGTGCCCCACTAGTTACAGCCTGCCCCACTATTTACCACCTGCCAGCCCGCAGAGCAGGAGTTACAACTCCCAGATTGTCTTGGGTGACATAAATGATGTTGTTTTGATGTGTGCAGGGTGTTACCTGCATGTTAATTAATGATTGGAATTGATTTCATCTCACCATCAAAACTGTCAGACAAGTCTCTCCACAGTCACAAGGCTTGTATGAATACATGGAATTGCTCATTCAGCTGTATTTGATTCCTTGGAGTATCTTGCCATCTGCCAGAATACATACACTGGAGACAGTGCGGTACAGAGAGAATTCATCATATTATACCCCCCTCGCGTTTGAAGGGGGAGCGCGCACTATACAATTAAAGCCGATACTTTAAGGAGTTAATTCAGGGGGTCTTCAACATGGGGACTGTCATGGTGTCCATTAAAATGCAATTAGTACTTCACGATTCTCACGCCCAAATGGAACCAACACCAAATAAAAGCAGTACCAGAAAATGAACAGAATATATATGCTATTAATAAAAGAGATACTGAGCAGTAACAAAAGGCTGTTGTTTCATCTCTCAGCTCATGTGGGTTCGAAATCATTAGAGCTTTGATATCGCAGTTGATTAAATTACCTTCTAATTAGATGACTGTTCTGCTATTCTTCCCAAGCACCTATTATTCTTTGTTTCAGAGCAATCCACCAATATTCCAAACCTTTTCCACTTCAAGTACTCAAATAATTGATTGTGAAGCACGTTGAGACATTTCAAACTGATGTGTTTTAGAAATGCATCTCTCTTTTTCTTTCACTCTCGCTTTGTTTCTCTCCCCTGTCCTCTCTTTTGTTCTTTCTCGCTCTTTCTCGTTCTCTCCCTCTGTCTTTTGGTCCTTCTTTCCTTTGTTCTTTCTCTTTTTTCCTCGCTCGCTATTCCTCCCGAACTTAGGAATCTGTCCAGTTTCTGCTGGAATGCTGCAACTGCAGTCGGTGATGGTCCAGTCCATAAGACGAGGGCTTTAACAAGGGCAAAAAGGAAAGCCCTTTGTATTTTCGCAGGTCCGATTGTTGACACCTTGTTTTGCAGAGAATTTAGAGATGAACACTTGTTTTTCCTGACTATTTCTCTTTGTATTTGTGCTGCTGTCTCACCTATTTTTGGGGCCTACCTGATCCCGAAAGCCTGGACGTGTTAAACTGTGTCACTGTTCCACCTAACATCTCAAAATTTGGGAAAGAAGAAATTTGCACGCTGAATGTCGGCTAGAAACCCCGATGTTCTTGGAGAAGCCAAAACATCCAATTTAATTTTATGGCTGAACAAGCCTTCTACTGTGATCAATCAGGCATGAATTCTCATTTATTTGGGCAGATGGAGAAATCCTGGTAATAAGGAATTTTCAAAACAGTTTCTCAGCGTGCCTGCGACTAATCTGAACCTGATTGCAATTCTATTGTCCCACAAGTCAGGGCCGGACTAAGGGCCTGATGGGCCTGGGGCAAATTGATCCAAATGGGCCGATAGTTATGCTTGTTCATGTCCATTACATGACGTATATGATTCTGGTTCTGAGTATGGAAACATAGGCCAGTATATTCAACAATGAAAGCATATATTCTGCATCAAGTAGGTATATGTTCTAGTTCTGGGAACATTGCAATACTAGATTCCTATACATATAGGCAAATTTCTCTCAACATGTGAAATAAAACAGGCAAGTACATATTCTGTTCTGTATATAGGTACATTAGTGAAATAGGTACATTAGTGTATATAAGTACTTCTGTATATAGATACAAACATCGTGGCGGATGTGCGGCGAATGAGGGTACTGGGCCCAGAAGAGCCGAGGGCCCAGGGGCAGCACGGGCCAGCCCACACTGCGATATGTGTGCACACTAGGTCCGTGCAGCAGAGCTGGTCTCTAGTCGCCTTGGTTAATCCTTGCCACTGGACCAAGACCTAGCTCTGTCAAACCCGTGTGGTGGCTGATGTGCAACGGTCACCACACGTTAAAAAAATCCATGCACAGGCATCTTCCACCCCCTCAACTGGAGTTCAGGACTGGAACATTGGGTCCTTCATTGAAACATCCATGAACTCTCGTGGAAGCACATCATCCTCGTTCGAGGGACTGCCTATGATGGTGATGACATTGGTGTATATAGGTACTTCTGTACATAGGTACATTAGTGTATATAGGTACTTCAGTATATAGGTACATTAGTGTATATAGGTACATTAGTGTATATAAGTACTTCTGTACATAGGTACATTAGTGTATATAGGTACATTAGTGTATATAGGTACTTCATTATATAGGGACATTAGTGTATACGGTACTTCTGTATATAGGTACATTAGTGTATACGGTACTTCTGTACATAGGTACATTAGTGTATATAGGTACATTAGTGTATATAGGTACTTCATTGTATAGGTACATTAGTGTATACGGTCCTTCTGTATATAGGTACATTAGTGTACATGGTACTTCTGTATATAGGTACATTAGTGTATATAGGTACTTCTGTATATAGGTACATTAGTGTATATAGGTACATCAGTGTGTATAGGTACATTAGTGTATATAGGAACTTCTGTATATAGGTACATCAGTGTATATAGGTATATTCGTGTATATAGGTACTTCTGTATATCGGTATAAACAAGTGAATCTATTTTCCTCAATCTTGTTTTTCCTCTCTTATTGTCCATTCTATTCAGCCTATTTAGGAGGCCTTATATTTTTTTTCCTACATTTATTTGGTGGGCCTGGCGCTGCAGCCCCATCCGCCCCATGGTTAATCTGCCCCTGCTACATGTCTTGTTTAGTATGTATTTTCTTTGAAGAGAGAGAATGGTGGGGGGGGGGGGGATGTGTGCGGAAGAGAGAAGGCTGGGGGGTGGGGGGGAGAGGGATGTGTGGGGAAGAGAGAAGGGTGAGGGGAGGGAGGGGTGTATGGGGAAGAGAGAAGGGTGGGGGGGAGGGATGTGTGGGGAAGAGAGAAAGGTGGGGGCCGGAGGGGGTCTAGGGGTGGGGGAGGGAAGAGAGGAAGGTGGGGGGGAGGGATGTGTGGGGAAGAGAGAAGGGTTGGTGGGGAGGGGTGTGTGTGGGGAAGCAGAGGGAAAGATGCAGAAGCTGTTCTAACTCGGGCTGCCAACCCTCCAGGATTGTCCTGGAGTCTCCATGAATTTATTTTTTATTTGTGCCTGGGATGTGGGCGTCGCTGGCCGGTATTTATTACCCATCCCTAATTGCCCTTGAGAAGGTGGTGGTGAACCGCCTTCTTGAACCGCTGCAGTCCGTGTGGTGAAGGTGCTCCCACAGTGCTGTTAGGGAGGGAGTTCCAGGAATTTGACCCAGTGACGATGAAGGAACAGGCAATATATTTCCAAGTCGACTTTCCTTTTTGCCCTCGTCAGAGAGTAAAATAATTCTTCAAAAAGTAAAAATGATTCTACTGTCACCAGTAGAGAAAAAGATTAGTGAAGACTAATGTAGGTCCCTTGCAGTCAGAATCAGGTGAATTCACAATGGAGAACAAGGAAATGGCAGACCAATTGAACAAATACTTTGGTTCTGTCTTCACTAAGAAAAACACGAATAATCTCCCAAAAATACTAGTGGACTGAGGGTCTAGCGAGAAGGAGGACCTGAGGGAAATCCTTATTAGTCAGGAAATGGTGTTAGGAAAATTGATGGGATTGAAGGCCGATAAATCCCCAGGGCCTGACAGTCTGCATCCCAGAGTACTTAAGGAAGTGGCCCTAGAAATAGTGGATGCATTGGTGGTCATTTTCCAACATTCCATGGACTCTGGATCAGTTCCTATGGATTGGAGGGTAGCTAATGTAACCCTACTTTTTAAAAAAGGAGGGAGAGAGAAAACAGGGAATTATAGACCGGTTAGCCTGACATCGGTGGTGGGGAAAATGCTGGAGTCAATTATTAAAGATGTAATAACAGCGCTTTGGAAAGCAGTGACAGGATCGGTCCAAGTCAGCATGGATTTATGAAAGGGAAGTCATGCTTGACAAATCTTCTAGAGTTTTTTGAGGATGTAACTGGTAGAGTGGACAAGGGAGAACCAGTAGATATGGTGTATTCGGACTTTCAAAAGGCTTTTGACAAGAGATTAGTGTGCAAAATTAAGGCACATGGTATTGGGGGTAATGTATTGACGTCGATAGAGAACTGGTTGGCAGACAGGAAGCAAAGAGTGGGAATAAACATGTCCTTTTCAGAATGGCAGGCAGTGACTAGTGGGATGCCGCAGGGCTCAGTGCTGGGACCCCAGCTATTTACAATATACATTAATGATTTAGAAGAAGGATTTGAATGTAATATCTCCAAGTTTGCAGATGACACTAAGCTGGGTGGCAGTGCGAGTTGCGAGGAGGATGCTAAGAGTCTGCAGGTGGAATTGGACAGGTTAGGTGAATAGGCAAATGCATGGCAGATGCAGTATAATGTAGATAAATGTGAGGTTATCCACTTTGGTGGCAAAAACAGGAAGGCAGAATATTATCTGAATGGTGACAGATTAGGAAAAGGGGAGGTGCAACAAAACCAGAATGAAAGGGCATCTCATAGAAACTTATAAAATTCTGATGGGACTGGACAGGTTAGATGCAGGAAGAATGTTCCCGATGTTGGGGAAGTCCAGAACCAGGGGACACGGTGTAAGGATAAGGGGGAAGCCATATAGGACCGAGATGAGGAGAAACTTTTTCACCCAGAGAGTTGTGAAACTGTGGAATTCTCTGCCACAGAAAGTTGTTAAGTCCAGTTCATTAGATATATTCAAAAGGGAGTTAGATATGGCCCTTACGGCTAAAGGGATCAGGGGGTATGGAGAGAAGGCAGGAAAGGGGTACTGAGGGAATGATCAGCCATGATTTTATTGAATGGCGGTGAAGGCTTGAAGGGCCGAATGGCCTGCTCTTGCACCTATTTTCTATGTTTCTATGTTTCTATATTACATAACTGCTGACTGCCCTGCACACAACCAGGCCCAATTATGGTGTAGGATGGTTACCATGGCATCAATACCCCTCGAACATGGTAACCATGTCTCCATAAGTGATCTTTGACCTTTTCAATGCTGCATCTCGACAGGCACTTCATAAACATTGCTGTCCTTCAACCACTGTCTGTTTTTAAACTTTGATTTCATGGACACTACTGAGGATCAATAGACGTTTTTCTTGTTGCCTCCATAAGGGACTTGGCAGAAATATATCCCATGCTAGAGCATAGCGGTGATCTTATTTCTGACTTTTAAATGTCGCTCAGGCCCAGTGAATCTTTAACACGAGCTGCTCTTGACGCAGATTTTGACATTTAAAAAGTAATTGGCATTGATACAGTGAAAGCTTGCTGTTAATCTGAAGGTAGCTTTTGACCAGATTCAACCTCTTAGTCAGACACAGCTTTCATTACTGACCTCTTCTCACTGTCTGCTGCGTGTGTTGGAAGGCATAGGGTGCCACCTACTGGCCACAAAGAACAGTGCCCTCCGCAGTTTGCTGGTGCTGCTTTTAATGTGAGCGAGATCAGCACGTTTTGCACAGAGTCCTTTATATTCCTTATGGCCTAATTCTTTTCTCTGGCCAAGAGAGCAGGCAGATGACCTACCTCCAGTGCTCACCTGACATTGTGTCAAAAGCAAAACACTGTGGCTGCTGGAAATCCGAACTAGAAACAGAACATGCTGGAAATACTCAGCAGGTCAGGCAGCATCAGTTGCGAGAGAAACAGAGTTAACGATTCAGGCCGATGACTTTCGGCAGAACTGGAATAAGTTAGAGATGTAACAGGTTACACAGGTTCCCTCTGCATATAGTTCTGGTCACCATATTACAGGAAAGATGTGATTGCATTCGAGAGGGAACAGAGGAGATTTATGAGAATGTTGACAGGACTGGAGAATTTTAGTTACGAGGAAAGATTGGATAGGCTGGGGTTGTTTTCCTTAGTACAGAGGAGGCTGAGGGGAGATTTAATTGAGGTGTATAACATTGAGGGGCCTGGATAGAGTGGATAGGAAGGACCTATTTCCCTTGGCAGAGGGGTCAACAACCAGGGGGCATAGATTTAAAGTAATTGGGGGGAGGTTTAGAGAGGATTTGAGGAGAAATGTTTTCACCCAGAGGGTGGTGGGGTCTGGAACTCACTGCCTGAAAGGGTGGTAGAGGCAGAAACCCTCACCACATTTAAAAAGTACTTGGATGTGCACCTGAAGTGCCGTAACCTGCAGGGCTACGGACCAAGAGCTGGAAAGTGGGATTAGGCTGTGTAATGTATGCACGTGTCAGTATGCTCACAGGTTTGTAGAGCTTTTGCGCCTACGGCCACACCAGTCTGAAAGCGCCCGATCTCGTTTGATCTCGGAAACGAAGCAGAGTCAGGCCTGGTTAGTACTTGGATGGGAGACCGCCTGGGAATACCAGGTGCAGTAGGCTTTTGCTGCTGCCACAGGCTGCTCATGGTTGTGAATACACACTGCCGTTGATCCATCAATAACCCCCAGATCGGGGGGCACTTGATCTAATGTCTATTTTGTTCCCCCCCCCCCCCCCCCAAAAGAGTTGTAGAGCTATTGCAGCCCCTGTTGCATCATTTGAAGGGGCTGCTCCTCAATTTCTGGTTGCACTTCAGACCCACACTCCTGATCTTTGGGCACCCTGTGCGGAGGGGAGTGGGTAGGTCCGAGGGCCTCCTCGTAGGACTGCTCCTGGGTACGGCCAAGGGTGCCATCAGCCGGTCCAGGCAGCGGGTGGTCGAGGGGGTCGTTCAGCCTGACTGCCTGCCTCTCTTCCGCGCCTACATCCGCGCCAGGGTGTCCCTGGAGATGGAGCACGCGGTGTCCACCGGTACGCTCGCGGCCTTCCGCGAGAGGTGGGCGCCAGAGGGACTGGAGTGCATCATCACGCCCGGCAACCAAATTTTAATTTGATTTATATGTTTTAAAGTTTAATTTGTTTTAATTGCCGGGTTTTTAGTGTCCCCCTTCCCTTTTATAGGGGGTACTTGTATATATATCTCTGGTTTTACTGCCCAAAAAACCCCACAAAAATCACAAAAAAAAACAACAACAAAAAAACAAAAACAAAGGGCATGTGAAAAGTGTTTAGAGTGTCCCCCAGATCGTGGGGCACTTGACTTAAATGTTTAATTTTGTCCTATCAAAAGAGTTGTAGAGCTGTTGCATTGTGAGTGGCTTAGCCAGTCACACGATGTTCACAAGACTCAATAAAACCCCAGCCAGTTGGGTATAGGTCATCCACAATGAGGTATGCAGTTGTGAGCCTGGTGGATGAACTGGTAATGTGTAGTATGATTGTTAAACCTTTGTTAATAAACCAACTAGTTCTTAATAACAATGTGTTGCTATGAATGCTTAAGCAAAGAACCCATGAAGCAAATACATTACAGTTGGATGGCTCTTTTTTGGCTGGCACAGACACAATGGGCTGAATAGCCTCCTTCTGTGCCGTAAATTTCTATGACTATGATCCTACTACTGGACATTAGATGAATAACCAGTTCGTCTGCTTCTGAGGGCCGAATGTAGGCCAGGACACCCAAGAGCTCGCCCCGCTTTAATCTGCAGAGTGTCACGCCATCTGTGACATCCACCTGGAACACTGGAGCAAGGCCTCAGTTTAATCACTGTTCAAAGGATGGCACCTCTGACATTCCTTCAACAGTGAACTTTAGTATCAACCTAGATAATGTGTAGGATTGTCCTGGAGTCTGCTGCGATCAACCCAGTTGAAACCAGGAGCAAGATTGCTCCGACCTGACTCACAACATGCCCTGGAGCCCTGGCGCATCTAACTGATTAAACCACCCAATAGATAGAGCAGTTTCTAATGTGCAGAGAATTGTGGGTATTGCAGCCGCCATTATTGGCTGGTTGCTGCAAAGATTGATGAGTCAGGCAACCACTGAGGTTAGAGGTGGGAGGTCATGTGATGAAACCTCCCAGAATAGAGTGAAACCACAGGTGGCAACCCTAGTTACGTGCCACAACATTTTGAAACAGGTGAGAGCAGAGGTGAGAGAACTGCCAAATAAGCCAAGCTGACACGTGCTTATACTGAATACACATCTGATGTCTCTGGCACTGTTCAGATGTAATGTTGAGGGGCCGCTTTCTGTGGCTGAAACCGCCACATGCAAGGAGTTTACCATGTTGTCTGATAATGCTCCTGTGAAGCGCCTTGGGATGTTTTACTCCATGAAAGATGCTATATAAATGCAAGTTGTCGTTGTGGATTTGGATCATTGAACTGTGATGAGTAGCTAAGCAAATTAAAACTGTAGACATTCAGGAGAAATCGAGAAGAACATGAGGCTTTTAAAATAATGCAGAGAACCTTTGGCCAAGTGGCTAACGTCACAAGCTGTACACAAGCTGACTGAAGGAGAATTTCTGACCAATTACATTGGCCTACTCTAGGCTTTCTCCTCGTGCATTGAATGGGAATTTAGTTAAGGCGTTCAACAGAGAACTGTGCCAATTCCTAATTAGGAAGGCGTATGCTTCAGGTCAGCATAAGAAATGAAAACATCAGTTTGGGCCATTGAGGAACACATGATTACAGTAGCATAGTGGTTATGTTACTGGACTAGTAATCTAGAGACCTGCATTAATGATCTGGAAACGTGAGTTCAAATCCCACCATGGCAGGAAATAAATCAGATAAATGAATTAAAAAGCGAACGTCAGTAATGGTAACCATGTAACTACTGGATTGTTGGAAAAACCGAACTGGTTCACTAATGTCTAAGGAAGGAAATCTGCTGCCCTTACCCGGTCTGGCCTATATGTAACTCCAGATCCACAGTAATGTGGTTGACTCTTCGTGACCCTCTGAACTGACCGAGAGAGCCACTCTGTTTTACCGAACTGCTACGACAAAAATCAGTACTGTGGGAGCACCTTCACCACACGGGCTAAGGTGACTGACCTTCTCGAGGTCAATCAGGGATAGGCAGTAAATGCCAGCCTTGCCAGCGATGCCCACATCTCAGGAACGAATATATAAAAAAAGATGAGTTGATTGGCCTGTTTCCCTTTCTATATTCCTGTGTGCTAAATCTTAAAATCATAAAAGGAGAGTCCAGGGCAGGGAAAGCCCAGTCAATGATGTGGAAGGGTCTCCTTACCTCGCGGCATGTTTGGAACAAAATGTAAATTAAACCTCTTCTGCTTGGAGTGTGTTGGAAAACAGACATGCCATGCAGGGGCGGGTGGAACATTAGCGAGATGTGTCTGCTTCACTCCGTATTAGAATGGACCCCTGTCCTCGCAGGTGCAGCACGCTGACAGTACCCAGCGCCTTTCTGCCACTCCACGGGGGCTCAGAGAGGAAACTGGCCCTATAGTGCTTTGAGAGTGCAGGTGGGAGCACCGGCTTTCTCAAAAACATTAAGGACAAGTCTGTCACAAGCTTATAATGGGCCTAGGCTCCAATAAGACCCCGAGCACTTCATAAACCCAGTTTGACGCTGCATGCAAGTGATTCTCAGCACAGTTTCAAGCCGAAGCTGTGTAGCTGTCCTCTCGTTGCAAGTCAAATCGAGATTTGCTCCCGGAGCGAAACTGCGACTTTTCATCCCCACAAAGCAAAAACCGCTTTGCAGCAATATAAAAGCGTCCGTTGAGCTGTGCCCCAATCATAGCCCAGTGTACTGAAGATCCAGGAGCAGGAATTCAGTCTCAGCAGAGGCATGCTTCATTAAATGCTGGCTAGGCCGAGTCTGAACCTGGCGCTGAAGCACGCTGAAGCATGGTTGGCAGCACCTGACTCAGCCTGACCCTTCCTCAGCACTGAGCCATAAAATCCCTGACCTGCTGCTAATGGGAGAAATAAAAGATTGTCACTGTGTGGCACAAACCCTACTTCACAGTGTTACTTAATTTCATCAATACAACATGAAGTGTATGCTGTACAGCAGCAGAGCGTGCACAATTCTGGTCCCCTATATTGTTAAAAGGGATAAAGAAGCACTGCCGAAGAACATAAGAACTTACGAGGTAGAAGCAGGAGTAGGCCATTCGGCCCCTCGAGCCTGCTCCACCATTCAATAAGATAATGGCTGATCTTCGACCTCAACTCCACTTTCCTGCACGATCTCCATATCCCTTGATTCCCTTCGTGCAAACAAGATTTACAAGGATGATACCAGAACTGAGAAGTTATAACTATCAGAAAAGACTGGACAGGCTGGGAAAGTGTCTCTGGAAAGGTGACCTGATAGAGATCTTTAAAATTATGAAGGGATTCGTTGTGCCTCAATGTGAGGAGTATTCGGAATAAGGTGGATGAATTAACTGCGCAGATAGCAGTTAACGGATATGATGTAATTGGCATCACGGAGACATGGCTCCAGGGTGCCAAGGCTGGGAACTCAACATCCAGGGGTATTCAACATTTAGGAAGGATAGATAGAAAGGAAAAGGAGGCGGGGTGGTGTTGCTGGTTAAAGAGGAAATTAATGCAATAGTAAGGAGGGACATTAGCCTGGATGATGTGGAATCGGTATGGGTGGAGCTGCGGAATTCCAAAGGGCAGAAAACGCGAGTGGGAGTTGTGTGTAGACCACCAAACAGTAGTAGTGAGGTTGGGGACAGCATCAAAAAAAATAAGGGATGTGTGCAATAAAGATACAGCAGGAATCATGGGCGACTTTAATCTACATATAGATTGGGCTAACCTAACTGGTAGCAATGCGGTGGAGGAGGATTTCCTGGAGTGTATTAGGGATGGCTTTCTAGACCAATATGTCGAGGATCCAACCAGGGAGCTGGCCATCCTAGACTGGGTGATGTGTAATGAGAAGGGACTAATTAGCAATCTTGTTGTGCGAGGCCCTTTGGGAAAAAGTGACCATAATATGGTAGAATTCCTTATTAAGATGGAGAGTGACAAAGTTAATTCGGAAACTAGGGTCCTGAACTTAAGGAAAGGTAACTTCGACGGTATGAGGCGTGAATTGGCTAGAGTAGACTGGCAGAGGATACTTAAAGGGTTGACGGTGGATAAGCAATGGCAAACATTTAAAGATCACATGGATGAACTTCAACAATTGTACATCCCTGTCTGGAGTAAAAATAAAACTGGGAAGGTGGCTCAACCATGGCTAACAAGGGAAATTAAGGATAGTGTTAAAACCAAGGAAGAGGTATATAAATTGGTTAGAAAAAGCAACAAACCTAAGGACTGGGAGAAATTTAGAATTCAGCAGAGGAGTACAAAGGGTTTAATTAAGAAGGGGAAAATAGAGTACGAGAGGAAGCTTGCAGGGAACATAAAAACTGACTGCAAAAGCTTCTATAAATATGTGAAGAGAAAAAGATTAGTAAAGACAAACGTAGGTCCCTTGCAGTCGGATTCAGGTGAATTTATAATGTGGAACAAAGAAATGGCAGACCAATTGAACCAATACTTCGGTTCTGTCTTCACAAAGGAAGATACAAATAACCTTCAAATGTACTCGGGGACTGTGGGTCTAGTGAGAATGAGGAACTGAAAGATATCCTTACTAGGTGGGAAATTGTGTTAGGGAAATTGATGGGATTAAAGGCCGATAAATCCCCGGGTCTGCATCCCAGAGTACTTAAGGAAGTGGCCCTAGAAATAGTGGATGCATTGGTGATCATTTTCCAACAATCTATCGACTCTGGATCAGTTCCTATGGACTGGAGGGTAGCTAATGTAACGCCATTGTTTAAAAAAGGAGGGAGAGAGAAAGCGGGTAATTATAGACCGGTTAGCCTGACATCAGTAGTGGGGAAAATGTTGGAATCAATCATTAGGGATGAAATAGCAGCGCATTTGGAAAGCAGTGACAGGATCGGACCGAGTCAGCGTAGATTTATGAAAGGGAAATTATGCTTGACGAATCTTCTGGAATTTTTTGAGGATGTAACTAGCAGAGTGGACAAGGGAGAACCAGTGGATGTGGTGTATTTGGACTTTCAAAAGGCTTTTGACAAGGTCCCGCACAAGAGATTGGTGTACAAAATCAAAGCGCATGGTATTGGGGGTAATGTACTGACGTGGATAGAGAACTGGTTGGCAGACAGGAAGCAGAGAGTCGGGATAAACGGGTCCTTTTCAGAATGGCAGACAGTTACTAGTGGGGTGCCGCAGGGCTCAGTGCTGGGACCCCAGCTCTTTAAATATACATTAACGATTTGGATGAAGGAATAGAGTGTAATATCTCCAAGTTTGCGGATGACACTAAACTGGGTGACGGTGTGAGCTGTGAGGAGGATGCTAAGAGGCTACAGGGTGACTTGGACAGATTAGGTGAGTGGGCAAGTACATGGCACATGCAGTATAATGTGGATAAATGTGAGGTTATCCATTTTGGGAGCAAAAACACAAAGGCAGAATATTATCTGAATGGCAGCAGACTAGAAAAAGAGGAGGTGCAACGAGACCTGGGTGTCATGGTTCATCAGTCACTGAAAGTGGGCACGCAGGCGGTAAAGAAGGCAAATGGTATGTTGGCCTTCATAGCTATGAGATTTGAATATAGGAGCAGGGAGGTCTTACTGCAGTTGTACAGGGCCTTAGTGAGGCCTCATCTGGAATATTGTGTTCAGTTTTTGTCTCCTAGTCTGAGGAAGGACGTTCTTGCTATTGAGGGAGTGCAGCGAAGGTTCACCAGACTGATTCCAGGGATGGCTGGGCTGTCATATGAGGAGAGACTGGATCAACTGGGCCTTTATTCACTGGCGTTTAGAAGGATGAGAGGGGATCTCATAGAAACATATAAGATTCTGACGGGACTGGACAGGTTAGATGCGGGAAGAATGTTCTCGTTGTTGGGGAAGTCCAGAACCAGGGGACATGGTCTTAGGATAAGGGGTAGGCCATTTAGGACTGAGATGAGGAGAAACTTCTTCACTCAGAGAGTTGCTGACCTGTGGAATTCCCTGCTGCAGAGAGTTGTTGATGCCAGTTCATTGGATATATTCAAGAAGGAGTTAGATATGGCCCTTACGGTTAAGGGGATCAAGGGGTATGGAGAGAAAGCAGGAAAGGGGTACTGAAGGAATGATCAGCCATGATCTTATTGAATGGCGGTGCAGGCTCGAAGGGCCGAATGGCCTACTCCTGCACCTATTTTCTATGTTTCTATGTTAGGCTAGACGTAGAGAAGATGTTTCCATTTGTGGAGATGACAAAATTAGGAGCCATAAATACAAGATATTCACTAATAAATCCAATAAGGAGTTAAGGAAAAACTTCTTTAACGATAGACTTGCATTTCTATAGCGCCTTTCACAACCACCGGATGTCCCAAAGCACTTTACAGCCAATGAAGTACTTTTTAGAGTGTAGTCACTGTTGTAACGTAGGAAACGCAGCGGCCAATTTGCGCACAGCAAGCTCCCACAAACAGCAATGTGATAATGACCAGACAATCTGTTTTTGTTATGTTGATTGAGGGATAAATATTGGCCCCAGGACACCGGGGACAACTCCCCGAATCTTCTTTGAAATAGTGCTGTAGTATCTTTTACATCCAGCAGACAAGATCTTGATTTAATGTCTCATTCGAAAGATGGCACCTCCAACAGTGCAGCACTCCCTCAGCACTGCACTGGGGTGTCAGTCTGGATTTATGTGCTCAAGTCTCTGGAGCGGGACTTGAACCCACACCCTTCTGACTCAGAGGCGAGAGTGCTGCCCACTGAGCCAAACTTTGGGTGTGATTCATCTGGCCTCAGCGCAGCTGGGCAAGTGAGGGCCTAGGATACCTGCAGTTGAATAGTTCGTCAGCACTCCCTGCTAAGCTGACGCAGAAAGAATGACCACCTGGAGGAAATGTATTGTGGACAAACCAGTAAATAAGAAACATAAGCACTAATAGAATTGAGTTGCCTGGGCCTCAAGCGCCAGATAGCCAGAGGTCAGAGGACATTCCTGCTTTGGGATAAGGAGGGTAAAACAGTGCATGCTCAGCAGGAGTGCAAAAGGGAAAAGCAGGGGATGAAGGTGGAGGGTGGGAGTAATGGCACAGTTGAAGTTCCGGAGGTCCCTACACACAGGTGGCACTGCGTAGGGAACTGGACAGGGAATTTCAGAGGACAAGAGCACAGTGGTTGAACGAGCGGCCACCACTGGCAGAGCAGAGGATGCATAAGGGAACGGAGGGGTGAGCTGGGAGCAGATCATCGAGGTAGGATCAGACAAGGTCACAGAATGATTTGAGAGCAAGGATGAGAAATTTGGAAAACCAGACTTCGAAGAGCAGAGTCTAACAATGTGAGGGAGGCACATTGACATCAGTGAAGAATCCACTCTCACACCTATGACAAAGTGTTTCAGCAGTCATGACACACATGCAATGTGTGCGTTCCTCCATCTCCCCTACACTGTCTTGTTCAATAACTCCTCCACAGTACAGGTTCAGTACAGCTTTGACGAGCAGGATAAACACAGCTTTAGAAGCCAGACGCCTCGAAGTGAATCTCTCTGGAACTGGGCGGGGGGCAGGTTTTATCCTCAGTGCCAGTGCAAAGGAAGGTGGTGTAACATTTCAGAAAAGATCCAAAGCTTCACACAGCATTTTTCAGCAGTTGCTGTGCAGCCTAAATTCTCTCATCGATATTTGCATAAGAACATAAGAAATAGGAGCAGGAGTAGGCCGTACGGCCCCTCGAGCCGACTCCGCCATTTAATAAGATCATGGCTGATCTGATCATGGACTCAGCTCCACTTCCCTGCTTGCTCCCCATAACCCCTTATCCCCTTATCGTTTAAGAACTGTCTATTTCTGTCTTAAATTTATTCAATGTACCAACTTCCACAGCTCTCTGAGGAAGTGAATTCCACAGATTTACAACTCTCTGAAAGAAGAAATTTCTCCTTATCTCTGTTTTAAATGGGCGGCCCCTTATTCTAAGGCCCCTCTAGGTCTAGTCTCCCCCATCAGTGGAAACATCCTCTCTGCATCCACCTTGTCAAGCCCCCTCATAATGTTATACATTTCGATAATATTACCTCTCATTCTTCTGAATTCCAATGAGTAGAGGCCCAACCTACTCAACCTTTCCTCAAAAGTCAACCCCCTCATCTCCGGAATCTACCTAGTGAACCTTCTCTGAACTGCCTCCAAAGCAAGTATATCCTTTCGTAAATATGGAAACCAAAACTGCACGCAGTACTCCAGGTGTGGCCTCACCAATACCTTGTATGGCTGTAGCAAGACTTCCCTGCTTTTATACTCCATCCCCTTTGCAATAAAGGCCAAGATACCATTGGCCTCCCTGATCACTTGCTGCACCTGCATACTATCCTTTTGTGTTTCATGCACAAGTACCCCCAGGTCCCACTGTACTGCGGCAGTTTGTAATCTTTCTCCATTTAAATAATAATTTGCTCTTTGATTTTTTTCTGCCAAAGTGCATGACCTCACGTGTGTCAGTGTTTGTAACCCGTGTGTCAGTGTGTGGAACCCGTGTGTCTGTGTGTGGAACACGTGTGTCAGTGTGTGGAACACATGTGTCAGTGTGTGGAACACGTGTGTCAGTGTGTGGAACACGTGTGTCAGTGTACGGTACCCACGTGTCTGTGTGTGGAACCCGTGTGTCAGTGTGTGGAACACGTGTGTCAGTGTGTGGAACCCGTGTGTATGTGTGTGGAACACATGTGTCAGTGTGTGGAACCCGTGTGTCTGTGTGTGGAACCTGTGTATCTGTGTGTGGAACACGTGTGTCAGTGTGTGGAACATGTGTGTCTGTGTGTGGAACCCGTGTGTCTGTGTGTGGAACATGTGTGTCAGTGTGTGGAACACATGTGTCAGTGTGTGGAACCTGTGTGTCAGTGTGTGGAACCCGTGTGTCAGTGTGTGGAACCCATGTGTCTGTGTGTGGAACCCGTGTGTCAGTGTGTGGATGTGTCAGTGTGTGGAACCCGTGTGTCAGTGTGTGGAACCCGTGTGTCAGTGTGTGGAACACGTGTGTCAGCGTGTGGGACATGTGTGCCAATGTATGACATCCGTGCGCACAATGGTGTGGCACAATTCACGCATCAAAAAGATGTTGGAGCTCTACCACTCCATGAGCACATTCGTACTGTTTCAAAGAGCTGCCCCATGGTTTTTTGGGAGGGTAGAGCGACAACAAGATTTGATTGTTTGGAAGGAGTACGTCTTGTGGGTCAATTAATAATGTAGACCATCAACACTCATTCAGTTCTCAAAGTAATGAGCAGTTCTGGCGTGAAAATCCCCTTATTGGTAATGTTCTCTGATGCCTTCAAAATGCTAATCTTGTATTCCAGTTTCCCCCGGTGTAAGCTCATTTTCAAGTACATGACACACACAAAATGTAATTACATTTCTATCCCCATTTAACCAAACTCTGATGCTGTTCGTCGGTGATATCCTTTTTTCCCTGAATCCAATGCAATAACAACTTGTATTTAAATAGCACCATTAACACAGAAAGATGCCGACTCAAAGAAGACATTGGAAAGGGTGACCAGTAGCTTGGTCAAAGATGTGGGTTTTAAGGAAGATCTTCAGGGAGGAGACTGAAGTAGTGAGATGGAAGGCTTTAAGGAGGGAATCTCAGACAGTGAGGCCTAGGTCAGCCATGGCTCAATGGGTAGCATGCTCATCTCTGACTCAGAAGGTTGTGGGTTTAAGTCCCATGTGAGCAAATTGAGCACAAAAATCTCGGCTGATACTGCAGTGCTGCGCTGTCGGAGGTACCATCTTTCGGATGAGATGTTAAACTGAGGCCCTGTCTGCCCTCCACAATGGCTATAAAAGATCCCATGGCACTATTCACAAGAAGAGCAGCGGTGGTATTCCCGGTGTCCCAGCCAATATCTATCTTTCAACCAACATCACAAAAATAGATGATCTGGTCATTATCACGTTGCTGTTTGTGGGAGCTTGCTGTGCGCAAATTGGCTGTTGTGCTTCCCACATTACAACAGTGACTGTACTTCATTGGTTGTAAAGCGCTTTGAGATATCCAATGGTCGTGAAAGGCGCGAGATAATTGCAAGGCGATCTTTCTTTCTTTCTTATAACAACAGTGACTACACTTCAAAAGTACTTCCTTGGCTGTAAAACGTGTTGGGAGGTCCTGAGGTCCTGAAAGGGGCTATATAATTGCAGGTGGTTGAAGGCACGGCCACCAATGGTGGGACAGAAAGCTGGTAGTTAAAAATCAAGCTACAATAACTTCTGATAAAGCTGTGCTCTGAGACATTGCACTGGCTTCATTTAAACTGGTGACTGGAGATGTTGCGATAGAAGTTATCCCAAAGTTCAGACAAATTCATGTTTAACTTTGGTTGTTGAAGCTTTGAAGGGTCCACCGGCATTGACTTGTCTCACTGTTGTATCCCACAGCTCAGAGATGGGTCTGAGGTGGAACTGGTTGATAGCTTGGCGATGGAAGGGCTTGAGATCCCTATCTACATAATGTTTAGTGCACTGGTTGACGTGTTTGCAGCAAATTCCTGTGTGCATTGTTTTAACTAAATTATTAACCCTTTTAAAGTCACACGCAGGAACGTGATGCACGTGTGCTAACCAGTGTGCCAAAAATAGCAAAGAGAGGAATTTTAAATTGCTGAAATTTATCCCGCGTAATCTATTCACGAGATGGTAATACAATATTTTACACTGTGGCCACACCAGTTTTTTGACAAATTAAGACCTGCCAAATAATATTCTTTAAAACGTTATTCTAATTTCCTGAATTGGATCTACAATGCACTCCTGTTAATTGTTTCACCAGCACAAATCTATCTTCAGTCTCAGTATTAGTGAGCTCGGGAGGGGAATACTCAAATAGGGATCCAGCTCCTCAGCACTATCCAATGATAGAAAAAAGAGAGAACTTTTATTGAGATAGTGCCTTTAATGTCCTCAGGGTATTCAAAGTGTCAGGCGTGGCTCAGTGGGTAGCACTCTCATCTCTAAATCAGACGGTCGTGGGTTCAAGCCCCACTTCTAGAGACTTGAGCATGTAAATCTAGGCTGACATTCCAGTGCAGTGCTGAGGGAGTGCTGCATTGTCGGAGGTGCCGTCTTTCAGATGAAACCGAGGCCCCGTCTGCTCTCTCAGGTGGACATAAAAGATCCCATGGCGCTATTTGAAGAAGGACAGGGGAGTTATCCCCCCGTGTCCTTCCACTTGACTCTGTGTAAAGCCTGTCAGCAGCCATTCAGGTCTAAACTGAGTCCACATCATAAAATCCAGGCTGGTCTGTTCTTGTATACTGTGAGGAGCTTTGAGATAAAGAGGACGATATACGCAGTGTAGAGAAAGCCTCATCCTCATAGGCAGTCCCTCAAAACGAGGATGACTTGCTTCCACGCCAAAAGAGGATGAGTTCACAGGTGTTTCAATGAAGGACCGGAATTACATCCTGAAGGGTGGAAGATGCCTGGTCGTGGATTTTTTGAACCTGGGGTGGCCGTTGCACACCAGCCACCACACGGGCTTGACAGAGCTAGGTCTTGGTCCAGTGGCAAGAATTACCCAAGATGACTGGAGATCTGCTCTGCTGCACGGACCTAGTGCGCACACATATCACAGTGTAGGCTGGGCCCGTGCTGCCCTTGGGCCCCTGGCCCCGAACTCACGCCTCCCCTGGGCCCCCGATCACGTCCCGATCAAAGTGATGTGCACCATTGTTGTACGACCTGCACACCCAGCAGTGTTGCAGCTTTGTAAATTACAACAACGTTCTTTCAAGCAAAGCGCTCCTTTATGAGCTGCTGACATAAGAGTCTTGCAGCTATGTAGCCACCATGGGCCCTTTCCTGCAGTCTAGAGGGGGGCGGGGGCATGGCTTCAGCGTCAGCCCGATTGTCTTGCCCGAGGTCAGCGTCCACCTCCTCGTCCTCCTCTTCCTCTCTCTCCTGAGGTGGACCGACAGTCCCTTCTAGCAATTCTTGTCCCCTCCTGATAGCCAAGTTGTGCAACATTGAGCACACCACCACAAATTGAGCTACCTGCTCAGGGTGGTATTAGAGCTCTCAACCTGAGTGGTCCAGACATCTAAAGCGCTGCTTAAACCTCCATGATTTTCTCGACGATATTGTGAGTGGCTCTGTGGCTCTCATTGTATCGCTTCTTGGCTTCGGTGTGGGTGTCACGCAGGGGGGTCATCAGTCAGGTGGCGAGGCCATATCCTTTGTCACCAAGCATCCAGCATTGACCTTGTGGCTGACTGGTAAACTTTGGATGTACTGCATGTACAGCAAATCCACAGTTATTGGTGGGGCAAAGATAATTAAACTGAAAATAACTGAGAATAAGTTATTTGCATTTTAGGTAAGTTTTCTGAAGTGATTGTTATCTGTGAGGCCTATACCCTTCAGTGTCAGTAAGAGGCCCAGTATTTTTACCTCATGTCAGTCAGATTGCTTCAGTAAATTTGTTGTTTAATTACAGTGATGTTTAGGCTACAGTGGGACCACAGTGAACACCAGGCCCTGCACAGTCTGTGAGCAGCACCAGAGAAGATCCACGAGTAAAATATCTACAACATAGTAGCAATCTTATGTCTTGGATGTGCTTCCGTTATAGATTCCTGATGTTCATGTTTGGAATGGAAGTTGCCTATGTAAATATGCCACGCTGTAATTACACACTCCCACCAATGGTGGCGCTATGGCTTGGTGTCTTCGCAGCTCCTCAGTGTGTTCTGCAGAAAATCTCAACCTCGAATCCCACTTCACCTGAAGACGACACTTGGTTTTGACTCCCCATGTGCAACCCCATGGCAGATCAATTAATATATTGATTAAAATATTCTTGACATTTTTTTAAAAGAAAGTCAAATTTCTTCTCACTGTGAAGGGCCACCATTTTGGATGCCCTTAACTCTGTGCCACTTTGGTGACATTATTGATTGGGAGGAGCTCCACTTTTGTCTTGGAGCTGCTTCATCTGACTTTTGACGTGATCTTCGATCCAGAGCTGCCGACCTCGGGAAAGCATACTATCTGGTTGGTGCTTGCATCAGTCAGTACCTTCTCGGGTTGGCAAACAGTAACTAGTGGTGTGCCGCAGGGATCAGTGCTGGGATCCCAACTATTTACAATCTATATTAATGACTTGGATGAAGGGACGAAGTGCAACGTAGCCAGGTTTGCTGATGATACAAAGATGGGAGGAAAAGCAAATTGTGAGGAGGACACAAAAAACCTGCAAAAGGACATAGGCTAAGTAAGTGGGCAAAAAATTGGCAGATGAAGTATAATATTGGAAAATGTGAAGTTATGCACTTTGGCAGAAAAAAAATTGAAGAACAAGTTGTTATTTAAATGGAGAAAGATTGCAAAATGCTGCAGTACAGAGGGACCTGGGGGTCCTGGTGCATGAAACACAAAAGGTTAGTATGCAGGTACAGCAAGTGATCAGGAAGGCCAATGGAATCTTGGCCTTTATTGCAAAGGGGATGGAGTATAAAAGCAGGGAAGTCTTTCTACAGTTATATAGGGTATTGGTGAGGCCACACCTGGAATACTGCGTGCAGTTTTGGTTTCCATATTTACGAAAGGATATACTTGCTCTGGAGGCAGTTCAGAGAAGGTTCACTAGGTTGATTCCGGAGATGAGGAGGTTGACTTATGAGGAAAGGTTGAGTAGGTTAAGCCTCTACACATTGAAATTTATAGTGATTTATAGTGATGGGGCCTGTAATTTCTCAACCAGTATTGATGACTAATCACATGCTGCAGAATAGAGATGGGAGAAGGTTTATTGAAGAGCATTATGTGCCCAATCAAAGAGGTGGCAGACTGCTGACGAGGAGGAGATGTTACACCCAACGCATTTACAGAGATAAGTGATCAGACCTGGACTTGTCCGATAATAAGTGAGTTAGATGGCCGCGATTCCGAAAGGAGGTCATCAGTGAGATATGCCAGCTAATTAAGGGAGATCTGCAGCCTAACAGCACCATCAGGACCGCACGGCCCATTGAGGTTAAGGTTACTGCGGCACTTTCCTTCTATGCATCTGGCTCCTTTCAGGCCTCAGCTGGCGACATTTGCAGTATCTCTCAGCACGTCACACATTACTGCATTTGACAGGTGACTGAAGCCCTTTACGCTCGCAGGATGGATTTTTCTAAGCTTCCCTATGACCAGGAAGGCATAGACCAAGAGGGTTTTGGGTTTCTGGAGAATAGCAAACTTCCCAAAGGTGCAGGGAGCAATAGACTGTGTACGCACATCGCCCTGTGAGCACCTTTACAGGATGCAGAGGTGTTTCGGAACCAAAAGGGATTTCACTCCCTGAATGTGCAGCTCGTTGTTGACCACAAGCAAATAATCATGGCAGCAAATGCAAATTTTCCAGGGAGAATCCATGATGCGTACATCTTGCATGAAATCACTGTCTCTGATCTGTTTAAGAGTCAGCCACAAGGTCACGGTTGGATGCTGGAGGATAAAGGATATGGCCTAGCCAGCGAGCTCATGACTCCCCCTGCGTAAGCCCCAGACAGAAGCCGAGAAGCGCTACAACGAAAGCCATATAGCCACATGCAATATCGTCGAAAAGAGAATTGGAGTGGTGAAGCAGCGCTTCAGATGCCTGGACCACTCAGGAGGCAACCTACAATACCACCCTGAGCAGGTCGCTGAGTTCATCGTGGGTTGCTGCATGTTGAATTACCTAGCTATTAGGAGAGGACAACAATTGCCAGATGGGACTGCTGGTCCACCTCAGGAGAGAGGGGTGGCAGAAGAGGAGGACGAGGACCTCGGGGAGGACAATCAGCCTGGCGATGAACGCATGACCCCACGCACCCTCCCCCCCCATACTACTGGAAAAGCCCCGTGGTAGTTATGCAGCTGCAAAGCTCTTGCGTTAGCAGCTCATAAATGAACGCTTTGCATGAAGTTACGTTGGTGACAGTTACAGTTGCGTTACGTTTCATCCTTGCCTGGCTTGGGCTGGCCTGGCCATTGTTTCCAACCCTTGTATTGATGTTTTACCTTACGTTATTAGAAGACACTTCACAACAATTTTAAACTTAAATTTAAAAAGTTTAATAATTTAACAACTACTTTAAAAAAAATTTTAACAAACATATATAACACTCCCTCCCCCCCAACCGTGAACAACATTTTTAACACAACAATATAACAAGAACACCCTCCCACCATCCCCGACAGTCAACATTCAACAATTTTTTTAAATAACAACAAAACAATAATATATCCCCCCTCCCTACCTGCGGCCACGCTTCCCTCCTCTAACTTGACTGCCCCCCCCCCGCTTGTTGTAACCTCCAGTTTCCCACATAATCCCCGAGTAACGGGACCAAGACGTCTTGCAGCAGAGCACCTGCTGTGAGGTGGGGGGGGGGGGGCGGGCGGGGGGGGGGTGACGTCAGCAGAATGACCTCAGTGGATCGAGGAGAAGACGTTTGCGAAGAAACATCTTCCGAGTCAGAAGGAAGCTCTTCCTCCCGTCTCGCATCTGTCGTGCTAGATGGTGGTACGGCACCTTGGGGTGCAGTGCCGTATCCCAAAACTATTGCGTGCCGCTAGGCATCGACAGAGTCGGTCGCTCGCCCCATTGCCGCAACTATCTGCCCCACGCTCTCCGTTATTCTGGCAGACAGTGTGGCAATGTTGCCGGTCAACCCACCAAGTGCCCGGAGGCGCTCTCGACCTATGTCGACACTCGCCCTCGACAGTGACACAGTGTTCTCATTGACATCTGCCCGTCGCAGCCCGTGCCTACCTCGCCGGGGTCGACGTGGGCACTGGACGACTTGGAGTGCCCTGCTGCAAGCCGCTTGGCCCCGCTACTTCATCCGTTGAGGATGATGTGGCCGCAGGTACCACAGATGACTCTTCGGGCTCAGAATCATCCTCCTCCTCCTCGGTTTGCTCTTCGTCACCCGTGGTGAGCACGACCTGCAGCGGTACTGGTGTTGCTGCAGGGGCCTCCCGTTGCGCCTGGGGAGTCTGGGGAGCCAGAAAACATCATTTAGGTTAGTAGAAGAGAAGGGGAGACATGAGAATGCTTGCGCTGCACAGGCATATGTATGAGGAGCAACACTATTGCAATAAGTGTGAACGAGAGACGTTATATATGATTAACATTACATCATTCATATATTATAATCAAATGGCATTAAATTACTTTAAATTACCACTGGTTTACACATTACTCGCGTGGCGCAACAACTGGATCTGCACCACCATGGGTGGCAGAACGATTGTGGGTGCCCATTAAGGCTGCGGCACGTTCCTCCAGATCGGTTAAAAGGTGCAGCTCAGCCAGGCTCTCCTCTGGTCTGCCTATGCTCTTAGAAATCTTCTTCTGCAGACGTGACAAGAGCATAAGCTAATTGCCTAGGTACTATTACGGAAACACAACAGATATTGTAATCCACAATTAGTCACCCCACATGCTATTCATCGTTAACGTTATATGCTAATATTGTTTGTATCCAATGGATGCATGGTTATAACATCTACGTTCAGAGAAAATATTTAATAAGATTGTGTTTAGGAACTAATGCTTGACACCAAACATCCAGGAAAGGCCCCATCCACGGGCCGTGCCATTCAGTGCCTGAGGAAAGGTAGGCGGTTTATTTGACTCGATGGAGGTCTAACAGGGGGGAGAATCAGGACCGCTGGTGAGCTCAGCAATGACTGGACCATGAGGGGAGGGGGCACCGTGTCCCTGGGCTGTGCTTGGAAACCTCCGTGTGGCCGGAGCTAATGTCCCAAGTGTCCCAGGGTAGACAGTGAGCCAAGGCAGCTCTCCCCCAGTCCAGGCTGGGTCACTGTGAGTGACAGCAGCCGGAGAGATTCACACATTCTGGGTAAAGCTGACCGGACCCCTCAGCACTCAGTTGTGCCCCATCCACCAATCTAACCAAAAAGGAGACGGTGCCCAAGTTAAAGAGTTGCTCACAGCACACAAGCAGCAGTATAATTTAATAATTCTCCTTCTAAACTAAAGTAGTAGAAATGCCAAATGTTTGCGGTCTGTCTGTTTCCAGTCATTCCTTTGGCCACAATTTTCGATCAAAGCCTTTAAATAATAATTAATACTGTTGATTAAATTTAAGGCATCTCAGCAAAATTAGACTTAAAGGGCGCAGGTTCCTTCCCCAGTCCAAATCTTACCAGCGAAGCTACCCAAGATTACCCAGCTTAATTACAATCCAGCAGATTTACATTCTAATTTATGAGTCAGTGCATCATTACAATTTAAAATGTAATAATTTAAAACTTACTCTTGCCGATGCAACAAGACTGTTCCATCGCTTGAGGCACTGGTCTGCCTCACGCCTATCGTGGGCCACCGATGATACCAGGGCGGCGATATCACCCCATATATTTTGGGTTAATTGGCCCCACCGATTCTCCATCTCATTAACTAAGGCCTCATTAGCCTCATCAGAAAACGCTTTTGCCCTCCTTCTCCCCGAAATCTCCTGCATACTATCTCCGAATCTTCATTCGACATCCTGAGCACTCACTTCCTCAAAAATCAACTTCTTTCAAAACTTTCTTTCTCTCTCTCCCTCCCTTTGCCTTCTGAGCATGCGCAGATGACCCCCGACCTCCCGAATCGCGGGAAAAGTTCTTTGCTGAAAAAAAACGCGCATGCGCAGAACGGCCATTCCTATGGACGCCAGCCTTGCACGACTGAATACATCGCTAAGGCCCATTTCACATCGCTAACACTATCGCCCAAAATAAAAAGGCAAAACGAGCGATTTTAAAAAGGGCTATATTCTAGCGATCATGAAAAATAAAAAAAGCACTGAGGCTGGAAATATCGCCCATTTTTGGGCAATAGCGATCATAGTGGAAAGTCTCGCCCCTTATGAATTAAAGCTTTCAAACTGATCTGCTGTACTTTGATGGGGTTTAACCTAAACAACTTAGGCCCTGCTCCACTGTGTCACTGTGTTGTCGATTGATTGGTGTTGTAGAGGAATGCATTAGCAAGGCTGCCTACTCGCACGCTAAGATATTTTCCCTCGTGTAAGTCTCTCACTGTGGTGCTGTAGAAACAGGCTGAGAACAAAACACTCACTTGGGTTAACGCAGAGTGAAAGTGGACGCTCGTGATTTTTTTTTTGTATAGATTTCCCTCTTAAAATAGAGCGTGAATTCAGTGCGCTGCCCTGAATTGTGCAGGTAATTATATTTTCAGTAATGTTACATAGCTTCAGTAATATTGATGCAAACAAACTGGAACGATACTCTGGGTTTTTTTGTGATCCCTCCCAAGTGACCAATTCTGAGCCAAACTTTCCTGCACACGCAGCCAAATCCTTATTAAAATGCAGCTCCGTATCAGATGTGAAAGGAAATAGTGATTTTTCTTTTTATACTGATGGCTAACATTTAATTCTAATGAGTGCTGGCCTACCTTTCATTCAGGATCATTACTTTGGACTTAGCTACATCCTATTAGAATGCAAAGACCGAGGTATTCACCAAGTGACTGTTTTTTAGTTGTTCAGTAGTTGTGATCGAAATGATTCCCCTACCCCTTCCCCCGAGTGCAGTTGTGGCTCAGTGGGTAGCACTCGCGCCTCTAAGTCAGAAGGTTGTGGGTTCAAGTTCCACTCCAAAGACTTGAGCACATAAATCCAGGCTGACACTCCAGTACAGTGCTGGGGGAGCGCTACACTGTTAGACGCATTTGTCTTTCGGATGAGACGTTAAACCGAGGCCCCCTTTGCTCTCTCAGGAGGATGTAAAAAATCCCATGGCACTATTTTAAAGAAGAGCAGGGGAGTTCTCCCCGGTGTCCTGGCCAATATTTATCCCTCAATCAACATCACTAAAACAGATTATCTGGTCATTATCACATTGCTGTGTGTGGGAGCTTGCTGTGCGCAATTGGCTGCCACGTTTCCCACATTACAACAGTGACTATACTCAAAAAGTACTTCATTGGCTATAAAGCGCTTTGGGACGTCCTGAGGTTGTGAAAGGCACTATATAAATGCAACTCTTTCTTTCTTGCAACAGTTGACTTCATTTGTTCCTACTGGAAAATATACTTAGACAAGAGGCGACTCCCCTCATATAATACACCCCTTATGGTCTGAACTAGTGCGCTGTGACCATTGAGCACCCAGTACAAGTACTGCATGGGTCACATGTAGTTAAGGTGAACTGATTTTTATTCCAGCTCTCCCTGATCTTTCATTTTTGATAATGCGACACTTTTTTTTAAGGGTCCATTGGAGGACCAGAAGGAAAGACTGGGGAAACTTGAGTTTTTCACTTTTGAAAGGAGGGGACTTCGTAAAGGTATATGTAACAACTTGCATCTATCTAGCGCCTTTAACGTAGTAAAACAATCCATGGGCGCTTCACAGGAGCGTAATCAGACAAAATGTGACACCGAGCCACATAAAGAGATATGAGGATAGATGACTAAAAGCTTGGTCAAAGAGGTAGGTTTTAAGCAGCATCTTAAAGGAGGAGAGAGAGGTGCAGAGGCGGAGAGGTTTAGGGAGGGAATTCCAGAGCTTAGGGTCTAGTCAGCTGAAAACACAGCCACCAATGGTGAAGCGATTAAAATCAGGGATATATGTTACGAAATGTAGAAATGGTAAATCCATACACTATTTCAAACTGAACCATAATAGTAGGATAAGGAAACTCGGTTTTAAACTGGTAAAAGACAAACTTAGGTCCAATGTCAGTAAGTTGTCCACCCTAATAGTGAACAACATGTCGAATGGACTTCCCCGCAGCATAGTGGAGGCAAAAACCATGGAATTGTTTACGAGACAGATACTGTGATAGGCTGAATGGCCTTACTCATCTGGATCTATCTTGTGATCACCCCCTGTAAACAAGTATTACACCTATTGTACACTAATGCCAGAAGCCAATGGAAACTGGTGAAGTTTGCAGATTGAATTAAGTTGGGAAATGGTGGGCTGGTGAGATGGATGAAGCTGCCAGGGGCGTACAAAAGGAACCGGGCAAAATTAGTGGCAGAAGAACTTCAATACAGATAAGTGCGTGGTGCTACACATTGGTGGGTAAGGGATCTGGAACTGATGATAGATTTGGCACTGTGAAGCAGCACGAAACCAAGTGAAGTCAGTTCAGTGTAAGTCACAAGATGTCAGGCCAAAGCTTGTACAGTGCCCTGGTCAGACCACACTGCAAGTACCATGTGCAGTTTTAGTTACCAACACATAAGGGAAACATTCAAGCCATGGGGGTGGTGCAGAGAAGAGCTGCAAAGGCTGGAGCTAAAGGATTGGCTTACAAAGAAAGACTGGAGAAAGTGGGGCTTTTCAGCATTGAGAATGGACCTAATATGCAGGATACGAGAACAAGGAGAAATGGGGTAAAATTTGTGAAAGGAAAACCTACGGCACATCTCAGGAAGGGCATCATGCAAAACCCAAGATCTCCTGATTGATCCTCTATTTTTTGCTCTTTATTCAATAGTTAGTGTGAGGTAAGTGTCCTGTGCCCATGTTCTCCCAGAAGACCAGTGTGTTCATTTCGGAGCCATGTTAAGATGGATAGCACGAGAATGGAAAGGTTGTGTGACTGCCTCATGCAAGGACTGCTAGAGACAGTGGGCTAACATACTGGCTCTTTCTCTCTCCCAGAAGCAAGCAGCAAACATTTCCAATGGAGTGTAGCAAAATGTCAGGCAAGATCCTCGGCCCAGCTAACCACAAAGCAGGCTCTGCACTGAGAGTTGTTGCCCTTTAGTCCCTGTGACCCATTCAGCTGTTTGACGCAGTATCTAGAGAAAACGTTAAGTTAAGAAAGAAAAACTTGCATTTGTATAGCACCTTTCATGACCTCAGGACATCCTAAAGTGCTTTAGAGTGGATAGGAAGGACCTGTTTCCCTTGGCAGAGGGGTCAACAACCAGGGGACATAGATTTAAAGTAATTGGGGGGAGGTTTAGAGGCGATATGAGGGGAAATGTCTTCACCCAGAGGGTTGTGGGGGTCTGGAACTCACTGCCTGAAAGGGTGGTAGAGACAGAAACCCTCACCACATTTAAAAAGTACTTGGATGTGCACTTGAAGTGCCGTAACCGACAGGGCTGCAGACCGAGAGCTGGAAAGTGGGATTAGGCTGGGTAGCTCTTGTCGGCCGGCACGGACACAATGGGCCAAAATGGCCTCTTTCTATGCTGTAAATTTCTATGATTCTATGTACAGCCAATGAAGTACTTTTGAAGTGTAGTCACTGTTGTAATGTGGGAAACGCAGCAGCCAATTTGTGCACAGCAAGCTCCCACACACAGCAATGTGACCAGATAATCTGTTTTTAGTGATGTTGATTGAGGGATAAATATTGGCCAGGACACCAGGGATAACTCCCCTGCTCTTCTTCGAAATAGTGCCATGGGATCTTTTGCATCCACCTGAGAGAGCAGACGGGGCCTCGGTTTAACGAAAGACAGCACCTCCAACAGTGCGGCGCTCCCTCAGCAATGTGCTGAAGTGTCAGCCTGGACTTTGTGCTCAAGTCCCTAGAGTGGGACTTGAACCCACAATCTTCTGACTCAAGAGGCGAGTGTGCTACCCACTGAGCCACGGTTCAATATAGAAGTTTAATGTAATTTGCGATGCTGTTTCTGTGTTAATAAATTGCTGATGAGGTCTTTGAGTTTCTTTCCCCTGCTGAAGTCTGTAGGTTACTGACTGAGTAGTCTGGAGAAAGGTCGGAATTGCATTTGGGTTGGTCTCATGCTTGAGCTGAGACTAGTGCTGGCAGTGGTGCAAAAAGTAAATATTATCCATTCATTCACAGGCTGCCATCACCCAGCTTCATGAATGCAACCCACTCCCCCACAAAATTATAGATAAATCCAAAGATCCCAATGGCTCCAATGCCCACTGGAAATCTGAATGGTGTGACCTTGAAAATGTTTGTTTGTGATGGCGCCAACAACCAAATCCAAATAGCCTGTAAATAAAGATAAAGCCGATTTCTCATTGATATGCTAATATTTACAATTGCATTTACATTTTAAATTGTGAATGTCCTTAATAGCTTGGTGTTCTCAAACAAGTTTTCCATCGCGCAATATCTAGCTGAGTGACATTGTTTCAAATTGCAAAGAGCACCGTGAAGACAGCTCATTGTCTCCCAAGCTGAAAGATCAAAGAGGTCTTTTCATACAAGAGGTAATCTGCAGATTTAAAAGCTCTAGGGAATGTATTTATTTCATATACAGCACAGGCTTCCCATTATCACAGCCTGTGTGTTGCATAATGGCCCAGAATTTGCTGGGAAAGTAACAGTGAGTGCATAACCCAGCAACTTGTGGCGAGGAACAGATTGGCACAAATTGCTGGAGAGTTTGCATCGCTCCGCCATTAGCCTCTCAAAAATGGAAGCCCACCCTCAACCGCCCTGTAAATGTCAAGGAATTGCTGCATTTGCACTGTTAAAACAAATGAAACTCGCTGCAGAAAGTTAGAGCTGGTACTTCATTACCTTGGAACCCTTTTAATGAGATTTATGTTCCTGCAATGCTACTCAACCTCTTCGGCCCAGAAAAAGATCAATTGAAACTGTGGTGTCTCATTCCAGCAGGTAGTAAATTGTTTCTAGATGTTTATAAAAATTAAAAACGTAAACTTTTTGCTTCATTTTCTTTCCTGTCTTTTTTTTTCTCTCTTGGTCCAATCTTTCGTTCCCTCTTTATTTCTCTTTCTGTATCTCGTCATCACAGGCAGTCCCTCGAAATCGAGGAAGACTTGCTTCCACTCTAAAAGTGAGTTCTCAGGTGACTGAACAGTCCAATACGGGAATTACAGTCTCTGTCACAGGTGCGTCTGCACACATTCAGAGACTGAACTCCAAGTTTCTGTATCTAATTTGACTTTAACTCACCCAATCTCCTTCTCTGTCGCTCCTCTATTTCTTTCTCAATACTTAAATCTCATTGGTTAATGAGATAGACAGTTGGTCCCGTTGTTTGCTGAGGTCCCAGACACCCTGTTGCCCTCGCTGCGCCGTTATCAGCTCACACTTCCAGCAATTTGCGGCGTACAAATTTTTTAAGCTGAAGGGTGAGGAAAAGAATCTAACAAACTGTAATGTATGTAGGCACCTTTAATAATGACTCCACGAGGCAGGGTATGGCACTTAAACTTTGCAGACCTGCAGTCCTTTATTAGCAGCTTCTGAGTGACGACAACAAGCTGTGTGTTCCTTTTTATACTGAGTTACCTGCCGTGTGCAGACAACCCCTGGGTCTCCAGCAACAGCACCCTCTAGTGTACTGGTAAGGTGTGTACAGTACAAGGGTACATTCACTGTTGCGTAACAGTGTTACAGACATCACACAGTGAACAGGCATGCCTACACAACACAAACGAGGCGCGTTGCGAGATGCCTCGCTCCAGCAAATTCTGGGCCAGTATTACAATTCCAGATCCAATATTACAATACCCAATCTAATACCATAATACCAAAACTAATATTACAACACAAAATCTAATACCCATAATACTAAATCTACAACAACTTGCATTTATATAGCACCTTTTAATGTAGTAAAACGTCCTTAGGCGCTTCACAGGAGCGTAATCGGGCAAAAATTGACATCCAGCCAAAGAAGGAGTTATTAGGACAGCTTGGTCAAGGTTTTAAGGAGCTTCTGAATGGGGGAGAGAAAGGGGAAGACATTTAGGGAGGTAATTCCAGAGCTTGGGGCCTACACGCTGAAGGCGCAGCCACTAATGGTGGAGCGATGAAAATCTTGGGATGCGCAAAAGGCCAAAATTGGAGGAACGCAGAGTTCTTGGAGGGTTGTAGGGCTGGAGGAAATTACAGAGATAGGGAGGAGTGTAGGGGCTGGAGGAGGTTACAGAGATAGGGAGGGTTGTGGGGCTGGAGGAGGTTACAGAGATAGGGAGGGGTATAGGGGCTGGAGGAGGTTACAGAGATAGGGAGGGTTGTGATGCTGGAGGAGGTTACAGAGATAGGGAGGGTTGTAGGGGCTGGAGGAGGTTACAGAGATAGGGAGGGGTGTAGGGGCTGGAGGAGGTTACAGAGATAGGGAGGGTTGTGGTGCTGGAGGAGGTTACAGAGATAAGGAGGTACGAGGCCATGGAGGGTTTTGAAAACAAGAATGAGAATTTAAAATCTAATATTGCAATACCAAATCTAATACCATTCTACTACATTTAATATTACAACACCAAAACTAATATTACAGTTCTATAACAGTTTTCACCAATTGATTTTTCTAATATAGCTTCCCTAGTTCTGAGCAGAGCTAGCAAGCTTTATGCAACCCCACAACAAGCAAATAACATCTCTTGAATATCTGATAACTGGAACAGAACTATATTTTTCAGTTGTACAGTCAAACGTGTTGCATAATTGAGTATAAGTGTTTCAGCAGAAATTCTGTGTGACTGTCAGAAGCCACACATAGTTTGATAAACTCTTCGGGGGATCATGCCATAGTTGTTTTTAGCTGATTTGAGTGGGAGAGACACAATGCTGTTACAGTCAACTCTTGTTGATGTGAATGACTTGCCTACCATTACATTCTTTTCAAGGAGGAAGCTCTAGATAGCTTCTAGACTAGATCACTGATCTTCTAACCAATGTTTGCAGCCAAAACCATCCAGGGTCATCAAGAAAGAGGGGTTCCCTAAGCTCAGGGAGTCTAAAACTAGGGGGTTTCAATATAAGATAGTCACAATAAATCCAGTCATGCTTTTGGGTACCAGTTTTTAGTGAAACACCAGCGTGGTATATGGAAGGGTTAGATTATGAGGAGAGATTACATAAACTCGGCTTGTATTCCCTGCACTATAGAAGGTTAAGGAGTCATTTGATTGATGTTTTAGGAAAGAAAGAAAGACTTGGATTTCTATAATGCCGTTCACAACCACCGGACGTCTCAAAGCGTTTTGCAGCCAATGAAGTACTTTTGGAGTGTAGTTACTGTTGTAATGCAGGACTTTGAAAGGAATTGATAGGGTAGAGATAAACTTTTTCCACTGATGAGGGGAGTCTTGGACAAGTGGACCTAACCTTAAAGTCAGAACCAGGCCATTCAGGAGAGAAGTTAGAAAACACTTCTTCACGCAAAGGCTGGTAGAAGTTTGGAACTTGCTCCCACAAAAAGCAGTAGATGCTAGCTCAGTCAATAATTTTAAATCTGAGATTTTTGCGAGCCAAGGTTATTAAGGGATATCCAGCCATCGCGGGTGGATAGTGTTCGGATACACATCAACCATGGTCTCATTGAATGGCGCAACAAGCTCAAGGGGCTGAATGGCCTCCTCCTGTTCCGATGTCTGACGAGATGCCACAGTGAATGCCAGCTCTTCAGAAAGGTTTGCAAAAACTGCAAAATGAGAGCAAACCCTTATTCCCCATGAGGTCCATGGGGTTGGTATGCAGTGCTCTGAAGCCCATGTGCACGCAAGGGAACCCTGCCACCTCGTGAAAGCTGTGTCCTGTCCTGCTGATGCCTCCTTTCCAGAGAAACAGTAATAAAGATGTTGCCCTTTGCAAGCACAGCGCTCATCACTTCCCTGATACGAGGTTTGCATTACAGACTGCCTGATGTGGCAGAGGTCTTTTGGTGTAGCTTGTTCCTGACGGTGACTGTATAGTGCTGGTCTCACTGTTTTCATTCCCAATGGTGCCACTTTTGGTCATGAAGAGAAGTGGGTGTTCACTCACAACACCTTATTCCCACATTTAATTAAATCCCTGATAAGTCATCATGTATATAAATCTCACCCACTCTAACTTCACACAAGAACAAGTACTTTTGTCTGATGTATTCACAGTTAGATATTCTTTTTTAAAAAGTCATTAAATACCCTGCAACATCCACCGATTTAAATATGTGCTCCAGAAACTTCCATTGTCATTATTGGCTCTCTAATTCTCGCTGAGATTGCATAAATATGAATTTTAAAAGGCAGTCTGTACATAGCTAATCACATTACAAAATCAGATTCCTAAGAGTAAAGGATGAGATTCCCCCCCCCCCCCGCAATGTTATGTGGCTATTAGTGCTGAACTCTATTTAATGATTTTTTAAAAGATATTAATAAAACCTATCTATCTCGTAGCTGTCATCTTCCCCTCCCCCGCCATGTTCTCTTTTCAGTTTGACCCAGTTCCATATTTTTCAGTGATACTCAAACCGTCGGACAAGAGTCGACAATGGTGAGAGTGACGGTGCTTTTCAATTTCATGACTCAGAAATGCTGTGAAACTCCATGCGTACAAGTAAGTCAAGATGACCTACTTCACCAGTGAAAGGAAAACATTTTAAATATATATATATTTTCACAGAGAATTTACAGCACAGGAACAGATGATTTGGCCCAACTGGCCAATGCTCCACACAAGCCTCCTCCCACCCCCTTCAGCTCACCCGATCAGCACAGCAACGATGAGTTCAACAATTTCAGATCATAACTGTTATGTATGTAAACACTACCAATGTGCAACACTTGCCACCAGGCGTCGCGCCTGTGGGAGACCCAAGGGTCACCTGCACACCCTGGGCAAGCAGGTATAAAAGGCAGTCTACCATGCTGCCTCCTCACTCTGGAGTTACAATAAGAGACCAAGGTCACAACAGTTTGAGCTTAAGATGTACAGTCTTGTGGAGTTATTCTAAACGTAACAATTGGCGACAAGTAACAGATCACAAACTTTCACGCGGTTATGGCTGCCGTTGGTATTCTTGAGAGATTTGTTCAGGGTGATGATTGGGAAGCCTTCATTGAGCGTCTTGACCAGTACTTCGTGGCCAATGGGCTGGAAAAAGAAGAAACCGCAGTCAAGCGCAGGGCGATTCTCCTCACCGTTTGCGGGTCCACGATATATGGCCTCATCAAAAATCTGCTAGCACCGACAAAACCAATGGAAAAGACATATGAAGAGCTGTGCACGCTGGTTCAGGAACACCTCAAGCCGAAGGAGAGCATCTTGATGGCCAGGTATCGCTTTTATACGCACCATCGCTCTGAGGGCCAGTACATGGCAAGCTATGTCGCCGACCTAAGACGCCTTGCGGGACCGTGCTGGATTTTTGGTGGAAGTGTTGCGGGACTTTTTCATGCTTGGAATCGGCCACAAGGTCATTCTTCGCAAACTGCTGTCTACTGAATCCCTAGATCTGAGCAAGGCCATCACGATAGCCGAGGCTTTTATGTCCACGAACGATAACACTAAACAGATATCATTGCAGCATCGGAACTCACCGGCAAATACTGTGCATAAAATAACTCCTTCAGCAGGCAGAACTGTACATGGCAAGGCCTACACGCACGCAGAGGCCAGACCTAGGATGACTCAGAGCCCGCCGTGGGGCGTGAATGCGAATCCATTAGCACCATGTTGGTGCTGCGGGGGTAATCATCGAGCCCATCAATGTCGATTCAAGCACTACGTGTGCAAGGGCTGTGGAACAATGGGGCACCTCCAGCAAATGTGCAGACATGCTGCGACTCACCACGTGGCAGTCGGCAGAAGATGACCAATCCAGCGTGGATCACACTGAACAAGTAAGAAAGGCAACTCAACCCAAGGCTGAAGAGGAAGTGTATGGGGTACACACCTTCACCACCAAAAGCCCTCCGATAATGTTAAAAGTCAAATTAAACGGCATTCCAGTTTCCATGGAATTGGACACGGGGGCGAGTCAGTCAATTATGAGCCAGAAGGCTTTTGAGAAACTGTGGGGCAACAAGGCACAAAGGCCAAAACTAAGCCCGATCCACACCAAGCTGCGCACTTACACCAAAGAGCTCATACCAGTCATTGGCAGTGCGGCAGTGAAGGTATCATACGATGGAGCTGTGCATGATTTACCACTATAGATTGTACCAGGCAATGGCCCAACGCTGTTCGGCAGAAGCTGGCTAGGAAAGATCCGATGGAACTGGGACGACATCAAAGCACTGACTTCGGTGGATGACGCCTCGTGCGCCCAAGTGCTAAACAAATTCCCGTCGTTATTTGAGCCGGGCATCGGCAACTTCACAGGCCCCAAAGTGCAGATCCATCTAGTCCCTGATGCACAACGCGTTCATCACAAGGCCCGAGCGGTTCTATACATGATGCAAGAGAAAGTCGAGATTGAGCTGTACAGACTTCAACAAGAGGGGATCATATCCCCAGTCGAGTTCAACGAGTGGGCCAGTCCAATTGTGCCGGTGTTGAAGAGCGATGGGACGGTCAGAATCTGCGGGTACTCCAAGGTAACGATCAACCGAGTCTCGTTACAGGACCAGTACCTACTACCCAAAGCAGATGACCTGTTTGCAACACTAGCAGGGGGAAGTCGTTCACCAAGCTGGATGTAACCTCCGCCTACATGACACAGGAGCTGGCTGAACCGTCAAAGAAATTGACATACATCAACACACACAGAGGACTGTTCATATACCACAGATGCCCCTTTGGGATTCGCTCGGCTGCGGCCATCTTCCAGAGGAAAATGGAGAGTCTGCTGAAATCGGTTCCGCGCAACATGGTGTTCCAAGACAACATCTTGATCACTGGCCACAACATCATCAAACACTTGCACAACCTGGAAGAGGTTTTAAAGCAACTGGACAGAGTGGGACTCAGGCTGAAACGCTCCAAGTGTGTTTTCCTGGCGCCAGAGGTTGAATTTCTGGGGAGAAAGATTGCGGCGGAAGGCATCAGACCCAAGGACTCCAAGACGGGGGCCATCAAGAATGCACCCAGACCACAGAATGTGACGGAGCTGCATTCGTTCCTGGGACCCCTCAACTATTTTGGTAACTTTCTACCGGGGTTGAGCACTTTGCTGGAACCTTTGCATTTATTGCTACGCAAGGGTGACGACTGGGTTTGGGGTAAATCTCAAGAGACAGCTTTTAATAAGGCCAGAAACCTGCCATGTTCTAACAAGTTACTTGTATTGTATGACATGTAAACGTTTAGTACCAGCTTGTGATGCATCTTCGTACGGGGTCAGTTGTGTGTTACAGCAAGCCAATGTGTCAGGCAAACTGCAACCGGTTGCATATGCGTCCAGAAGCTTATCTAAGGCTGAAAGAGCCTACAGTATGGTTGAGAAAGATGCATTAGCATGCATATAAGGGGTTAAGAAAATGCACCAATACCTATTTGGGCTCCGGTTCGAGCTCGAAATCGACTACAAGCCGCTCATTTCGCTGTTTTCAGAAAGCAAAGGTATTAACACCAATGCTTCGTCCCGCATCCAATGATGGGCACTAACGTTATCTGCGTATGACTATGTAATCCACCACAGACCAGGCACTGAGAACTGTGCTGATGCCCTCAGTCGGCTACCATTGCCCACCACCGGGGTGGAAATGACACAACCCGCAGACTTGCTTCTTGTAATGGATGCTTTTGAGAGCGAGGGGTCACCCGTCACGGCTTGCCAGATCAGGACCTGGACCAGCCAGGACTCGGTGCTATCACTAGTAAAAAGCTGTGTCCTCAATGGGAGCTGGTCGGCGGTTCCGGGGAAATGCAAGACGAAATTAAGCCGTTCCACCGACGCAAGGACCAAATGTCCATCCATTCGGACTGTCTCCTTCTGGGGGAATTGGGTAATTTTGCCAAAAAATGGCAGGGAAACGTTTATACGCGACCTTCACAGTACCCACCCAGGCATAGTCATGATGAAGGCTATCGCCAGGTCGCACGTTTGGTGGCCCGGCATTGACTCCGAATTGGAGACATGCGTACACCAATGTAACACTTGCTCACAGTTGAGCAACACCCCAAGGGAGGTCCCACTGAGTCTATGGTCATGGCCCTCCAAACCGTGGTCCAGGGTCCACGTAGATTTCGCTGGCCCCTTTCTAGGAAAGGTGTTCCTAGTAGCAGTGGACGCTTACTGTAAATGGATTGAATGTATAATAATGTCGTCATGTACGTCCACTTCCACCATTGAAAGCCTCCGGGCCATGTTTGCCACCCATGGTTTGCCCAAAGTCCTTGTTAGTGATAATGGACCATGCTTCACCAGCTCGGAATTCAACGAGTTCATGACCCGCAATGGCATCAAGCATGTCAGGTCTGTGCCGTTTAAGCCCACATCCAATGATCAAGCAGAACGGGCAGTCCAAACCATCAAGCAGAGCTTGAAACGCGTGACGGACGGTTCCCTGCAGACCCGGTCATCTCGGATTCTGCTCAGCTACCACACGCAACCCCACTCGCTTACCGGGGTTCCCCCTGGAGAATTGCTAATGAAGAGAGCACGCAAAACAAGGCTCTCCTTAGTCCACCCGGATCTCAATGATCATGTAGAAACCCAGATGGAGTACCACGATCGCACGGCTGTATCGCGTGACATTGAGGTCAATGACCCTGTGTTTGTTCTCAGTTATGGTCATGGTCCCAAATGGGTTGCTGGCACTGTGTTAGCCAAGGAGGGGAATAGAGTGTTTGTTGTCAAACTTTTGAATGGACAAATGTGCAGAAAGCACTTGGATCAGACCAAACTGCGGTTCACTGACAACCATAAACAGTTTGAAGAGGACATTACCATCAGTGATCCACTCACACACACCCAACCAGCAATCGACCTTGCGGTCAACCACGAGGATGAACCCACCTTGCCCGACAGTCCAATCAGACCAGCCACACCACAGTGCAGCAATGATCCGACCGACACACCCATGCCAGGACTTCAACTCAGGCGATCAACCCGGGAACGTAGAGCCCCGGATCGCCTCAACTTGTAAATAACTTGTATCAAAGACTTTGGGAGGAAATGATGTTATGTATGTAAACATTACCAATGTGCAAGACTTGCCATCAGGGGGCGCACCTGTGGGAGACCCATGGGTCACCTGCACAACCTGGACAAGCAGGTATAAAAGGCAGTTTACCATGCTGCTTTGTCACTCTGGAGTTACATTAAAGAGACCAAGGTCACAACAATTTGAGCTTGCAATATACAGTCTTGTGGAGTTATTCTAAATGTAACAATAACCTCTGCCCCCATTTTGTTGGACGGCAGCGTTGTTGATGATTCTGCCATTCTCATTCACACCTCATCTAGACCCATCTTTTGTTTCTTACTTGTCCCATTACCATTTCCTTTTGCCTTGCACCATCATCCCTTTTGTCTCTCTAATCTCTCCTGCCTCCCACTCTATCACAGACCTTCACTTTTCTTCTTTCCTCCCCTCCCCCTTTCCCAGCCTCTGCACTTCCTTAAAATCCTGTTACATCTCGAACTGCTTCCAGTTCTGACGAAGGGTCATCGACCCGAAACGTTAACTCTGTTTCTCTCCCCACAGATGCTGCCTGACCTGCTGAGTGTTTCCAGCAGTTTCTCTTTTTATTTCAACAAAGCCTTCTATTCCTTTCTCACTCATGTGTTTAGCCAGCTTCCAATTAAATGCATCTGTGCTATTCGCCTCAACCACTCCTTGTTTATTTTTGGGTTGTGAATGAGGCTGGCAGTGCCGCAGTTCATACCCCTCCCTGGCTTGCTGTAAGAACGTATTAGTGGGCCTTCTGCTTTGTAGCAATTATTTGTGCCGTTGAGTGACTTGATGGCTACTTCAGAGGGCCTCAGAGTTAACCCTGTAGTGTGGCACTGTGAAGTCACATATTGGCCAGACCAGCTGAGGAGGGCAGGTTCCCTTCCCTGAAGGATATTTACTACAATCTGACACCTTCCATGGTCATTTTCCTGCCACCAACTCAGATTGCCAGATGTACTAAAGTCATTTCCATAATTTGTTATGGTGGGATTTGAACTCATGACCTCTGGATTGTTAGTCCAGAACCATAATTGTTACACAACCATATTTAATATTTGTGTGACCTTGAATGACCTGATGGAGTTGTCTCATGTTGGGCCTCAGTCTCATGGATGTTGGCAACCCTCTCATTACCTCGGCCAAGTGGCCATTGTTTGTGTGTGGGCCCAGAGAGTGGTTGGAGATGGGCCATTCAACTGTGAGGGGCATCGCAAACAACCCCGATGCTTTTCTCGCCAAGTGTCCATACACGCACTTTTCAGCAAGGTTCAATCGAGCCAATTTTAACTTCACAGGCAGGCGGGCGAGCAGAGCTCACCCTTTGCCTGCCCGTTGTTGATGGCAGGCTGTCTGAGCTATTTCAAGACCCAAGCCTCCATTTACACGCCGGGCATCCTGCTGTGCCTCACCAGTTGTGGGGGGGCACGAAAACCTTTCAGCTCCTGTGCTGAGCCAGCTGACAATGGGAAGCTGGGGCGGGGGGCGGAGGTGAGCCGGGGTTGGGGAGGTGTTTTGGATCGGTAATAATAGACCCAGGTTCGGGATCTGGATGAATGTTAAATAAGAGACAAGACAAATGAAGTAAAGAATAAAACACCGTTTACTGAGAGAAAAGAAACATAATTATACAGTTTACGAAGAAAAGAGAAGTATAAGATGCAACAAAGCTCACGGCCATCAGCCCGTCTGGAACTCCACAGCGTCGGCTGGTCTGGAGCCTTGGGGGTCCCGGCACCGCTCGCGAATCACGGTCCAAGGTGAAGTTCAAAGAGCTGCGGGACAGTGCCGCTCCCATATACTATGAAACAAACATACTATTGAACAAAACATGGGTGCATGTGGCTTATAGCCAACTCCTAATCTATAAGGCCCTAGCTGTTTGTCCACAAAGCATGAGATCTCGAGGCGCCGACCGTCTCATAACAAGCTGGTGTGTATCCCAAAGTCGCTTCCCTCTCTCTCTATAGCAACAACATTCTACGGGGCATGGGACAGAGACACACTGTAAATGACTAAATATCATAATTAACCCTATGTGACTAACCCTATACAATACAATCCACCCTTGATATTTAGACATTCTAAGTGATATAATCGAGTTGAAGGCGTAATGCATCAGTTACACGTTGAGTATGTGCAAGCACTGCCCGCAATCTACACTCAAGAATACATACAAGCAGTAATATCAGTAATAACACGATGAGTAAAACAACGATAGGATGTATTTACAGCTTCAAAGCGGCGGATGTTTTTGGGGACCATCCGTAAAAGATGTCCCACCAACACAATCCACCCTTGATTGTCTTGCGTACGATCAGTGTTAGCTAACCGCCACCCTGTACGGCCATTCCATGCTGTGTTTGAGGATGGAAGTAGCACAGTCACAGATAATGAGACACAGAGACTTGCCAGCACGAGTTGGTAAGTCACCATTTTGAGCAGAAGCCCTGTGGGAGGAAGCATAAGTATATTAATTTCAGCTTTGTTTAGTCAATTTACCCTTGTCAACACAGAGAGGAATATCGTGAACAGTCAGGAGCACCCAATAAGTGTTTCCTTCTCCTTTCGCTAAGATTTCCCCTGCTTGTAAGGGTTCCTGGGGGTACTGCACCCACACTTTTCCTCCTTCACAAACTGTGTCCTGAGTCTGATTTTCTTTTTCAATAGTAAGGACACTAACTTTGCCTAACATGTGGCTTATGGGAGTTCCCCCCGCAATGGTCGGTGATTCAGATTGCGCACTGCTTGTGGTAAGACCTTTAACCACCCTTGCAATGTGTTAGTGGGAGTTAATATTTTAATCTGTTGCTTAAGTAGTCCATTCATGCGTTCTATTAACCCTGCAGCTTGCGGATAGTAAGGTATGTGAAACATCCAATAGATCCCGTTGTCTACCACCCACTGTTGCACTGTTTGACCTGTGAAGTGCGACCCATTATCGGACTGTACTTCTGCTGGCTCACCGTAGTATGTGATTAAATTCTCCAGTACTTTCATCGTACTTTGTTGATTCGCTTTAGTCACTGGATAAGCTATCAAAAGTCCAGAATAGGTATCAACAGCAGTGAGCAAATATTGGAACCGTTGTTGCAATGGTAAAGGTCCTACATAATCAACTTGCCATATTTGTGCTGGTTGAGTCCCTCTCTTAATATCGGGCCCTAACAGAATCAGAAGGACAGACAGGGGACGACAAAGTCAGTTTAAGACCAGACCTACCCATATTATCCTGGGTTCTCTCAGAAAATGAGACACACAAGGTCGGTCGTTGCAGGGAAAAATGCTTCACCTTTTGACAAATTTCACAGGTGTTTAACACCGTCTGTAGTCAAATGTAACCCCCTATTTTGTGCCCATTGTATCTTACCCTGAATGCCCAAATGTTCAGATTTGTGGTGGGCCCACTTGCCTATGCCATATTCTTCCTCTTCCACCTCTTTGACAGCCCGTACCCAGGCTATATTATCAACAGTGTTATTATATTCAGAGGTCTTTGAAGTGTTTTTCATGTGAGCGTCCACATGATATACAGTTATTTTCATCTTCTGGGCTTTGGACCATATTTGTTCCCATAGGTGCTTTCCCCACAAGTCTTCCCCAGTTATTTGCCAGTTATGTTCGTGCCAGTTTCGCATCCAGCTCGCCATGCCATTGGCTACTGCCCATGAGTCAGTATATATGTGTACTTGTTGCTGTTCCTCTTCTACGCAAGGACTACAGCTGCTAGTTCTGCTAGCTGGCTGGAGCCTCCCATGCCCTCACCATGCACAATTGTCTGGGTTTTTGGATTGAAGGCAGTGGCTCGCCATCACCGAAGGCCGTTTCACCAGATCGCTGAGCCGTCTGTGAACCAGGCATGGCTACGCTCTTCAGGTGTTAACTGTTCAAAAGACACGCCCCAGGAGATCGGTGATTCTTGGGTTAAACTGACAGACGACTGCGTAAGTTCACTCTCAGCTGTTTGTGGGTATTCAGCCACATGCTCATGTAGTCGGGTGATTCCTTCTTTCCCTTTACTTGCTCTGTCTGCGATGTACCATTTCCAGCGCACTATGGAGCTTTGCTGCGCTCGCCCGACCTTGTGTGTCTCATTTTCTGAGAGAACCCAGGATAATATGGGTAGGTCTGGTCTTAAACTGACTTTGTCATCCCCTGTCTGTCCTTCTGATTCTGTTAGGGCCCAATAACATGCTAATAATTGTTTCTCGAATGGAGTGTAATGAGTAGCAGCATCTGTCAATTTTCTAGACCAGAACCCTAACGATATACGAGTGCCATGTTGAACCTGCCACAAACTCCACACTGCAGTATCATTGGTGACGGATACCTGTAGCTCAAAAGGCTGTCCAGGCACTCGCGGGGCTAGGGGTAAAGCTTGAGTTACGGCTTCTTTGGCTGCATCAAAAGCCACCTGTTGTTCCTTTCCCCACTCGAAGTGGGCCTTTTTTTGTGTTACGGCATATAGCGGTTTTAATAGCATTGTGAGGTGAGGTATGTGTCTCCTCCAGTAACCCAATAGTCCCACGAACCGTTGTGTCTCAGTTTTATTCGTGGGGGTGGCCATTTCTTGAGTTTTATTCTTCACAGGCTCGGGTATGATGCGCTCACCCCGAGACCATTGGATCCCCAGAAACTGGACAGTTTGGCTAGGGCACTGCACCTTCTTCGGATTTATCTCCCAGCCCCTGTCTCGCATGTGTTGGACTAAAGTAGCTAGGGCTTCTGACACCACTGCCTCGGTGGGACCCCTTATTAGTACATCATCGATATAGTGTGCCAGTGAGACATTAGGAACCAACGTGCATATGTCCAGGTCCCGGGCCACCAATCCATGGCATAGGGTAGGGCTATGTAAGTAACCTTGAGGTAGGCGTTTAAACGTGTATTGCCTCCCTTCCCAAGTGAATGCAAACTGGTCCTGGGATTCTTCCACTATTGGAATGGAGAAAAAGGCATTGGCCAGGTCGATTACCGCATACCACTCGCACCTCCTTATAGTTACGCACCTCTGTTATAGTTACTACATCTGGGACAGGGGTTGCCAGGGGAGGGGCAAATTTGTTCAGTTGTCGGTAGTCCACAGTCATCCTCCAACTTTTGTTGGGTTTCTGCACAGGACAAACAGGGCTATTGTAGGGGGACACCGCATGTCTAATGATACCCGCCTCCAAGAGTCCTTGTATGGTTTCCCCTATTTCTTTGTGTCCCCCAGGTATTTGGTACTGTTTCATAGTCACTATATGCGATGGCCGTGCTATTACCACTGGTTCCCACTTTGCTTCCCCTGCAATCACAGTGACCGCCCGTATCCCAAATGAGAACCGCCCGTATCCCAAATGAGAATCGCCCAAACGAGGTGTTGTGTGTGGTTCCCTTTAAAAGGTCCATCCCAATAATATGTTCCTTTACTGCCGATATTAAGATCGTTACCCAGCGTGGAGGCCCATTTCCCAACGCCATTCTGATAGTTGTTCGGACAGCGGGCGTTTCTGTCCCTCCAAACCCATTAATCATCATACGGGTCCCTGTGTGTTTCCTAGGATTTCCATGGATAATAGTAACTTCTGCCCCTGTGTCTAGTAAAGCAACATCTCTTTGTATGTTCCCCCCGCCGCCGCCCCTCCCCCAGCCAATGTATCGTAATCGGAATGTGTGGCCTCAGATCCCCGCGAGCTTGGGTCGATGTGGTTCTAACGGGGAGTACTCCCGGATCCCGGCCACACCCCTAGTCGAGGGGATTACTAGCCTTCCACAGCTCTTCTACGTTGGGGTATAGGCTAGCGGGAGGTGGTTTCTCCGCATCCGCAGACTTATCGCTATCCGACTTAGTCTCCCTTACCTCCCTCCTTTCACCCTTCTCTGTTTCCGGGACGCGGTGTTGCTTCCACATAGAATACATCGCTCCTGTTGGGATTCCATCAATTTTTCCCTTGGGGACCCCTGCCTTCAGTAAAGCCGCGAACATGTCCCTTCGCGTAATTCTTTCTTTTGTCTTTCCTGACCCTGTACCTTTCCCAGAGGTCGAACCTTGTCGCTGGTCCCGATCCCCCTCTACATTAGCCGTTCTCGACTCTCGCACACTATCTTCTGCATCCTCTAACTGTCCTAACAATAGGCAAGCGTGCCCCACCTGCTGCCCTTGGGCTGGTCCCAATAATGCAAGTAGCGCACCCCTCATCATAGGAGGGCCACTCTTCATCAGCCTGCTCCGCATTCCTCCGTAAAGAGCTCCTGATCTGGCCCCCCATATGGTTGGTGATATATTCCTCCCTGTGTTGCCATGTTGCGCAACTGTATCGCACCCTTCGCCATAGCATTCCAAGGTTTTACCTCCCCTTCCCAATCAACGGCAGAGGGATATTTTTGCCGGACCCCTGTCGTAACCATGTCCCATAGTGAACTTGTACCCTAGACATTCCGTAGCATTGCTGTGATATGGTGGTCCGTAGTCATAGTCCCCATTTTTGTTAACTCTTCGGGGTTAAGTATTACGTCTGATGCTCCCTGGTCCTAAATCCGGGTTAGCCCTTCTGACCAATGATTCCCCGGGTTTTTGACAAAATCGAGACCCTATTTCTTGTAACTCACTAGTGGTGAAGTCACGCACCCCTCTAGTGGTTACCGGCTGTTCCCCATCTTGCTGTTTTGTCTTATTTGTCATAAGGGGTCTAGCTTCTGTGCTCGGAGCGTATAGGGGAGGGTTTTTAATTTCCTCCTGTTCCCCTCCCCCCCCCCCGCCTCCATCTCTTCCAGCTTGTATACATTCTCCACATGATTCTGCATTGGCTTTTAAACACTCACTGGGGTCTGATTGAGCAAGTACAAACCACATGTAGCAGCAAATCAGTGCAGTACAAAGGATATATTTCAAATCCATCTGCAATTTCCGTGGTCTGGCCTTCTTTTTATTTTGTACTGTCGCCAGACGGCACATTAAAGTTTCTGATTGTTCATTGACCTTGTCCGCCCGTTCTTGTGCAGTGCGGACTGCTTCAGTCAGGGTCGAGTTTTGACTTTCCAAAACCTTAGCAGCTGTTTTTAACTAGGTTCTCTGCCTCACTTTCCTTAAGTTGTTTACACAGGCTATCAACAAAATCCATCCCATTTGTAGGGGACTATTTTTCTCCTGTGGGAAGCCTGCTTCCTCCTGGAGAGACAGTACCGCGTGGGGTATGTGTCTATCTTTGCTCTGTTCCAATAACGGCGTATCCCCATGTTGCGGGGGTCCAAACCGGGCTAGCACCTTGGCAAGACAGCCAAAACCCTCATCCCTCGTGCCCCACCCTGGTATTCTATACTTCTCTCCTGCAGGAGGAGACTGCTTCTTGTCTTTTCTCTTAAATATTTTACCAGATCCTGTTCGTGACGCCAAAATGTTTTGGATCGATAATAATAGACCCAGGTTCGGGATCTGGATGAATGTTAAATAAGAGACAAGACAAATGAAGTAAAGAATAAAACACCATTTACTGAGAGAAAAGAAACATAATTATACAGTTTACGAAGAAAAGAGAAGTATAAGATGCAACAAAGCTCACGGCCATCAGCCCGTCGGGAACTCCACAGCGTCGGCTGGTCTGGAGCCTTGGGGGTCCCGGCATCGCTCGCGAATCACGGTCCAAGGTGAAGTTCAAAGAGCTACGGGACAGTGCCGCTCCCATATACTATGAAACAAACATACTATTGAACAAAACATGGGTGCATGTGGCTTATAGCCAACTCCTAATCTATAAGGCCCCAGCTGTTTGTCCACAAAGCATGAGATCTCGAGGCGCCGACCGTCTCATAACAAGCTGGTGTGTATCCCAAAGTCGCTTCCCTCTCTTTATAGCAACAACATTCTACGGGGCATGGGACAGAGACACACTGTAAATGACTAAATATCATAATTAACCCTATGTGATTTACCCTATACAATACAGGAGGGGGTTGAGGGTGGAGTGGTCATCTTATAAGAGGACAGTGGGGCTGGAGTTTTATGTGGACCCAGGAGGAGCACTCCTTCTCTTCCTGGCCTCACCAGAAAAAAATAATTAAACATTTTTCAAAGTTGATAACCAGAGGACACAGATTTAAGGTGGGGCAGTGGAACTAACTGGACTGCTCTACAAAAGAGCCAACGCATACTCAATGGGCTGAATGGCCTCCTTCTCTGCTGTACTATTCTATGATTCTATTGCCTGGGTCATTTTCTGAAGGACCACTACTTTACCACTCAATGCCCACTACAAATGGGCAGAAACAGGTGGGCGCTTTGACTGCGCTACCCAAGATGGTGGCAGCCTGCCGGCAAAGTCAGTTAATATTGGCCCAAATGGGTTTTTTTTTGGTCCCTTTCCCTCACCAGAGCACTGAGGTCAATCATCAAAACCCTTCTGCTGCCCTTAACTATACAGAAACTGGGGATAAAACCGAGAACCATTCTGGTCTGGAAATTTGGGTCCCACAGCGGGCAGTATCTTGAGCAACTGAAGGGGGCACGGATAGTACCATATGATTAATGCTAAAGAGGGAACATATCCCCCTCAATTTGCAGTATATGATAGACAAACCTTTTCTCTTGCGACATTATTAGCAATTTGCTACTTCTCTGGTCGGAGCCGTCTGTGATTATTTATTCAAGTTGCCTCTTTTTATCTGTGAACGGATTGTAGTCAAATAATGTCAGAGCAAACACATTTGAAGCTTGGTCCTAACATCATTAGCAAAGTTGGAACGGGAAATGGGCTTCGGTGCAATTATTGATCTTGCGCTGAACGTATTCACTCACGGTGTAACTAGTATCAGCAAAGCTGATCAAATGCCTGGGGACGTTTCAAGGGCATTTGACCATCAGTCAAAATAAATTATTCAAACTATCTGCCGGTCACTGCTGACACCAAATTTGGAGTATTAGCCGAGAAATGACTGCTGGCGAAATGTTGCCTTGATCTGGAGGGCAGCTACTCTCACATCGCTGGTATTCAGCTCGTGTGTCCATGTCTAGATCAAGGCTATGATGAGGTCTGGAACTGAGTGGTTTTGGCAGAACCCAAACTGAGCATCAGTAAGAAAGACTTGCATTTCTATAGCGCCTTTCACGACCTCAGGACATCCCAAAGCGCTTTACACACAACTGAGTACTTTTGGAGTGTAGTCACTGTTGTAATGTAGGGAAATGGAGCAGCCAATATGCGCACAGCTGGGGCCCACAAACAGCAGTGAGATAAATGACCATATAATCTATTTTTAATTATGTTGGTTGAGGGAGAAGTAAATGGCCAGGACTCATTGGTTGGCAATTGATGAGTGGATCGTGCTTAATGGCATTATTGATGACTCCTTCCATCACTTCACTGATAATTGGGAGGAGACTGATAGGGCAATAATTGTCTGGGTTAGATTGATCCTGTTTTTTGTGAATTGAATATAGATGGGCAATCTTCCACATTCCTGGAGATTCGAGGTCAATCCTGCAGGGCTGGCAACCCTACTCAAGCAAGACGAGAGTTGAGAAAAATCTTTGCTGGTAGATGTGTATTCCAGAGCTTGGCATGATTACCTTTGGAGATCAATCAGTATTTATCCAAAAGTCTCCCTCAGGAGGTTAAAGGGCGGGGTCAATTATGCACAGCCTACAGAAGGACTGGGCTTGATGGTCTGAATGAACCTTTTCGCACTCTTATATGTCCTTGTCATTTATCATTTAAACAATTAAAGTGTTCCTGTGGATAAGTGGTGGGGAACTTTGAATGCTTGGTTGCATCATATAGCCACAATACCAAGAAAAAGACAGCGTGGCAACTCAATGGTTTGACTAAAGTGAGCTCAGAATGTTCGCACCAGAGGAAGAAGAAAGTTTCCCAGCAACTAAAGAAGGCAGAATATGTAATTGAGAATTTCCCCATGGAGTTAATTTATCCGAACTTCAGTATTCACCGCTAATTTTAATTAGCTTTGTGTCCTCTGTTCCAGGATAGAAGCTACGGATTCCAGCACGGTAACCCTTGCTGTGCGAGTTAATATTCTGGCTGCCAAAAGTTAACCTTCATAGACCGTGCCTTGCCTTTGTGTCGATGATGAAGCCAACACAGCTTGCTTGCACTGCCCTCGGTGCCCAGCTGCTCTGGTGCGGTTGGTGAACAGGCTGTGCCGCACTGGCGAAAGAGTTCGCCACGAGCTACACGGCTCCAGTAGTGAGAGAATTGCTGCTGTGCATCCGTCTCCAATCATGCACCCATGTGCATATTAAATAAGGAGAAAACAGTGCAAAAGGCAGGACAAAAATGTTCCTTTAACATTAATTATACCTGCAGCAGTTCAAAATATCGGGCTTTATTGTGTGTGAGTGCATGTTATTTTCTTTCCGTAAGTAAGTGCTAATTAACTTGAGAGAGGAGAAAATAAATACTCAAGATGAATTATCTGCTCTTGCTGGCTGCATGCAGTGTTTGGGAATGGGTTTAAATAAGATTCACGACGTTCCTTACTAATAATACGAAATGACGTGGAGGAGAGTGAATTTTTCAACATTTCACATCCAAAATAACTTTGTATCCGCGAAGTCTCACATCACAGCCCGGCATCCTGCAAGGCCCCTTTGCCACAGTAGCGGAGTTGCACATCATCCATTCTGTGGACTTTTTAGCATTTTGTAGTCCAAGTTTCTTGTTAGATGAATGAGGGCAGAAAGAGTACAAGCAAGGGTTTGAGTGAGGAGTGCGGGGCTGACGAAGGTGAACAGCACGCACAATATATTTGAGTTTACAAATGGAAGGGTGCCTACCTCACGTCTGTTATTTTAAAAAATCATTCTCGGGATGTGGGCATCTCTTGCAAGACTGGCATTTATTGCCCGTCCCTAATTGCCCTGGAGAAAGTGATGGTGAACCTTTTTGAACCGTTGCAGTCCGTGTGGTGAAGGTCCGTAGGGAGGAGTTCCAGGATTTTGACCCAGCGACGATGAAGGAACGGCTGTTATATGTCCTATTACTACAATTACAACAACTGGCATTTATATTGATCCTTTAATGTAGTAAAACGTCTCCAGGCGCTTCACTGGAGCATTATCAGACAACATTTGACACCGAGCCACATAAGGAGATATTAGGACAGGTGACCAAAAGCTTGGTCCAGGAGATAGGTTTTAACATCAGAATATTAGGAGCAGGAGTAGACCATTCAGCCCCTTGAGCCTGCTCCGCCATTCAATGAGAGCATGGCTGATCTTCTACCTCAACTCCACTTTCCCGCCCTATCCCCATATCCTTTGATTCCCTTAATATCCAGGATATTAAGAAGCGACTTAAAAGAGCAGAGAGGTTTAGGGAGGGAATTCCAAAGCTTAGGGCCCAGGCAGCTGAAAGCACGGCTGCCGATGGTGGAGCAAAGAAACTCAGGGATGCGCAAGAGGTCAGAATTGGAGGAGTGCAGAGATCGCGGGGGGTTGTGGGGCTGGAGGAGGTTACAGAGATAGGGAGGAAACAAGGCCATGGAGGGATTTGAAAAAAAGTTTGAGAATTTTAAAATCGAGGCGTTGCTGGACCAGGAGCAGGACTTGTCCAAGATGGGGAACTTGGAGGTGATGGTGCTCCCATGGACCTGCTGCCCTTGTCCTTCTAGGTGGTGGAGGTCGTGGGTTTGGCCACACAAGATAAAATACAGGAAACTTGCCGAGGCGATGCCGGGGGAAAATGCTTTGTCTGCATGAAAAGACAAATTGTGATCCGAGAGACCTAAATACTCTAGGAACTAAGCCAATCTCAATTTAGCTGTAGCAAAGTAATCTTTTGACACTTTTAACCTTGATAGGTAATTTTGTTAACCGTCTAAGCATAGTTCCTGTGTGTGATTACCGCCGAAAGTATGTAAGTAAAAAGAAAATCACTGCAAATGTTTGAAATCTGAAGTAAAACTAGAAGATGCTGGAAACACACAACAGGTCAGTCAGCATCTGAAAGGGAAAAAAGCCACTTTGTCAGAACTGGAAACTGGAAGAAAAGCAAGCCCCTGTCAAAGTGGGATGTGTGGTGGTGGCAATGGGGGAGGGAGAGAACAACAGGTAAAAGCCAAAAGGTAGGAATGCCGACTGGAGTCAATGGGTAAATGGCCAGCGAATGGCTTGGAAGAAACTAAAAAGTGGAAACTGGTGGATGATATAGGATGCTCATCTCAATAAGCCAATGAGAGATCATTAAAAGGTCCATAAGGCAGGAAGATATCTTAGGAAGGCAGTGCAGAAGAAAGGTGTATTGAGTGGGGAGGAAATCTAAAATGGAGGCAAATGAAGTGGAAGGAAAGGGGAGAAACAGGAAAGAACATGGAGGAATTGTTTTTATAAACTGCTCAAAATCTGAAGTAAAGTCCTGGAACGGTTGGAAATGGGCCAGCAGCATTCAAATAAGGTCCGTGATTTAAAATCCACCGCCCTCCTGGGTCTCGAACTTAGGCCAGCAATTGTGTTTCACACTCATCCCTTCCCCCACCCACCCGAAACCCTCCATGGGTTAAAATTGAGCCTGTGATTTTGTGGGGTTTTGGTCTTTGCCTTTTGTGAGGATTTGGGAGGGCAGGGGCCATTGTTACCATGGTAACCTACTTTCAGCCCGAACTTACTCGGTCCATTATTGGGGTGGTCTGGGCATATTTGGAGGTGGATGGGGGGAAAGGGAGATAATATCACAAGGGACTTCAGACTGCCTGGTAAATTCCAAGCTCCAGGCCAAGTCTATACATTGTCCATTCTGCCTCACATATTCATAGGCCCTTTACCTTCATATTGTAGGGAGGTTGCACTGTGCCACAATGGAACAATGCACCTTTTCACAGCTAACAGTGAGAGTTGCACTACATACATTGAATTACATAGATTCCACAGCACAGAACCAGGCCATTCGGTCCAACTGGTTTATGGCGGTGTTTATACTCCACACGAGCCATCTCCCACTCCAATCACCTCTTCTCACCCTGCACCCCCCCCCCCCTCCCCTAAATCCCTCTATTCTCTTCTTCCTCATGAATGCATCAAGCCGCCCCTTAAATGCAGCAGTGCTATTTGCATCAACCATGTCATGGAGTAGCAAGTTCCACATTCTCACCACTCTCTGCATAAAGAAATTCCTCCTAAACTCTTTGGGGCTGAAATTGCCCCTTTTTTCTGCCCCGTTAGCGCCACCGGAGTAAGAGCCTTTTCGCCCAGGGGCGGGCGGCAGTGGTGCCTGAGGCGAAATTGTCCCCGAGATTTTGGGGCCGACTTGGATTTTGCAGCGCTCCACTCTGTGTCCTGGGCCTATGCACATCCGCCGATTATGTTATTGCCGTGCGCGCCAACCCCTCACTGCTCCGACCCCTTTGTGCGGAAGAAAGTGTCCCGCATGATGTGAGGCTGGCGCAGGCTGATGTCTGTGCCAGCTTCGCGGGGCGCGGACCTCCTCTCGGGGCGCCCCTTAAAAGGGAGGCCGTGTGGCACCCCAGGCTGCCATTTTTTTTTGCCAGCCGACTTTTCCGTTGGCCCGACAATGGCGGCCCTCATCTGGACCAGGCTGCCAGCATGCAGCCCGGCACTCTTCTTTGGGTGCCAGGCCACTGGCCTGGTCGAGATTATCTCTGGTGGCCGAGTGGTGGCCACCAAAGGGCTTGCACAGTCCACAGCGGCCCTCCCCTTTAAATGAAGTGCATGTTACCTTAAAATAAAGCAGGAGAGAAGGACCTGAGGTCACACATACCACTTGGTCACCCAGTAAATTTAGGTCAAATACCAGAAAGACCTCTCATCACAATAGTGGCTATCTGATATTTCTGCCCCCTTGTTCTCAGGTCACCCACCAGTGGAAACAGTTACTCCACATCGCCCCCGCGCTCCTCGTCGAACCTCTTCATAATTTTATTGACCTCTATTGCCGTTTCTCTTACTAGCTTCTGAATGTTGGGTGCTCAATCCACTATTTTCTTCAAGAAAGAAAACACTTCTAGTCCTTGCTCCTAGGAGTCATTCTCTCTTGTGTATACATATATATATATATAAAAAAAACAAGCTGTACATTCAGATACTACTGACTGCATAACTCAGCCCTTGAAGACAGCAGCTCGTTAGTAGAGAAAGACCTCAGCGATTGTGTGTCATTCAGTTCTGTCACGAGAAGTGCTGACAAAGACCTCGGCTTAGGTCACCTTCTAAGGAGCGAGGGAATCAGGCAGCTATCGAATTCACTTCAAAGTCCAGAAATGTAGCTGACTTCGGTAACCTAAGCAGGGAATCTTGGCAGCTCAGCAGTGGATTGGGACAAAGACCATTAACCTTCTGGCGAGTGACATTAAATGAGCACAGGACAATCTTGAAATGAAGTCTCTTCTGGCCCCTCGGTGTAATTTTGTATTTGTGGAATGACAGCTTTGAGCGTTGGGCATCCTCAATTATGCATGAGAGAGAGAGAGTTTGTAAAGAAGCACTAAAATATTATTATAAGCTTTTTCAATTATTTAAGATTGTCTTGAAATTATTTTTAGGACATCATAAGCTGTCATTTTTTAAAAGTTGGATCTCGCTTCGGACACAGAGAAATCTGCTACAATTAATATTCACCCTGTCCTTGAGGCTTCCCTTCAAGTGAGCGAACCCTTCCTCTTAAGAAACTGTCCATGATTCTTCTTAAGAAATAGGAACAGGGGTAGGCCATTCGGCCCCTCGAGCCTGCTCTGCCATTCAATGAGATCATGGCTGATCTTCTACCTTGACTCCACTTTCTCACACTATCCCCATATCCTTTGCTTCCCTTAGAGTCCAAAAATAGATCGATCTTTGTCTTGAATATACTCAACGACTGAGCATCCACAGCCCTCTGGGGTAGAAGGTGGAATTCCTTAGGTGTCATTATAAAGTTGGATTCTTAGATCGCAATTTTTTAATTGAATGATAGTTGTGAGAAATCGCTGTTGATGCTTCGATGCAAGAGCAAAATCAAGGACCAGCGGAACATGTCTCAATTAGTGGGACTCTCCGAGGGACAGAATAAAAAAGAGACACGAATTTTAATCCTGCATTCTGTAGGGTGCAGGGCTGAAGAACTATGTAGACTTCAAAGTACTTTGGAAAATTGATTAGCAAGAGAACAAGGGAGGAGTTAGTGCAGTGATGGGCAGTGCCGGCATGCTGGCAGTACACAGACTCTTCCGTTAATCCCCTCAAACCTCTCATCATGAGACAGTAAGTGATGCTTCCCCCTGCAGGAGAGCTAAATCAGTCATGCCAACCTTTCCACATCTTCCAATAGCCGTTTCCAGAACAGCAGAAAGACCTGGAGATAAGTCAGTGCTCATTGTCTAATATGGGGCAAAATAAGCATTTTACATTGCAGGACACCAAGGATGACTCCCCTGCTCTTCTTCAAAATAGTGCCCGGGGATCTTTTAGGTCCACCCGAGAGTGCAGACGGGGCTTCGGTTTAACGTCGTATCTGAAACACGGCGCCTATTACAGTGCAGTGCTCCCTCAGTACTGGCATTGGGAGCGCTGACCTGGATTTTGTGCTCAACTCTGCGGAGTGGGGGGGGGGGGGGGTTGTGTTTAAGATTTCTCAGGCAACCATATACAGACAGAATGCATGGGTGAAAATCTCATGGCGCTCACTATGGGCTGAAAGACCACAGGCTGGGAGTGCACAATGACTTGGATGAAGGGACCGAATGTAATGTAGCCAAGTTTGCTGATGATACAAAGATGGGTGGGAAAGCAAGTTGTGAGGAAAACACAAAAAATCTGCAAAGGGATATAGACAGGCTAAGTGAGTGGGCAAAAATTTGGCAGATGGAGTACAATGTGGGAAAATGTGAGGTTATCCACTTTGGCAGAAAAAATAGAAAAGCAAATTCTAATTTAAATGCAGAAAAATTGCAAGTGTTGCAGTGCAGAGGGACCTGGGGGTCCTTGTGCATGAAACACAAAAAGTTAGTATGCAGGTACAGCAAGTGATCAGGAAGGCAAATGGAATGTTGGCCTTTATTGCAAGGGGGCCAGAGTATAAAAGCAGAGAAGTCCTGCTACAACTGTACAGGGTATTGGTGAGGCCACACCTAGAGTACTGTGTACAGTTTTGGTCTCCGTATTTAAGGAAGGATATACTTGCATTGGAGGCTGTTCAGAGAAGGTTCAATAGGTTGATTCCGGAGATGGACTTATGAAGATAGGTTGAGTAGGTTGGGCCTATACTCATTGGAGTTCAGAAGAATGAGAGGTGATCTTATCAAAATATATAAGATAATGAGGGGGCTCGACAAGGTGGATGCTGAGAGAATATTTCCACTCATAGGGGAAACTAAAACTAGGGGACATAGTCTCAGAATAAGGGGTTGCCCATTTAAAACTGAGATGGAGACATTTCTTCTCTCAGAGGGTTGTAAATCTGTGGAATTCTCTACCCCAGAGAGCTGTGGAGGCTGGGCCATTGAATATATTTAAGGCGGAGACAGACAGATATTTGAGCGATAAGGGAGTCAAGGGTTATGGGGAGCGGGTAGAGAAGTGGAGCTGAGTCCATGATCAGATCAGCCATGATCTTATTGAACAGCGGAGCAGGCTCAAGGGGCCAGGTGGCCTACTCCTGCTCCTATTTCTTATGTTTCTTACAACAGTGAAACAAATGTAGTCAAACAAGTCGTGGCAAATTGAAACTTCACTGTAATCCTGCTGCTGCGCACCTTTCGTGAAACACTTGATATACAGCACAGCCCAAGAGGACCAGTAAATGTTTGTGTCTCCCTGGTATTTATCACAGCTGAGAGTATAATTAACAGGAATGTGATATTATTTCGAAGATGCTCTGCAGAATCACACTTGTTGCATCCTGTGGATAAAAGGTAGAGGAGAAATCAACATCAGCACCTGTAGTTAAATCAAAACAGCTAAAAATAGCAGCAAGATCTATAACGTATGGTGTAAATGTCACTTTATCCAATTAAGTTTTGATTCGATCCTGATAAATTTTTGTTATGAATTCATAAAATAACAGGAGCCATATTTCAAAGGGGTATTCACGCCGGGCAGCCTTGCCTAATAGAGAAACATCAAAAGCAATTTTAATGAATTAAATCCCATAACATGGTTAGCTACAATATTTGTAACTGTCCTGGTCTTGTTCAAAACTGAAGCATGTTGCTTTACTTCGGGGGCAAGTGATGCACTTCGTCTTCATTTTAGTAACTTTGATTTTTACTTGTTTTTGTGCTCCCAGGTCAGGCATGGGTTAGATACAGAGTGATATCTCCCAGCACCAAGCATTCCCGGGTCAGACACGGGTTAGATACAGAGTGATATCCCCTGGCTTAGAGCACTCACGGGTCAGACACGGGTTAGATATGGAGTGATATCCCTCGGCTTAGAGCACTCCCGGGTCAGACACGGGTTAGATATGGAGTGATATACCCCGGCACCGAGCACTCCCGGGACAGACACGGGTTAGATACAGAGTGATATACCCCGACTTAGAGCACTCCTGGGTCAGACACGGGTTAGATACATAGTGATATCCCCCGGTTTAGAGCACTCCCGGGTCAGACACGGGTTAGATACAGAGTGATATCCCCAGCTTAGAGCACTCCCGGGTCAGACACGGGTTAGATACAGAGTGATATCCCCTGGTTTAGAACACTCCCGGTTCAGACACAGGTTAGATACAGAGTGATATCCCCTGGTTTAGAACACTCCCGGGTCAGACACAGGTTAGATACAGAGTGATATCCCCGGCTTAGAGCACTCCCGGGTCAGACACAGGTTAGATACAGAGTGATATCCCTCGGCTTAGAGCATTCCCAGGACAGACACGGGTTAGATACAGAGTGATATCCCCCTGGCTTAGAGCACTCCCGGGTCAGACACGGGTTAGATACAGAGTGATATCCCCGGCTTAGAGCACTCCCGGGTCAGACACAGGTTAGATACAGAGTGATATCCCCGGCTTAGAGCACTCCCGGGTCAGACACAGGTTAGATACAGAGTGATATCCCCGGCTTAGAGCACTCCCGGGTCAGAAACGGGTTAGATACAGAGTGATATCCCCGGCTTAGAGCACTCCCGGGTCAGACACGGGTTAGATACAGAGTGATATCCCCCTGGCTTAGAGCACTCCCGGGTCAGACACGGGTTAGATACAGAGTGATATCCCTGGGTGATTTCAACGCACGAGTTGGAAAAGACAGCAAGCACTGGAAGGGAGTCATTGGACAGCACGGCACAGGAAAATTAAACAGTAACGGCCTCCTCCTCTTGAGTATGTGCGCGGAGAACGACTTGACTATCACAAATACTCTATTCAGGCAGGCCGACATGTACAAAACAACTTGGATGCACCCCAGGTCTAAGCAATGGCACATGATAGACCATGTCATTGTAAGAAGGCGAGACATCAAGGAAGTAAAAATCACAAGAGCTATGCGGGGAGCAGAATGCTGGATAGATCACCGTTTAGTCAGATCCACTCTCCAGCTGTACATTGCTCCACTTCAGCGCAAGCGTCCAAAACCGAGCAGAAGTGCCTTTAACACAGCTAGGCTGAAACATCAGTGCTACTGTGAGCAGTTCCAGGATGACCTCGATAACAGGCTGATGTCTCACGACCGCTCACCGGCAACACCACACAGAAGTGGACAAAGCTCAAACAGAAGCTGACAGACTCAGCAAAGACAACTCTTGGACTTAAAAAGGTACACCAAAACTGGTTCGATGAAAACAACGTTGAGATCTGCAAGACGCTGGATGAAAAGAAAAAAGCATGCCTAGAATGGCAAAATGACCCTTTCTCAATTTCCAAGAGGGACCGCTACAGACACATGCAGAGCAAAGCACAAAGAGACCTTCGCCAGATGCAAGATAAATGGTGGCAGACGAAAGCAGAGGAAGTGGAACATTATGCTGAAACTCACAATACAAAGATGTTCTTCAGCGCCATCAAGTCAGTCTATGGACCATCAAAACCCAGCACTACTCCACTCCTTTCAGCAGATGGCAGCACTTTGATCAAAGACAGTACTGGCATAAATGAGAGGTGGAGAGAACATTTCAGTAATCTTCTTAATCGACCTTCAACAGTGAACGAAGAAGCACTTGACTCCATACCCCAGCAACCTATCAAAGAAGATCTTGATCTTCCTCCCAGCATGGACGAAGTAAAGAAAGCCATCAACCAGATGAGTACTGGAAAGGCTCCAGGAAAGGATGGAATCCCTGCCGAAATCTACAAGGCAGTAGGCCCAGCAACTCTCGAGGCCTTTCATAATATAATAATTAGCATCTGGGAAGATGAAGACATGCCACAGGACTTCCGTGACGCTATGATAGTTTCCCTCTACAAGAACAAGGGCAACAAAGCAGACTGTGGCAACTACAGGGGAATATCGCTTCTGTCCATTGCTGGGAAGATCATCGCCCGCGGAGTATTGAACCGACTCATAGCTAGTGTCTCAGAAGTAAATCTTCCAGAAACACAATGTGGCTTTCGACCTGGTCGGAGTACAGCGGACATGATCTTTGCACTCATACAAGTGCAGGAGAAGTGCATTGAGCAGAACATGGACCTGTACGCTGTATTTATTGACCTCACCAAGGCCTTTAATACTGTCAACAGAGCAGCGCTGTGGTCAATCTTGACGAAACTTGGGTGCCCAATGAAGTTTGTCCACATAATTGAGCTGTTTCATGACAACATGACAGGTGAAGTGCTCTCAGACCACACAACCATGGCCCCATTTGCCATCTCAAATGGAGTGAAACAAGGTTGTGTACTCGCTCCAGTTCTGTTCAACCTATTCTTTACCTGCGTCTTGAACTATGCCATAAAAGACTTGGAGTTTGGGGTCTACCTGAAATATCGATTAGATGGTTCACTGTTCGACCTCCGCTGCCTTGCTGCAAAGACCAAAGTATGGAAACGACTCATCCTAGAGACACTCTTTGCTGACGACTGCGCCCTTATGGCACACAAGGAGAGTGACCTGCAATTCATACTCAGCAAATTTGCTGAGGCAACTGAATTGTTCGGCCTAACCATCAGCCTGAGTAAAACCGAGATTCTCTATCAGCCTGCCCCTGGCACCACAGCACCTGCTCCCACAGTCTCCATCGGCAGTATACAACTAAAGTCAGTGGACAGCTTCAAGTACTTTGGCAGCACCATATCAAGTGATGGGTCCTTGGACAAGGAGATTGATGCAAGGATCTGTAAAGTCAGCCAGGCACTTGGTCACTTGCGTACTAAGGTGTTGAGTCACCACCACATCCGACTGTCAACTAAACTGTTGGTGTATAGAGCAGTCGTTCTCTCATCTCTCCTTTATGGATGTGAGACCTGGACACCCTACAGGCGTCACATCAAAAAGTTGGAAGCTTTCCATATGCGCAGTCTCAGATCTATACTCCACATACGCTGGCAAGACCGGGTGTCAAACTTTGAGGTTCTGGAGAGAGCACAATCAACTAGCATCGAGGTGATGATCATGCGAGCCCAGTTCCGGTGGGCTGGACATGTCATCCACGTGGATGAGTCAAGGATCCCTCGTCAGCTTCTTCACGGCGAGCTCTGTGAAGGTCGAAGACACCAGGGACGCCCCCGCAAGCGCTACAAAGATTGCATCAAGACTAACCTCCAGTGCTGTGGCATCCGACCAATGGACCTCGAGAATACAGCAGCTAATAAAATCCAGTGGCGAACCCTCACGAGGACTGCCTGCCAGACCTTCGAAGAAAGCCGATGTCAATGCCGGCGGGACACTAGAGATAGACGACATCAGGTGGCAGTACTGTCAGCATCAGGCACATCGAACTTCCCTTGTCCGACGTGCAAGAGACTATGTGTATCCAGAATTGGCCTATACAGCCACTTGAAGACACATGCCATTGATGATTAGCACATCAACGTCTTTGTTGGATACGACAGACGACCCAAAGAATATCCCCCACCACTGAGCACTCCCGGGTCAGATACGGGTTAGATACAGAGTGATATCCCCCACCACTGAGCACTCCCAGGTCAGACACGGATTAGATACAGAGTGATATCCCCGGCTTAGAGCACTCGCGGTTCAGACACGGATTAGATACACAGTGATATCCCCGGCTTAGAGCACTCGCGGTTCAGACACGGGTTAGATACACAGTGATATGCCCCGGCTTAGAGCATTCCCGGTTCAGACACGGGTTAGATACAGAGTGATATCCCCGGCTTAGAGCACTCCCGGGTCAGACACGGGTTAGATACACAGTGATATCCCCGGCTTAGAGCACTCCCGGGTCAGACACGGGTTAGATACAGAGTGATATCCCCGTCTTAGAGCACTCCCGGGTCAGACACGGGTTAGATACAGAGTGATATCCCCCAGCTTAGAGCAGTCCCGGTTCAGACACGGGTTAGATACAGAGTGATATCCCCGGCTTAGAGCACTCCCGGTTCAGACACGGGTTAGATACACAGTGATATCCCCGGCTTAGAGCACTCCCGGTTCAGACACGGGTTAGATACAGTGATATCCCCGGCTTAGAGCACTCCCGGTTCAGACACGGATTAGATACACAGTGATATCCCCGGCTTAGAGCACTCCCGGTTCAGACACGGGTTAGATACAGTGATATGCACCGGCTTAGAGCACTCCCGGTTTAGACACGGGTTCGATACAGAGTGATATCCCCGGCTTAGAGCACTCCCGGTTCAGACACGGGTTAGATACAGAGTGATATCCCCGGCTTAGAGCACTCCCGGTTCAGACACGGGTTAGATACAGAGTGATATCCCCGGCTTAGAGCACTCCTGGGTCAGACACGGATTAGATACACAGTGATATCCCCGGCTTAGAGCACTCGCGGTTCAGACACGGGTTAGATACACAGTGATATGCCCCGGCTTAGAGCATTCCCGGTTCAGACACGGGTTAGATACACAGTGATATCCCCGGCTTAGAGCACTCCCGGTTCAGACACGGGTTAGATACAGAGTGATATCCCCGGCTTAGAGCACTCCCGGGTCAGACACGGGTTAGATACACAGTGATATCCCCGGCTTAGAGCACTCCCGGGTCAGACACGGGTTAGATACAGAGTGATATCCCCGTCTTAGAGCACTCCCGGGTCAGACACGGGTTAGATACAGAGTGATATCCCCCAGCTTAGAGCAGTCCCGGTTCAGACACGGGTTAGATACAGAGTGATATCCCCGGCTTAGAGCACTCCCGGTTCAGACACGGGTTAGATACACAGTGATATCCCCGGCTTAGAGCACTCCCGGTTCAGACACGGATTAGATACACAGTGATATCCCCGGCTTAGAGCACTCCCGGTTCAGACACGGGTTAGATACAGTGATATGCACCGGCTTAGAGCACTCCCGGTTTAGACACGGGTTCGATACAGAGTGATATCCCAGGCTTAGAGCACTCCCGGTTCAGACACGAGTTAGATACAGAGTGATATCCCCGGCTTAGAGCACTCCCGGTTCAGACACGGGTTAGATACAGAGTGATATCCCCGGCTTAGAGCACTCCCGGGTCAGACACGGGTTAGATACACAGTGATATCCCCGGCTTAGAGCACTCCCGGTTCAGACACGGGTTAGATACAGTGATATCCCCGGCTTAGAGCACTCCCGGTTCAGACACGGGTTAGATACAGTGATATCCCCGGCTTAGAGCACTCCCGGTTCAGACACGGGTTAGATACACAGTGATATCCCCGGCTTAGAGCACTCCTGGGTCAGACACGAGTTAGATACAGAGTGATATGCCCCGGCTTAGAGCACTCCCGGTTCAGACACGGGTTAGATACACAGTGATATGCACCGGCTTAGAGCACTCCCGGTTCAGACACGGGTTAGATACAGTGATATCCCCAGCTTAGAGCACTCCCCGTTTAGACACGTGTTCGATACAGAGTGATATCCCAGGCTTAGAACACTCCCGGTTCAGACACGGGTTAGATACACAGTGATATCCCCGGCTTAGAGCACTCCCGGGTCAGACACGGGTTAGATACAGAGTGATATCCCCGTCTTAGAGCACTCCCGGGTCAGACACGGGTTAGATACAGAGTGATATCCCCCAGCTTAGAGCAGTCCCGGTTCAGACACGGGTTAGATACAGAGTGATATCCCCGGCTTAGAGCACTCCCGGTTCAGACACGAGTTAGATACAGAGTGATATCCCCGGCTTAGAGCACTCCCGGTTCAGACACGGGTTAGATACACAGTGATATCCCCGGCTTAGAGCACTCCCGGGTCAGACACGGGTTAGATACACAGTGATATCCCCGGCTTAGAGCACTCCCGGGTCAGACACGGGTTAGATACAGAGTGATATCCCCGTCTTAGAACACTCCCGGGTCAGACACGGGTTAGATACAGAGTGATATCCCCGGCTTAGAGCACTCCCGGTTCAGACACGAGTTAGATACAGAGTGATATCCCCGGCTTAGAGCACTCCCGGTTCAGACACGGGTTAGATACAGTGATATGCACCGGCTTAGAGCACTCCCGGTTTAGACACGGGTTCGATACAGAGTGATATCCCCGGTTTAGAGCACTCCCGGTTCAGACACGGGTTAGATACAGAGTGATATCCCCCGGCCTAGAGCAGTCCCGGATCAGACACGGGTTAGATACACAGTCATATCCTTCGGCTTCGAGCACTCCCGAGTTAGATACTGTTATGTCTTTAATACTCTTATGAATGACTCCACGAGGTCTAGTATTGTACTTGAGTTGTTGTGACCTTAGTCCCATTTATTGCAACTCCAGAGTGAGGTGCAAGCATGGTGGGCAGCCTTTTATACTGGGCCCTGTACACCTATGCAGGTGACCCTCAGGTCTCCTACTGCAGTGCCCTCTGGTGGCACACCTTATGTGACTATACAATCAGTCAACATGGTCTACATACATGACATCACTTCCCCCCAGGTTTTTAATGCAAATTGACTCGTACATTGATGGTGACCTGGGCTTTGCTCTGGTTGACCATTGGAGGGTCACTTCTAGCTTGGGTGGGTTGGTAGTGAGATTTGTTGCCAGTGGAGGTCCCAGTGGTTTCTGGTTGTGAGTCCATGACTACGCCATTCTCCCCCCCCCCCCACACAGAGATCATGTGATGGTCCATTCCATGCAAGTTGCATTTAAGTTCATCACATGGGTTTTATATTTACATCTTGGTACATTTGTTGGGTGGATTATAGTTGTGTTTCTTTTTGTGTGGTACATTTACATGATCAGTACAGGTATATCAGTACAGGTACACAAGGACAGTCTAGTTCCAGCACGGCTGGATGAGATCCGGGTCGTCTGGTGGCGCAGCGCCCCATGCTAGTGGGTCTGTGGGCGAGGTGAGCTCATTTTGCTCGAGTTGCCGGAGCTCAGGGCTCTTGCTGTTATCCTAGTGTCGGGCAAGCCCAAAGACAGCTGATGTATCTGTGACCTCCCTTTCCTTTTCGTTTGCACAATGTCGCTGCTGCTCCCTGGGAAGCGGTCTGAGCAAGTGAGCGTTTTGTCTAAGCGACGGTGGGGCTGACTCGTCTTGTCTAGCAGTTCACAGGGGACTGCTGACTCGCTTTCCTTGAGGGCACCATTGTGAGCACTCTCTAGTTTGGGATCCTGGCTGGTCCAGGTCCCATTCGGAGGAGCCGTTGCGGGTGACCCTTCACTCTTGGGCATTGCCGTGGTGATGATTGGGTTTGTGGGCTGTGCCTTTTCCACCCGGGTGGTGGGCGACTGTAGCCGACTGCGAGCAGAGGCGCAGTTTACTGTCTCTGGCCCGTGGCGGTTCATACCATCGGGTGCCTGCAATCTTAAACCAATCTGAGGCAGGGTATCGCTACCGGTGCCTCTGCTCTCCGGGGATCGTTTACTTTGCGGCTTGTCTATTTCTGTCAACTGTGGGGACACTTTATGACACATCGTTCTGGTCCTGGGGACGCAGGCTACAGCATTGGGTAGCCCGCTGGACCTGTATATGACCGTTAGGTGTTCGCCCGCTACGCACCCGACATCGCTCAACAACATTTTGCTCGTTACAGCTGGACTTTTACATTGGTTACCAATTTCAAGCAGTTCATTCAAAAATGGCGGGTTGCTGGCCTCCTTTAAAATGACCTTATACTTTTACCCCAATCGTCTTCCTTGCATGGAACCACGTGTCGTTGCTCCTTTAGCGCTGTACCTCGTGGTTTGGACGCCATCTTTTCCCTGTCCATAATGTCGACTGCCGCGAACTTCTTTCCCAGGAATTCTGCCACTGAAGCTGGGAAGGCGCCCTCGGATCCAATCTTCCTCCCCAGGAGTCCTGCCACTGAAACCGGGAAGGTGCGTTCGGGATGTCTCGGCCGGATCATACCACGCAGTCGTGATGAGCGGTCTGTGCCTCGGGGACTGCGCGGATCTGCTCTCCGGTGCTTGGTCCAACCGAAGGTCGGGGCTTGCTCTGCCTCTGAGCACGGGGGACGTCGATCGCTGGAGGGATGAAGTCTTCCCAGTTCCAATGAATCTTCCCCATCCATCTTTTTCCAAGTAGCGTTGGTCCATCACCTGAAACAATCCACAATGGTAAATTGTGCACCGCGCTATCATGGGATACACTTACATCTGCACTACCAACAACTGATATCAGTTCCTTGGTGTTGGTGCACAGCTTTGCCTGAACCTGAACCAGCTTGGGTCGTTCAGCTTGATCGTTCCATGGCCTCTCAAAGGCTTCCTGGCTCATTACTGACTGACTCGCCCCCGTGTTCATTTCCATGAAGACTGGAACGCCATTTATCTCGACTTCCATTATCACTGGAGGACAATCTGTGGTGCTGATATATACTCCATATACTTTGTCCTGGCACTGAGCTGCCTCTCTAGCCATCTCCTCGTAATCCACGCTGGATTAACAGCCATTTGCTGACTCCTCTTCCACATGGTGATTCACAGCTCTTTTGCACATTTGCTGGAGGTGGCCCTTTGTGCTGTAGCCTTTGCACACATAGTCTCTGAACCGACACTGGTGAGCCCTGTGATTACCTCTGCAACGCCAGCATGGTGCTACTCGACTTACATTTGCATCCCTCGGCAGACTCTGAGTTAAAGGGCTTGGGAGCCTGTACGCTCTGCTCTGGGCAGATTCACGTTCAACAGTTCTGCCTGTGAAAGGCGCCATTCTATTTACAGTACTTGCCAGGTTTGCATTCTGAGAGTGAGTTATCTTCTGCTTGGAGCTGCAACTTGAGGTTGTGAATGCCTGGCTGATGCTGATGGCCTTCTGCAGAGTGACAGTGGTTTCGGCAGACAGTAGCCTGTGAAGAAGGGCCTCATGACCGATGCCAATTACGAAGACATCCCACAACGCATCGGCGAGGGATGTGCCGAATTCACATGGTTCTGCAGATCGGGAGGCCAGCATCGCGAGAGGAGTGGCGCAAGAGGATAAAGGGCGGCGGCAGCAACTAGGAACGGCAGCAGATCGGGAGGCCAGCATCGCGAGATCGGGCGGCACAGGAGGATAAAGGGAGGCGGCAGCAACATCGGGAGGCCAGCTGGTGCAGGAGCAGAAAGTAAATAAAGAAGTAAAAAGAAATCGAAGCGTGACATCATAGCCAAACGGGTAAGTGATTGGCTGGTGGATTGGTGAGTATTTAATCTTTATCTTTTTCTTTTTATTTCCTTAGCAGTAAGAAACCTTGTCATTGTTGCCAAATTAAATTAATTTAAGGGTTAAGTCATGGCAGGAGAGCCCAGACCCGTGTCATGCTCCTCCAGTACTATGTGGGAAGTCACGGATACTTCCAGTGTCCCTCACTACTATGTGTGCAGGAAGTGTATCCAGCTGCAGCTCCTGGCAGACCGCATTGAGGCACTGGAGCTGCGCATGGATTCACTCTGGAGCATCCGCGATGCTGAGGATGTTGTGAATAGCACGTTTAGTGAGTCCGTCACACCACAGGTAAATGTTACTCAGGCAGATAGGGAATGGGTGCCCATCAGGCAGAGCAGTGGAAGGAAGGTAGTGCAGGGGTCCCCTGCGGTCATCTCCCTCCAAAACAGATACACCGTTTTGGGTACTGTTGGGGCAGCTGCAGCCAAGTTCATGGCACCATGGGTGGCTCTGCTGCACAGGAGGGCAGGAAAATGAGTGGGAGAGCTATAGTGGTAGGGGATTCTATTGTAAGGGGAATAGATAGGCGTTTCTGCGGCCGCAATCGAGACTCCAGGATGGTATGTTGCCTCCCTGGTGCAAGGGTTAAGGATGTCTCGGAGCGGTTGTAGGGCATTTTGGAGGGGGAGGGTGAACAGCCAGTTGTCATGATGCATATAGGTATCAACGATATAGGTAAAAAAACAGGATGAGGACCTACAAGCTGAATTTAGCAGGCTAGGAGTTAAATTAAAAAGTAGGACCTCAAAGGTAGTAATCTCAGGATTGCTACCAGTGCCACGTGCTAGTCAGAGTAGGAATTGCAGGATAGCTCAGATGAATACGTAGCTTGAGGAGTAGTGCAAGAGGGAGGGATTCAAATTCCTGGGACGTTGGAATCAGTTCTGGGGGAGGTGGGACCAGTACAAACCAATGTCCTAGGGGGAGCGTTTGCTAGTGCTGTTGGGGAGGGTTTAAACTAATATGGCAGGGGGATGGGAATCTATGCAGGGAGACAGATGGAAGTAAAATGGGGGCAGAAGCAAAAGGTAGAAAGGAGATAAGGATAGGTGGAGGGCAGAGAAATCAAAGGCAAAAATCAAAAAGGGCCACATTACAACATAATTCTAAAAAGACAAAGAGTGTTAAAAAAACAAGCCTGAAGGCTCTATGTCTCAATGTGAGGAGCATTCGTAATAAGGTGGATGAATTAACTGCGCAGATAGCTGTTAACGGATATGATGTAATTGGGATTACGGAGACATGGCTGGGAACTCAACATCCAGGGGTATTCAATATTCAGGAAGGATAGACAGAAAGGAAAAGGGGGTGGGGTAGCATTGCTGGTTAAAGAGATTAACGCAATAGTAAGGAATGACATTAGCTTGGATGATGTCGAATCTGTATGGGTAGAGCTGTGGAACACCAAAGTGAGAGTTGTGTACAGACCACCAAACAGTGGTAGTGAGGTTGGGGATGGCATCAACCAGGAAATTAGGGATGCGTGCAATAAAGGTACAGCATGTACAGCAGTTATCATGGGTGACTTTAATCTACAAATAGATTGGGCTAACCAAACTGGTAGCAACACGGTGGAGGAGGAATTCCTGGAGTGTATAAGGGATGGTTTTCTAGACCACTATGTCGAGGAACCAACTAGAGAGCAGGCCATCCTAGACTGGGTCTTGTGTAATGAGAGAGGATTAATTAGCAATCTTGTTGTGCGAGGCCCCTTGCGGAAGAGTGACAATAATATGGTAGAATTCTTCATTAAGATGGAGAGTGACACAGTTAATTCAGAGACTAGGGTCCTGAACTTAAAGAAAGGTAACTTCGATGGTATGAGACGTGAATTGGCTAGGATAGACTGGCGAATGATACGTAAAGGGTTGACGGTGGATAGGCAATGGCAGACATTTAAAAATCACATGGAGAACTTCAATAACAATTGTACATCCCTCACTGACGTAAAAATAAAACAGGGAAGGTGGCTCAACCGTGGCTAACAAGGGAAATTAGGGATAGTGTTAAATCCAAGGAAGAGGCATATAAATTGGCCAGAAAAAGCAGCAAACCTGAGGACTGGGAGAAATTTAGAATTCAGCAGAGGAGGGCAAAGGGTTTAATTAGGAGGGGGAAAATAGAGCATGAAAGGAAGCTTGCAGGGAACATAAAAACTGATTGCAAAAGCTTCTATAGATATGTGAAGAGAAAACGATTAGTGAAGACAAATGTAGGTCCCCTGCAGTCAGAATCAGATGAACAAAGAAATGGCAGACCAATTGAACAAATACTTTGGTTCTGTCTTCACTAAGGAAGACACAAATAACCTTTCGGAAATACTAGGGGACAGTGGGTCTAGCGAGAAGGAGGAACTGAAGGAAATCCTTATTAGACGGGAAATTGTGTTAGGGAAATTGATGGGATTGAAGGCCGATAATTCACCAGCGCCTGATAGTCTGCATCACAGAGTACTTCAGGAAGTGGCCATAGAAATAGTAGATGCATTGGTGATCATTTTCCAACAGTCTATCGACTCTGGATCAGTTCCTATGGACTGGAGGGTAGCTAATGTAACCCCACTTTTTAAAAAAGGAGGGAGAGAGAAAACATGGAATTATAGACCGGTTAGCCTGACATCGGTAGTGGGGTAAATGTTGGAATCAATTATTAAAGACGTAATAGCAGCGCATTTGGAAAGCAGTGACAGGATCAGTCCAAGTCAGCATGGATTTATGAAAGGGAAATCATGCTTGACAAAACTTCTAGAATTTTTTGAGGATGTAACTAGTAGAGTGGACAAGGGAGAACCAGTGGATGTGGTGCATGTGGACTTTCAAAAGGCTTTTGACAAGGTCCCACACAAGAAATTAGTGTGCAAAATTAAAGCACATGGTATTGGGAGTAATGTATTGACGTGGATAGAGAACTGGTTGGCAGACAGGAAGCAGAGAGTAGGAATAAACGGGTCCGTTTCAGAATGGCAGGCAGTGACTAGTGGAGTGCCGCAGGGCTCAGTGCTGGGCCCCCAGCTGTTTACAATACACATTAATGATTTGGACGAAGGAATTGAATGTAATATCTCCAAGTTTGCAGATGACACTAAGCTGGGTGGCAGTACGAGCTGCGAGGAAGATGCTAAAAAGGCTGCAGGGTGACTTGGACAGGTTAGGTGAGTGGGCAAATGCATGGCAGATGCTGTATAATGTAGATAAATGTGAGGTTATCCACTTTGGTGGCAAAAACAGGGAGGCAGAATATTATCTAAATGGTGACAGATTAGGAAAAGGGGAGGTGCAACTAGACCTGGGTGTCATGGTTCATCAGTCATTGAAAGTTGGCATGCAGGTACAGCAGGCGGTGAAGAAGGCAAATGGCATGTTGGCCTTCATAGCGAGAGGATTTGAATATAGGAACAGGGAGGTCTTACTGCAGTTGTACAGGGCCTTGGTGAGGCCACACCTTGAATATTGTGGACAGTTTTGGTCTTCTAATCTGAGGAAGGATGTTCTTGCTATTGAGGGAGTGCAGCGAAGGTTCACCAGACTGATTCCCGGGATGGCAGGACTGACATGAAGAAAGACTGGATCGACTAGGCTTATAGTCACTGGAATTCAGTAAAATTAGAGGGGACCTCACAGAAACATATAAAATTCTAACGGGATTGGATAGGTTAGATGCAGGAAGAATGTTCCCGAGGTTGGGGAAGTCCAGAACCAGGGGTCACAGTCTAAGGATAAGGGGTAAGCTATTTAGGACCGAGATGAGGAGAAACTTCTTCACTCAGAGAGTTGTGAACCTGTGGAATACTCTACCACAGGAAGTTGTTGAGACCAATTCATTAAATATATTCAAAAGGGAGTTAGTTACGGCTGAAGGGATCAAGGCATATGGAGAGAAAGCAGGAATGGGGTACTGAAGTTGCATGATCAACCATGATCATATTGAATGGTGGATGGTGGTGCAGCCTCGAAGGGCCAAATGGCCTACTCCTGCACCTATTTTCTATGTTTCTATGCCAGCCTCGTGAGATCGGCAGCGTACTTCGCGATTTCCTGGCCCTCGGGCTGGCGGTGTGTATAAAATCGATGCCTGGCCGTGAGGATGCTCTCCTTCGGTTTGAGTTGGTCCAGAATTAGCACTTTCAGCTCCTCGTATGACTTGGTCGTTGTTTTCTCTGGTGCAAGCAAGTCCCTGATGAGGCCGTAGACCGCGGGCCCACAACTGGTCAACAGGATAGCTCTGTGCTTATCTGCCAGCGTGGCCAGATCATCGCCTACCAGGTCGTTTGTTATGAAATATTGGTCGAGCCGCTCCGTAAAGGCTTCCCAATCATCACCCTCTGAGAACTTTTCTAATGCACCAACGTTCGTCATTTTTGCGTGAAAGTTCGTAATCTCATCGCCAGTTGTTATGTCTTTAATACTCTGATTGTGTCTTTAATACTCTTATGAATGACTCCACGAGGTCTAGTATTGTACTTGAGCTGTTATAACCTTAGTCCCATTTATTGTAACTCCAGAGTGAGGCACTAGCATGGTGGGCAGCCTTTTATACTGGGCCCTGCACACCGATGCAGGTGACCTTCAGGTCTCCCACCGCAGTGCCCCCTGGTGGCACACCTTACATGACTATACAGTTAGTATACATGGTCTACATACATGACAGATACGGGTAATATCCCCAGCTCAGAGAACTCCTGGGTCAGACACGGGTTAGATACATAGTGATATCCCCCGGCTTAGAGCACTCCTGGGTCAGACACGGGTTAGATACAGAGTGATATCCCTCGGCTTAGAACACTCCTGGGTCAGACACAGGTTAGGTACATAGTGATATCCCCGGCTTAGAGCACTCCCGGTTCAGACACGGGTTAGATACACAGTGATATCCCCAGCTTAGAGCACTCCCGGGTCAGACACGGGTTAGATACAGAGTGATATCTCCCGGTTTAGAACACTCCCGGGTCAGACACGGGTTAGATACACAGTGATATCCCCGGCTTAGAGTGCTCCAGGGTCAGACACGGGTTAGATACAGAGTGATATACCCCGACTTAGAGCACTCCTGGGTCAGACATGGGTTAGATACAGAATGATATCATCAGCTTAGAGCACTCCCGGGTCAGACACGGGTTGGATACAGAGTGATATATCCTGACTTAGAGCACTCGCGGGTAAGACACGGGTTAGATATAGAGTGATATACCCCGACTTAGAGCACTCCCGGGTCAGACACGGGTTAGATACACAGCGATATCCCCCGGCTTAGAGTGCTCCAGGGTCAGACACGGGTTAATTACAGAGTGATATCCCCCGGCTTAGAGCACTCCCGGGTCAGACACGGGTTAGATACAGAGTGATATCCCCGGCTTAGAGCACTCCCGGTTCAGACACGGGTTAGATACAGAGTGATATCCCCGGCTTAGAGCACTCCCGGTTCAGACACGGGTTAGATACAGAGTGATATCCCCGGCTTAGAGCACTCCCGGGTCAGACACGGGTTAGATACAGAGTGATATCCCCGGCTTAGAGCACTCCCGGGTCAGACACGGGTTAGATACAGAGTGATATCCCCCAGCTTTGAGCACTCCTGGGTTAGGTACGGGTTAGAAACTGAGTGATATCCCCGGGTAAGGCACAGAGCCATATCAAATGTTCCCTTTTTTTTGTGGGGTGGGTGGGGTGCGCGGGTTCTTTACTGGATTGTGCAGCCCATTCAAATGTTCGCGCATGCGCAGTTTCTCTCATTTAAAAGCTGGTGCGCGGCCTGTGCGGGATCTCCAGAGCTCCGCGCGGCTTAATAGAAACATTGGTCACATGCTCTTTATATCTCCACCTTGGTGCTAACAGCAGGCTTGACTGTGGCGGTGGCATGGCAAGGTAAAGAGTACAGAACCATTGCCTCTGGAGGAATGGAAGGATAGCTCGAGAGCTGGTCTTCCCATGCTCCAATGGAGGCAACAGCATCATTGGCAGCAGATAGAAACAGCTGCTCCCCCCACTTTGCTGGCTGCCATTTTTGATGGGTGTCAATAGGCTGATTGGCAGTCTGTGCCAAGGGGCATCCTGTAATGCCCACCAATCTGCTCCCTTTTCTGGCCTGCACAGACCTTCCCCACAGTCAATGGAAAGGTCAGAGGGCAGAATTGAAAGACCCAATTCACAATTCTGCAACAACTGTCTTTGACCCCTTGAACAGAAAGAGTTAACATTGAGTAGCATCCCGCAAATACAAGCACAATGTCATATGAGAGCTGCAAGCCTTTATACAGGAGGTATGTACCATACCTGCGGTTGCTGTACCTCACCGAGGTACAGGTGTAATGGCACAGCAATCATTCTGTAGAATTGGTGGCCCGGGATTCAGAAGATTCAGAATTTCAGATAGCAACTGCATTGTAATGGCTAAAAGAGATCTTGCCTGTTTTAAACTCTTATGATTCCTATATTCCCAGCCCACCAGTGCCACTCTGCGATGATCTAAGCGGCGATGGAGATCTTGGTGGCTTTGAGTCAGCCAGCTCGATCCCGCCATTGGTTTTAATGGAGGGGCGAGGCTATGATAATGCGTTGTTCAGCTGTCCCAGCGAGGCGCAAAAGTCTCTGGAAATTATGGCGTGGTGTTCAGTCATGGCTGGAGTTACTTGCGGCGTGAGTTTCTGGGACTTTTGCGTCATATGACACAAATCCCCGGGCTGATATTACTCACGACGTGAGTCATTTATATCAGGTTCTGTCGTTGGTACGCACAGACTATTGGGAGCTTTGTTCCATAAAAACATAAGAAATAGGAGCAGGAGTAGGCCATTTTGCCCCTCGAGCCTGCTCCGCCATTTAATAAGATCATGGACTCAGCTCCACTTCCCCGCCTGCTCCCCATAACCCTTCACTCCCTTATTGCTCAAAAATCTGTCTATCTCCACCTTAAATATATTCAATGACCCAGCCTCCACAGCTCTCTGGGGCAGAGAATTCCATAGATTTACAACCCTCTGGGAGAAGAAATTCCTCCTCATCTCAGTTTTAAATGGGCGGCCCCTTATTCTAAGACTATGTCCCCTAGTTTTAGTTTCCCTTATGAGTGGAAATATCCTCTCTGCATCCACCTTGTCAAACCCCCTCATTATCTTATGTTTTGATAAGATCACCACACATTCTTCTGAACTCCAATGAGTATAGGCCCAACCTACTCAACCTATCTTCATAAGTCAACCCCCTCATCTCCGGAATCAACCAAGTGAACCTTCTCTGAACAGTCTCCGATGCAAGTATATCCTTTTGTAAATACGGAGCCCAAAACTGTACGCAGTACTCAAGGTGTGGCCTCACCAATACCCTGTACAGTTGTAGCAGGACTTCTCTGCTTTTATACTTATCCTCCTTGCAATAAAGGCCAACATTCCATTTACCTTCCTGGTTACTTGCTGTGCCTGCACAGTAAATTTGTGTTTAATAAGAACATAAGAATTAGGAACAGGAGAAGGCCATCTAGCCCCTCGAGCCTGCTCCACCATTCAACAAGATCATGGCTGATCTGGCCGTGGACTTAGCTCCACTTACCTGCCCGCTCCCCGTAACCCTTAATTCCCTTATTGGTTAAAAATCGATCTATCTTTGACTTGAAAACATTCAATGAGCCAGCCTCAACTGCTTCCTTGGGCAGAGAATTCCACAGATTCACAACCCTCTGGGAGAAGAAATTCTTTCTCAACTCGGTTTTAAATTGGCTCCTCTGTATTTTGAGGCTGTGCCCCCTAGTTCTAGTCTCCCCTACCAATGGAAACAACCTCTCTGCCTCGTTCTTGTCTATCCCTTTCATGATTTTAAATGTTTCTATAAGATCACCCCTCATCCTTCTGAACTCCGAGTAAAGACCCAGTCTACTCAATCTATCATCAGAAGATAACCCCCTCATTTCTGGAATCAGCCTAGTGAATCGTCTCTGTACCCCTTCCAAAGCTATTATATCCTTCCTTAAGTAAGGTGACCAAAACTGCACGCAGTACTCCAGGTGCGGCCTTACCAATACCTTATACAGTTGCAGCAAGACCTCCCTGCTTTTGTACTCCATCCCTCTCGCAATGAAGGCCAACATTCCATTCGCCTTCCTGATTACCTGCTGCACCTGCAAACTAACCTTTTGGGATTCATGCACAAGGAGACCTGCGGAGGATGCGTGAGTGCCAGGAGATTTACTCGGCCGCGTCCTCCGCCAGGATCAACTGGGAGAAATGTTCCGGACTCCTGGTGGGTCAGTGGCGGGTGGACTCCCTGCCGGAGGAGCTCAGGCCTTTTGCCTGGAGCACGACCCATCTCCTCTATCTGGGAGTCTACCTTAGCCCCGACGAGGGAGCCTGGCCGGCGAACTGGCAGGAGCTGGAGGCCAAGGTCGCCGCTCGCCTAGGGCGCTGGACAGGACTGCTCCGAGTGCTGTCCTACAGGGGTCGAGCGCTAGTCATAAACCAGCTGGTGGCCGCAATGCTGTGGTACCGGCTGGTCACTTTGACCCCTCCCCCTGCGTTTGTCGCCAAGATACAGAAGAAGCTGGTGGACTTCTTCTGGAACAACAGGAAGCACTGGGTCTCTGCCGCGGTCTTGAGTCTCCCGCTTGAGGAGGGCGGTCAGTCGTTGGTGTGCGTCAGCGCCCAGCTCGCGACTTTCCGTCTTCAGACCCTGCAGAGATACCTTTACGTCGAGCCCCCTCCTAGGTGGTGCGCTCTGGCGAGGTATTTCTTCCGCCAGCAGCTCGACCTCAATTATGACACGCAGCTCCTGTTTGTGAACTTGGGGGGTGCCAGGACCGCCCTCCGGGAGCTGCCTGTCTTTTACAGGGAACTCATCAGGGTCTGGAACAAAGTCTCCACCAAGCGCAGCTCTCCGCCGGCTGGAGTGGCGGCCGTCCTGCAGGAGCCGCTGCTCGGGAATCCGTACCTCCACGGCCGAGGCTTCATGTGGCGGTCGGAAGTGAGGGCTGTGGCTGGTGAGGTGACCAGGGTCAGGGACCTGCTCGATGGCGGAGGAGCGGGCTGGATGGCGCCAGTCACGCTGGCGCGGCGCCTAAATTCTGCCAACGTCCGCCACGCGGCCGATGCCATCGAGTCGCTAAAAACAGCTCTGGGCCCTGACTCCGTTAGGTGTATCGAGGAGGCTCAAGCACGTGGGGAGATCCCGTCCGAACTGACCCCCGTCCGGACGGAATTCCTCATCGGCGCCAAACCCCGGAACCTCCCTCGGGGGCCGGCGCCTCACAACTTGAGCCGCCTCGGGGAAATCCCCTCCGTGCCTTTCAGTTCCGCGCGGAGGGGTTTCCTGTACGGGCTGCTCCTGCACACCCTCAACTTTGCCATCCTCGCCGGCCGTCCGGACACGCCATGGCGCACCATCTTGCCGTCCGGAGGAGGCGGGGGTCCCCGATGGAGGGCACTCTACGCAGGGGTCCTCCCACTATTCATCGGGGACTTGGCCTGGAGGGTGGTGCACGGAGCAGTGCCGTGCAACAAATTTTTAAGCCGGTTCACGGACTCCCAGGCCGCCTGCAATTTCTGCGGTCTGGAGGAGTCCGTGTTCCATGTTTTTATTGAGTGCACAAGGTTGCAGCCCCTGTTCCATTATTTGAAGGGGCTGCTCCTGAAATTCTGGCTGCACTTCAGTCCCACTCTCCTGATCTTTGGGCACCCTGTGCGGAGGGGAGCGGGTAGGTCCGAAGGCCTCCTCGTAGGACTGCTCCTGGGCACGGCCAAGGGTGCCATCAGCCGGTCCAGGCAGCGGGCGGTCGAGGGGGTCGTTCAACCTGACTGCCTGCCTCTCTTCCGCTCTTACATCCGGTCCAGGGTGTCCTTGGAGATGGAGCACGCGGTGTCCACCGGTACGCTCGCGGCCTTCCGCGAGAGGTGGGCACCGGAGGGACTGGAGTGCATCATCACGCCCGGCAACCAAATTTTAATTTGATTTTACGTTTTAAAGTTAATTTGTTTTAATTGCCGGTGCTTTTAGTGTCCCCTTCCCTTTTATAGGGGGCACTGGAAAAAGGAAAAATTTGATTTTAGTGCCCCAAAAAAAAAAAAACCACAAAAAAAAATAAATAAAAAAGGGGCCTTGTAAATGTCTTGTGTGTGTCATCCAGGACGGGTGGCACGGATACATGTTTTATGTTTTTGCAGTTTAACTCAAAAGAGTTTCATGCACAAGGAGACCTGCGGAGGATGCGTGAGTGCCAGGAGATTTACTCGGCCGCGTCCTCCGCCAGGATCAACTGGGAGAAATGTTCCGGACTCCTGGTGGGTCAGTGGCGGGTGGACTCCCTGCCGGAGGAGCTCAGGCCTTTTGCCTGGAGCACGACCCATCTCCTCTATCTGGGAGTCTACCTTAGCCCCGACGAGGGAGCCTGGCCGGCGAACTGGCAGGAGCTGGAGGCCAAGGTCGCCGCTCGCCTAGGGCGCTGGACAGGACTGCTCCGAGTGCTGTCCTACAGGGGTCGAGCGCTAGTCATAAACCAGCTGGTGGCCGCAATGCTGTGGTACCGGCTGGTCACTTTGACCCCTCCCCCTGCGTTTGTCGCCAAGATACAGAAGAAGCTGGTGGACTTCTTCTGGAACAACAGGAAGCACTGGGTCTCTGCTGCGGTCTTGAGTCTCCCGCTTGAGGAGGGCGGTCAGTCGTTGGTGTGCGTCAGCGCCCAGCTCGCGACTTTCCGTCTTCAGACCCTGCAGAGATACCTTTACGTCGAGCCCCCTCCTAGGTGGTGCGCTCTGGCGAGGTATTTCTTCCGCCAGCAGCTCGACCTCAATTATGACACGCAGCTCCTGTTTGTGAACTTGGGGGGTGCCAGGACCGCCCTCCGGGAGCTGCCTGTCTTTTACAGGGAACTCATCAGGGTCTGGAACAAAGTCTCCACCAAGCGCAGCTCTCCGCCGGCTGGAGTGGCGGCCGTCCTGCAGGAACCGCTGCTCGGGAATCCGTACCTCCACGGCCGAGGCTTTATGTGGCGGTCGGAAGAGAGGGCTGTGGCTGGTGAGGTGACCAGGGTCAGGGACCTGCTCGATGGCGGAGGAGCGGGCTGGATGGCGCCAGACACGCTGGCGCGGCGCCTAAATTCTGCCAACGTCCGCCACGCGGCCGATGCCATCGAGTCGCTAAAAACAGCTCTGGGCCCTGACTCCGTTAGGTGCATCGAGGAGGCTCAGGCACGTGGGGAGATCCCGTCCGAACTGACCCCCGTCCGGACGGAATTCCTCATCGGCGCCAAACCCCGGAACCTCCCTCGGGGGCCGGCGCCTCACAACTTGAGCCGCCTCGGGGAAATCCCCTCCGTGCCTTTCAGTTCCGCGCGGAGGGGTTTCCTGTACGGGCTGCTCCTGCACACCCTCAACTTTGCCATCCTCGCCGGCCGTCCGGACACGCCATGGCGTACCATCTTGCCATCCGGAGGAGGCGGGGGTCCCCGATGGAGGGCACTCTACGCAGGGGTCCTCCCACTATTCATCGGGGACTTGGCCTGGAGGGTGGTGCACGGAGCAGTGCCGTGCAACAAATTTTTAAGCCGGTTCACGGACTCCCAGGCCACCTGCAATTTCTGCGGTCTGGAGGAGTCCGTGTTCCATGTTTTTATGGAGTGCACAAGGTTGCAGCCCCTGTTCCACTATTTGAAGGGGCTGCTCCTGAAATTCTGGCTGCACTTCAGTCCCACTCTCCTGATCTTTGGGCACCCTGTGCGGAGGGGAGCGGGTAGGTCCGAAGGCCTCCTCGTAGGACTGCTCCTGGGCACGGCCAAGGGTGCCATCAGCCGGTCCAGGCAGCGGGCGGTCGAGGGGGTCGTTCAACCTGACTGCCTGCCTCTCTTCCGCTCTTACATCCGGTCCAGGGTGTCCTTGGAGATGGAGCACGCGGTGTCCACCGGTACGCTCGCGGCCTTCCGCGAGAGGTGGGCACCGGAGGGACTGGAGTGCATCATCACGCCCGGCAACCAAATTTTAATTTGATTTTACGTTTTAAAGTTTAATTTGTTTTAATTGCCGGTGCTTTTAGTGTCCCCCTCCCCTTTTATAGGGGGCACTGGGAAAATTGATTTTAGCGCCCCAAAAAAAAAACCAAAAAAATAATTTAAAAAAAAAAGGGGCCTTGAAAATGTCTGCTGTGTCACCCAGGTCGGGTGGCATGGTCTTAATGTTTTATGTTTTGCAGGTAAACTCAAAAGAGTTTCATGCACAAGGACCCCCAGGTCCCTCTGCACCACATCATGTTGTAATTTCTCCCCATTCAAATAATATTCCCTTTTACAGTTTTTTTTCCCAAGGTGGATGACCTCACACTTTCCGACATTGTATTCCATCTGCCAAACCTTAGCCCATTCGCTTAACCTATCCAAATCTCCTTGCAGCCTCTCTGAGTCCTCTACACAACCCGCTTTCCCACTAATCTTAGTGTCATCTGCAAATTTTGTTGCACGACACTCTGTCCCCTCTTCTAGGTCATCTATGTATATTGTAAACAGTTGTGGTCCCAGCACTGATCCCTGTGGCACACCACTAACCACTGATTTCCAACCGGAAAAAGACCCATTTATCCCCACTCTCTGCTTTCTGTTCGCCAGCCAATTCTCTATCCATGCTAATACATTTCCTCTGACTCCGCGTACCTTTATCTTCTGCAGTAACCTTTTGTGTGGCACCTTATCGCATGCCTTTTGGAAATCTAAATACACCACATCCATCGGTACACCTCTATCCACCATGCTCGTTATATCCGCAAAGAATTCCAGTAAGTTAGTTAAACATGATTTCCCTTTCATGAATCCATGCTGCGTCTGCTTGATTGCACTATTCCTATCTAGATGTCCCGCTATTTCTTCCTTCATGATAGTTTCAAGCATTTTCCCCACTACAGATGTTAAACTAACCGGCCTATAGTTACCTGCCTTTTGCCTGCCCCCTTTTTTAAACAGAGGTGTGTTACATTAGCTGCTTTCCAATCCGCTGGTACCTCCTCAGAGTCCAGAGAATTTTGGTCGATTATAACGAATGCATCTGCTATAACTTCCGCCATCTCTTTTAATACCCTGGGATGCATTTCATCAGGACCAGGGGACTTGTCTACCTTGAGTCCCATTAGCCTGTCCAGCACTACCCCCCTAGTGATAGTGATTGTCTCAAGGTCCTCCCTTCCCACATTCCTGTGGCCTGCAAATTTTGGCATGGTTTTTGTGTCTTCCACTGTGAAGACGGAAGCAAAATAATTGTTTAAGGTCTCAGCCATTTCCACATTTCCCATTATTAAATCCCCCTTTTCATCTTCTAAGGGACCAACATTTACTTTAGTCACTCTTTTCCGTTTTATATATCTGTAAAAGCTTTTACTATCTGTTTTTATGTTTTGCGCAAGTTTACCTTCGTAATCTATCTTCCCTTTCTTTATTGCTTTTTTAGTCATTCTTTGCTGTTGCTTAAAATGTTCCCAATCCTCCAGTTTCCCACTAACCTTGGCCACCTTATACGCATTGGTCTTTGATTTGATACTTTCCTTTATTTCCTTGGTTATCCACGGCTGGTTATCCTTTCTCTTGCCGCCCTTCTTTTTCACTGGAATATATTTTTGTTGCGCACTATGAAAAAGCTCCTTAAAAGTCCTCCACTGTTCCTCAATTGTGCCACCGTTTAGTCCTTGTTTCCAGTCTACTTTAGCCAACTCTGCCCTCATCCCACTGTAGTCACCTTTGTTTAAGCATAGTACGTTCGTTTCTGACACAACTTTCTCATCCTCAATCTGTATTACAAATTCAACCATATTGTGATCACTCATTCCGAGAGGATCTTTTACTAGGAGATCGTTTATTTTTCCTGTCTCATTACACAGGACCCGATCTAAGATGGCTTGCTCCCTTGTAGGTTCTGTTACATACTGTTCTAAGAAACAATCCCGTATGCATTCTATGAATTCCTCCTCCAGGCTACCCCGTGCGATTTGATTTGACCAATCGATATGTAGGTTAAAATCCCCCATGACTACTGCCGTTCCTTTTTCACATGCCTCCATTATTCCCTTGATTATTGTCCGCCCCACCGTGAAGTTATTATTTGGGGGCCTGTAAACTACGCCGACCAGTGACTTTTTCCCCTTACTATCTCTAATCTCCACCCACAATGATTCAACATTTTGTTCATTGGAGCCAATATCATCCCTCACAACTGCCCTGATATCATCTTTTACTAACAGAGCTACCCCACCTCCTTTCCCTTCTTGCCTATCTTTCTGAATCGTCAGATACCCCTATATGTTTAATTCCCAGTCTTGGCCACCCTGCAACCATGTTTCTGTAATGGCCACCAAATCATACCCATTTGTAATGATTTGTGCCTTCAACTCATTTACTTTATTTCGAATGCTGCGTGCATTTAGGTAGAGTGTTTTCATCCTAGTTTTTAAACCATGATTTTTAGTTTTGACCCCTCCTGCAGCCCTTTTATATTCAGTGGCCCTTTTTGTTTCTTGCCTTTGGTTTCTCTGCCCTCCACTTTTACTCATCTCTTTTCTGTCTTTTGTTTTTGTCTCCTTTTTGTTTCCCTCTGTCTCCCTGTATTGGTTCCCATTCCCCTGCCATATTAGTTGAACTCCTCCCCAACAGCACGAGCAAACACTCCCCCTAGGACATTGGTTCCTGTCCTGCCCAGGTGCAGACCGTCCGGTTTGTACTGGTCCCACCTCCCCCAGAACCTATTCCAATGCCCAAAGACTCCCAAGTCCCTCTGTACTGCAGCACTTTGCAATTTTTCTTCATTTAAATTACAATTTGCTTTTCTATTTTTTCTGCCAATGTGGATAACCTCACATTTTCCCACATTATACTCCATCTCACATTTTCCCACATTATACTCCATCTGCCAAATTTTTGCCCACTCACTTAGCCTGTCCATATCCCTTTGCAGATTTTTTGTGTCCTCCTCACAATTTGCTTTCCCACCCATTTTTGTATCATCAGCAAACTTGGCTACATTACACTTGGTCCCTTCATCCAAGTCATTAATATAGATTGTGATTAGTTGAGGCCTCAGCACCGATCCCTGCAGCACCCCATTAATTACTGTTTTCCAACCGGAAAATGACCCATTTACCCCAACTCTGTTTTCTGTTAGCCAATCCTCTATCCATGCTAATATATTACCCCAACCCCGTAAACGTTTATCATGTGCTGTAACCTTTTAAGTGGCACCTTATCAAATGCTTTCTTGAAATCCAAATACACCCCCTTATCCACCCTGCTTGTTACATCCTCAGAGAACTCCAACAAATTTGTCAAGCATGATTTCCCTTTCATAAAACCATGCTGACTCTGTTTGACTGTATTATGCTTTTCCAAATGTCCTGCTACTGCTCCCTTCATCATGGACTCCAGCATTTTCCCAACAACAGATGTTAGGCTAACTGGTCTATAGTTTCCTGCATTCTGTCTGCCTCCTTTTTTAAAAAGGGGCATTACATTTGCAGTTTTCCAATCCGCTGGGACCTCCCCAGAATCCAGGGAATTTTGGTAGATTACAACCAATGCATCCACTATCTCTGCAGCCACTTCTTTTAAGACCCTAGGATGCAAGCCATCAGGTCCATGGGACTTTTCCCCCTTTAGTCCCATTATTTTACCGAGTACTGCATGTTTAATGATAGTGATTGTATTAAGTTCCTCCCTCCCTATAGCCTCTTGATTATCCCTAACTGGGATGTTTTTAGTGTCTTCCACTGTGAAGACCGATACAAAATATTTGTTCAACGTCTCTTCCATTTCCCTGTTATCCATTATTAATTCCCCAGTCTCATCCTCTAGGGGACCAACATTTACTTTAGCCACTCTTTTCCTTTTATGTACCTGTAGAAACTCTTAGTCAAAGTATATGGTGGAAAAAATCGGTACCTGCGCGCCTCCAGTTAGTGCCTGGCGGGGGTGCTAACGGGGTGCTCAGGCAGTAGCGCCGCGGCGAGGTGAATCCAGTGACGCACGCCAAATCCGGTGGCTAGGCAATGGCAAACATTTAAAGATCACATGGATGAACTTCAACAATTGTACATCCCTGTCTGGAGTAAAAATGAAATGGGGAAGGTGGCTCAACCGTGGCTAACAAGGGAAATTAAGGATAGTGTTAAATCCAAGGAAGAGGCAGAAAAAGCAGCAAACCTGAGGACTGGGAGAATTTTATAAAACAGCAGAGGAGGACAAAGGGTTTAATTAGGAGGGGGAAAATAGAGTATGAGAGGAAGCTTGCTGGGAACATAAAAACTGACTGCAAAAGCTTCTATAGATATGTGAAGAGAAAAAGATTAGTGAAAACAAACGTAGGTCCCTTGCAGTCAGATTCAGGTGAATTTATAATGGGAAACAAAGAAATGGCAGACCAGTTGAACAAATACTTTGGTTCTGTCTTCACTAAGGAAGACACACATAACCTCCCGAAAATACTAGGGGACCGAGGGTCCAGTGAGAAGGAGGAACTGAAGGAAAGCCTTATTAGGTGGGAAACTGTGTTCGGGAGATTTATGGGATTGAAGGCCGATAAATCCCCGGGGCCTGATGGTCTGCATCCCAGAGTACTTGAGGAAGTAACCCTAGAAATAGTGGATGCATTGGTGATCATTTTCCAACAGTCTATCGACTCTGGATCAGTTCCTATGGACTGGAGGATAGCTAATATAACACCACTTTTTAAGAAAGGAGGGAGAGAGAAAACGGTTAGCCTGACATCGGTAGTGGGGAAAATGTTGGAATCATTTATTAAAGATGAAATAGCAGCACATTTGGAAAGCAGTGACGGGATCGGTCCAAGTTAGCATGGATTTATGAAAGGGAAATCATGCTTGACAAATCTTCTAGAATTTTTTGAGGATGTAACTGGTAGAGTGGACAAGGGAGAACCAGTGGATGTGGTGTATTTGGACTTTCAAAAGGCTTTTGACAAGGTCCCACACAAGAGATTGGTGTGCAAAATTAAAGCACATGGTATTGGGGGTAATGTACTGACGTGGATAGAGAATTGGTTGGCAGACAGGAAGCAGAGAGTCGGGATAAACAGGTCCTTTTCAGAATGGCAGGCAGTGACTAGTGGAGTGCCACAGGGCTCAGTGCTGGGACCCCAGCTATTTACAATATACATTAATGATCTGGATGAGGGAATTAAGTGTAATATCTCCAAGTTTGCAGATGAGACTAAGCTGGGTGGCGGTGTGAGCTGTGAGGAGGATGCTAAGAGGCTGCAGGGTGACTTGGACAGGTTAGGTGAGTGGGCAAACGCGTGGCAGATGCAGTATAATGTGGATAAATGTGAGGTTATCCACTTTGGTGGCAAAAACACGAAGGCAGACTATTATCTGAATGGCGGCAGATTAGGAAAAGGGGAGGTGCAACGAGACCTGGGTGTCATGGTACATCAGTCATTGAAAGTTGGCATGCAGGTACAGCAGGCGGTGAAGAAGGCAAATGGTATGTTGGCCTTCATAGCTAGGGGATTTGAGTATAGGAACAGGGAGGTCTTATTGTAGTTGTACAGGGCCTTAGTGAGGCCTCACCTGGAATATTGTGTTCAGTTTTAGTCTCCTAATCTGAGGAAGGACGTTCTTGCCATTGAGGGAGTGCAGCGGAGGTTCACCAGACTGATTCCTGGGATGGCAGGACTGACATATGAGGAGAGACTGGATCAACTGGGCTTGTATTCACTGGAGTTTCGAAGGATGAGAGGGGATCTCATAGAAACATATAAAATTCTGACGGGACTGGACAGGTTAGATGCAGGAAGAATGTTCCCGATGTTGGGGAAGTCCAGAACCAGGGGACATAATCTAAGGATAAGGGGTAAGCCATTTAGGACTGAGATGAGGTTAGTGGGAAACTGGAAGAGTTGGAAAATTTTAAACGACAGCAAAGAATAACGAAGAAAGCAATAAAGAAAGGAAAGATAGATTACGAAAGTAAACTTGCGCAAAACATAAAAACAGATAGTAAAAGCTTTTACCTAGATATAAAATGGAAAAGAGTGACTAAAGTAAATGTTGGTCCCTTAGGGGGATTTAATAATGGGAAATGTGGAAATGGCTGAGACCTTAAACAATTATTTTGCTTCGGTCTTCACAGTGGAAGACACAAAAACCATGCCAAAAATTGCTGGTCACGGGAATGTGGGAAGGGAGGACCTTGAGACAATCACTATCACTAAGGGGGTATTGCTGGACAGGCTAATGGGACTCAAGGTAGACAAGTCCCCTGGTCCTGATGAAATGTATCCCAGGGTATTAAAAGAGATGGCGGAAGTTATAGCAGATGCATTCGTTATAATCTACCAAAATTCTCTGGACTCTGGGGAGGTACCAGTGGATTGGAAAGCAGCTAATGTAACGCCTCTGTTTAAAAAAGGGGGCAGGCAAAAGGCAGGTAACTATAGGCCGGTTAGTTTAACATCTGTAGTGGGGAAAATGTTTGAAGCTATCATTAAGGAAGAAATAGTGGGACATCTAGATAGGAATAGCACAATCAAGCAGACGCAACATGGATTCATGAAGGGGAAATCATGTTCAGCTAATTTACTGGAATTCTTTGAGGATATAACGAGCATGGTGGATAGAGGTGTACCGATGGATGTGGTGTATTTAGATTTCCAAAAGGCATTCGATAAGGTGCCACACAAAAGGTTACTGCAGAAGATAAAGGTACGCGGAGTCAGAGGAAATGTATTAGCATGGATCAAGAATTGGCTGGCTAACAGAAAGCAGAGAGTCGGGATAAATGGGTCCTTTTCGGGTTGGAAATCGGTGGTTAGTGGTGTGCCACAGGGATTGGTGCTGGGACCAGAACTGTTTGCAATATACATAGATGACCTGGAAGAGGGGACAGAGTATAGTGTAACAAAATTTGCAGGTGACACAAAGATTAGTGGGAAAGCGGGTTGTGTAGAGGACACAGAGAGGCTGCAAAGAGATTTAGATAGGTTAAGTGAATGGGCTAAGGTTTGGCAGATGGAATACAATGTCGGAAAATGTGAGGTCATCCACCTTGGAAAGAAAAACAGTAAAAGGGAATATTATTTGAATGCGGAGCAATTACAGCATGCTGTGGTGCAGAGGGATCTGGGGGTCCTTGTGCATGAATCCCAAAAAGTTAGTTTGCAGGTGCAGCAGGTAACCAGGAAGGCGAATGGAATGTTGGCCTTCATTGCGAGAGGGATGGAGTACAAAAGCAGAGAGGTCCTGCTGCAACTGTACAGGGTATTGGTGAGGCCGCACCTGGAGTACTGTGTGCAGTTTTGGTCACCTTACTTAAGGAAGGATATACTAGCTTTGGAGGGGGTACAGAGACGATTCACGAGGCTGATACCGGAGATGAGAGGGTCACCTTATGATGATAGATTGAGTATACTGGGTCTTTACTCGTTGGAATTCAGAAGGATGAGGGGTGATCTTATAGAAACATTTAAAATAATGAAATGGATAGACAAGATCGAGGCAGAGAGGTTGTTTCCACTGGTCGGGGAGACTAGAACTAGGGGGCACAGCCTCAAAATACAGGGGAGTCAATTTAAAACTGAGTTGAGAAGGAATTTCTTCTCCCAGAGGGTTGTCAATCTGTGGAATTCTCTGCCCAAGGAAGCAGTTGAGGCTAGCTCATTGAATGTATTGAAATCACGGATAGATCGATTTTTAACCAATAAGGGAATTAAGGGTTACGGGGAGCGGGCGGGTAAGTGGAGCTGAGTCCACAGCCAGATCAGCCATGATCTTATTGAATGGCGGAGCAGGCTCGAGGGGATAGATGGCCTACTCCTGTTCCTAATTCTTATGTTCTTATGTTCTTATGAAGAGAAACTTCTTCACTCAGAGAGTTGTTAACCTGTGGAATTCCCTACCGCAGAGAGTTGTTGATGCCAGTTCATTGGATATATTCAAGAGGGAGTTAGATATGGCCCTTACGGCTAAAGGGATCAAGGGGTATGGAGAGAAAGCAGGAAAGGGGTACTGATGTGAATGATCAGCCATGATCTTTTTGAATGGTGGTGCAGGCTCGAAGGGCCGAATGGCCTACTCCTGCACCTATTTTCTATGTTTCTACCATAGCACCGCTGCTACGTGTTAGCCCCGGGCAGATCGTGCCATCAGTGAGCATGCAACGCTCGCTGAGCGCCCAATATGCAAAATTCATTGTCGCCCCCCGCCTTAGCGCCTCGCCCCGAAAGTGACAGGGAGAGGAGGCGTCAAGCAGGCGGATGCCGGCTCCAGGGGCGATACTTATCGTGACCATGAGCAATGAGTAGCAGCTGTCAGGTTAGTGCTGTTTCACTGCTTCTTTGTCAGTTTGACAACACAGTCATTTAAAGGATATTTAGTCTCCGGAGTTTTGTGGCTACTAAGAATTACATAGAAACATAGAAAATAGTGGCAGTAGTCGGCCATTCGAGCCTGCACCGCCATTCAGAATGATCATGGCTGATCTTCTATCTCAACACCATATTCCCACTTTCTCCCCATACCCCTTGATGGCTTTTGTGTCTGGAAATCTATCTACCTCCTTCTTAAATATATTCAGTGACTTGGTAGAGAATTCCATAGGTTCATCGCCCTCTGAGTGAAGAAATTTTTCCTCATTTTAGTCCTAAATTTCCTACCCCATATCCTGAGACTATGACCCCTTGTTCTAGACTTCCCAGCCAGGGGAAACATCCTCCCCACATCCAGGCTGTCCAGCCCCATCAGAATTTTATACATTTCAATGAGATCTCCTCTCATTCTTCTCAACTCTCATGTATACAGGTCTAGTCGACCCAATCTCTCCTCATACGACAGTCCTGCCATCCCAGGAATCAGTCTGGTGAACCTTCGCTGCACTCCCTCTATGGCAAGTATATCCTTTCTTCGGTAAGGAGCCCAAACTGGCACAAAATACTTCAGGTGTGGTCTCACCGAGGGCCCTGTATAACTGTTGTAAGACATCCTTGCTCCTGTACTCAAATCCTCTTGCAATGAAGGCCAACATACCATTTGCCTTCCGAACTGCTTGCTGCACCTGCATGTTTGTTTTCAATGACTGGTGTGCAAGGACACCCAGGTCCCTTTGTACATCAACATTTCCCATGCTGTCACCATTTAAATATGTTTTTCCTACCAAAGTGGATAACTTCACATTTATCCACGTTATACTGCATCTGCCATGTGTTTGCCCACTCGCTCAACCTATCTAAATCGCCTTGCAGCGTCTTTGCATCCTCCTCACAACTCACAATCCCACCTAGTTTTGTGTCGTCAGCAAACTTGGAAATATTACATTTGGTTCCCTCATCCAAATCATTTATATATATATATATATATATATTGTGAATAGCTGGGGCCCCAAACACTAATCCCTGTAGTACCCCACTAGTCACTGCCCGCCACCCCAAAAAAGACCCGTTTATTCCTACTCTCTGTTTCCTGTCAGTTAACCAATTTTCAATCCATGCCAATATATTACCCCCAATCCTATGTGCTTTAATTTTGCACACGAACCTCTTATGTGGGACTTTATCCAAGGCCTTCTGAAAATCCAAATACACTACATCCACTGGTTCTCCCTTATCTATTCTATCAGTTACATCCTCCAAAAACTCCAGTCGGTTTGTCAAACATGATTTTCCTTTCATAAATCCATGCTGACTTTGTCTAATCCTGTTGATATTTTCTAAGTGTCCCGTTATCACATCCTTTCTCTAGCATTTTCCCTACTACTGATGTTAGACTAACCGCTCTGTAGTTCCCTGTTTTCGCTCTCCCTCCTTTTTTAAATAGTGGGGTTACATTTGCCACCCTCCAATCTGCAGGAACGGTTCCATAATCTATAGAATTTTGGAAGATGATAACCAATGCATCACTATTTCCATGGTTACCTCTTTTAGTACTCTGGGATGCAGATTATCAGGCCCTGGGGATTTAGCAGCTTTCAGTCCCATTAGTTTAGACAGCACTATTTTCTTACTAATAATCATTTCCTTTAATTCCTCTTGCTCACTAGACCCTTGGTCCCCTAGCATTTCTGGGATGTTATTTGTGTCCTCTTACGTGAAGACAGAACCAAAGTATTTATTTAATTGTTCTGCCATTTCCTTGTTCCCCATTACAAATTCTCCCGTTTCTGACTGTAAAAGACCTACATTTGTCTTCACTAATCTTTTTCTTTTTACACACTTGTAGAAACTTTTGCAGTCGGTTTTTATGTTCCTTGCAAGTTTACTCTCATACTCTAAATTTTTCCCCATTTAATCAATCTCTTGGTCCTTTTTTGCTGAATTCTAAACTGCTCCCAATCCTCAGGTTTGCTACTTTTTCTGGCAACTTTGTATGACACCTCTTTGGATCTAATACTATCCTTAATTTCTTTTGTTAGCCATAGTTGGGCCACTTTTCCTTTTGTGTTTTTGCGCCAGAAAGAAATGTATAACTGTTGCAATTCATGCATTTGTTCCTTAAATATTAGCCATTGCCTATCCACCATCATGCCTTTTAATGAATCTTCCCAATCTATCATAGCCAATTCACTTGGGAGTATTTGTGCATGAAACAAAAATATAGTATGCAGGTACAGCAAGTGGTCAGGAAGGCCAATGGAATCTTGGCCTTTATTGCAAAGGGGATGGAGTATAAAAGCAGGGAAGTCTTGCTACAGCTTTCCAGGGTATTGGTGAGGCCACACCTGGAATACTGTGTGCAGTTTTGGTTTACATATTTACGAAAGGATATACTTGCTTTGGAGGCAGTTCAGAGAAGGTTCACTAGGTTGATTCCGGAGATGAGTGGGTTGACTTATGAGGGAAGGTTGAGTAGGTTGGGCCTCTACACATTGGAATTCAGAAGAATGAGAGGTAATATTATCGAAACGTATAACATTATGAGGGGGCTTGACAAGGTAGATGCAGAGAGGATGTTTCCACTGATGGGGGAGACTAGACCTAGAGGGGCCTTAGAATAAGGGGCCGCCCATTTAAAACAGAGATGAGGAGAAATTTCTTCTCTCAGAGAGTTAAAAATCTGTGGAATTCACTTCCTCAGAGAGCTGTGGAAGTTGGTACATTGAATAAATTTAAGACAGAAATAGACAGTTCTTAAACGATAAGGGGATAAGGGGTTATGGGGAGCAAGCAGGGAATTGGAGCTGAGTCCATGATCAGATCAGGAGGGAGGCGGGAGCAGCGTCGGAGCGGCCTATAAAAGGCCCAGCGGGTGTTCCACAGGCAGTGGCAGTTGGTGAGAGGTGGGAGCAGCGTCGGAGCGGCCTATAAAAGGCCCAGCGGGTGTTCCACAGGCAGTGGCAGTTGGTGAGAGGTGGGAGCAGCGTCGGAGCGGCCTATAAAAGGCCCAGCGGGTGTTCCACAGGCAGCGGCAGTTGGTGAGAGGTGGGAGCAGCGTCGGAGCGGCCTATAAAAGGCCCAGCGGGTGTTCCACAGGCAGCGGCAGTTGGCGAGAGGCGGGAGCAGCGTCGGAGCGGCCTATAAAAGGCCCAGCGGGTGTTCCACAGGCAGCAGCAGTCGGCGAGAGGTGGGAGCAGCGTCGGAGCGGCCTATAAAAGGCGAGCTTGTGCAGCTACAGCGGGGAGAGAAGGCAAAAAAGAAGTAGAAAGGAATTAAAAGGTGACGTCACAGCCAAGGGGGTAAGTGATTGGCTGGTGATTGGTGAGTAGCTTTTCTTTTTATTTTTTGTATCAGTAAGTAAACTGTAACATTGTTATTACCAATTTAAGGGTATCTAAGGGTTAAGGCATGGCAGGAGAGCTTGGTCACATGTTATGCTCCTCCTGTACCATGTGGGAACTCAGGGACACTTCCGGTGTCCCTGACGACTACGTGTGTGAGAAGTGTATCCGCCTCGAGCTCCTGACAGACCGCGTTGTGGAATTGGAGCTGAGGGTGGATTTACTCTGGAGCATCCACAATGCTGAGAATGACATAAGTGGCACGTGTAGTGAGTTGGTCTTACCGCATGAGAAGGATCCACAGCCAGCTAGGGAATGGAAGACCAGCAGGAAGAGTAGTACAAAGAAGGTAGTGCAGGGGTCCCATCTGGTCATCCCCCTGCAAAACAGATACACTGCTTTGAGTGCTGTTGAGGGAGATGACTCATCAGGGGAGAGCAGCAGCAGCCAAGTTCATGGCACCGTGGCTGGCTCGGTTGTACAGGAGGGCATGAAAAAGAGTGGGAGAGCGATAGTGATAGGGGATTCAATCATAAGGGGAATAGATAGGCGTTTCTGCGGCCGCAACTGAGACTCCAGGATGGTATGTTGCCTCCCTGGTGCAAGGGTCAAGGATGTCTCCGAGCGAGTGCAGGACATTCTAAAAAGGGAGAGAGAACAGCCAGTTGTCGTGGTGCACATTGGTACCAACGACATAGGTAAAAAAAGGGATGAGGTCCTACGAGACGAATTTAAGGAGCTAGGAGCTAAATTAAAAAGTAGGACCTCAAAAGTAGTAATCTCGGGATTGCTACCAGTGCCACGTGCTAGTCAGAGTAGGAATCGCAGGATAGCACAGATGAATATGTGGCTTGAGCAGTGGTGCAGCAGGGAGGGATTCAAATTCGTGGGGCATTGGAACAGGTTCTGGAGGAGGTGGGACCAGTACAAACTGGACAGTCTGCACTTGGGCAGGACCGGAACCAATGTCCTAGGGGGAGTGTATGCTAGTGCTGTTGGGGAGGAGTTAAACTAATATGGCAGGGGGATGGGAACCAACACAGGGAGACAGAGGGAAACAAAAAGGAGACAAAAACAAAAGACAGAAAAGAGATGAGTAAAAGTGGAGGGCAGAGAAACCAAAGGCAAGAAACAAAAAGGGCCACTGAATATAAAAGGGCTGCAGGAGGGGTCAAAACTAAAAATCATGGTTTAAAAACTAGGATGAAAACACTCTACCTAAATGCACGCAGCATTCGAAATAAAGTAAATGAGTTGACGGCACAAATCATTACAAATGGGTATGATTTGGTGGCCATTACAGAAACATGGTTGCAGGGTGGCCAAGACTGGGAATTAAACATACAGGGGTATCTGACGATTCAGAAAGATAGGCAAGAAGGGAAAGGAGGTGGGGTAGCTCTGTTAATAAAAGATATCAGGGCAGTTGTGAGGGATGATATTGGCTCCAATGAACAAAATGTTGAATCATTGTGGGTGGAGATTAGAGATAGTAAGGGGAAAAAGTCACTGGTCGGCATAGTTTATAGGCCCCCAAATAATAACTTCACGGTGGGGTGGGCAATAATCAAGGGAATAATGGAGGCATGTGAAAAAGGAACGGCAGTAGTCATGGGGGATTTTAACCTACATATCGATTGGTCAAATCAAATCGCACGGGGTAGCCTGGAGGAGGAATTCATAGAATGCATACGGGATTGTTTCTTAGAACAGTATGTAACAGAACCTACAAGGGAGCAAGCCATCTTAGATCGGGTCCTGTGTAATGAGACAGGAAAAATAAACGATCTCCTAGTAAAAGATCCTCTCGGAATGAGTGATCACAATATGGTTGAATTTGTAATACAGATTGAGGATGAGGAAGTTGTGTCAGAAACGAGCGTACTATGCTTAAACAAAGGGGACTACAGTGGGATGAGGGCAGAGTTGGCTAAAGTAGACTGGAAACAAGGACTAAACGGTGGCACAATTGAGGAACAGTGGAGGACTTTTAAGGAGCTCTTTCATAGTGCGCAACAAAAATATATTCCAGTGAAAAAGAAAGGCGGCAAGAGAAGGGATAACCAGCCGTAGATAACCAAGGAAATAAAGGAAAGTATCAAATCAAAGACCAATGCATATAAGGTGGCCAAGGTTAGTGGGAAACTGGAGGATTGGGAAAATTTTAAGCAACAGCAAAGAATGACTAAAAAAGCAATAAAGAAAGGGAAGATAGATTACGAAGGTAAACTTGCGCAAAACATAAAAACAGATAGTAAAAGCTTTTACAGATATATAAAACGGAAAAGAGTGACTAAAGTAAATGTTGGTCCCTTAGAAGATGAAAAGGGGGATTTAATAATGGGAAATGTGGAAATGGCTGAGACCTTAAACAATTATTTTGCTTCCGTCTTCACAGTGGAAGACACAAAAACCATGCCAAAATTTGCAGGCCACAGGAATGTGGGAAGGGAGGACCTTGAGACAATCACTATCACTAGGGGGGTAGTGCTGGACAGGCTAATGGGACTCAAGGTAGACAAGTCCCCTGGTCCTGATGAAATGCATCCCAGGGTATTAAAAGAGATGGCGGAAGTTATAGCAGATGCATTCGTTATAATCTACCAAAATTCTCTGGACTCTGGGGAGGTACCAGCGGATTGGAAAGCAGCTAATGTAACACCTCTGTTTAAAAAAGGGGGCAGGCAAAAGGCAGGTAACTATAGGCCGGTTAGTTTAACATCTGTAGTGGGGAAAATGCTTGAAACTATCATGAAGGAAGAAATAGCGGGACATCTAGATAGGAATAGTGCAATCAAGCAGACGCAGCATGGATTCATGAAAGGGAAATCATGTTTAACTAACTTACTGGAATTCTTTGAGGATATCACGAGCATGGTGGATGGACGTGTACCGATGGATGTGGTGTATTTAGATTTCCAAAAGGCATTCGATAAGGTGCCACACAAAAGGTTACTGCAGAAGATAAAGGTACGCGGAGTCAGAGGAAATGTATTAGCATGGAAAGAGAATTGGCTGGCGAACAGAAAGCAGAGAGTGGGGATAAATGGGTCCTTTTCCGGTTGGAAATCAGTGGTTAGTGGTGTGCCACAGGGATCAGTGCTGGGACCACAACTGTTTACAATATACATAGATGACCTAGAAGAGGGGACAGAGTGTAGTGCAACAAAATTTGCAGATGACACTAAGATTAGTGGGAAAGCGGGTTGTGTAGAGGACTCAGAGAGGCTGCAAGGAGATTTGGATAGGTTAAGCGAATGGGCTAAGGTTTGGCAGATGGAATACAATGTCAGAAAGTGTGAGGTCATCCACCCTGGGAAAAAAAACAGTAAAAGGGAATATTATTTGAATGGGGAGAAATTACAACATGATGTGGTGCAGAGGGACCTGGGGGTCCTTGTGCATGAATCCCAAAAGGTTAGTTTGCAGGTGCAGCAGGTAATCAGGAAGGCGAATGGAATGTTGGCCTTTATTGCGAGAGGGATGGAGAACAAAAGCAGGGAGGTCTTGCTGCAACTGTATAAGGTATTGGTAAGGCCGCACCTGGAGTACTGCGTGCAGTTTTTGTCACCTTACTTAAAGAAGGATATACTAGCTTTGGAAGGGATACAGAGACGATTCACTAGGCTGATTCGAGAAATGAGGGGGTTACCTTATGATGATAGATTGAGTAGACTGGGTCTTTACTCGTTGGAGTTCAGAAGGATGAGGGGTGATCTTATAGAAACATTTAAAATCATGAAAGGGATAGACAAGAACGAGGCAGAGAGGTTGTTTCCACTGGTAGGGGAGACTAGAACTAGGGGGCACAGCCTCAAAATACGGAGGAGCCAATTTAAAACCGAGTTGAGAAAGAATTTCTTCTCCCAGAGGGTTGTGAATCTGTGGAATTCTCTGCCCAAGGAAGCAGTTGAGGCTGGCTCATTGAATGTTTTCAAGTCAAAGATAGATCGATTTTTAACCAATAAGGGAATTAAGGGTTACGGGGAGAGGGCGGGTAAGTGGAGCTGAGTCCACGACCAGATCAGCCATGATCTTATTGAATGGCGGAGCAGGCTCGAGGGGCTAGATGGCCTACTCCTGTTCCTAATCCTTATGTTCTTATGTTCTTATCAGCCATGATTTTATTGAGTGGTGGAGCAGACTCGAGGGGCCGTTTGGCCTACTCCTGTTCCTATTTCTTATGTTCTTATAAGAACATAAGAAATAAGAGCAGGAGTAGGCCATACGGCCCCTCGAGCCTGCTCTGCCATTTATACGATAATGGCTGATCCGGTCATGGACTTAGGTCTCCTCAAATGCTTGTCCAGCATCCCCGTAAATGCAAATAATCAGTGTTCTACTGACAGAAGTACTGCACTTCTGGAGTCTCAAGAGATCTGTCTACCAATGCGTTCGACTGCATCATTGGCCATTCTCTTTACAGCCACCTTGGGGTGCCTTAGCTCCTTTCGGGTTCGAATCCCCGATAAGCAATCTTTCTTCCGTAAAATAACTTTAGAAAATAAGATTGCAAGAGCTGCGTAACCGAAAGCAGCAGACCTTGTTCCAAAAATAAGTGTGGAAATCCCCCAGGTGGCAAATCAACGTTGAAACTGAGATGGCCTCAGGTGCTAGCTTTAAGTTCGATCAAGGGAGCATGTGGAGTCTGTCCTCCGTCACACCATGGAACTGAGTTGCAAGATTTCTTGGCTTGCATGGAGATCACAGCTCCTGGGCTGGGTGTACTGAGGCATGACTGTAGCAGTCCGTATTCTACTTAACAGCATGCTCGGAGCAGTAACAGTGAGCTTTGAAAAGGCAAAGAGTTGCTAAACAGTCATGCTACACTGTGTTTGAAAGAAGTGTATGAGGAAGGGGTAGGGTGAGATCTCGAGAGGAAAGGAGTGGAGAAGAGCCTGAGGGGCAGGAGAGAACATGGACTGAGAGGGTTCAGTGTCAGATACTGGGAAGAGAGAGGAACATGGAGGGCGAGGCACCATGGGGGAAGTTAGGTTGAGTGGAGGTTTAAATAATTGACTGTGCAACACTTGATTGTATTTATTATTCAGCAATCACTCTCCTATCAGTTATTATGCAATATATCTGAGGCGCGAATGCACTATCTCTCTCCACAGTAAATAATGGATGCGCAGCACCAATCGCATGGAGGAGTCCAGATTATAGCAGAGACACCTCAAGAGCAAAATTGAAACAAACTTAAAGCATTTGTCTGAACACCCAGATAAGCTCACTGCCTCGAGTCCTCTATGAGACTGTTCGATTCGAATTTGTTCGCCCGACAGAGCCCTGCCTGTCAGTGCTCTGCTTGCCCCTCGTACGCAATGGCATCGGCGTTGAGAGAGGAACCTTGCTGCGAGCTCGTTAAGTAATAATTCGCTGTTGCTTACGGCAGCAGAAGTGAGGAGCCGTGCGATGGGAAGCTTGGGGGAGAACGAGCAGGATAGACCCGCTGTGGAGTTTGAAATGCCTGAGCCAGTTGCCCAGCTAGCCGCACAGTTTTGGTGTGCAGGTATGTTTGCTGCGAAGACAAGGGATAGAGAGAGCCTAACAGAATGTTGACCCTGAAATGACAGTGTACAGGTTCATATGGACATCCTTCCTCCTCTATTTGGGGATGCAGGGGCGAGTGGTTCATTATTTATACTCACTACAAATCAACTCGGCAGCTTGACTGGCAGCTACACGTCACTAGACATTGTGAAGACTGAACGCCCTGTGGATCAGGGAGCTGCTGGTTAAACTGTCAAATGGCTCATTTTATTGGGAGAGGAGCAAACAGATAACAAAAGCAAAGTAGTGGAGCTTGCAATACCTCCATTCTCTGAGACTTTCTAACGTCTTTGGTGCTATTCTTTGCCAACTAAAATGAATGTGCTGCTCCAAGTCCCTCCTGGGAAAAGTTAGAGCTGGGATGTTGGATGTTATCTTCCAGCTTTCCAAAGTGCTTTCCAGTCAATGAAGTACTGTAGGGAACGCGGCAGCCAATTTGCACACAGCAAGGTCCCACAAAGAGCAATCTGTTTTTAGTTGTAGGTTGAGGGATAAATATTGTCCAGGACACCAGGGAGAACTCTGCTGCTCTTCTTTGAAATTGTGGAATGGGATCTTTTACATCCATCTGAGGGGGTAGACAGGGACTTAGTTTAACGTTTCATCTGAAAGACGGCACCTCAGAGTATCACCCTAGATTTTGCACTGGTGTTCCTGGAGTGGGACTTGAACCTTTTGACAGAGAGTTGAGAATGCTACCCACTGAGCCATTGCTGACACTGCATGTGTTCGCTACCAGTAATATCATCATACAGGATTAAAGGCTAGTGAGAATTGCAGTGTATGGTTGTTCTTGCGTTTAACTCTTACTGCACTGTTATCAATTTCAGCAGACCTGCTTAAAAAAAGAACATGCTTCGTTGATAAAGGCGCTATATAAATGCAAGTTGCTGCTCCTTTTTCTTCGATCAGTCCCCTCCTCTTCACAATGAAGAATTGCTCGCATGTGTAGGAAAATCATAAACACGTTCTTTTGGAACACAGCTACGATGTAACTACATAGGATATACGGCACAGGAACAGGCCATTCAGCCCAACCAGTCCTTGCCGACGTTTATGCTCCACTCGAGCCTCCTCCTGTCTTTCCTCATCTAAATCTATCAACATAACCCTCTATTCCCTTCTCCCCCATATGCTTGTCTAGCCTCCCCTTAAATGCATCGATATTATTCGCTTCAACCACTCCTTGTGGCAGCGAGTTCCACATTCTCACCACTCTGGGTAAAGAAGTTTCTTCTGAATTCCCTATTGGATTTCTTGGTGACTATCTTATATTGATGGCCTCTAGTTATGCTCTTCCCCACAAGTGAAAACATTCTCTCTGTATCCACTTTATCAAAAACTTTCATAATTTTAAAGACCTCTATTAGGTCACCCCTCAGCCTTTTTTCAAGAGAAAAGAGACCCAGCCTGTTCATCCTTTCCTGATATGTGTACCCTTGCATTTCTGGTATCATCCTTGTAAAATCTTCTCTGCACCCTCTCCAGTGCCTATATATCCTTTTTATAATATGACTGCACATAAAGATCAGAGAAACTCTATCTCCAATATCCCTCAATTCTTTTTCTCTACAGAAACCGCATCCAGTTGTCTCTTGGGACCCATTTATACTGTCCACTTTAAGATCTTTCCTGGCAACTTTCTGAAACACAAATACCATTTTACACCTGATTTCCCTTCTTACTGCTAACATCCTTTTGTTTTTAACTCATTACAGAGAAAGATGAGAAATTGTTGCAATTCCACCAGCCATGATTGCAAATTATAACATACTGTTCCTACAGAAGAAAGGATAAATATAAAAGGACACGGCAGTGCAATCATAGGTCTGCTTAAAAATTTATTGTGTGATACTGACACAATACCAGACCAGACTCCAGTCAGCAGATGAATAGCCCCAGAGTCCTGCAGTTGTCACAAACAGTTATTTTTTCATTCCCCACACCAGCTGTCCTTGTGACCTGTCTCAGAGAGACAGACACTGCCAATTTTGAACCAATTTGTGCTGAATTGCAAGCAGCCTTGTGTTGCAGACCCACATCCGCAAGGAGCTTGGTCGAAATGACCCGAATGTATTGAACGTAGGGCCCATGAGAGCCGCCAGAGACAGGAAGCCTTCTGTTCCATTGGCCCGCAAGTGTGGTGCTCAGATTTACAGCCCAATCCTAAAACCTTTGACATTGAAACAAAAAAAGTGAAGAAAATTATTGGTATTAAAAAATGTGCTGTTCTGGTCGCCGTATTATAGGAAGGACGTGATTGCACTAGAGGGTGCAGAGGAGATTTACTAGGAAGCTGCCTGGAATGGAGAATCTTAGTTATGAGGACAGATTGGATAGGCTGGGTTTGTTCTCATTGGAAAAGAGGAGGTTGAGAGGAGACCTCATTGAGGTGTACAAAATATTGAGGGGCCTGGACATAGTGGATAGTAAGGGTCTATTTCCATTGGTTGAGGGGACTATTACGAGGGGGCATAGTTTTAAGGTGGTTGGTGGAAGGTTTAGAGGGGATTTGATGGGGGTTGTGGGGATCTGGAACTCGCTGCCTGGAAGAGTGGTGGATGCAGAAACCTTCACCACTTTTAAGAGATGGTTGGATGGGCACTTGAAGTGCAGTAACCTGCAGGGTTACGGACCTAGAGCTGGTAATTGGGATTAGACTGGATGACCTTTTGTTGGACAGCTCAGATATAATGATAAGTACTACAGGGAATAGAATACGGCCAGGGTGATCTCCTGGACTAGTTTCGATCGCCTGGATGGGTCGGAGAGGAACTTTCCCAGATTTTTTCTCCCTAAATTGGCCTGGGATTTTATCTGGTTTTTGCCTCTCCCAGGAGATCACATGGCTCCGGTTGGGGTGGAGTGTAGAATGTTTCATTATAAGGGGTGTCGCAGTTGTGTGAGGCGGATTGGTTGGGCTGGGTGCTCTTTGCCTTTCCGTCTTTGTTCATAGGTTTATATGTAACCTTCAGGGCTGCTGACCAAGGGCCGTGTGGCTCTTTGTCGGCCGGCGTGGACACGATGGGCTGGAATGGACTCCTTCTGCGCTGTAAATTTCTATGTTTCTAAATCTTACCAGTACAAACTTGTGGCAGTCGGTAACATCGGAACATGTGAAATTGATGGACAGGTCCATCAAGTCCGCCCCACACCATGATGGCCAGTGCATCATGACTACACATTTCTTCCCTCTCCCCACCCCAGTAACCGCACCCCCGCCCCGCCGCACGACCCCATCTCCATCCCTGCAAAATAACGGAGATAAGGGAAGAAATGCGCTGGAAAATCCCTCTCCAACCCGCTCAGGCGATCAGAACCTGTCCAGAAGATCACATAGAACAAGTGTATCTATGAAGTCTTCTTACCTTCCATTCGCTCCAGCTCCCTCTTGAAGGTGTGCAGAGTCAGCATCCACCACACCCGCCGGCAACATAGTCCAGAGGGCCACTACTCTCTGGAAAAAGAAGAACCATCCAGTATCCAATCTTTTCCTACTCTTACACAGTTTAATTACATGAATCCAGCAGTGGCTCCATCTGATGACAGCTGAAGTTCCTTGTAATGGAGTTTGAAGGACCAGCAGAGAAAATAAATTGTTATACTTCGTGTTCTGTCAATTAAAAAGGTATGTTTAAATTCTATTCTATGGGCTGGATTTTCGGTTGTCTAACGCCTCAGTTAGTGCCCAGAGGAGGCGTTAATGGAAGCATTAGAACTTAGCGACCGGGCATGCAACTTTTAGCGCCCCGACGGAAAATTCATTAGAGGTTCACCGGGGGCGCAAACCATTAGCGCCTGGCTGCTGAAGATCACTCCAATCCTGACGTATCCCTGGTTCAATGCGCCCGCCTGCGCCCCAGTCAGTAAATTCGGTGCTTGCGCCTCATTGAGCGTCCGCAAATAACAATGTCTGGAAAAACAGTTGGTACAGGCTTACAGAGTCTACTTAAAGAGATGAGGAAGCGTTTCCCTCGGAGGTCACACCCAACAAGAATCAATCAATCACAGTTTTGACATTTTCAATTGACCCCCCCAGTCTCAACAGCTATTTGGGGGAGAGAGTTCCAGATTCCCACCACCTTTTGTGTGAAGAAGTGCTTCCTGACATCACCCCTGAACGGCCTAGCTCTAATTTTAAGGTTACGCCCCCTTGTTCTGGACTCCCCCACCAGAGGAAATAGTCTCAGTTAATTAGGTTGCGTGGGGTGAACGTACTGGGCTGATGTGCGGCCCGGGATGGGAGGAATCGCCTTCATTTCACTCGCACCCATGGGTTAGGATCTTATTTTACTGATCTCACAGGTGATACTCAGGACTCTACACGATTGGTAACAGGAGACTGCCACTATGTGGATCAAAAAAATCTGCTACATGTATTCTGCCTGAAATGGAGGGTTACAGGACTCTGTAGAAATGTAGATTTAAAAAGAATCTGCTGAGTGCTTGCTATAAGAGCTTTCTACATACTCAATATAGGCAGTCAAGGGTTATGGGGAGCGGGAAGGGAAGTGGAGCTGAGCCCAGGATCAGATCAGCCATGATCTTATTGAATGGCAGAGCAGGCTCGAGGGGCCAAATGGCCTACTCCTGCTCCAATTTCTTATGTTCTTATGTTCAACATGTTTCTTTATTCCTTAAAGCACTAGCTCATTTTGAGCTATGCTTACATAGGCACCTCACCCAAGTGGTCTTTCGGGAGTTTCAGTGGGATATTTGACTGTGCCAAACCCGATCCTATCCTTATTTGATGTCCACACATGTATACGTTCCAGCAAGGGTTGCTGGACAGCAGCAGGAGCAGGAACCCTTTCCTAACCCAGGGAAACCTTGGCCAACTGTAGCCCTTCTGGGACTTGAGACCTTCCTAGCTTGGCGGCTCATTACCAAGGATACATTTAATTACTGAGCCATCAGGGGAGCTATTCATTACGATGCAGTCTGATTCTGGCCACATCTTCCTCTCCTGTGTACTCCCCATGGTGGGATCTCTATATTGGCTCTCCTTGAGTCATTTGAGGCAATTATTTATTGAACCTCCAGGGGCTCCTGCCCCCATTACCATTGTCTCCTCCCCCTCTGGTGCTAAAGCGAGTGACCTGCGGCAGCACAAGATTTCCCTTGCGGGCTACCTCGGAGAGCAGAGTTACCGCTGGATGAAACGATAACAATATTGCAGTGGTGGCTGCACAGTTTGGGTCCGAATATTGCCTACTTGCCAAGAACAGGCAATTCAGATTTTATATTAAAAGTAACTTGATCAGCAACGGTGCAGTGTTTAGAATGTGTTGCTAGAATCAGCATGATGACAAGGATACCAGTTTGTGGTGCTTAAACAACAACTTGTATTTATATAGCGCCTTTAACATAGTAAAACGTCCCAAGGCACTTCACAGCAGTGTTACAAGACAAAAGATTTGGCACCAAGCCACTTAAGGAGAAATTAGGGCAGGTGACGGTCACTGAGGTAGGTTTTAAGGAGTGTCTTAAAGGAGGAAAACGAGGTAGAGAGGTGGAGAGGTTTAGACAGGGAGATCCAGAGCTTAGGCAACAGAAGGCACGGCCACCAATGGTTGAGCGATTATAATCAGAGATGCTCAAGAGGGCAGAATTAGAGAAGCGCAGACATCTCGGGGGGTTGTGGGGCTGGAGGAGATTACAGAGATAGGGAGGGGCGAGGCCATGGAGGGATTTGAAAACAAAGATGAAAATGTTGAAATCAAGGCGTTGCTTAACCAGGAGCCAATGTAGATCAACGAGCACAGGGGTGATGGGTGAACATGACTTGGTGCGAATTAGGATGCGGGCGGCCGAGTTCTGGATGACCTCAAGTTTCTGTAGGGTAGAACGTGGGAGGCCAGCCAGGAGTGTGTTGGAATAGTCAAGTCTAGAGGTCAAGTCAAGTCTTAAACTGTAGACTGGTTGCAAAGGAGAACTGCTCGTTGGTGGAGCAGCAACAACAACAACTTGTATTTATATAGTGCCTTTAATGTAGTAAAACGTCTCAAGGCACTGAATTGCTGAATTTAAAGTGGCCTTTTCACTCTTTGACAAAGATGGGGATGGAACCACAACAACAAAAGAGTTTAGGGCAGTTATGAGGCCACTAGGCCAGACCCAACAAAGGCAGAACTACAGGATATGATCAATGATGGAAATGGAACAATTGGCTTTCCAGAATTTCTGACAATGATGGCAAGAAAAATGAAAGATACTGATAGCGAGGAGGAAATCAAAGAAGTTTGCCGAGTGTTTGATCAGGACGGCAAGGGTTATATCAGTGCTACAGAATGTCATCATGTCATGATAAACCTTGGAGAAAAATTGACAGATAAAAAAGTTAATATTGATGGTGATGGTCAAGTGAACTATGAAGAGTTTGTACAGATGATGACTGCAAAATGAAGATCTTGTACAGAAAACATTTTCTACGACAGGAGGGTTATCAAACTAAATTTGACACTTAGCCACGTAAAGATTTATTAGGGCAGAGTCAAAGAGCTAGGATATAAGGAGCATCTTAAAGGAGGAGAGAGAGGTGGAGAGGTTTAGGCAGGGAGTTCCAGAGCTTGGGGCCCAGGCAACAGAAGGTATGGCCACCAATGGTGGAGTGATGAAACTCGTGGATACTCAAGAGGCCAGAATTTGAGGAGCGCAGAGATCTTGAAGGATTGTAGGGCACATGGTGGTTACAGAGATAGTGAGAACATAAGAAATAGGAGCAGGAGTAGGCCATTTGGCCCCTCGAGCCTACTCTGCCATTCAGTAAGATCATGGCTGATCTGATCATGGACTCAGCTCCACTTCCCTGCCCACTCCCCATAACCCTTTATTCCCTTATCGCTCAAAAATCTGTAATCTACGCCTTAAATATATTCAATGACCCAGTCTCCACAGCTCTCTGGGGCAGAAATTTCCATAGATTTACAACTCTCTGAGAGAAGAAGTTCCTCCTCATCTCAGTTTTAAATGGGCGGCCCCTTATTCTGAGACTATGTCCCCTAGTTTTAGTTTACCCTATGAGTGGAAATATCCTCTCTGCATCCACCTTGTCGAGTCCCCTCATTATCTTACATGTTTCGATAAGATCACTTCTCATTCTTCTGAACTCCAATGAGTATAGGCCCAACCTACTCAACCTATCTTCATAAGGCAACCCCCTCATCTCCCGAATCAACCTAGTGAACCTTCTCTGAACAGCCTCCAATGCAAGTATATCCTCCCTTAAATACGGAGAACAAAACTGTACGTAGTACTCTAGGTGTGGCATCACCAATACCCTGTACAGTTGTAGCAGGACTTCTCTGTACCTGCGTACTAACTCTTTGTGTTTCATGCACAAAGGCCCCCAGGTCTCTCTGTATTGCAGCACTTTGCAATTTTTCTCCATTTAAATTATAATTTGCTTTTCTATTTTTTTTCTGCCAAAGTGGATAACCTCAGTTTCCCACATTATACTCCATCTGCCAAATTTTGGCCACTCACTTATCCTGTGTATACAGGGGACGGGGCCATGGAGGGATTTGAACTCAAGGATGAGAGCAGAAATACCATCGCAAGACCGAGAAAGAGAAAGAACGAGTTGATTATTTAGTGGCCTCACAAGCGCGGGGGAAACCAATGAGTGGGTGTGAAGATGTGGCCCCCTTGCTGTGTGTCCAGTGAGCAGTTGGTTAATGTTTTCGGTGGAGCCCTTTCTCGGGGCAGATGATACAGGGTCACTCCGAAAGCATTAAGCTTCCTTTCACATGTCGACTGGCCTGCTGAGCACTTGCAGTAATTTATATTTTTATACACGGAATTAAGGAATATTTTATGATTTTTTTTTTCATTTCACTCAATCATTATATTCAGCTAAATAAAACCAGTAAATCAATTTGACAGATTGATATGACAGAAAAATCAATTGTATATTTTGTTTTGCCAATTTTACAGGCCAAGAAAGCTGGGGAGGTGAGTTCCTAACAAGCCTACTGAAATAAACAGAAAGTCTGTTTTTTTTGCTAATTAAAGACTTGTTAACGAAATTGTGTTCTCAGAAATTGGACATTCTGAAGCTGCACATTCTCATGACCTCGTCATTCAGTTATTAATATCCCTTTTTGTGTTTCCTGTGATTCCTGAGACAACTGTGGTTGGTCATATGAGAGGGGCACAGAGGGCGTTGGCTCACCCTGCCAATATTGGGAGGGGCATCATCTCCTCTCGGTGCCTCCATCTGAAGCCCTGAGACCAGGAATTCACGGAGTGAGAACCATTTGTGGTGGAGTGGTGCAGGGCACCGGATGGGGCCAACACTGTGCAATGACAGGGAAGGTGTGAATTTAAAGGTCTGCCTTCAAGGCCGATTGAGTTAACAGCACTAACTCAGTGAGCTCATCTATCCCGCCCTGTAATGGTTTGCGTCCTCCAATCTGATCGAACATTGTAGGCGTCATGTTGTTTTGCACGATCCAAGCCAAGCAAGTACGAAGTGACAATAGTTGGATTGCACTCTAAAGTGATATGGTGTTCTTCGGAGATACGTGGAAATGAATATATGGAGGCCAAGAGATGACTATTCTGGAGCTTTGCTTGACTATCGATGGCGCTTAGGGAGTATTTATGTGGAACATTCCCTCAATGAGTATAAATGGATGGGGTACAGTCAATGATAGAGCAGACTGTACTTGATCTGTGGGTAGGTTTGCCAACTCTGGAGGTTTCATCACATGATCTCTCACCTTCAATCTTCTTGCCCCCCCACCCCCCACGCCATTGGTCATCCAACACATTCATCCTCACAGTGCCCCGCCTTCCCACGCCAATTGGAAGGCAATCAGGATCTTCATTATCCGATTGGATGATGTGGGACAGTCAGTCTCCAATATTTTTATAACTAATAAATGTTCAAAGAAAATGGATAATATTTTTAATGATTACCTCCCCCGCGTTGCTTGCAGCAGTATCTTGGAGATTAATCTTCAATTCCTGGAAAGTCCAGGGCAATCCTTTGAGGGTTGGAAACCGCATAAGAACATAAGAAATAGGAGCAGGACTAGGCCATTTGGCCCCTTGAGCCTGCTCCGCCATTCAATAAGATCATGGCTGAACTGATCATGGACTCAGCTCCACTTCCCTTCCCGCTCCCCATAATCCTTGACTCCCTTATCCTTCAAAAATCTGTCTATCTCCACCTTAAATATATTCAAAGACTCCACAGCTCCCTGGGGCAGAGAATTCCAAAGATTCACAACCCTCTGAGAGAAGAAATTCTTCCTCATTTCCGTTTTAAATGTGCGACCCCTTATTCTGAGACTATGCCCCCTAGTTCTAGATTCCCCCACGAAGGGAAACATCCTCTCTACATCCAACCTGTCAAGCCCCCTCAGAATCTTATACATTTCAATAAGATCACCTCTCATTCTTCTGAACTCCAATGAGTATAGGCTCAACCTGCTCAACCTATCTTCATATCTGTGTAAAGAACATATTTCCTGACCATTGCGTCCCATACAATACTTGAGTTGGGGCCGAATTAAATAATATTCCCCGATCATCTTGTATTAACATCAGGGTCTGGAATCAGGTCAGTGAGAAGTGATACAAAGGGAGAAACTGAGAAGGGGGAACAAATCCTTTTTTTCTGCAGATGAACGGCATAAGCTGTTGCTCAGGATGTCATCGACTGCTCCTGGACATCAGTTTAGGATTTTCCTGATTTCACTACCTTCTCCTGACTCCTAGCTCAAATAATCTGGCACGTTTGCTGTGTGTTTCCAAACTCATTTATCTACTATGCCTGCACACTACTGAACTACCACTGAATTGGACAACACAGTACTTAGTAAATGCCCACAATCTGTCCAGGTATCTCCATTGGAACACAGCCAGGCTCACAGAACCTTCCCGTGCGAGTGCAGACCTGTGTAAATTATGGTATGGTTCTGATTGTCCGGATCTGACCATCCTAATCCTATTTGCACATGATGTCTTATTTAAACAATAATTAGTTTGGTGGTGATAAATAAGAAAGTATGGATCCAGAGAAGACCACTGAGTTCATCAGGCCGGTTCTTTGCACAGAACATATACAGTCCGCTCGATCATTGACTCGACCCCATCCATTTAATCAGCTGAGGAAAGATTCCACACCCGAACCCCACAGGGAGCCAAGCAAAACTCCAGAATATTCATCCATCCTCAGTCTCCACTGTTCAACTCTGGCCTTTTGCCCTTTACAGACAACATCCTCGCCTGCCTTCTGCCAATGGAGCACAGAAACCATTGCATCCCATAAAATAATTGAGTGAGGGCCTAAGTCCCTAATCATGTGCTGGTGAAACACCAGCCATCTGCAGAACTTTAACAACCTATGAAACCTGCAGTAACATCCAAGGCTGGATACTCCTCTTCTGGGTGGACTTCCAGCAGAAAAGGACTTAGGCTCATCTCTCTTACCCCGCCCCAATGCCAACCCATTTCCCTGGGTCAGAGGTTATCTGATGTGCACGGTGGGCTTCCAGTAAAATTTCCTCATCAAGAGGGAGCCCAATCGCAAAGTTCTGTCATCCTGGCAACAGAAGAGGCATCTGGGAATTTAAAGGGCAAAAGAGTTCCAAAGATTAGGAAATTGCCAGCTTTGTAGGCCTCGCCAGAGACCAAGACAGGTAAGTGAGGCCAGATTGGAGCGAGAGAAGGCCACAAGGCCCTCTCCTTCCACTGGGGGGAGGGGATCTCGGGGCCATTGCCGCTGCTTCCCAGTGCCATCCTGGACACGGAGGGAGATGAGGTAAGAAGGTGCAGAGCTCTTCTACAAATCAGCCTTCGAAATGTTCGGGTTATTCCTTTCAATGACCGGAAAATTGGGAGGGCTACGAATCAGGCGTGCGGACCCCCTCACACCCGGTTGTCTGATCCGCCCTCCCGCGGAGCAAGGCCCCGCAGCAGGAGCCCGATCGAGAACGCCACATTCCATCGCCCCTCGCGACCGCTCAGCAAGGCCGTGGGACATCTGCTAGAATTATGATGAGGCAATGCATCATTGCACCATTGTTCTGCGGTGATTCTTTGCCCAGCGTTTATTGCAGTCCTGTTCTTTTTTTTGATTTTCATGATTCATCATATTGTTTGCTGACAATATCTGTCTCCGGTTACCCTACAACACCCGATCGAACGGGAAATCAGATACCCCAATATCCTGCCAGGACTACAGATCCAGACCTATTCGTCCTGTAAATCTGCAAGAGTCAGGGATATTCTTGTCATAGAAGGGCTTCACCCTGGACAGAGGCAGTCATTTACCTACTTCGCCCACCCCGCCCCCAAAGTTCCATTAATAAAGTCCTGAGTACTTGCCTTTGTCTGTTGGTCTTCTTCTTGTGTTTTACGCAGGATTGCACAGAGCTCTGTACCATCAGTCCGTAACTGCATTTTATCCTGACCATGTGCCTTCATGGAGTTATTTACTGTGCGGCAATTTATCTAAAGTTTATGTAAAAAGGAAACCGGAGTAGATAGAGGAGTGATACTTGTAATGTGGCCCAGGGGTTATTTGCAGATCTCTGATCCTCGCTTCTCCCGGGCTCTCTGCTCTGAACTGCTCTGTTCTGAACGTGCACAGCGGCAGATGTTGACCGAGCTTTGATTCAATACTGCGTCCTCTCTTTTTCTTTCCTCTTTCATTATTCTTTTCCAATTTGCTTCCCCCCTCCGGCCCTGAAGATGTAAAGTCTTGCTGGGTACAGTTCCACGGGTACAGGCCATCTCCCCAGTGACTAGTCTTCATGTGTGAGCCTGAATGATGTGTGTCCGTGGGCTGTTGTCCGCAGGAGGTGATAACCTGACCCGACATCCATTGATCAATACCTCACTGTGCTGGGGCAGAGCGAAAATGGAATTCGAGACACACGCATTAAAAATGGTATAAAGGCAGTGGAGAAGGTGCGAAATAGATGTACAAGAATAATACCAGAACTGAGAGGTTATAATATCAGAAAAGACTGCACAGGCTGGGGCTCTTTTCTCTCAAAAAGAGAAGGCTGAGGGGTGACCTGATAGAGGTCTTTAAAATTATGAAGGAGTTTGATAGGGTAGATGTAGAGATGTTTCCGCTTGTGGGGGGAGACCGAAAGTAGGGGCCATCAATATAAGATAGTCACTGATAAATCCAATAGGGAATTCAGGAGAAACTTCTTTATCCAGAGAGTGGTGAGAATGTGGAACTCGCTACCACAGGGAATAGTTGAGGTGAATAGTATCGATGTCTTTAAGGAGAAGCTAGATAAGTACATGAGGGAGAAAGGAATAGAGGGTTATGTTGAAATAAAAACAGAAACTGCTGGAAACACTCAGTAGGTCAGGCAGCATCTGTAGAGAGAGAAACAGCGTTAACGTTTCAGGTCGATGACTGAAGTCTTTAATGATACTATGGTGCATTGCTGGACCCAAGTGCAGCCCTTGCTCTGCAATGTAGTCCAATTGACTTTGGCAGTGAGAAAGAAGCACCTATTACTTTAATGTCAGGTCTTTTTATTTCCATATATATGCTCTTTTCTGCCTTCTTCTCTTGAAAGTGCTGATTCTCACTGCAGTTCGGTCCCTACAGGACCTGGCGCTAAAGGCTATCCAGCTGTTAAGCTGGTCACTGGGCGTTGGCAGACTCTTTGCCCACAGACAGTATCACTGCTAGGCCCAATCCTGTTCTGACCTGACATCACACACAGGTTCCAGCAGTGGTCGGTGAATGCTGCTCGGGAGCTTGAACTCGAGCTGATTATTTTTCCCAATTCCATCGCCCAGGCCTCTTCTAATAGCGTCAGAACCGTCTTGGATCAATTGCATGACATCGTGTTCAGTTTGACTTCCTTGACAACGAAAATAAATCTCAAGTGGCCGTCAACCCATTGCAGAACTTAACAGGGTCAAGGGCAGTATAGTTTGCAAAGGGAGTTAGGCTGTCAGTACAAATCCTAATATGGCGCGAATCAGCGTGACGGAGAACATAGCACAGTGAGTGGAACTGATCGAAATGAAGGTATAGAACGGTGGAAAATAGGGGTCGCCAACCCTCCAGGATTGCCCTGGAGTTTCCAGGAATGAAAGATTAATCTCCTGGAGGAATCCAGGAGAAAAATCATTGAGGCATTTTAAAAACAAATATGTTTTCTTTGAACACTTTTGTTTGTTGGTTATAAAAAATTATTGGAGATGGTTGAGGGCGGGGAAAAAAAAGGTCTGTTTGTCCGGGCGGGGCGGTTGGAGGTGGGAGATCATGTGATGGAACCTCCAGGAATATGTCCAACCAAAGTTGGCGACTCCAATGGAAAAGGGAACGTCTTGGTGGACTGTCATTCCACAGAATAACGTGTTTTATGGAGAGTGTTAGAAAGCACAGGTTAACTCCCTGAGGAGCACTGCAGAATGACAGCATAATAATACGTCTGCATTCTTTAGAGAATGCCACACAAATGCATGAGGGAACAGTCACATAGTGGTAATGTTACTGGACCAATAAACCAGAGGCCTAGATGATAGAGAGAAGTAAGTTCACATGGCAGCTGGGGAATTTAACTTTAGTTAATTCAATAAATCTAGACTAAAAAGTATCAGTAATGGTGACCATAAAACTACTGGATTGTTGTAAAAACCCAGCTGGTTCACTAATGTCCTTTAGGGAAGGAAATCTGCCGTCCTTACCCGGTCTGGCCAATATATGACTCCAGACCCACAGCAATGTGGTTGACTCTTAGTTACCCTCTGAAATGGCAACTACTTCTCAAGGACAATTAGGGATGGGCAATAAATGCTGGCTTTGCCAGCAATGTCCACATCCTGTGTTTTACGGCCCTTCAGTTTCTATGGGATAGCAGAACATTGGGAGAGTTGCCCTGTTGAGGGTGTCCTGGCCAATATTTATCCCTCAAATAACATAACAGAAAACAGATTATCTGGTCATTATCACATTGCTGTTTGTGGGAGCTTGCTGTGCGCAAATTGGCTGCTGCGTTTCCCACATTACAACAGTGACTACACTCCAACAGTACTTCATTGGCTGTAAAGTGCTTTGAGACGTCTGGTCGTGAAAGGCACTTTAGAAATGCAAGTATTTTTTTTAAAGAGATGACGGTGCTGTGCGATCAATGGGTAGAATAAATGCATTGCCACTAAAAGCTACTGGCAAGGAACTTAAAAAAAAAGAAATCTGTTGGAACTCGGGGCTGCTTCACTCTCAAACGAAGAGCACGATGAAGTTTGAGATCGTAATCCTGTGTAAGTTGGGCTCCCCTGGCGAGTGCTAGTTTGTAATCGATGCTGACAGCAAGATATAAATCAAACGTAGGCTTCAATTGTTGCTAACACCCTGCGAGATGCTGCTTTCGATAAAGTTGCTTTAATATCCTCGATCTTGGCACTTGGATGCTCATTACTCAACTGCGCCCCCCTCCCTCCCCTCCCCGCGATGAGAAGTCCATCAAATTGGTCAGCAGACAGCAATTAGGGGACGATAAATCTCAATCGACTGATGCACCAGCTTTCAAATTTGGACTCATTAAGAAGATTGAACTCTTTGCTGAGGCTATTTTGAGAGAGAGGGAAGGAGACTGAGGATTTTTGTTCTTCCTCCCCTCCCTCAACACTTCTGGCGCTTTTCGCGGGCAATCGCTGGCAGGCACGAGACGCCTCGCGGCAGAGCCTGCTGTGGGGAAGAGCGCGTGCGTGCGTCAGAGCTCTCGGTTGTCAGGAGAGTTCGACGCGAGCCTGGCTGCAGACTGAACGCTGGATGAGGGACTCGGTGACGAGGCAGCAGTGCCAAGTCCACTGACAAAACCCCTCCCTGCAAGTCAGTTGGGACTGGGCTCCTTTTAAATTATTAAGCAGGGCCGGGCTGCTCATTATTCCTGACTCCAGTGCTCTCGGTGGCAGCGTGAGCACAATTTATACAGCACAGTACTTCTTCAGTGAAAGCTGACTGGGACTCCTAGTGCAACAGAGCAGCTTGAGATTGTATCCAATGCCTTCTTAACTTTCTGCAGTACGTAATGATTTTTCCCATTTAACTTTACCGAAAGACATCTTATTAATTTGATTGCAATATTTCCAGGTCAAAGCTGTACTTTTTTTTAAGAAGAACATTTTGTAAAGGCAAACCGATATTCCTAGTCTTAGGAATCTCTTTCTTTTTAAAAAAAAAACCCAGCTTCTCTATTCAGAATGCCAGTCCAGATATTTTGCACTATTTCCTTTGCTGCTGATGATGAAAAGGGAGAGGAGAAGAGAAGGGAGGAGAGTTTCGATCAGTTTTCTGAGGAGGAGGAAGATGACGAAAGCCAGGCGCAGGTGGTCAGCCTCACTACTTTTGCTGGCAACTCCAACCTGCACGGACTGAACCATATCTTTGTCGAAGGTGGCTGTGGGGTCCGGCAGGTCCTGTGGGGCTGTGCCTTCCTATCCTCTCTCGCCATCTTTCTGTACCAGGTGATGGACCGCATCATGTATTACCTGGAGTACCACCACATCACGGCGCTCGATGAGATGGACAGTCCCTTCATGTACTTCCCAGCCGTGACCCTCTGCAACTTCAACAGATTCCGACGCTCCAAGATCACTTACCCAGACCTGACCTTTGCTGGCTCGCTAATGGGGTACACTGAAGGTGTGGACCTAGGATTTCAACTGGCGCCGTCGCCCAGGAATGATGGCTCACCGTTCAGCATGTATGAATTGTTCAACAGGACCAGCCATCAGTTGGAAGACATGCTAAAGGAATGTACATACCGTTCGCAAGAATGCGGCCCTGAGAACTTCACTGTGGTAAGCTGAGTTTACTCGACAAAGGATTCGGTGATTCCTGCCACTTGGAGACACTTAATCTTCAGTAATAGCCGTTGCCTTACTTTGTTGTGTCAGTTGCACTTTCGATTTAGTTCCTGTGGTCAGGATATTTTGCACTCACCTGTTTATGCCACTTGAGTTACTATGTTGTCTTTTTATCCTTGCTGGGGTTAATGGGTAAATAATGTAATCGATGTCTAGTAGTTTCTATCTAAAGGACAACCCACCTGTCCATCCCCCCCTTCCCCCAAGGTATTGGTTTCAATGCTTAAGTGACCATGTCACCATGGGGTGAAGTTTACACAGAGGAGTCTGAAGTTTGCAGTGGCATCAGTTACCTCCAATTCTTAGCAGGGAAAAAGTTTCTCCCAGGTGGTTATGTTAGGTCAGTTTTATTATGAGAGTATTAGGAAATGGCAGAGAAAATGTCATAGTGAATAAGTGAAGAGAAGAATGGGTAACACACAGTTTAGATCCACTTTCAAGGCAAGGTGTCTGCTAAGACCTCTGCAGCACATTTAGATACAGAAGACAGCAGAATAGTGCCATTGATAGCCTTATGACCCATGTGCCAGCTGTGGCTCAGTGGGTAGCACTCTCACCTCTGAGTCAGAAGGTTGTGGGTCCCACTCCAGCAGCCAATATATGCACAGCAGGGTCCCACAAACAGCAATGTGCTAATGACCAGGCAATCTATTTCGGTCACGATGGTTGAGGGATAAATATTGTCCAGGACACCGGGGAGAACTCCCCTGCTCTTCTTCGAAATAGTGCCATGGGATCTTTAATGTCCGCCTGAGAGGGCAGATGGGACTTTGGTTTAAAGTCTCCATCGACAGTGCAGTGTTGAAGTGTCAGCCAAGCTTGTGCCCTTGAGTCTCTGGAGTGAGGCATGACTCTTGACCCTTGAATGGAAAATCCCTATAGAATTCCTGTTTGCTTTGTCTGGTGAATATTTATGACTTGTTATTTTAGATGTACGGTAGGTCCACCTGATGATATTGGAAGCAATATTAGACATCTATCTTTCAGTTGGTAGCACCCTTGCCTCTGAGTCAAAGTGGTGGGCTCAAGTCCCGCTCCAGAGACTTCAGCTTAAAATCTAGGCTGACATTCCAGGGCAGTATCGAGGAAGTGCTGCACTGTCAGAGGTGCAAATGAGACAAACCAAGGCCCTGTCTGCGCTTTTGGGTGGATGTAAAAGATCCCATGGTACTATTTCGAAGAAGAGCAGGGGAGTTCTCCCCGGTGTCCTGGCCAATATTTATCTCTCAACCAACATCACTAAAAGACAGATGATTTAGTCATTATCACATTGCTGTTTGTGGGAGCTTGCTGTGCACAAATTATCTGCCACATTTCTCTCATTACAACAGTGACCACACTTCAAAAGTACTTCATTGGCTGTAAAGCGCTTTGGGACGTCCGGTGGTCGTGAAAGGTGCTATATAAATGGAAGTTCTTTTTGTTTCCTCCTGGTTTGTCCCCATGCTTCTATTCCTGTCACCTTACTTCACCCTTTAAGTGCCACTGTGATTGCTACCTTTGATTACAGTAACCTTTCTCCATTGAGATTTCATTATGCCAACAACAATTTAGCTTTGCTTTTGTGAGTGTGAACGTGTTTTAAGATGATTTAAAAAGTCAAGCTATCCCAGCATTCCTTTCTTTTAGCACTTTTAATGGTAGAGCAAATGTGAGAGATTGGAGTCTTAATCTTGTCTCTCTATATGAGTAACAGGTCTAGGGAACGGGATAAACATTTTGCTCAAGCACTTGCTGTACTGTAACATGCAGCACAGAGGCAACGGCTGAAACGATTATAAGCTACAGCCTCAGCTAAATGTGCAAACTTTGTACTTGTATTATGAAAGCACAGGCCAAGGTTGTATTGTAGTATAAGAATAGAACCAGGTCCCCTTTTAAGGCAAAGTGTTCTCGAGGGTCAGGAGCAATGCTGACGTGCGGAGGGCCTGGAGGATGGGAGCTGGTCATTCCATGAATTGGGTTGTTCTGACATCAGAGAGTGTTCTCTGAGGTAGTCTGAGCCTGAGAACCAGGTTGTAATATTTGCATGTCATATAATAAAAAGAAAGAACGTGCATTTATATAGCGCCTTTCATGACCTTGGGACGTCCCAAAGTGCTTTGCAGCCAACCAAGTACTTTTGAAGTGTAGTCACTTGTAATGTAGGCAACGCGGAAGCCACATTGTGCACAGCAAGCTCCCACAAACAGCAATGTGATGACAACCAGATAATCTGTTTTAGTGATGTTGGTTGAGGGATAAATATTGGCCCAGGGCACCTCTGTTCTTCCTTGATTGTACTATGGGATCTTTTACGTCCACCTGAGAGGGCCTCAGTTTAACCTCTCATCTGAAAGATGGCAACTCTGACATTGCAGCACTTCCTCAGTCCTGCATTGATATAAGTATCAGCTTATATTTTTGTGCTCCAGTCTCTGGAGTGGGACTGGAGCCCGGAGGTGAGTGCATCATCTACTGAGCCACAGCTGACACCAATTTCCCATCGGACTGCAGTTATACTCCACAGGGACACCAAGGTCAAGTAGCTTTGGTTTAGCAACTCCTCCGAATGGAAGACCATATCAGTCACCTGTAATAAAGCTTGTTATAAATACCACTTGTGCGTGAATCATAAGCGGAGCTATTGTCACCAAACTAATAACCCTTTGTTGCCACGGTAACCATTAAGAAATCTGCTGAGGACATGTAATTGTGAGGTACTGTCCCATTGAGCTGAAGCAGTCACGTAACGTTATGTCGTTGGTTAATATGTAATAGATGAGGCTTTAGGTCTGAAAGTGTAAGCACATGACTGAGCTTCACCTGCCCTCAGTTTTTAAAAAAACAACCATACAAGGCAAGCTTCGCTAAAACAGCCATGTCTTCAAAAAATACATTTTATGGTGCCATCCGTTTTAATTTTAACATGTAGCTTACCCAGAGAGTTGGACCTTCTGAAAGAATTAAAGGCACATTCCTTTAATTTCCTCCCTTTTTTAACACTCCTTTTCTCTGCTCCTTCAATGTAGTTTTCTCTATCTTCCTGCCTCCCCACCCCTCCCCCACCAGTTTCGCTTGTGTAATAAAGTTCTTTGCGTTGCTGAATGAACAGCTGTGCGCATGTACTCGGTTACTATAAAAAGCATCGGTCCCGTCTCGTTCAGAAACATGCTGCCAGCCTGCAGAATATATTGCTGACAAGTTAGCGTTGCTTTGCCGTCACGCACGAGTGCTTGTGGCAGCTTTGGTTAGTGAGGATCTGCATAGGTATCCATTCCTTTTTTTAAAAATAAATTATTTTGAAGGCTTGTAAAAGAGGAGACCGTGTCAGCACCTTGCCATGTTGGTTTGGAAGATGGGGGGAATGGGGAGAACTTGCATCATAACGTCCCCCGTGATGTCCCATAGTGCTTCACAACCGATGAATTACTTTTGAAGTGCGGCAGCTCTTGTTGCGCGGATGCACGCAAAGATTCTTTGTCTTTTGCCAGGGGTCTGTCCGGAGCTTAACTCCAAACGACTTCAGTAAAAATGCTGCAATCGGGGCACCACGTGGGCAATCCCAGATGCCACCCCTCGTGCCACGACTCTACCACAAAATCATAATGTTACAGCACAGATGAAGGCCATTCGGCCTGTCGTGTCCGTGCCGGCTCTTTGAAAGAGCTATCCAATTACTTCGAATATACAGCACAGAAATAGGCCATTCGGCCCAACCAGGCCATGCTGGTGTTTATGCTCCACTCGAGCCGCCTCCCATCCTACCAATTAGTCCTGCTCTTCCCTGCTCTTTCCCCATAGCCCTGCAATTTGTTCCACTTCAAGTATTTATCCAATTCCCTTTTGAAAGTTAATATGTGCGAACTTTGATATTGCCGTGCTGTGCCACAGAGAGAGTTCCCTTGCTGCATTGTGGATTGTCTGGGAGCGGGTTTGCCCTGGTGGATTCTTACACAGTAGCTTTAAAGGTGCCAGGTTATTCTGTAGCAATACATTTGCTGTTAACCAGTTGACGTATTTGAACATCGGATTTGAAAGTATATATTTGTTGGGCAAGGTTATTCGGGGTTCCGGAACCAAGGCGGGTGGATGGAGTTAAGATATAGATCATGATCTAATTGAATGGCGGAACAGGCTCGAGGGCAATGTTCCCTTTAAGCTGCATGACCGTATGACACTCTGGGGTCCCGTGCAGCCGGCTCACTGGCTTTTAAATGGGAAAACCGCGCATGCATGGAATTTTGAATGGGCCACTCAGCCCGTTAAAGGGGCCATGCGGCCCAAAAATAAATTAGTGGGAACATTGCTCAAGGGGCTAAATGGCCTCCTCCTGTTCCTATGAAAGTACAATGACAAAGGTGGTTTTCTTCATAAGATTGGTGAATTTGTTTGGATTTGGAAGGATAATCACTAAAATTGTCTAAGAGCTACTCACCCAAAAGAAGTGGCTGTTTATAATTTCAACAAATTATAGAATCATCAACAACTTGCATTTATATAGTGCCTTCAATGTAGAAAATGCCCCAAAATGCTTTACAAAGACCCCAGTTAACCAACCAGCTGGAATTGTGGAGCTTCTCTCCTCCCTCCATTTTCTCTTCCTCCAACTCGTAAAGCCCAATCTTGGTGCCACCTTACCATTACTTCGATTCTTTTCAACCTTGGCACTATGCAGCACGTGGGCATTGCCCCTTCATCCAAGTTTCTCCATTTGCAACAAAAAAAATCACATTTGGTCCGAGGTGAATGTTTGCCGTTAGGATACTGGCTCTTGGGATCCATGGTAAGTTCCAGCGTGCGTCATTATCCAGAGTTGATGGCAAATAACAACATATTTTTTTGATCAAAGTGTACATCGGGTGGCGGATGGACATCTGCTGTGCCCACCACATGCAGTTGGCAGAGAACCCAAACCATTTTTGTGATCAGGCCTACTTCAACGGAACCGGTGAGCTGCCAGCACTAATAGGCAGCTCACCGATTTGGGAGGACAGGAAGTCCAGTGGGGCTTAAGGCAGCCAGCAACCCCTGAAAGGGGAGGTCCACTTTCAATGTTGGTTACTGGAACTCGATTTTCTAAAGCATGACGTCATCCACAATGCCCAATATTCTTTGGCACAGACTTCGAGGTGTTCCTAGAGCAAATGAGCAGCAGGAAGGAGTTCCTTTTTTTTTCTCCATATGAGTGATGCGTGCTCTATTAAATGAGCCAGCAGTGATGGAGAGGTGGCAGTGCAAGTCAATGCCACCAACATTGTTCCCAGGAGCTGTCTGCAGCATAGGAAGAAATTTAATGACCTCACCAGGGATGCCAAGTTAAGACTCCACTTCACATCTCTCCTACTCATTGCATCGCCCAGCAACACTTTCCTTTAGCCAGCACTGGCAATCGTTCCCTCTAATTTCCATGCCTCTCCTCCAATTGCACATCCTCTCTGCTTGTTCTCATGCCCTCAACACTTGCTATAACCCTCACAATGACTTCCCCCTCCTGTCCTCTTCTTCCTCTCAGCATGTGCTTGGGTGCCTTGTGCCTCTTCCAAAACCCTTCAGGGCACAGACCCGTGCCCACTCTTGCAGGAGAAGCTGGTGCATAACTGGAGGAGGTCCTGCCTGGATACACACCCTGATGCCAATGGAAGAGGTGCCCAACCACATCACTGGCAAGGAGATGGCATGCAACATTGAGATGGTCAGGCTGGAGGCCAGGCACAACAGGGCGTTTGGGCATCTTCACTTCCTTTTATTTATATTTAACTCACTCACTCGTACACTCAGCATGACAACCTGGTGGTGCATTGAGCTGCCACACAAGCTACTACTGCTTACCCTTGCCACTATGTACATTGCCACATTCTTTCTGGGCTGTGTTGCAGGAAATCACCAGACCTGTCCGGGCAGTGAGATAGTTGCTTGAGGACTCCAACAATAACTTGCATTAATATAATGCCTTTAATGTAGTAGAACATCTCGAGGTACTTCACAGGAGCGTTATCAAACAAAGTTTGACACCAAGCCACATGAGATATTAAGACAGGAGACCAAAACCTTGGTCAAAGAGGTAGGTTTTAAGAAGTATCTTAAAAAGGGAGAGGGGGGTGCGGGGGAAAGAGAGAGAGAGAGAGAGAGAGACGGCGAGGTATGGAACGGAGGGCCCAGGCAGCTGAAAGCATGGCCACCAATGGTGGAGCGATTTTAAATCGGGATGCACAAGAAGCCGGAATTAGAGGAGTGCAGAGATCTTGGAGGGTTGTAGGGCTGGAGGAGATTAGAGATATGAAGGAATTTGAAGACCAGGATGAGAATTTTAAAATTGAGGTGTTGCCGGACCCATGTAGATCAGCGAGCACCGGGATGATGGGTGAGCGGGATTTGGTGTGAGTTAGGACACGGGCAGCCGAGTTTTGGATGACCTCCAGTTTATGGTGGGTAGAAAATGGGAGGCCAGCCAGAAGAGCATTGGAATAGTTGAGTCTGGAGGTAACAAAGGCATGGATGAGGGGTAGTGCAGATCAGCAGCTGAGGTGGGTTCCTGAGAGGAGCCACAAGCCAGGTGTGCCGGGGCAAAGAGTAGGGGGGAATGGAGGATTGCCGCAATATAAAAGTGTCATGAAGGCTGCCAGGAAAGTGGGTACAGATCTGCATAATGCACTGCTGGTGATAACACATCAGTTGCATATTAATAGACTTGTGATTCAGGAAGGTGATTGGCAAAAGAACCAAAGGTGACACGAGAAAATAATTTTACACATTGAGTGGTTAAGATCTGGAATGCACTACCTGAGAGGGTGGTGGAGGTAGACTCAATCACTGCTTTCAAAAGGGAGTTGGATAAGTACCTGAGAGAAAAATTTGCAGGGCTACGGCAAAAGGGGTGTGGCACTAGCTCATGCGGAGCTGGCACGTGCTCGACGGGCTGAATGGCCTCCTTCCATGCTGTAACCATTGTATGATTCTATGCTCTAGTCTTGTGAGCACAGTTGAAGATTGGAATGGCATGTATTCAGATTGCCCAATTGTACTCCAGATCAGTGTGTGCACAGGGGGAATCTAAATCAGCATACAATTAAATAGCACTTAGCATGTCCCAGCACACTTTGCAAGAGCAGCAGTCGACATTGAGCAGGGCATTGGTGAGAAATTAAGGGAAGTGACCAAAGGCCTGGTCAAGAGGATAGGAGGAGGAGGCCTTTGGAAAGAGACAGTAAGGGGAAGGGTTCAGGATGAGAGTTCAAGCGAGCAGAAGCGCGATGGCTGAAGGCTCAGCGAAGAACACAAAAAAACATCATGGGGAGGAGGGAAAATTGAATCCAGTGCAAATCTTTTCTAAAATTAGTAAATATTGAACATAATATGAAGAATTTAATGTCTAGTATTAGCAAGTACTTTGAGGCTGACTAGAATGACACTTAATCCCTTTAAGTAATTACTTCGAAAAGTAATTTGTTTAAAGAAAAGCAATTTGGCTGTAATTTTTATAGGTTGTAGATACTGAACCATTTCAGTCTTTGATCTTGTATTATAAACTTGACTTTCAGAAATCCTTTATGTATGGAGAGTCAGACTGAACACTGAGCTCAAAGTAAAGTGTGACCTTAGTCTTTTATTGCAGGTCTCCAGAGTGCTTCTCCAACCTGTGAGGCCTCCTTAAATACCTGTGCTCCCAAGGGATTATGGGATCCTTTGGGACGCCAGGGGCTGAGCCCTCTGGTGGATGTACAGAGTAAATACAAGTTTGCATGTATAACATTTTCCAGGAAATGATTAGAGAGGAACATCATTCGGTAAACGACGTGAGACAGGTAGTGAGGACAAGTCCGCATGTCTTGGACCTGAAAGACCACTTGCCTTGATTCAATGGCTTTCTTACTGAAATATTGCCCACGACTCTTCAATGCTACCGACAAGGAAAATCTTTCAGTTGGGTCAAATTTTCCCTCCCTACTGTTGTGCAAATTACATTTAAATGGCAGTTCTGATGCAACTTCAGGTACTGGAGTGAGCTGAGATTTTTGGCACTGTACCAGTGGTAGCCATGGGGAAGCCAGTGTCCCTGCCATGTGTCTGTTTTAGCATTAAGGAGATTCAACACTCCTTCAACTGGGCTCTGCCTTTCCATCAGTATAAAAGGACAGTACCGCAAAGCTAGAAGGATAAGATCCAACTTTGTTCATCTTAACTGTGAAAGTTAGTGTAAACCCAACCCTATTTGGGTACAGTAGCGCAATGGTTATGTTACTGGACGAGATCTGGACTAATGATCCGGAGACATGAGTTCAAATCCCACCACGGCAGCTGGGGAATTTAAATTCAGTTAATTAAATAAGTCTGGAATAAAAAGCTAGTTAGTGACCATGAAATTACTGGATTGTCATAAAAACCCATCTGGTTCACTAATGCTCTTTAGGGAAGGAAATCTGCTGTCCTTACCCAGTCTGGCCTATATATGACTCCAGACCCACAGCAATGTGGTTGACTCTTAACTGCTCTCTGAAATGGCGGCTCACCACAACATTCTCGAGGGCAATTGGGGATGAGCAATCAATGCCAGCCTTGCCAGCGTCGCCCACATCCCATGAACGAATAATTAAAAAAATTAATTGGTTCCAAGTACTTGCTCTGTGGTGGACTTCATACTATTCACTGGCACAGACCCCCAAGATGGCTGCCCGAACAAACCAATGGTTCCTGGTTGTATGGCCATTAAACGAGCATGCATGCAAGATGTCACCTAGCACTCCTTTTCCTTTCCAACTACAGTGACCATTTCTCATCCCTCGGGCTAGATTATTCTGTGCTCCTTATTTTGGACTGACTGGATCTTGGCATTTTAAAGCTAGGAATTATGGGAGTGGGGGGGTGGGCGGGGGTGAAAGGAAGAAGAGGCGGGGAAAGGACTTGCACTCCCTGTGTGAAGTTCACTTGCCAGAACCTGAAACATTATTGTAATGAGGCCATTGACATCTCTCGGCAGATTTAAAACCAATTTACAACTGCCATGTTGATCCGAGTGGCTTAAATGAGTGAGCGCACAGTGCTCTGGCCAGTGGATCACGAAACGGCCAAGCAGCGTTCACAGTCATGAAATGTAAGAAAAGGAGTAACTTCGCCACTGGGATTTAGCTCCTCTCTGAAAGGATATGAATTGAGTTGGAAGCAAAGAAAAGCTCATCCGGTGAACTGAATTTATAGTTTTGCCCTCAATCCACATGCAGGAATATATAACATTCCCTCTCATTATTCTGATTCTGCTTTATTTTCACTAAAGACCTGGTGTTCTGTTAAAGCAGTGGATTTGGAAATGCTGCAACAGTTGCCACACAGCTGGAAATTTGCATGTTTTTACTGTTTTTATGACCATTTGAACAGGTCGTTAAACGCTATTTAAAAAAAAATACTGTTTTCCGAATATCTCTGCAGAATTTTTTGCATCAGATTTAAATGATCTATTTAGCTGTACAAGCATAACTTCACCTGATTATGACAGTTGTTGGGTGAGACAGCTGATTGCAGAGTTGCTTGTCAAGCGTGAAGGACCACGCACGTGGAGACATTTTCGCCACTCCGTTTTCTTTCTTTTTACTCTCCTCCTGTCCTGTGCCATCTCTTGCCCTTGTATGGATCTAATTGCGACCAGCAACATTCCAGTAGCTCACCCAAGTTGCCACTCTCATGCGCTCCTGGGCAGTGAATGGTGGTAGCCTGTTTTGGCCATCTAGGGCATTACAGCTATGCCCAATATTGTCATCATTCAACTTCCAAACACTCTATCAGATTACTATCTGAGGCAGAAACCCTGGCTGACTCAACTTTAGTGTCTCAACTGCTGTCCTGGTTGAGCTGAGCTAAAGCAGCATTGATCATCTGACTGAACTTGGGACCTTCTCGTCAGTATGGCTCGGCATCACACCAGGTGATGTTTGTCCATGGTGAGCTCCCGACAAGTGTCACCTGAGATCAACCATAATCTGTGCAGTAAATAAGTGTAAGGACTACTACAATAGATCTTATTACTCCTGGGCAAGGGAGCAAGAAGGAAACATGAACGGCACTGTATTAATTCAAGTTCATGTCCTTGAGATGTCCCGAAGAGCTTCACAACCAGTGAATTGCAGTTGAAGTCTAATCACACTTAATACTTGGGCAAATGTGGTAGCCAATTTGCGCACAGCAAAGTCCCACAAATGGGATTAAGATGAATGACTAGTTAATCTGTTTTGATGGTGTTAGGTGGAGGGTAAATATTGGCCAGGGCACCAGAAAACTCCTCTGCTCTTTTTCGATAGTATGCCATCATTTATGTTCATCCAAACTAGCATACTGGGCCTCGGTTTAATGTCTCATCCGAAAGATAGCACATCTGGCAATGCAGCACTCCTCACTGGGAGTGTCGGCCTAGATTATTGTGCTTTGGTTTTGAAGCCAAGGTTCCTAATCCTAATTGGGATGCAGCAATTTCAATTTTTAGCCAGAATATACTTGTTTGCGTGCGTGCCAATTAAGGGGAAGAACCCCCAAGCCGAACAAGCTGCCCACACTTGCACTCTAGACTCGCGTGTGGCGAATGCCCACTGAGGTACCAGAGGGCATCTAACGCCTGGGAAACTACATTCGGCCAGTGTCAGCGGCTTCAAGGGAGCGTAGGAGAAAAAAAACGACCGAGTGATTAATCTCTCTAACCTCCTTCAACCATACAATCCTACCAGATCTCTGCGTTCCTCCAATTCTGGCCTCTTGCACATCCCCAATTTTTATCACTCCACCATTGGTGGCCGTGCCTTCAGCTGCCTAAGCCCTAAGCTCTGGAATTCCCTCACTTTAAAAACCTTTCTTCCTTTAAGTCGCCCCTTAAAACCTACCTCTTTGACCAAGCTTTTGGTCACCTGTTCTGATATCTCCTTGCGGGCTCGGTGTCAAATTTTGTTTGGTAACACTCCTGTGAAGCGCCTTCGGGATGGTTTTTCTACGTTAACGGCGCTGTGTAAATACTTGTTGTTGTTGTTGTTGTAATGGGAAATAAAATAATGAGAGACCGGCACACATTAATTTGCAGAGGTAGAAATTGTGTACAAAAGTCTCAACTCTCGTGTCTTGTTATATGGTCGATTAACGAATTCTGGGCAGATATTGACCAGTATGTCTAGTCTGGCACATTTCAAAACTAGCTCCATCGATGCAGGAGAGGTATTGTTTAGTCACTAATTGAACACTCTTGCAAAACTATAGCATACAGCAATTACTTATTGGTAACCTCCGTATGCAGCTTATTAACTGCTGCAAGCAGGTTTGCAGCAGGCAAATGGAGAGCTAAAGGGATAGTGTCATCAAACCACAGGTAGTGTTGTTCCTGTTGGGAATGAGACACAGACCGACTCTTGAGATGCAACCACGGTTTACCTTGCACTGCGCGATGTCTACTTATTTGATTCCACAGATCTGTGCCTGGGATAAAAGTGTGTAAACATTTGTTTCATCCCTGTGATATTCTGCAGTTACCTTTTTATTAAACAATTCTAAGCACACATCTCTTTTCAAATAGAAACACAAAATGCTGGAAATACTCAACTCTGTTCCTCTCGCCACAGATGCTAATGTTTCAGGTCTATCGTCAGAACTGGAAAAAGTTAGAAATGTAACAGGTTTTAAGCAGGGGGAGGGGAGGAAAGAACAAACGAGAAGGTCTGTGACAGGGTGGAAGGCAGGAGAGATTAGAGAGACAAAAGGGATGATGGGGCAAGGTGAAAGGAGATGGTAATGGGAAGAAAAAGATGGGTCTGGAAGAGATGTTAATGGGAATGGCAGAATCAACAGCTGTCATGTGAAAAAATTGGGGCAGAGGTTATGGTTTGAAATTGTTGAGTCCAGAAGGCTGTAAAGTGCCTAAACGAAAGATGAGGCGTTGTTCCTCGAACTTGTGTTCGGACAGCATCTATTCTGTCCTTATTTTTATATAGTACTTTGATTTTATATTATAGTTAAAAACCAAAACTTGGGACAATTTGGGAAGCAAAGCAGTAGAGTCGGTTGACTGCAGTCTTCAGTGCCATTCGCAACTCCTCAGATAATGAAGCTGTCTGTGCCCGCATACAGCAGGACCTAGACGACATTCAGGCTTGGGCTGATAAGTGGCAAGTAACGTTTGCGCCACACACGTTCCAGGCAATGACTATCCAACAAGCGAGAGTCTAACCACTGCCCCTTGACATTCAACGGCAGTATCATCGCTGAATCCCCCACCATCAACATCCTGGGGATGATACTGACTACCATTGACCAGAAACTTAACTGGACCAGCCACATAAATACTGTGGCTACAAGAGCAGGTCAGAGGCTGGGTATCCTGTGGCAAGTGTCTCACCTCCTGACTCCCCAAAGCCTTTCCACCATCTACAACGCACAAGTCAGGTGTGTGATGGAATACTCTCCACTTGCCTGGATGAGTGCAGTTCCAACAACACTCGAAGCTTGACACCATCCAGGACAAAGCAGCCCGCTTGATCGGCACCCCATCCACCACCTTCAACATTCACTTCCTCCACCACCGGCACGCCGTGGCTGCAGTGTGTACCATCTACAAGATGCACTGCGGCAACTCGCCAAGGCTTCTTCGGCAGCACCTCCCAAGCCCGTGACCTCTACCCCCTAGAAGGACAAGGGCAGCAGGTGCAAGGGAACACCACCACCTCCACATTCCCCTCCAAGTCACACATCATCCTGACTTTGAAATATATTGGCCGTTCCTTCATCGTCACTGGGTCAAAATCCTAGAACTCTCTCCCTAACAGCACTGTGGGAGCACCTTCACCACATGGGCTGCAGCGGTTCAAGAAGGCGGCTCACCACCACCTTCTCAAGGGCAATTAGGGATGGGCAATAAATGCCAGCCTTGCCAGCGACGCCCACAGAAACAAATAGAAAAAAAGCATAGGAGTTAATCTGTTTACAGGCTGAGGAGCTGGGAGAGGCCGAACTGAAGCACTACAGTGCAAGCAATGGCGGGAGATTATAATTGCAATGTGACCTGTTCACATAAGCGCTAAAGACCTTTGGAACTCTGGTGTTCCAATTGGTGCTGTATTACCTTAAATGGACAAATACAATTCAGTGGTTTATTCGAACATGGACCCAGTCATAGAGTAAAGGGTGTGGCAACATTCAGCTGATAACCGGTGCGGTAGGAACAGGAGGAGGCCATTCAGCCCCTCGGGCCTGTTCCGCCATTCATTGAGATCATGGCTGATCTGCATATTTTACCTTTGGCCCCATATCCCTTAGATTTTTGTTAACCAAAGGTATTATCAATCTCTGATTTAAAGTTAACAATTGACCCAGCATCAATTGGCATTTGCGGAAGAGAGTTCCAAACTTCTACCACTTTGTGTGTAGAAGTATTAATTTCATTCCTGAAAGGTCTGGCTCTAATTTTTAGACTAGTCCTAGACTCCAACCAGCGGGAATAATTTCTCTGCTGTACCCTATCTGTTCCCATTAATATTCTGAAAACATTGATCAGATCATCCCTTAGCTTTCTAAATTCTAGGGAATGCGACCCTAATTTGTGTAATCTCTCCTTGTAACTTAACCCTTAATCCGGGTATCATTCTGGTAAACCTACGCTGCACTCCCTCCAAGGTCAATATACCCTTCTTAAAGTGTGGTGCCTAGAACTGCTCACAGTGCTCCAGGTAAACATATAAATGGTGCATGGCTCATGTACAGCTGCCGAACAGCTCCCATGTAGTTAACATGTGATGCCTGGAGGTGTTGAAAGGTGTACCTGTACTGAGGCTGAATCACTTGCTGTCGACCACAATGGAGTGGTCCAAATCCAGCTTCACCCTCCCAGCTCCCTCTGCAGAGATTTCTTGATCTCGTCCATTCTATCCGAGGGAGAAGCCAGGTGGAAGTTGAGTGCTTCTTCGCATTGGAAGAAGTGAAAATGAAAGGGGGAATCACCCCAGTCTGCTCTTACTTGCTTACAGTGGAGCCTCCATTATCTAATATCCACTGTGCTGACTGCATTTTTTCCATTTGCTCTCTGAATGAGGACAAGATCCTATTTATTGCCCATCCCTAGAATGCCGTGAGGTTGCCGCCTTGAACTGTTGTCGTCCTTGTGGTGGTGGGTTAGCTAGGAAAATCTAAGATATTGATCCAGCGACAATGACTGAACAGCAATATGTGTCCAAGTAGAGATGGTGTGTACCTTGCAGGGGAGGGTGGAGGTGATGGTGTTCCCACTTTCCAGAATTATCACAGGGTGAAGTCTTATGTGAGGCATTGCCTCAGTGCACGGCTTCTTTCGTATTTGATCTTTTTTTTCTTGGTAAATGAACCTGCATTGTGTTTCCTTTGTTACCTGTACTGCACCCGTCTTCATCGCCATGCCCAAGTATATCTGTACCATGCAGGTAAGACCAAAACGTAGGGACTCTTGATAATCTGCCTGTTTCTGTTGTTCTCCATTATGCAGGTTACTGCCCTCAGTTCCTGAGTGAGTTCAAAAGTAGGTATTGTTTGGGGAAGGGGGAGATTCTTGGTTGGTTGTGCATGTTCTCGGCCTGTAGTGCAAAACAAATTAAAGAGGAGGGCGAGAAAAAAGTCAACGAATGTTCTTCCCCATTCTCAGAAATTCCATAAAATCAAAAGTAACTTTGTCTATCTCATTCAGTATTTACGGCTCTATAAAAATGCTCTGCAGTGTTAAAACCCAATCGCTGAAGAAATTACAGGCACTGCTCTGTATGTTCACTAGGTTTGCTTTTTCTGTATGGCTCAGACATGGATCATGTACAACAGACACCAAGTTACTGGAGAAATACTACCAACTATGTCTCCGCAAGATCCTACAAATCCCCTGGGAGGACAGACTCGCCAACATTAGCGTTCTCGACCAGGTCAACATCCCAAGCATTGAAGCACTGACCACACTTGATCAGCTCCGCTGGGCAGGCCACATAGTTCGCATGCCAGACACGAGACTCCCAAAGCAAGCGCTCTACTCTGAACTCCTTCATGGCAAACGCACCAATGGTGGGCAGAGGAAATATTACAAGGATACCCTCAAAACCTCCCTGATAAAGTGCAACATCCCCACTGACACCTGGGACTCCTTGGCCAAAGACCGCCCTAAGTGGAAGTGCATCCGGGAGGGCGCTGGGCACCTCGAGTTTCGTCGCCGAGAGCATGCAGAAATCAAGCGCAAGCAGCGGAAAGAGCGTGCGGCAAACCTGTCCCACCCTCCCCTTCCCTCAACGACTATCTGTCCCGAAACTGTGGTTCTCGTATTGGACTGTTCAGCCACCTCAGGACTCGCTTCAGGAGTGGAAGCAAGTCTTCCTCGATTCCGAGGGACTGCCTATGATGATGATTTTTCTGATGGTATCCATTACATGATCGTTTAGCAAATAAACGAACATTGCCTCTTTAAGCAAGCTGGAGCAACTGTTTCTGGTGGTGTTGACGGTGAGCGCATGAATATTTCAAACTGCCAAATAGAAATCAATACTTTTTAACGTTTTGTATGGTTAATTAAAACAAGAACCGTCATCTTGCTATCCTGGCAGATGGCCATTTTACAGAGGGGTATGTTGAGTAGACTGAAGCTGTATTTTCCTGTCCATAACCACCCTACCACTATCAGGTGTTTTCTAGTTCCTGATCTTGCACCTGAACTCTCATCTTGCTCTTCCTAAGACCAAGTACGCCATGTTAAATGGTTTTCTTAATCCGCACTGTATCGATCCATTACACTGTCTCTTGCTCGAACTCTTTCCTTCCCAGAGGAGCAAAGCTCTTTCCCTCCCTCCGTCTGCCCTTCCTCTTGCAACCTCCAAGCTTTTAAAAATCCAAACTTAGACTCATCGGATCACTAATATTTGATTTACCCCATCTCGTCGTCTCCTCTTCAATCCTGGCAGATCCTACACTACGCTATCAACCTTGGCTCTTCATTGCGGTTTCACAATTTTAAAAAAACAGAATATCTTGGCTCCTCTGCTTCTTAAAAAAAACTATTACTTTCAGTTAAAGATTAATTTCTCAGCCAGATTACCTTTCTGTAATTACAGTGGCCTACAGTGAGAAAATCTCCCCAAAGTGCTCACTTGGACTGCATAGGTCTGTTACATTTTTGTCCATTTGCATCAAGAGCAAAAACATGGGATAGGAAGGTGAATGGAGCAATCATTACAGATGGTAAATGAAACCCACTACCTCTGGTACACTCTCCAAGAGTAGTATTCCAAAGTGTTTGTCAGTAAAGGAAAAGAGTGGCTAAAGTAAATGTTGGTCCCTTTTAGAGGACGAGACCAGGGAATTCGTAATGGGGAACATGGAGATAGCAGAAACTCTGAACAAATATTTTGTATCAGTCTTTACAGTAGAGGACACTAATAAGTTCCTCCCCTCCTATAGCCCCCTTGGCTATCCACTGTTGGAATATTAACACAATAACAATCACTAAGGAGGTGGTACTCAGTAAGATAATGGGACTAAAGGCAGATAAATCCCCTGGACCTGATGGCTTGCATCCTAGGGTCTTAAGAGAAGTAGCGCCAGGGATAGTGGATGCATTGGTTGTAATTTACCAAAATTCCCTGGATTCTGGGGAGGTCCCAGCAGATTGGCAAACTGCAAATGTAACGCCCCTATTTTTAAAAAAAAAAAAGGAGGCGGACAAAAAGCAGGAAACTATAGCCCAGTTAGCCTAACATCTGTGGTTGGGAAAATGTTGGAGTCCATTATTAAAGAAGCAGTAGCGAGACATTTGGAAAAGCAAAATTCGGTCAGGCAGAGTCGGCATCGATTTATGAAGGGGAAGTCATGTTTCACAAATTTGCTGGAGTTCTTCGAGGATGTAATGAACAGGGTGGTTAAAAGGGAACTGGTGGATGTGGTGTATTTGGACTTCCAGAAGGCATTTGACAAGATGCCACATAAAAGGTTACTGCACAAGATAAAAGTTCACGGGGTTGGGGGTAATAGAAACTTAGAAACATAGAAAATAGGTGCAGGAGTAGGCCATTCGGCCCTTTGAGCCTGCAACACCATTCAATATGATCACAGCTGATCATGCAACTTCAGTACCCCATTCCTGCTTTCTCTCCATACCCCTTGATCCCTTTAGCTGTAAGGGCCACATCGAACTCCCTTTTGAATATATCTAACCAACTGGTCTCAGCAACTTTCTGTGGTAGAGAATTCCACAGGTTCACAATTCTGAGTGAAGAAGTTTCTCCCCATCTCGGTCCTAAATGGCTTACCCTTTATCCTTAGACTGTGACCCCTGGTTCTGGACTTCCCCAACATCGGGAACATTCTTCCTGCATCTAACCTGTCCAATCCCGTCAGAATTTTATATGTTTCTCTGAGATCCCCTCTCGTTCTTCTAAATTCCAGTGAATATAAGCCTAGTCGATCCAGTCTTTCTTCATATGTCAGTCCTGTCATCCCGGGAATCAGTCTGGTGAACCTTCGCTGCACACTCAATAGCAAGAATGTCCTTCCTCAGATTAGGAGACCAAAACTGTACACTATTCAAGGTGTGTCCTCACCAAGGCCCTGTACAAATGCAGTAAGACCTCCCTGCTCCTATACTAAAATCCCCTCGCTATGAAGGCCAACATGCCATTTGCCTTCTTCACAGCCTGCTGTACCTGCATGCCAACTTTCATTGACTGATGTATCATGACACCCAGGTCTCGTTGCACTTCCCCTTTTCCTAATCTGTCACCATTCATATAATCTGCCTTCCTGTTTTTGCCACCAAAGTGGATAACCTCACATTTATCCACATTACACTGCATCTGCCATGCATTTGCCCACTCACCTAACCTGTCCAAGTCGCCCTGCAGCCTCTTCGCATCCTCCTCACAGCTCTCTCTGCCACCCAGCTTAGTGTCATCTGCAAACTTGGAGATATTGCATTCAATTCCTTTGTCTAAATCATTTAATGTATATTGTAAATAGTTGGGGTCCCAGCACTGAACCTTGCGGTACCCCACTAGTCACTGCCTGCCATTCTGAAAAGGACCTGTTTATTCCTACTCTTTGCTTCCTGTCTGAAAACCAGTTCTCTAACCACATCAATACATTACCCCCAATACATAGAAACATAGAAAATAGGTGCAGGAGTAGGCCATTCGGCCCTTCTAGCCTGCACCGCCATTCAATGAGTTCATGGCTGAACATTCAACTTCAGTACCCCATTCCTGCTTTCTCGCCATACCCCTTGATCCCCCTAGTAGTAAGGACCTCATCTAACTCCTTTTTGAATATATTTAGTGAATTGGCCTCAACAACTTTCTGTGGTAGAGAATTCCACAGGTTCACCACTCTCTGGGTGAAGAAGTTCCTCTGCATCTCGGTCCTAAATGGCTTACCCCTTATCCTTAGACTGTGACCTCTGGTTCTGGACTTCCCCAACATTGGGAACATTCTTCCTGCATCTAACCTGTCTAACCCCGTCAGAATTTTAAATGTTTCTATGAGGTCCCCTCATTCTTCTGAACTCCAGTGAATACAAGCCCAGTTGATTCAGTCTTTCTTGATAGGTCAGTCCCGCCATCCCAGGAATCAGTCTGGTGAACCTTCGCTGCACTCCCTCAGTAGCAAGAATGTCCTTCCTCAGGTTAGGAGACCAAAACTGTACACAATACTCCAGGTGTGGCCTCACCAATGCCCTGTACAACTGTAGCAACACCTCCCTGCCCCTGTACTCAAATCCCCTTGCTATGAAGGCCAACATGCCATTTGCTTTCTTAACCGCCTGCTGCACCTGCATGCCAACCTTCAATGACTGATGTACCATGACACCCAGGTCTCTTTGCACCTCCCCTTTTCCTAATCTGTCACCATTCAGATAATAGTCTGTCTCTCTGTTTTTACCACCAAAGTGGATAACCTCACATTTATCCACATTATACTTCATCTGCCATGCATTTGCCCACTCACCTAACCTATCCAAGTCGCTCTGCAGCCTCACAGCATCCTCCTCGCAGCTCACACTGCCACCCAACTTGGTGTTATCCGCAAATTTGGAGATATTACATTTAATCCCCTCATCTAAATCATTAATGCACAGTGTAAACAGCTGGAGCCCCAGCACAGAACCTTGCGGTACCCCACTAGTCACTGCCTGCCATTCTGAAAAGTACCCATTTACTCCTACTCTTTGCTTCCTATCTGACAACCAGTTCTCAGTCCATGTCAGTACACTACCCCCAATCCCATGTGCTCTAACTTTTCACATCAATCTCTTGTGTGGGACCTTGTCGAACGCCTTCTGAAAGTCCAAATATACCACATCAACTGGTTCTCCCTTGTCCACTCTACTGGAAACATCCTCAAAAAATTCCAGAAGATTTGGCAAGCATGATTTCCCTTTCACAAATCCATGCTGACTTGGACCTATCATGTCACCTCTTTCCAAATGCACTGCTATGACATCCTTAATAATTGATTCCATCATTTTACCCACTACCGATGTCAGGCTAACCGGTCTATAATTCTCTGTTTTCTCTCTCCCTCCTTTTTTAAAAAGTGGGGTTACATTGGCTACCCTCCACTCTATAGGAACTGATCCAGAGTCAATGGAATGTTGGAAAATGACACTCAACGCATCCACTATTTCCAAGGCCACCTCCTTAAGTACTCTGGGATGCAGTCCATCAGGCCCTGGGGATTTATCGGCCTTCAATCCCATCAATTTCCCCAACACAATTTCCCGGCTAATAAGGATTTCCCTCAGTTCCTCCTCCTTACTAGACCCCCCGACCCCTTTTATAACCGGAAGGTTGTTCGTGTCCTCCTTCGTGAATACAGAACCAAAGTACTTGTTCAATTGGTCCGCCATTTCTTTGTTCCCCGTTATGACTTCCCCTGATTCTGACTGCAGGGGACCTACGTTTGTCTTTGCTAACCTTTTTCTCTTTACATATCTATAGAAACTTTTGCAATCCGTCTTAATGTTCCCTGCAAGCTTCTTCTCATACTCCATTTTCCCTGCCCTAATCAAACCCTTTGTCCTCCTCTGCTGAGTTCTAAATTTCTCCCAGTCCCCAGGTTCACTGCTATTTCTGGCCAATTTGTATGCCACTTCCTTGGCTTTAATACTATCCCTGATTTCCCTAGATAGCCACGGTTGAGCCACCTTCCCTTTTTTATTTTTATGCCAGACAGGAATGTACAATTGTTGTAGTTCATCCATGCGGTCTCTAAATGTCTGCCATTGCCCATCCACAGTCAACCCCTTAAGTATCATTCGCCAATCCATCCCAGCCAATTCACGCCTCATACCTTCAAAGTTAGCCTTCTTTAAGTTCTGGACCATGGTCTCTGAATTAACTGTTTCATTCTCCATCCCAATGCAGAATTCCACCATATTATGGTCACTCTTCCCCAAGGTGCCTCGCACAACGAGATTGCTAATTAATCCCCTCATTAGATAACACCCAGTCTAAGATGGCCTCCCCCCTAGTTGGTTCCTCGACATATTGGTCTAAAAAACCATCCCTTATGCACTCCAGGAAATCCTCCTCCACCGTATTGCTTCCAGTTTGGTTAGCCCAATCTATGTGCATATTAAAGTCACCCATTATAACTGCTGCACCTTTATTGCATGCACCCCTAATTTCATGTTTGATGCCCTCCCCAACATCACTACTACTGTTTGGAGGTCTGTACACAACTCCCACTAACGTTTTTTGCCCTTTGGTGTTCTGCAGCTCTACCCATATCGATTCCACGTCATCCAAGCTAATGTCCTTCCTAACTATTGTCTTAATCTCCTCCTTAACCAGCAATGCTACCCCACCTCCTTTTCCTTTTATTCTATCCTTCCTGAATGTTGAATACCCCTGGATGTTGAGTTCCCAGCCCTGATCATCCTGGAGCCACTTCTCCGTAATCCCAATCACATCATATTTGTTAACATCTATTTGCACAGTTAATTCATCCACCTTATTGCGGATACTCCTTGCATTAAGACACAAAGCCTTTAGGCTTGTTTTTTTAACACTTTCTGTCCTTTTAGAATTTTGCTGTACAATGGCCCTTTTTGTTCTTGGCCTTGGGTTTCTCTGCCCTCCACTTTTCCTCATCTCCTTTCTGTCTTTTGCTTTTGCCTCCTTTTTGTTTCCCTGTATCTCCCTGCATTGGTTCCCATCCCCCTGCCATATTAGTTTAACTCCTCCCCAACAGCACTAGCAAACACACCCCCGAGGACATTGGTTCCAATTCTGCCCAGGTGCAGACCGTCCGGATTGTACTGGTCCCACCTCCCCCAGAACCTGTTCCAATGCCCCAGGAATTTGAATCCCTTCCTGCTGCACCATTGCTCAAGCCACGTATTCATCTGAGCTATCCTGCAATTCCTACTCTGACTAGCACGTGGCACTGGTAGCAATCCCGAGATTACTACTTTTGAGGTCCTACTTTTTAATTTAGCTCCTTAAATTCATTTCGTCGGACCTCATCCCTTTTTTTAACCTATGTCGTTGGTACCAACGTGCACCACGACAACTGGCTGTTCTCCCTCCCATTTTAGAATGTCCTGCACCCGCTCCGAGACATCCTTGACCCTTGCACCAGGGAGGCAACATACCATCCTGGAGTCTCGGTTGCGGCCGCAGAAACGCCTATCTATTCCCCTTACAATTGAATCCCCTATCACTATCGCTCGCCCACTCTCTTTCCTGCCCTCCTGTGCAACAGAGCCAGCCACGGTGCCATGAACTTGGCTGCTGCTGCCCTCTCCTGATGAGTCATCCCCCTCAACAGCACTCAAAGCAGTGTATCTGTTTTGCAGTGGGATGACCACAGGGGACCCCTGCACTACCTTCCTTGCACTACTCTTCCTGCTGGTCTTCCATTCCCTTGCTGGCTGTGGACCCTTCTCCTGCGGTAAGACCAACTCGCTACACGTGATACTCACGTCATTCTCAGCATCGTGGATGCTCCAGAGTGAATCCACCCTCAGCTCCAACTCCGCAACGCGGACCGTCAGGAGCCGGAGGTGGACACACTTCCCGCACATGTAGTCGTCAGTACCATGTGCTTTAATTTTGCACACTGATCTCTTGTGTGGGACCTTGTCAAAAGCCTTTTGAAAATCCTGGGACCACTATTTACAATCTATATTAACGACTTGGAAGAAGGGACTGAGTGTAACGTAGCCAAGTTTGCTGACGATACATATGTGGGAGGAAAAGCAATTTGTGAGGAGGACACAAAAAATCTGCAAAAGAACATATAGGTTAAGTGAGTGGGAAAAAATTTGGCAGAAGGAGTATAATGTCGGAAAGTGTGAGGTCATGCACTTTGGCAGAAAAAAATCAAAGAGCAAGTTATTATTTAAATGGAGAAAGATTGCAAAATGTCGCAGTACAGCAGGACCTATGGGTACTTGTGCATGAAACACAAAAGGATAGTATGTAGGTAGAGCAAGTGATCAGGAAGGCCAATGATATCTTGGCCTTTATTGCAAAGGGGATGGAGTATAAAAGCAGGGAAGTCTTGCTACAGCTATGTAAGGTATTGGTGAGGCCACACCTGGAATACTGCGTACAGTTTTGGTTTCCATATTTACGAAAGGATATACCTGTTTTGGAGGCACTTCAGAGAAAGTTCACTAGGGTGATTTATGGGGATGAGGGGGTTGTCTTATGAGGAAAGGTTGAGTAGGTTGGGCCTCTACTCATTGGAATTCAGAAGAATGAGAGGTGATCTTATCAAAATGTATAAGATTATGAGGGGACTTGACAAGGTGGATGCAGAGAGGATGTCTCCACTGATGGGGGAAGACTAGAACTAGGGGGCATGATCTTAGAATTTAAAACCGAGATGAGGAGAAATTTCTTCTGAGGGTTGTAAATCTGTGGAATTTGCTGCCTCAGAGCTGTGGAAGCTGGGACATTGAATAAATTTAAGACAGAAATAGACAGTTTCTTAAACGATAAGGGGTTACGGGGAGCGGGCAGGGAAGTGGAGCTGAGTCCATGATCAGATCAGCCATGATCTTATTGAATGGCGGAGCAGGCACGAGGGACCGTATGGCCTACTGTTCCTATTTCTTATGTTATGTTCTTGTGTAAAGTCAAATATCAAAATGGCTCTGATTCGTGATCTCTACGCTCCGCATCACACCTCTGGTGACAGACTCGAGACACAGCAGTGGACAGATGTGGAATGCCATCATTTGCATCAATGAGCTTGTCAGCTTTGTTTGGCTTGCTGTAAAAAGCACGGACTTGGTAAGGCAGGGAGTGGTGTCACCACTGAGTATCTAGCCATGGTCCTGTAACGAGCAAGGTTATATTGGGGGGGGTGCGGGAGGTGGCAATGTGACTGGTGGGGAATTGGAGCCATCACTGGTAAGGTTATTAGCAGGGCGAGCAGAAAGTCATGGATTCTTGAGTCAAGATCTGTGGCTGTCCACAGGACGACAGAGGGGGAAGGGGCTGAATTGCACATCGCTTTTTGTTGTTGTATTTGTCCTAGAATCATAGTCATAGAACAGTATAGCACATAAGGAGGCCATCCGGCCCATTGAGTCTGTGCCGATTCTCGAAGAACAAGCCAGTTAGTCCCACTCCCCACTCTTTCCCCATATCCCTGCAATTTTTTTCTCCAACTATTTATCCAATTCCCTTTTGAAAGCCAAGATTGAATCTGTATCCATCACCCTTTCAGGCAGTGCATTCCAAATCATAACCGCTCGCTGCATAAAAACGTTTTTCCTCATGTCGCCTCTGCTCGTGCCAATCGCCTTAAATCAGTGCCCTCTCAGCGACTGTTCAGCCATTGGAAACAGTTTCTCTTTATTACACGTCATGATTTTAAACCCCTCTATCAAATCTCCTCTTAGCCTTCTCTGCTCGAATGAGAACGGCCCCAGCTTCTCCAGTCTATCCGCAAAGCTATATTCCTTCCTAAAATGTGGTGCCCAGAATTGAACACACTACTCCAGCTGGGGCCGAACTAGTTTTATGAAGGTTTAACATAACTTCCTGGCTTTTGTACTCTATGCCTCTATTTATAAAGCCCAGGATCATAAAAACATAAGAAATAGGAGCAGGAGAAGGCTATTTGGCCCCTCGAGCCTGCTCCACCATTCAGTAAGATCATGGCTGATCTGATAATGGACTCGGCTCCACTTCCCTGCCCGTTCCCCATAACCCTTGACTTCCTTATAGTTCAAAAATCTGTATCTCCACTTTAAATATATTCAATGACCCAGCCTCCACAGATCTGGGGCAGAGAATTCCACAGATTTACAACCCTCAGAGAAGAAATTCCTCCTCATCTCCCATTTTAAATGGGTGATCCCTTATTCTAAGATTATATTTTAGTTTCCCCTATGAGTGGAAATCTCCTCTCTGCATCCACCTTGTTGAGTCCCCTCATTATCTTATATATTTCGATAAGATCACCTCTCATTCTTCTGAACGCCAATGTGTATAGGCTCAACCTATCTTCATAAGTCAACCTCCTCATCTCCGGAATCAACCTTGTGAACCTTCTCTGAACAGCCTCTAATGCAAGTATATCTTCCTTTAAATATGGAGACCAAAACTGCATGCAGTACTCCAGGTGTGGCCTCACCAATACTCTGTACAGTTGTAGCAGGACTTCTCTGCTTTTATACTCTATCCCCCCCTTGCAATAAAGGCCAAAATTCCATTTGCCTTCCTGATTACCTGCATACTAACTTTTTGTGTTTCATGCACAAGGATCCCCAGGTCCCTCTGTACTGCAGCACTTTGCAATTTTTCTCCATTTAAATTAGAATTTGCTTTTCCATTTTTCCTGCCAAAGTGGATAACCTCACATTTTCCCACATTGTACTCCATCTGACAAATTTTTCCCCACTCACTGAGCCTGTCTATATCCCTCTGCAGATTTTTTGTGTCCTCCTCACAATTTGCTTTCCCATCCATCTTTGTATCATCAGCAAACTTGGTTACATTACACTTAGTCCCTTCATCCAAGTCCTCAATATAGATTGTAAATAGTTGAGGACCCAGCACCGATCCCTGCGGCATCCCACTAGTTACTGTTTGGCAACCACAAAATGACCCATTTATCCTGACTTTCTATTTTCTGTTAGCCAATCCTCTATCCATACTAATATATTACCTCCAATCCCGTGAGCTTTTATCTTGTGCAGTAACCTTTTATGTGGCACCTTGTCAAATACCTTCTGGAAATACAAATACACCACATCCACTGGTCCCCCCCCCTTATCCACCCTGCTCCTTACATCCTCAAAGAACTCCAGCAAATTTGTCGAACACGATTTCCTTTTCATAAAACTGTGCTGACTCTGCTTGATTGATTTATGCTTTTCCAAATGTCTCGCTACTGCTTCCTTAATAATGGACTCCAGCATTTTCCCAACGACAGATGTTAGGCTAACTGGTCTATAGTTTCCTGCTTTCTATCTGCCTCCTTTTTTAAATAGGGGCATTACATTTGCGGTTTTCCAATCTGCTAGGACCTCCCCAGAATCCAGGGAATTTTGGTAGATTACAATCTGTGTGCTTTGTTAACCTGTCCTGCCACTTTCAAAGATTTGTGCATAAGCAACACCAGGTCTCTGTTCTTGCACCCACTTTAAAATTGTACCATTTAGTATGTGTGGACTCTCCTCTTTCTTATTTTTTTAGTTAATGTGTTCGTATAAATTCCTTGCTGCACTATTTTAAAATGGAGTAATATAAGCCAGACAGGAATTTATGCAACTGCAGTGCTACTGTGCTAAAAAGAGCACAAGGAGCTGGGGTGGAGGGAGGAATGAAACCCACTGATGCTTCATTGCAGGTTTAAACTTCAGCATCAGGGAGCAACCTCATCTTGTCCTTTGTTGGAGGCTGTTGTGGGCCATGCCGCAGGTCTGAGTAAACTGCTAATGTCCTCTTGACATTGGAGTCTGGCACTGCAACCCGGGCATATCTTTTTACCAGTATGTTAATTATTTCTGTGACACACAATTTCCACTATTTTTGTTTACTCGCTCCACTGTCCATTTCCTTGGTTTTAATAAACGCTCTCTGTACAGTCTGCTCGTGAATGGCTCGGTGGAGGTTACAAATGTGTGGATTTTCTCCATTTCATAGTTCAGATGGTGGCTGATAACCCAAAGATCAATAAGGGTCCTTTGATCCTTGGATCAGATTGGTTTGCAGATTTAAATTGCTAATGGACATAGATCGCAGAGATTTGCTGTGAGTTGAATGGACTAATGGTTCACCTCCATTGTGCTGTCGGTAGAACTGAGTTTTGCTTCGCTGTTAACAACCAGCCACCTTTTGTAGGTTGGCTTCGTAGTACCTTCCTATCACTAGCTCATCTTTTTACAATCGCAATTGGGGTAAAGCATTTCATTAATGTCTCCATGTTACGCATGCAAGCACTCACAAGCAAGATGCGATGTCCGCATGTGGCAGCAGAGTGGCTTGAATTGAATTGGTGAGAAGCTTGGCTCATGTCTTGCAAACTTGGAGCTAATTCAACCAGCTCTTTGACTCCCAGAGCCAATTAAATTTCATTTGGAGCCAAAGCTGGTTCCATGGCTCTCGGTTGACCACCTCATTTAACAGTATAACATTTCCCCTACCGCAAATAGACAGTCATTTCACAGACAATATTGTAAAGATGCGAGAGATGAGTTCAGTGGTCCCATATAAATTTAAAGTGAGGCCAGTGTAGACTTGTCTGACCAGAACTCCAGTACTTTGGGTAAATTCTTTGGCATCATGAGGTCTTGCAGCAGAGTGTGTAAAGGCAAGTTGTGTTTTGTTTTTGTACTTTCACATTCTTGTCCTTGGGGAACAGTGTGAAGTAGTGGAAGGATTTGCGTGGGCTGATTAACAGTCTGACGGTGGCATTATCGTTGTTTTTGTATCTTCTCCCTCTTCCCTTCGAGAACAGTGTGAAGTATTGGAAGGGTTCTCAAGCTGCTTACCAGTCTGACAGGCCGCGACGTAAACACTCCTTCCATGGCCGTAACCATTTATATACCTGCCGATAGGGCCGTCAGTCCTATACGGTGGGACGGTTTTATGGGCTCCCACAATGAATACCCACACCTGCACCCACACGAGTAACCCGCTGGCTGTCAACCCAGAATTTTTATCTAAGTTCTCCATCATTCTAGTTCCCTCAACCACTGGAAGTCTGTTTTGTATCTAGCCTCAAGTCTTCCTTTTTGTATTTGTATTTGTATTTCCTCATTCTCAGAAACATCCGAGTGAATCTGCGTTGTACTGTCTCTATTGCCTCAACTTAATATTCCATTTATGTGGAATGTGTCAGCTGTGGCTCAATGGGTAGCACCCTCGCCTCAGAATCAGAAGGTTGTGGGTTCAAGCCCCACTCCAGGGACTTGAGCACACAAATCTAGGCTGACACTCCAGTGTAGTACTGAGGGAGCGCTGCACTGTCTGAGGTGCCATCTTTCAGATGAGACGTTAAACCGAGCTCCCGTCTGCTCTCTCAGGTGGACGTAAAAGATCCCATGGCACTATTTCGAAGATGAGCAGGGGAGTTCTCACCCGTTGTCCTGGCCAATATTTATCCCTCAATGAACTAAAAAAAAAATTAAAACAATTATGTGGTCGTTTTCACATTGCTAAGGGAATTAAGGGTTATGGGGAGCGGGCGGGTAAGTGGAGCTGAGTCCATGGCCAGATCAGCCATGATCTTGTTGAGTGGCGGAGCAGGCTCGAGGGGCTAGATGGCCTACTCCTGTTCCTAATTCTTATGTTCTTATGGGAGCTTGCTGTGTGCACATTCCTGCAGTGTGGAGTCCAAAACTGTGATCTTACTAATGTTTTATAGCGATTCACCATTACATCTGGTCATTTATATTCAATTCTTCTTGCCATAAAACCTAGTACAGTATTTCATTAGCTTTTTTTAATGACCTTATCCACTGGAGATGCTTCTTTTAATGTCTTGTGAACCTGTATCCGCAAAACCCTCTGTTCTTCCACATCACCCAACCTTCGCATATTTAAGTATAATGATTAACCAAAATCTACCATCTCTCATTTACTGACATTGAATTCCATTAGTGCCCATTCCACCATCTGATCAATGTCCCCTTGCACTTTCAAGATGTGAGTTCCTATTTTAATCTCCATTGACCTCACTGGAGAGTAAAATCGGACATCAGTCCTGTTCCCGCAGCGCAGGATTTGGTTAAAATCACAGCTTTCGTCCTGTTTGCTGCTGTTAAATAAGAAAAAAAGAAAGACTTGCATTTTATATAGGGCCTTTCATGACCACCGACATTCCAAAATGCTTTACAATCAACGAAGTAATTATTTTTAAATGTAGTCACTGTTGTAATGTTGGAAACGCGGCAGCCAAATTGCACACAGCAAGATCCCACAAACAGCAATGTGATAATGACCAGATAATCTTTTTTTTAGTTGATTGAGGGATAAATATTGATCAGGACACTGGGGATAACTCCCCTGCTCTTCTTTGAAATAGTGCTATGGGATCTTTTATGCCCACATGAGAAGGCAAATGGGGTCTCAGTTTAACGTGTTATCTGAAAGACGGCACCTCCGACAGTGCAGCACTCTTCAGTACTGCACTGGAGTGTCGGCCTAGATTTTATTTTTGTGCTTAAGCCCCTGGAGTGAGATTTGAACCCTCAACCTCCTGACTCCGAGGCGAGGGTGCTACCCACTGAGCCACGGCTGACACATTGTTCCACTTTAAATGGAATATCAAGTTTTGCTGTTTGCAGATGGTCACTCTGGAACGTGAAAGCTTGCAGTCAAATGAAGATGAAGGTGAGGTGTTTGGATTGGGTGGCATGCTGAAAGCGGCATGTTGCCTGTTTACCCTCCAATCTTGCCAGTTGATGTTGCCAAGCCAGAAGCAGCTCTTTTTCATGATGGCAATAAGATGGAAAACATGTGAATATTGTTAGAGGGGTTTTGATGAGAAACTGTTTCCAGTGGCAGAAGGGTTGGTAATCAGAGGACACATTTAATTGGCAAAAGAACCAGAGGCGAGATGAGAATTCTTTTATGTAGCAAGTTGTCTGGAATGCACTGTCTGAAAGGGCGGTGGAAGCAGATTCAATAGTAACTTTTTCAAAAGAGAATTGGATATATACTTGAAGGGAAAAAATTGCAGGGATATTGGGAGTAGGACTAATTGGATGGCTTTCAACTTGTATTTATATAGCGCCTTTAACATAGTGAAGCGTCCCAAGGCGCTTCACAGGAGTATTATGAGACACACAAATTTGATACCGAGCCACATAAGGAGAAATTAGGGCAGGTGACCAAAAGCTTGGTCAAAGAGGCAGGTTTTAAGGAGTGTCTTGAACGAGGAAAGAGAGGTGGAGAGGTGGAGAGGTTTAGGCAGGGTATTTCAGAGCTTGGGGCCCAGGCAACTAAAGGCATGGCCGACAATTGTTGAACGATTATAATCAGGGATGCTCAAGAGGGCAGAATTAGAGGAGCGCAGACATCTCTGGGTGGGGGTGGGGCTGGAGGAGATTAGAGATGACGAAGGGCGAGGTCATGGGGGGGATTTGAAAACAAGGATGCGAATTTTGAAATCGAGGTGTTGCTTATGTAGGTCAGCGAGCATAGGGATGATGGATAAGCGGGACTTGGTGTGAGTTAGGACATGGGCTGCTGAATTTTGGATCACCTCTAGTTTACGTAGGGCACAATGTGGGAGGCCAGTCAGAAGTGCATTGGAATAGTCAAGTCTCGAGGTAGCAAAGGCATGGATGAGGGCTTCAGCAGCAGATGAGCTGAGGCAAGGGCGGAGACAGGCGATGTTACGGAAGTGGAAATAGGCGGTCTTAGTTATGCTGTGGATATGTGGTTGAAAGCTCATTTCAGGGTCAAATATGACACCAAGGTTGCGAACAGTCTGGTTCAGCCTCAGACAGAAATTGGGGAGAGGGATGGAGTCAGTGGTTAGGGAACGGAGTTTGTGGCGGGGACCGAAAGCAATGGCTTCGGTCTTCCCAATATTCAATTGGAGAAAATTTCTGCTCATCATCCAGAACTGAATGTTGGACAAGCAGACTGACAATTTAGAGACCGAGGAGGGGTCGAGAGAAGTGGTGGTGAGGTAGAGCTGGGTACATCAGCGGACATGTGGAAACTGACGCCGTGTTTCCGGATAATGTCGCCAAAGGACAACATGAAGATGAGAAATAGGAGGGGGCCAAGGATAGATCCTTGGTTATCTGAGGTAACTATGTGGGGTCGGGAAGAGAAGCCGTTGCAGGTGATTCTCTGGCTAGAAGAATGGAACCAGGCGAGTGCAGTTCAAACATGGAGTTGCGGGAAAGATGGGCATGGATTTGGGAGGTGGCAACACGTTCATGGACTTTGGAGAGGAAAGGGAGGTTGGAGATGGAGCGGTAGTTCGCAAGGACGGAGGGGTCGAGGGGTGATGACGGCAGATTTGAGGGAGGGGGGGACGGTACCTGAGGAGAGAGAACCGTTAGCAATGTCAGCTAACATGGGAGCAGGAAAAGGAAGTTGTGGGAATTGGGTCAAGGGAGCAGGAAGTGGGTCTCATGGACAGGGTGAGCCCAGAAAGGTCATGAGGGGAGATTGGAGAGAAACTGGAGAATGATGTAAGGTCAGGGCTAGGGCAGGGGGTGTCCTTAAAGGAAGTTTGGCCCGGTGGGCTAGAGGGAGGAAGGAAGGAAAGAGACGGCCGAACGGATGGTCTCAATCTTAGAGACAAAGAAGTCCATGAGCTCCTCACACTTCTTGTTGGAGGTGAGGGTGGAGACATGGGAGAGGGGTTTAAAAAGACGGTTAGCAGTGGAGAATAGAAGCCGGGGTTTATATTTACATTCCAGAATGATTCTGGAACAGTGAGCGGTTTTGGTAGACGAGAGCAGGACCCAATAGTTCTTTATATGGTCCAGCCAGATCTGGCGGTGAATGGGGCTAAACCAGAATGGATAAAAGAGCCAGCACTTTCACAACTGGCCAAATGGCCTCCTCCTGTGCTGTAAGATATGATTCTATGATTGTAAATTTGAAGCAAAAGCAGACGAGTTCTGATGAAGGAACCCACCCAAAACATGAACCTGCTGTTCTCTTTCTGTTCTCTTTCTAATGCAGTTTGCGCTACAGTGTGATCCCGCATCTTTCTATTGCCATTTCTGTTTGAGGTATTATTTCCTGTTGGTGACTGTGCCCGTTTAAGACCTGTGTTTGGCCAATGAACAAGATCTTGCTCTTTACCCTGTCTATAGTAATTTATCGAGCAATAAATAATATATTAGAACCGCCTCCTAATTTAAGGCTCACTAGTTTAGTGAGTGTGTGTCGTATATCAGTAGCAGCAATAAAGAAACGGCACACAGCACGAGAGGAAGCAGTGCAATAATTGGAACTAGACTAGCAGTTGCCTTGGGGGGACATTTTCTTGGAAGCAGTGCATCCTAAAGAGCAATTGTATTCTGTTAAATTGGCAAATTTTTCCCAAGATATTATCAAAACGGGAGCTGCCTGCATATGGCCTGATGTGTCTCAGTCTTACCTTGTCGGTGTTTTATGCTTTAAGTTGATGGTCAAAGATACCCTGGGAGCAAACATTTTGTATGAAGCCCTCTCTTTGGTGATGCTGTTCCTTTTGCAACATTTGTGATTATAGGACAATACAGTTTAGTGAAGACAAATGTAGGTCCCTTGCAGTCAGAATCAGGTGAATTTATAATGGGGGAACAAAGAAATGGCAGACCAGTTGAACAAATACTTTGGATCTGTCTTCACTAAGGAAGACACAAATAACCTTCTGGAAATACTAGGGGACCGAGGATCCAGCGAGAAGGAGGAACTGAAGAAAATCCTTATTAGTCATGAAATTGTGTTAGGGAAATTGATGGGATTGAAGGCTGATAAATCCCTAGGGCCTGATAATCTGCATCCCAGAGAACTTAAGCAAATGGCCCTAGAAATAGTGGTGATCATTTTCCAACATTCTATAGACTCTGGATCAGTTCCTATGGACTGGAAAGTAGTGAATGTAACCCCATTTTTTAAAAAAGGAGGGAGAGAGAAAACAGGGAATTATACAGGGAAAGTTAGCCTGACATCGGTAGTGGGGAAAATGTTGGAATCAATTATTAAAGATGTAATAGCAGCGCATTTGGAAAGCAGTGACAGGATCAGTCCAAGTCAGCATGGATTTATGAAGGGGAAATCATGCTTGACAAATCTAGAGTTTTTTGAGGATGTAACTAGTAGAGTGGACAAGGGAGAACCAGTAGATGTGGTGTATTTGGACTTTCAAAAGACTTTTGACAAGGTCCCACACAAGAGATTAGTGTGCAAAATGAAAGCACATGGTATTGGGGGTAACGTATTGACGTGGATAGAGAACTGGTTGGCAGACAGGAAGCAAAGAGTAGGAATAAACGGGTCCGTTTCAGAATGGCAGGCTGTGACTAGTGGGGTACCGTAAGGTTCAGTGCTGGGATCCCAGCTATTTACAATATACATTAATGATTTTAGACGAAGGAATTGAATGTAATGTCTCCAAGTTTGCAGATGACATTAAGCTGGGTGGCAGTGTGAGCTGTGAGGAGGATGCAAAAAGGCTGCAGGGTGACTTGGACAGGTTAGGTGAGTGGGCAAATGCATGGCAGATGCAGTATAATGTCGATAAATGTGAGGTTATCCACTTTGGTGGCAAAAACAGGAAGGCAGAATATTATCTGAATGGTGACCGATTAGGAAAAGGGGAGGTGCAATGAGACCTGGGTGTCATGGTACATCAGTCATTGAAAGTTGGCATGCAGGTACAGTAGGCGGTGAAGGCGGCAAATGGCATGTTGGCCTTCATAACGAGAGGATTTGAGTATAGGAGCAGGGAGGTCTTACTGCAGTTGTACAGGGCCTTGGTGAGACCACACCTTGAATATTGTGTACAGTTCTGGTCTCCTAATCTGAGGAAGGACATTCTTGCTTTGAGGGAGTGCAGCGAAGGTTCACCACACTGATTCGTGGGATGGCAGGACTGACATATGAAGAAAGACTGGATCGACTAGGCTTGTATTCACTGGAATTTAGAAGAATGAGAGGGGATCTCATAGAGACATATAAAATTCTGACGGGATTGGACAGGTTAGATGCAGGAAGAATGTTCCTGATGTTGGGGAAGTCCAGAACCAGGGGTCACAGTCTAAGGATGAGGGGTAAGCCATTTAGGACCAAGATGAGGGAAAACTTCTTCACTCAGAATTGTGAGCCAGTGGAATTCTCTCCTCAAAGTTGTTGGGCCAGTTGGTTAGATATATTCAAAAGGGAGTTAGAAATGCCCTTATGGCTAAAGGATCAAGGGGTAAGGAGAGAAAGCAGGAATGGGGTACTGAGGTTGAATTATCATATTGAATGGTGGTGCAGGCTCGAATGGCCGACTCCTGCACCTATTTTCTATGTTTCTATGTTTCTAGTACAATAGAGTAAACGTTTCCCTTGAAATAGGGTTAACAACCCTCCAGGATTACCCTGGAGCCTCCAGGAATTAACGGTTAATCTTCAGGTCACTGCTGCGAGCAACACCCAGGAGCAAGTTCATTGGGGGCGTTAAATAGACTTTTGTTGTTTGGCGGTTTGACTGACAATCTGGAATCATCCAATCGGGTGAAGAAGAGCCTGCTCGCTTTTGAATTTGCATGCAGGTGCCAACCATTCAACACTCTGAATCTCTACCTTCCAATAAGGGACTTTTCAAAAGGGAATTGGATATATACTTAAGAAAAAAATTGCAGGGCTATGGGGAAAGAACAAAGGAGTGGGACTAATTGGATCGCTCTTTCAAAGAGCCGGCAAATGGATGATGGGTTGAATGGCCTCCTTCTGTGCTGTATCATTTTATGAAATATTTACTGCCTCTTTCAGTCCTTTTAAAGAGGGAAATCTCCATCAGTATATACCTCTAAAGGACATACAGGGCTGATGCTGTTGTGCAGCATGTGGACTGCCCAGTGTCCTGTGCTATGGCATGGCATGATACTGGCACGTACATGCCAAGCTGGAATGCTAGTAAAAGCCTTATCCTGAATTACTTGTCTCCTACACTTAATCCCCCCACCCCCCCCCCCCCCCAAAATGTGGGGGAGAGTTTCCCAATCTCCTGCTGTACCTTTGGTGGAAACTATGGGGACATGGCCACTTCTGCCGAAGCTACGGAAGACAATCAGAAGAACCCCATGTGGAAATGAATGGTATACACATCTAAGTTTTAGATGAGACATTAAACCGAGGTCCCATCTGCTCACTCAAGTGGACATAAAAGATCCCATGGCACTGTTTCGAAGAAGAGCAGGGGAGTTAACCCCCATGTCCTGGGCCAATATTTATCCCTCAATCAACATCACTTAAAAAAACAGATAATCTGGTCATTGTCACATTGCTGTGTGTGGGAGCTTGCTGTGAGCAAACTGGCTGCTGCGTTTCCCACGTTACAACAGTGACTATAGTTCAAAAGTACTTCATTGGCTGTAAAGTGCTTTGAGCTGTTCTGAGGTTGTGAAAAGCGCTGTAGAAATGCAAGTCGTTTTTTTTTCTTTTTAAAAATTCAAGTCTTTTCACGCAGTAGCTGCTTTCCAGTCCGAACCGCCAACTTTGCAGGGTTGCTGATGAAAACCTGATATTTTGGTGCCCAGCTTTGGTTCCCAGTAGCCTTTGCTTGAACCACTGAACGCGAAAGTGCCAACCTCATTGGAACTGCACAGCTGAAACGCGGCATCATTTTTCTCTTTTGTTTACTTTTCTGGGGAAATGCTCATGGCTAGGCCAGTGCAAAGCCTTGTCCTGGAATATCCTTTTAATGACTGTCAGCTGATGCTAATTCAGCGCTCTCCGACTGTCAAGCTCAGCAATTCCTTAATGCCAGTTCCCCTAAGGAGAATATCAGCAATTTCTGTTATATAGCAGGCAGGGCGGAATTAAAAAGCGAAAGTAAAGAATATTAATCTTGTCTCTTCGGATCTTTCACTCTGCAGCAGGCACTGTCCCTAATCAGGAAAACAGGCAAGCACCTGGGCTCTACCAGTCTTACTCTGGAGCCAGCTATGTGCCAGTCCATGCCACCTCAGCCTGGCTCATTTGCTCTCGCGCATAGGGTTGGCAACTCTATTTGGACATATTCCTGCAGGTTTCATCACACCCTGTCAAACAGCCTTTTTTTTTTTGGCCCCATCTCAATATTTTTGTAACTAAATAAATGAAGAAAATTAAGAAAGGAAAACAGTTCTTTTTAATGTGTCTGATTTTTCTTCCTGCTTGCTCGCAGCAGTGTCCAGGACAGTCTCCAGAATCATTAATTCCTGGAGATTCCAGGGCAATCCTGGAGGGTTGGGAACCCCTGTCGGTCTTATTCTGAGTAAAATGAGTTTGGGCAGCAACCCTTGTGGGAGTCCACTCTGCAGAACTGTCCTTTCACTTATTACTGACTTAGGCCTCGGCCTATTTCTGTGTTGTAATCTCTATGTAATTCTATAAAGCAGCTAATTTTTGGTCTGTTAGTTTATCAGTTAAGAAAGGGAGGGGTGAGTTCTAACAAGTGAGTAGCAGTGGAGTTTACCGAAAGCAGGCTAAATTTCAAAAAAGCTTTTGGAGGTGGATTATCTGGTCGCTATCCCCATTGCTGTTTGCGGGAGCTTGCTGTGTGGTACTTCACTGGCTGTAAAGAGTTGGAATGTTCTGAGGTCGTGAAAGGAGCTGTATCGATGCAAGTTCTTTGTTTGCGGTGGGGAAGAGAGGACATAGGAAAGCACAGGCCTGGAAAAGAGCCTGAAGTCAATCTGGCTAATTTGGGAGATTTCAAGTGAAGAGAACTCGAGAGCAGTGGCTGGTTGCTCTATCATTTTGGGATAAATTTGCATGTTCAGATTAATAAAGGGGAGGCTTGGTTTATCAGGACAGAGACCGAGGAGCCAAGTAGCACTCAAAAGTTCTACTTCCAGCCCCTACAAAAACCCCTTTTACATCTACACCCAAACTGGGAACCACTTCAAAAATGCCTGGGGCCATGGAGTCGCATAACTTTGTGTGAGAAGCTCCAATTTAGAAAGTTCTGGAGACCAAACTAGGGCTTTCTGCTCAGAAAGGCCTAAAATATGCAGCATGGCGTGAAAATGAAGAGGCACAGGAGCTTTTAAGAGAGGCCACTTCTGCTGAGTTGGCAGATCATCAGCTCCCGTTGTACGAAAAAGGTAGTTTACACCAGTTTATTGATTTTGAGATATATTTAATGAAAGCCCACAGTCTGAGCTCGAGTCAGTCGGATGGCGTAATGTGCACCGTGGGAGCAGGACTGCGGCGGGGGCACAGCATGAATTCCTAAACAGCGCCAAGTCAACCCTGCCCTCAGCTGGCGAAGAGCGTTTACAATTCATCCCTGCAACTTCGCCTCGTGTTACTGAGGCAGGGATGGAGCTGGTGAGGCCTGTGATGGTTGAGGCTGCCACTTCCTCCACGTGTGACATCACTAACGAGCACGAACACGGCTGCATAGTTAATGTGCTGAAGTCAGCACCCGCACTATTGGATTTTTTTTGTTGAATTGTGCTCATTAGTACCCGTGGCGCGAGGATAGAGTGGGGTGAGTGACATGGGCAAAATGCTGCTTGGCTAATTCCCTTCTCTCCCCCCTGGAATAATTAGCACATGAATTAATTAATTAACTACAGGTGTTGCAAATTAAATTATTATAATCACTGACTGACTAAAATTTACAGCTGTATCCTTGTTCCTTAACAAGCTGTGCTCTGATATTATTTCGAGGCTACCGTTTTCCTCCTTTTGAGAAGACTTGTGCTTGAGGGGCTTCAACTTTATGCGCTGCACGCCCATCCATTTTGTTTGTCCCTTGAACCGACCACATCTGCGCCATCACTAAGACCGCATATTTCCACCTCCTGTAACATCGCCCGTCTCCACCCCCTGCCTCAGCTCATCCGCTGCTGAAATCCTCATCCGTGCCTTTGTTACCTCTAGACGTGACTATTCCAATGCACTCCTGGCTGGCCTCCCACATTCCACCCCACGTAAACTGTAGGTGATCCAAAACTCAGCTGCCCATGTCCTAACTCGCACCAAGTCCCACTGCCCATCACCCCCTGTGCTCGCTGACCTACATTGGCTCCCAGTTAAGCAATGCCTCGATTTCAAAATTCTCATCCTTGCTTTCAAGTCGCTCCATGGCCTCGACCCTCCCTATCTCTAACTCCCTCCAGCCCCACAACCCTCCATGAGATGACAGCACACCTCAAATTCTGCGCTCTTGAGCATCCCTGATTATAATCACTTCACCATTGGTGACCATGCCTTCTGTTGCCTAGGCCCTAAGCTCTGGAACTCCCTCCTTAAACCTCTCTGCCTCTCTACCTCACTTTCCTCCTTTAAGACGCTCCTTAAAACTTTGACCAAACTTTTGGTCATCTGCCATAATTGCTCCGTGTGCGCCTCGGTGTCAAATTTTTGTCTTGTAACTCCTGTGAAGCGCCTTGGAACATTTTACAATGTTAAAGGCGCTAGATAAATACAAGTTGTTGCTCCTTCGGTCAAGAGGGAAAAAGCAGAAAACCCACACCCAGAAAGCGCCCTTTCACCACAAGCCTGCAGGTTGTGACCAACAATTTAATATTCTCTCATTATTTCTGAAAATCTGCAACTTTTGTTGATTGGCTGCTCCCAGAACAGGGAGTGATGTAAATCTTCCTGAAGTTGACTCCTTGATAGGTAGACTGAGGTGAATTGCCTGTAGCACCTGATACCAGGCAATTTTACTCCCAATGTAAAAACCAAACATATAATGCAAAAGAACCATAGAAAAGAAAGACTTGCATTTCCAAAGCACCTTGCATGACCACCGAACATCCCAAAGCACTTTACAGCCATTGAAGTACTTTTGAAGTGTAGTCACTGTTATAATGTGGGAAACGCGGCAGCCAATTTACGCACAGCAAGCTCCCACAAACCAAGTGTGATAATGGCCAAATAACTTGTTTTTGTGATGTTGATTGAGGGATAAATATTTGCTCCAGGACACCGGGGAGAACTCCACTGCTCTTCTTCGAAATAGTGCCGTGGGATCTTACATCCACCTGAGAGGGCGGATGGGGCCTCGGTTTAACGCCTCCTCCGAAAGACGGCACCTCTGACCATGCAGCACTCCCTCAGTACTGCAGTGGAGTGTCAGCCTAGATTATGTGCTCAAGTCCCTGGGATGGGATTTGAACCCACAACCTTCTGACTCTGAGGCACCAGTGCCAGCTGCTGATCCATGGTTGAGGTTTGATCCAGGTCTATGCTGGATCAGCTCATTGCAGTTATGGAACGATGGGAGCTTAACAATTAAGCTCCAGCTCCATATGCGTTAGTTAGAGTGCGCAAATATTAAATTAGCCAACATTTGTGCTCCTGATTGCAATCTTGTGACCCTTGCTGGAAAGTGTATGCAGACAGTGGGTGAGAATCGGAACGGGATAAACTATGATGCCGCCCCCAGTTGAACAGGCTGCCGACACTTGTTGCCAAGGGCACTTGTTGCCATGAAGAACGGGAACTTGGGCGAGATGCCGGAAGACTGGCAGTGCCCGTCAGACCGTGCTCTAGTGAGACTCCGCACCTTTGGGAGAACAGGGGATGAAATAACAAATGCTGTGTCATCCTCTTCCACAGGAGAGGAGTGGAAATGTGAAACTGGGGAAAGTGCCACTACGAACAGTGGGGCCCCACTTCACTGGGCTCCTGGCTCTATGCAGATATAAACCCTTGGCTCTTGATTTCTTCATTCCAGATGGTAGGTTTGCATTTCTGTCTGGGTTGGCTTCAGAGGCATGTAATGACTATCAGTCATCCTCCTTTTGATGTTTAATGAATATTTAATCTGTGTTTAAAGACAAGAATTGGAACCAGAATCCTTCAGACCCAACGGATAATTAAAACATCACATTTGGTCACTGAACTGTAAACATTGCCATCTCCAAACTTACCCAGTCAATACAGTATGCATTTGGGTCAGGCAATGATTGTATTGCTGTTAATATCGCAATGGGGCCATTTGTCTCTTTCATCCCCTTCTCTGCTGAAAGCTCAAACTTATGCTGGGATATTGTTCTGTGGCTCCCTCTCGGGGCTAGTCTTCATGCGTGATCTCGCGATCTCGCGCTCTCGCTCTCCTTTTAAAACTATCACCCCCCCCCCCCCCCCCCCTCAAAAGACTCATCCTTGATCCATCCATTCTCTCCAACCACCACTCTCTTTCATCTGTAAGGTTCTTGATTAAGTTGTTGTCTCACAGCTCTATGTTCCACCTCTCTCAAAATCCCCTGTTTGAATTCCTCCAGTACACTTTCTGTCCTATTCATAGCACCAAGATGGCCCTAGTCAAAGTTGCAAATGACATTCTCTGCGACTGTGACCATGGTGCATCATCCGCCACCCATCCCATACCTTGTCCTCCTCGACCTCTCTCGCATATGATATGCTGGACCATGCCATGCTCTTCCATCGCCTTTCTTCCATTCATTGTCCAGCTCCACAAGAGAGTGCCCTTGTGTAGTTCCCCCTCCTACGTGATAAAACACCGTCAGTGCATGCCCATAAATGGCTTCTCTTCCTATCCCAAGCTGTCGCCTCTAGACTTCCTCAAAGTTCCATCCTTCACCCCCCACCCCCCTCTTCCTCATCCACATGCTTCCCCTCAGCAACATCAACCACTCCACAGGTTTCTAGAGGTATGCTGACAACATCCAGCTCTACTACTTCACCATCTTTCTTGGCCACCTCCATGCCATCAAACTGTCCATCTAACAAGTCATGCATGCGCCCAAACTTCCTCCGACTGAATATCATTTTCAGCTCCCGCCATAAGTTTTATTACCATTGATAATGCAAGGGGTTCTGTGGAGTCAGTTGTCCACATAACATTTCATTGGAGACTTGGTTCAAAAGATATTGGAATGGACGCTAAAGATTCAGTGTTCTTTATTGTTTAGGAACAGATTGTGTGGTATTATACTCCCGTTTCCACCCTGTGTAATTACCTGCTTGTAAATAAATGTGTCAATTTTATCCTGAATGCTGATATTTTGGTATTTTGTGACTTTCAAAGTGTACAAGGGAGTTTGGTGTGCATCCCACAGAATCTCTGATGCAGCATATTGTAGTTTAAAAATAGTAATTGTGAATCGTGTGGCACACTATCCATTTACATCACACATGAGAGAAAAGTTCAGTTCATATGATGTGCTTAGGAAAACTGCCTTTTTGCTGCAAATATTGAGTAAAGAGTGTTGGGAGAAAGTCTGATCTGTAATTAGATTCCTGGGGACTGCTTGGCTCAATGGGTCAGCATATTGTCCTTTACTTTCCTCTCTCTTTCCCTCCAGGGCTTTGCTTGTTTTTCAAAATTCAGTTTGTGTTTTCTTGTAAGAAGTCGTCAAATTAGAATGAGGAAAGAAACTGCCTGTCTATTTTTCTCTCGTATTGCCTCTCCTGGTTACAAGAGTTTTACACAACACATATTAAAGGCAGCCACAGCCCAATTCCGATTTAACATTATCCAGCCTTAAATTGGTAATTACGCTCCAACAGGCCTCCAGAGAAATGAACATAACATACACTGATGCAATCAAGGCAATTATTCATGGTGCACATTGTTGGACAGCGTAGAGAGCCCTGCAGCTACCTGTGCTGTAGCTACCTTGGGAGTGCTTCATCTTGATACTGGGTGCCAAATGTGTCCTGTTCACTAATCAGGCGGGAAAGTGGAGTTGAGGTCGAAGATCAGTCATGATCCTATTGAATGGTGGAGCTGGCTCGAGGGGCCATATGGCCTACTCCTGCTCATATTTCTTGCGTTCTTGTGTTCTAACACTGACATTTTTCTTGCATCGAATTACATAGCATGTACAGCACAGAAACAGGCCGTTCGGCCCAACAGGTCCGTGCCGGTGTTTGTGCTCCACACGAGCCTCCTCCCACCCCTCTTCATCTCACCCCATCAACATATCCTTCTATTCCTTTCTCCCTCGTGTCTTTATCTAGCTTCCCCTTAAATGCATCAATACTATTCACTTCAACCACTCCCTGTGGTAGCGAGTTCCACATTCTGACCACTCTGGGTAAAGAGGTTTCTCCTGAATTTATTATCACGGCTGCCATATTTTAAATATTAATTTAACGTTCCAACGCACTCCTAGCTGGCCACCCTAGTTTTACACTTCATAAACTTGAGTTCATCCAAAACTCTGCTGCCTGTGTGCTAACTTGCACCAAGTCCTGTTCGCCCATCACACCTGTGCACACTGACCTACATTGGCTTCCAGTTGAGCAACACCTCTATTTTAAAATTCTCATGCTTGTTTCCATGGCCTATTCCCTCCTTGTCTCTGAAGTTTCCTCCAGCCCTATAATCCCTCTAGATCTCTGCGCTCTGCCTATTCTGGCCTTTTGATCATCCCTTATTTGAATTGTTCCACCATTGGCAGTCGTGCTTTCAGCTGCCTGGATCCTTGGCTCTGTGATTCCCTCCCTATATTTCTCTGCCTCTCCACTCCTTTACCCCTTTTAAAATGTTCCTTAAAACCTACCTCTTTGACCAAGCTTTTGGTCATCTGGCCTAACTTCTCCTTATATGGCTCCGTGTCAAATTTTGGGGATTTTTTGATAACGCCTTGGGATGTTTTATTACATTAAAGGCGCTATATAAATATACGTTGAATTTGCTATTGGATTTATTAGTGACTATCTATCTTTTATTTTATGGCCCTGCTTCTGGTCTTTCCCACAAGTGGAAACATCATCTCTAGATCTACCCGATCAAACCCTTTCATAATTTTAAAGACCTCTATCAGGTCACCCCTCAGCCATCTCTCTTCCAGAGGAAAGAAACCCAGCCTGCTCAGTCTTTCCTGTCAGTTCTGGTGTCATCCTTGTGAATATATTTTGCATCTACTCCAATGCCTCAATCCTTTTTTGTAATATGGGCCCCAAGTTTCCACATGATTTGCTCCTGATTTTTAGGAGCAACTGGTGGAGAACGGAGTATCTTAGAAATCGGAATTCTCCACATTTAAGTTTTCTGCAGTTCTAGTCAGGTAGAACAGTTTCACTTTTGAACAGAATTTTTTTTTCAAAAGGGGGCGTGTCCGGCCACTGACGCCTGATTTGAAAGTTTCCACAGTAAAAACGTACTCCAAACTAACTTAGAATGGAGCAAGTGAAGATTTTTGGAGGCTTGAGAAAACCTTGTCGACACAGTAAAAAATCAGGCGCAGGTTACAAATTAGGCGTCGGGAACGAGGTGAGGGGGGGAAGGGAAGTCATTAAATTCTACAATAAATCCTTAGTTATACTTATACAAATATTATACAAATAAATGCAAGCTGAATAAAAAATTTATAAGCAAAGAAAAGATTAAATAAACCATGTTCCTACCTGTGTGAAAGTGCTTCAGGCAGGCCTTTCAGGCAGCGGTTTGCCGTCGGGGCCGACTGACGGCAGTGGGGGGGAAGGAGAAAGCTGCAAGAAGCCTCAGTACTTGAGGCAGCCGTTTGCCGTCGGACCCGACGGACGGCAGGGGGAGAAAGCTGCAAGAAGCCTCAGTGCTGATCATGGAAGGGCAATGTGGTTTTATTAAAAAATTTTAAAAATTGAACAGCTACAAAGAATTTGAATAGTCTCAAACAAGTGCATGTGTCCCGTTTATCACAGTCTATCTTTAATTACAGAATGCACTCCCTCACCCTCTCACACAGAAATATCAAGAAAATTAAAATACAAGCCTTTGCAAGGGTTCAATAAACAAATTTTTACTTTTTCTGCAGCACTTTTTAAAATGGCCGAGTGCCAATGTTTACTTCAGACTGCGCGTGCGCCAACACGCACGCGCAGGGTTGCCGACACGAAAAAAACTCATTTAAATTGTACCCGCCCTCCTATTTACAAAATCGGCGTGAGTGGTAGGCTCCGCCCCCTGTGCGCCGCGCCAAGCAGACATCGAGCTGCAAAGCGCTCGAGAATAGAGCATTTTTTTTCAGGCGCCGTTTTCGGCGTGAAAAACGGGCACCCAGCTCGGCGGGGCGCCTGTTTTGCCGCGTGTGGAAACTTGGGGCCATGGAGACCAGAAATTGGCACAAAATGATCAAAAAAGGAAGATAATCAAGTTTCTGTAAGATGGGGGTGTGCCCGGTCATTTGGAACTGTGGCTAAAACATTTCATTGTTCTTAATAACTGTTGCACGGTGGGTCTGAGAGTCACCTACAAAAAATGTAAAAAGACTCCTTTTACCATCAATCTCTAGTCCAAGTAGATGATGTAATTAAAATAGTTACTAAATTGTGCAATTCTAACTGCTTCCCTGATGGCTAAATGAATAACTGCACTGCCTGCTGTGGTACCGAATCACAGAGACCAGGAAGGTTCCAGGTTTGATCTCTGCTCTGTGCTGCATTTTAAAAAATCTCATGTTTTCAAATCCCTCCATGGCCTCGCCACTCCCTATCTCTGTAACCTCCTCCAGCTCCACAACCCTCGGAGATCTGTGTTCTTCGAATTCTGCCCTCTTGAGCATCCATGATTTTAATCGCTCAACCATTGGTGGCCGTGCCTTCACCTGCCTGGGCCCCAAGCTTTGGAACTCCCTCCCTAAACCCCTCTGCCTCTCTACCTCTCTTTCCTCCTTTCAGACTCTCCTTAAAACCTACCTCTTTGACCAAGCTTTTGGTCACCTGTCCCAATATCTCCTTATGTGGCTCAGTGTCAAATTTTGTCTGATTACGCTCCTATGGAAGCGCCTTGGGACGTTTTTATTGTGTATCTGTAAAGCATGCACTCCCATTTTCCGCCACCAGGGGATGCATCCCCTGAAGTCCCAAGGGATCCCAGCATCCCTTGGGAGCACTGCATATAAGTCGGCCCATAAGGCCTGTTCCTCACTCTGGAGTATCTTAATAAATACTGAGGTCACTGTTACTTTAACCTCCCTGTGTGCAGTCTCATCTGTGTTAGGAACACAATAACTGGCGACGAGTAGTCGAATCCAACGCAAAGATGCAGCAAACTGTGGGCATCCTGGAGAAGTTCTCGGAGGGTGAGGACTGGGAAGCCTATGTCGAACGGCGAGACCAGTACTTTGTAGCCAACGAGCTGGACGGAGAAGGAAGCGCTGCAAAAAGGAGAGCGGTCCTCCTCATGGTCTGCGGGGCACCAACCTACAGCCTTCTGATGAATCTTCTGGCTCTGGTGAAACCCACAGATAAGTCATATGAGGAGCTGTGTACACTGGTTCGGGAGCATCTTAACCCGAGGGAGAGCGTGCTGATGGCGAGGTATCGGTTCGACACGTGCCAGCGATCTGAAGTTCAGGAAGTGGCGAGCTACGTTGCCGAGCTATGGCGACTTGCAGGACAATGAGTTTGATGGCTACCTGGAGCAAATGCTCAGACTTTTTTGTACTGGGCATTGGCCACGAGACCATCCTACGAAAACGTTTGACTGTAGAGACACCGACCCTCAGTAAGGCCATTGCGAAAGCACAGGTGTTTATGTCCACCAGTGATAACACCAAACAAATCTCTCAGCACACAAGTGCGAGCAATGTTCATAAATGAACTGGAACTGTGTTTGCGAGCAGAAATGTACAGGGCAGAAATCACGAGTCTGCAACTGCCAGCAGGCCTCAGGTGACCCAGATGACTGAGTCCCCAACAAAGGATGAATGCAAGGCAATTCGTGCCTTGTGGAGGCTTCCATTCAGCCTATTCATGCTGCTTCAAAGGGTATGTTTGCAAGAGCTGTGGAACAATGGGGCACCTCCAATGAGCTTGCAAACGAGCTGCAAACTCTGCAAAACCTGCTAACCACCACGTGGCAGAGGAAGATCGGTCCATGATGGATCAAAGCAATTTCGAGCCTCACAGAGGAGGCAGATGCTGAAGTATATGGGGTGCACACATTTTTGACGAAATGTCCACCTATAATGCTAAATGTAAAATTGAATGGCTTACCCGTAGCCATGGAACTGGACACTGGTGCTAGCCAGTCCATCATGAGTACAAAGATGTTTGAGAGACTGTGGTGCAACAAGGCACCCATCCACACGAAACTCGGAACGTACACCAAAGACCTTATCACTGTCCTGGGCAGCGCCATGGTCAAGGTCACCTACGAGGGCACGGTGCACGAACTGGATTGTCCTGGACGATGGCCCCACACTGCTTGGAAGGAGCTGGCTGGGCAAAATCCGCTGGAACTGGGATGACATCTGAGCGCTATCACATGTCGATGAGGCCCTCATGTACCCAGGTCCTCAACAAATTTCCTTCCCTTTTTGAGCCAGACATTGGAAAATTTTCCAGGGCGAAGGTGCGGATCCACTTGGTTTCAGAGGCACGACCCATTCACCACAAGGCGTGAGCGGTACCTCTCATGATGAGGGAGAGAGTGGAAATCGAGCTGGACAGGCTGCAACACGAGGGCATCATCTCCCCAGTGGAATTCAGCGAGTGGGCCAGCCCGATTGTTCCAGTACTCAAAAGTGATGGCACGTTCAGGATTTGCGGCGATTATAAAGTAACTATTAATCGTTTCTCGCTACAGGACCAATACCCGCTACCTAAGGCAAATGACCTATTTGCGACGCTGGCAGGAGGCAAGACGTTCACCAAGCTCGACCTGACTTCGGCCTACATGACGCAGGAGCTGGAGGAGTCTTCGAAGGGCCTCACCTGCATCAACACGCACAAGGGACAACAGATGCCCGTTTGGAATTCGGTCAGCTGCAGCGATCTTCCAGAGAAACATGGAGAGCCTACTCAAGTCGGTACCACGCACGGTGGTTTTTCAGGACGACATATTGGTCACTGGTCGGGACACCGCCGAGCATCTACAAAAACTGGAGGAGCTCCTCCAGCAACTGGATCGCATAGGGCTGCGGCTGAGAGGTCGAAATGCGTCTTCATGGCAACAGAAGTGGAGTTTTTGGGGAGAAAGATCGTGGCGGAAGGCATCTGGCCCACAGACGCCAAGACAGAGGCCATCAGGAACGCGCCCAGGCCACAGAACGTCACGGAGCTGCGGTCGTTCCTGGGACTCCTCAACTATTTTGGTAACTTCCTACCGGGATTAAGCACCCTTTTCGAGCCCCTACATGTATTATTGCGTAAAGGTGAGAACTGGGTATGGGAAAAAAAACAAGTAATTGCTTTTGAGAAAGCCAGAAACATTTTATGCTCCAACAAGCTGCTTGTATTGTATAATCCGTGTAAAAAGACTTGTGCTAGCATGTGATGCGTCGTCGTACGGAGTCGGGTGTGTATTACAACAAGCTAAAGTTGAAACCTGTTGCCTTTGCCTCCAGGAGCTTGTCTAAGGCCGAGAGGGCCTACAGCATGATTGAGAAAGAGGCATTAGCATGTGTTTTCGGGGTAAAGAAAATGCATCAGTACCTGTTTGGCCTCAAATTTGAGCTGGAAACCGATCACAAGCCCCTCATATCCCTGTTCGCTGAAAACAAGGGGATAAATACTAATGCCTCAGCCCGCATACAAAGGTGGGCACTTGCGCTATCAGCGTATAACTATGACATCCGCCACAGGCCAGGCACGGAGAACTGTGTGGATGCTCTGTCGGCTACCATTGCCCACCACGGGGGTGGAAATGGCGCAGCCTGCAAGCTTGTTGATGGTGGCGCAGCCTGCAAGCTTGTTGATGGTCATGGAAGCGTTTGAAAATGGTAAATCACCTGTCACGGCCTGCCAGATTAGGACTTGGACCAGCCAAGATCCTCTGCTGTCCCTAGTAAAAAACTGAGTACTGCATGGGAGCTGGGCCAGCATCCCCGTTGAAATGCAAGAGCTAATCAAGCCATTCCAGCGACGAAAGGACGAGCTGTCCATTCAGGCAGACTGCCTGTTGTGGGGTAACCATGTAGTGCTACCCAAAAAGGGCAGGGAGACATTCATCTCTGATCTCCACAGCACATACCCAGGTATAGTAATGATGAAAGCGATAGCCAAATCCCATGTGTGGTGGCCTGGTATCGACTCTGACTTCGAGTCCTGTGTACGGCAATGCAGCGTGTGTGCTCAGTTGAGCAACGCGCCCAGAGAGGCACCACTAAGTTTGTGGTCCTGGCCCTCCAGACCATGGTCAAGGATCCATGTCGACTAAGCGGGCCCATTTCTCGGTAAAATGTTCCTGGTGGTGGTGGATGCTTTTTCAAAATGGATTGAATGTGAAATAATGTCGGGAAGCACCGCCACCGCCGCCATTTGAAAGCCTGAGGGCCATGTTTGCCACCCACGGCCTGCCTGACATACTGGTCAGTGACAACGGGCCATGTTTCACCAGTGCCGAATTTAAAGAATTCATGACCCGCAATGGAATCAAACATGTCACCTCTGCCCCGTATAAACCAGCCTCCAATGGGCAGGCAGAGCGGGCAGTACAAACAATCAAACAGAGCCTTAAACAAGTCACAGAAGGCTCACTCCAAACCTGCCTGTCCCCAGTACTGCTCAGCTACAGCACGAGACCCCACTTGCTCACGGGTGCCCCCGGCTGAGCTACTCATGAAAAGGACACTTAAAACCAGACCCTCGCTGGTTCACCCCAACCTGCATGATCAGGTAGAGAGCAGGCAGCAGCACCAAAATGTAAACGATGGTCACGCCACTGTCATGGGAAATTGATCTGAATGACCATGTGTATGTGCTAAGCTATGGACATGGTCCCAAGTGGATCGCGGGCATGGTGATAGCTAAAGAAGGGAGTAGGGTGTTTGTAGTCAAACTCGACTATGGACAAATTTGAAGAAAGCTCCTGGACCAAACGAGCCTGCGGTTCACAGACTGCCCTGAACAACCCACAGCAGACACCACCTTTTACGAGCCCACAACACACACCCAAAGGATCAACGACACCACCCCGGACCAAGAAATCGAACCCATCACGCCCAACAGCCCAGCAAGGCCAGGCTCACCCAGCAGCCCTGCAGGGCCAACAACACGCCAGCCCAGCGAGGGCACAGCCAACACACCAGAACAGACATTTGTACCGAGGCGGTCCACCAGGGAAAGAAAGGCTCCCGACCGCCTCACCTTGTAAATAGTTTTCACTTTGACTTTGGCGGGGACTGATGTTGTGTATCTGTAAAGCATGCACTCTCATGTTCCACCACCCGGGAGTGCATCCCCTGAAGTCCCAAGGGATCCCAGCATCCCTTGGGAGCACTGTATATAAGCCGGCCCCTAAGGCCTGTTCCTCACTCTGGAGTGTCTTAAGACTGAGGTCACTGTTACTTTAACCTCGCTGTGTGCAGTCTCATCTGTGTTAGGAACACACTAGTTTTACTTCATTTAAAGGCGCTGTATAAATAAAAGTTGTTGTTGTTAATGCAACTTCTATTCAAATAGCGCCTTTAACTCATCATCACCAGGGTGCATCTGGGCTACGGCGGGTAGGGGGTATTCAGCCAGGTGTTCCCACTGCCATGGCAAGTGTGTGCGTGGACGCTGGGCTTGACTGCGATGCCCTACACAGTTGCACAGCAGGTTGGATGCTGTCAACTCCCGTAAAGACTAGCCAACTGGGTGAGGTACCAGGGGCCGGTGGGCAGGGTCGGCTTGGTGCCCACTGGCACAGGACTTTCAAGAGGGGCAGAGAGGAACTGAAAAGCAACCAATAAAAACCAGCCTTGGCCGCTTGCTGTTGCTCAGAACTGAGGATGACTAACAACGTTCTGTTGAGGGATTTCTAGCAGCTCCAACTGAACAGATGGGCACGGGGGCACGCCAATTTTGACACATGAAGTGTTAAACGTGCAGTACCATCAGTGGATGTGCGGAGCTGCACTTAACAATGCAAGCACAGATAATGCGATCCTTTTAACCTACGTCCCTGTTGACTCGTGGATGCTTTGCAAATCTGTGGGCATAGGCAGGTAAAAATAGTCACAGTCTCTTCCTTATCCAGGCTGACTTTGGTGTATCGATCATAGTGTCTCTCGTGTCCAAGCATGGCCGCACTCCAGTTCACTATCGGAGATTGCATTTCGGGATGGGGGCAGGGGGTCTGGTAAAACATTCATTATGTAATAAATGAGGTTTAGTGTTACATCTGTGCTCTGCTTTAAACATACTGCTCAATTTTGCCAGGAAATCAGGGAAATCATTGATGGTTTTTGGTGGGAAGGAATTGTGTATTCGAGGGAGTCTCACCCTCATTACTTCATCAGCTTGCAGAGGGAGGATCACGATAACTGCTCCTCTTTACAGAAGGAGACGAATATGCCCCATAATATCTAACACTGGGTGGCCAAGATGTAGATCTTCTCCTGTCTCTGTTTCGGGCTCTCTCAGCCATGGCTCAGTGGGCAGCATTCTCACTTCAGTCAGAAGATTGTGGGTTCAAGTCCCACTTTAGAGACTTGAATGCAAAAATCTAGGCTGACACTCCAATGCAGGGCTGAGGGAATGCTTCAAATCTGAGGTGCCGTCTTTCAGATGAGATGTTAGATCGAGGCCCCACCTGCTCTCCCTGTTGGACGTAAAAGATTCCATGGCACTATTTTGAGGAAGAGAAGGGAGTTAGCTCCGTTGTCCTGGGCCAATATTTATCCCTCAATCAACATCACTCAAACAAATTATCTGGTCATTATCACATTGCTGTTTGTCGGAGCTTGCTGTGTGCAAATTGGCTGCCTGCGTTTCCCACATTACAACAGTGACTACACTAGAAAAGTACTTCATTGTACTCTTACTTAAAAGTCCGCTTTTGGACCAGACATTAAACTGAGGCCCCGTCTGCTCTCTTAGGTGGATATAAAAGGTTCCATGGCACTATTTCGAAGAAGAGCAGGGAAGTTCTCCCCGGTGTCCTGGCCACTATTTATCCCTCGGCTAACATCACAAACAGATTATTTGGTCATTATCACATTGTTGTGTGTGGGAGCTTGCTGCGCGCAAATTGGCTGCCGCACTTCCCACATTACAACAGTGACTACACTTCAAAAGTACTTCATTGGCTGTAAAGCGCTTTGGGACAGCCGGTGGTCGTGAAAGGCGCTATGGAAATGCAAGTCTATCCTAATCTCTTTACCTGACTGGAAACTCCCCGAGTGACCGGAACGGCAGCCTTCAAAAGCATTTGCTTCAGCAGGAACTTGATTCTGAGGCCTCAGGAGTCACTCCAGAACTCGCTACCTTTTAGGAGGAAAGTTCTTTCTTCGTTAAAATTGCAACCATTTTCTTTTGTTTTCACGAGCTGTGTCCTTTAGAGAAATGCTCAGAGTCCATTTAATTATGTGCTTTTCCCCCAATTCTCATGGTCGCAACACCGTGTTGATCACATCAGACCAACGTACATTAAGAGAGCGGTGTGTGAGGCATTTGGAGAAAACCCCGGTGCAGCTAACGAACTGAGGGGCGCTTGCTGTTTGGTTCTCCGATTTTCCAACCACAGGCGATGGGAGAGCCTTCAAAGCATCTGATGCGTTCGCCAGTTAAAGCCACAAACCTTAAACCAAAGCTTCTTGTCCTTGAGGACCACTGGGAGATGGGAGCATTAGTGACGCCGCATGGCACAGCCAAGTCCCAAGCTCTTAATTAAAAGTCATAAGTTTAAAAGGGTTTCACTGGGGAATTCGGAGACTCGCTGACGCCTGCAGTTTAATTAAAAATTTATAACCATTTAATGAGCTACTTCTCGTATAACCAAGCAAGGCTACAAAGTATTTCCTGTGGAAGAACATCGCATTACACGGTGCTGTCTGATGATCACAGAAATATTTCCATTCTTCTCTCCATATCGCAGGTGCACTTCTGATCCTCGCTGCACAACATACAACATAATTAACCCCTTGCAGGTCTGTGTCCGCCCAATGAAACGATGGACTTCATTGGTAAATTAGCTGCCCGGTATGGAACTGTGGGCCGTACAGACCAATTTAACAAGGTCCCAGGTTTGGCCTTTGTTGATTTAGCATGATCCCAGCACAGGGTGGCAATAGAGGTGTTGCAATTTGCCTCAGCACCCCTGGGCAAGACAAAGAAAATAGATCACGCCAAGGTTCCAGCTTCTGATAGTCATCCCATGACACTTGCTGGGAAGAGCACATGTGGGTGATTGCAGGAATGAGCTTGCCTATTGAATATTCCACTGACTCTGCTGTTGGCATGAGTGAAACTGGATCCACCATTTTAATGCCAACTTTAACCCACTTACTTTATTTTAGTACAAACATTAACTCACTTGTTTTAAACACGTTCAAATAGCAAATGAAGTGTTGGTATTGCAGTTACTTCCTGACTACAATGATTAAAAAAAAGACTTGCATTTATGTAGCGCCTTTCACGACCAACGGACATCTCTAAGTGCTTTGCAGCCAATGAACTACTTTTGGAGTGTAGTCACTGTTGTAATCTATTTAAAGTGCCCTTGAAGGCATAATTATGAAGACCAATACTTCTTTCATCTCCACTTCTAAAAATACAGATGACTGGGTGAGCTGACGCCTGCAGATGTCAAACTGATCATCTGGGCTGAATTCCTAAATCTGACCCTGGTTCAAGTCATGTCCAGCATTCACTACTCTTCAGTAATTGATACTTGAAGGAGGGGAATACACAGCATGGAAAGGTGTTGGAGGTATGCGTCCGACATGAACATCTTGGGGCACGTGGGCTGGAATCAACCCAGGTCCCAACCTTTTTGGTAACATCTTTCTGAAAATTAACCTGGCCACTCTGGGAGTGAGCCACCTTCTATTGTTTTAAATTTTAAAAAAAAAAGATATTGCAAAAACTTCACGGCAGCAGATTATGGGACCGATATTTCTGTTCCTGCATCTGGTGCTTTTGGATCATCTGGGCAGTGCGAATACAGGAAACTTGGGCAGTGAGAGCACACACCCCGAATGGAGCCCGCACGATTTTCTGACCATTTAAATTAATGGTTGGGTAGAATTACATAGAATATACAGCACAGAAACAGGCCATTCAGCCCAACTAGTCAGTGCTGGTGTTTAGACTCCACGTGAGTCACCTCCCGTTCCGTCTACATTATCTCAGCCTTTCAGCATATCTTTCTATTCCCTTTTCTCTCTTACTTGTCTAGTTTCCTTTTGATAAGATTAAGAATGGTATTGAACCCATAAATCTGCCATCGTTGCCTGGTCTGGCCTATATGCGACTCCAGACCCACAGCAATGTGGTCGATAACTCCCTAGCAAGCCACTCAGTTGTACCAAACCGCTAAAAAAAAGTTTACGACCTTCACCACACCGATTGCAGCGGTTCAAGAAGGCGGCAAATCATCATCTTCTCAAGGGCAATTGAGGATGGGCAATAAATGCTGGCCTTGTCAGCGATGCCCACAATCCCGCGAACGAATATACTTTTGCAAAAGCTCCACCGGAATCTCTCTTGTGAACTGCACCCAGTCAGGGCTGTGTGATGTTTAAAGGCAAAATACTACGGATGCTGGAAATCTGAAATAAAAACAGAAAATGCTGGAATACTCAGCAGGATAAAAAGGGAAAAAATAGACCGAGCGAATACTAGCAAGAAATATAAAAACAGATGGTAAGAGTAAAAAGTATGTAAAAAGGAAGAGAGTAGCAAAAGTAAACATTGGTCCCTCAGAGGCCACGACAGGAGAAATTATTATGGGGAATAAGGAATTGGCAGAAATGTTAAACAAATATTTTGTATCTGTCTTCACCGTAGAAGACGCAAAAAGCAGACCTAAAATGGTGGGGAACCAAGGGTCTAATGAGAATGAGGAACTTAATGTAATTAATATAAGTAGAGAAAAAGTGCTAGAGAAACAAATGGGACTAAAAGCCGACAAATCCTCAGGACCTGACTGCCTACATCCTAGGATTCTAAAAGAGGTGACTCCAGAGATAGTGGTTACATTGGTTTTGATCTTTCAAAATTCCCTAGATTCTAGAATACTCCCAGTGGATTGGAAGGTAGCAAATGTAACACCGCTATTCAAGAAAGGAGGGAGAGAGGACACCGGGAACTACATGCCACTTAGCCTGACATCAGTCGGGAAAATGCTGGAATCCATTGTTAAGCAAGTGGTATCAGGGCACATAGTTAATCATAACATGATTAGGCAGGGTCAACATGGTTTTATTAAAGGTAAATCGTGTTTGGAAATTTTATTGCCGTTTTTTGAGGATGTAACTAGCAGGGTAAATAAAGGGGAACTAGTGGATAGAAACATAGAAATTTACAGTGCAGAAGGAGGCCATTCCAGCCCATTGTGTCCGCACCGGCCGACAAAGAGCCACACGGCCCTTGGTCAGCAGCCCTAAAGGTTACATATAAACCAATGAACAATGACGGAAAGGCAAAGAGCACACAGCCCAACCAATCTGCCTCACCACAACAGCGACGCTCCTTATACTAAAACATACTACACTCCACCCCAACCGGAGCCATGTGATCTCCAGCGAGAGGCAAAAAACAGATTAAAAACCCAGGCGAATTTAGGGGGAAAAAAATCTGGGAAAATTCCTCTCCGACCCATGGATGTAGTATATTTGGATTTCCAAAAGACTTTCGATAAGGTGCCATTCATGGATTTATAAAGGGGGAGTCATGTTTGACAAATTTGCTGGAATTCTTTGAGGATGTAACGAACAGGGTGAATAAAGGGGAACCAGTGGATGTGGTGTATTTTGGACTTCCAGAAGGCATTTGACAAGGTGCCACATAAAAGGTTACTGCACAAGATAAAAGTTCATGGGGTTGGGGGTAATATATTATGGATAGAGGATTGGCTAATGAACAGAAAACAGAGAGTCTGGATAAATGGTTCATTCTCGGGTTGGCAATCAGTAACTAGTGGGGTGCCACAGGGATCAGTGCTGGGACCCCAACTATTTACAATCTATATTAACAACTTGGAAGAAGGGACCGAATGTAATGTAGCCAAGTTTGCTGATGATACAAAGATGGGAGGAAAAGCAATGTGTGAGGAGGGCACAAAATCTGCAAAAGGACATAGACAGGCTGAGTGAGCGGGCAAAATTTGTCAGATGGAGTATAATGTTGAAAAGTGTGAGGCCCTGCACTTTGGCAGATAAAATCAAAGAGCAAATTATTATTTAAATGGAGAAAGATTGCAGAGTGCTGCAGTACAGTGGGACTTGGGGGTACTTGTGCATGAAACACAAAAGGTTAGTATGCAGGTACACCCCTGTACAGCAAGTGATCAGGAAGGCCAATGGAATCTTGGCCTCTATTGCAAAGAGGATGGAGTATAAAAGCAGGGATGCTACAGTTATACAGGGTATTGGTAAGGCCACACCTGGAATACTGCGTGCAGTTTTGGTTTCCATATTTACGAAAGAATGTGCTTGCTTTGGAGACAATTCAGAGAAGGTTCACTAGGTTGATTCTGGGGATGAGGGGGTTGACTTATGAGGAAAGGTTGAGTAGGTTGGGCCTCTACTCATTGGAATTCATAAGAATGAGAGGTGATCTTATCGAAACGTATAAGATTATGAGTGGGCTTGACAAGGTGGATGCAGAGAGAATATTTTCACTGATGGAGGAGACTAGAACTAGGGGACATAAAATAAGGGGCCACCCATTTAAAACTGAGATGAGGAGAAATTTCTTCTTTCAGAGGGTTGTAAGTCTGTGGAATTCGCTGCCTCAGAGAGCTGTGGAAGTTGGGACATTGAATAAATTTAAGACAGAGATAGACAGTTTCTTAACTGATAAGGGAATAAGGGGTTATAGGGAGCGGGCAGGAAAGTGGACCTGAGTCCATGATCGGATCAGCCAAGATCGTATTAAATGGCGGAGCAAGCTTGAGGGGCCGTATGGCCTACTCTTGCTCCTATTTCTTATGTTCTTATAAGGGATCATGGGATTGGAGCTAATGTGTTAGCATGGATAGAGGATTGGTTAATGGACATAACGGATCTTTTTCAGGTTGGCAGGCTGTAACTAGTGGGGTGCCGCAAGGATCAGTGTTGGGGCCTCGGCTATTTACAATCTATATTAATGGGACCGCGTGTAATGTATCCATGTTTGCTGATGATACAAAGCTAGGTGGAACAGTAAGCTGTGAGGAGAACACAAAAGCGTCTGCAAAGGAATATAGATAGACTAAGTGAGTGGGCAGTAAGGTGGCAGATGGAGTATAATGCAGGGAAATGTGAGGTTATTCACTTTGGTAGGAGGAATAGAAAACAGAATATTTTTTAAATGTTGAGAAACTTTTGCTTCTGGGTCAGAATGTTTTGGGTTCAAGTCCCAATCCAGAGACTTGAGCACAAAATCTAGGCTGACACTCCAGTGCAGTGCTGAGGGAGTACTGCACGGCCGAAAGTGTCGTCTTTCGGATGAGACATTAAACACCTCTCGCAGGTGGACGTAAAAGATCCTATGGCACTATTTCAAAGAAGAGCAGAGGAGTTATCCCCAGCATCCTTGCCAATATTTATATTTATTTTTATCCCTCGATCAACATCTAATGCAGATTATCTGCTCATTATCACAGTTCTGTTTGTGGGAGCTTGGTTGTAAAGCACTTTGGGACATCTGGTGGTTGTGAAAGGCGCTATATAAATGCAAGTTTTTCTCTTTGGAGATTTGTTTATTTTGCTTTGCGGTGGGGGGAGGTCGTGCTAGGTATGTGCCAGACTCTTGGGCAAATTAGGTTCATTATTAGCGACATTAGTACCAATGTGTAATGAAATGGTAGGACATGGGTTTGTATCTCCAATTCCTTTCCCAATGCGCTCCTGATCTGTGTGTTTCTGTCCGAGGGAGGTGACGAGCAGAGAACAGGTACGTCCTGACATGTACCGAATCAAAGTTGATGGGCCAGTTAATCTGGGCCACCGTGCAGACCTCCAAAAGCTGGCTGTGTAGTGGTATTGGCAGAGGCCTTTGGTTTAGGCCTCGAGGCAGAAGGGACCAACATACTAGCTCCTTGCCACTTCATTCCTCAACCAGCATCACCAAAACAGATGATCTGGTCTTTATTGCTGTTTGTGGGATTTTGCTGTACACAATTTGGCAGTCGCTTTTCCGACCTTACAACAGTGACGACACTTCAAAAAGTACTTCGTTGGTTGTGCAGCGCTTTGGGACATCATAAGGTCTTTACATAAATGCAAGATCTTTTTTTTCCCCTTCATAATAATTGCAGTAAATTACGAGATCAATTCAGTCCCGTCAACCAAAAAAAATTAGTTGAAAATGGGAGTAACTCAAACAAGACACAGCCCAGACATTTCTGTTAATACTTCACATGTCACATTTTGTTCTCATCATGTTGCACTGTTAGAAATTCTCCATTCTTTATTCCGATCATGTCTTGTATGGAGTCTCAACCTCACAGATGTCGGACACTGAAGGCTAACCCATAGCAGAAATGTCGATTTGTAAAAAAAAAAAATTTTAAATACATGTCTGAAGAATTAATTAATTCTGTCATTGCCATTAAGATATTTAGATGTAAACAGCCAGGGATGTGACATCTTATACTCTCACTAAACAAAGTTTCTCAGTCCAGTCAGTGTACAGTAGTGTTAGAGAATAACTAAAGAAAGGGTAGGACCTATTAGAAACCATGAGGGTAGTCTGTGTGTGGAGGCGGAAAATGTGGTATGGTTCTTAATGAATACTTTGCGTCTGTTTTCACAAAGGAAAAGGGCAATGCAGATACTGCTATCGAAGAGGAGTGTGAAATTCTGGATGAAATAAACATAATGAGAGAGGAGGTATTAAGGGGTTTAGCAGCTTTGAAAGTGGATAAGTCCCCAGGCTCAGATGACGTGCATCCCAGGCTGTTGAGCTAAGCAAAAGAGGAAATAGCAGAGGCCTTCACCACCATTGTCCAGTCCTCTTTGGATTTGGGCATGGTGCTGGAGAACTGGTAATGTGGTACCCTTGTTTAAGAAGGGAGAAAGGGATAGACTGAATAATTACAGGTCTGTCAGCCTAACCTCTGGTGGGAAAATTATTGGGAAAAATCCTGAAGAACAGGATAAAGCTACATTTTAGAACGACGAGGATTAATTAGGGACAGTCGACATGGATTTGTTAAGGGAACATCGTGTCTGACTAACCTGATTGAATTTTTCGAGGAGGTAACCAGGAGGGTTGATGAGAGTAGTGCGTATGATGTAGTGTAAATTGACTTTAACAAAGCTTTTGATAAGATCCCATATGGCAGACTGGTTACGAAGGTAAAAGCCCATGGAATTCAGGACAAAGTGGCAATTTGGATCCAAAATTGGCTTAGAGGTAGGAAGCAAAGGGTCATGGTTGATGGATGTTTCCAGCGGGGTTCCGCAGGGCTCAGTACTGGGGCCCTTGCTTTTTGTGGTTTACATCAAATGATCTCGATTTGAATATAGGGGGTATGATTAAAAAGTTTGCAGATGACACTAAAATTGGCTGTGTGGTTGATAATGAAAAGGAAAATCATGGACTGCAGGAGGATATCAATCCACTAGTCAGATGGGCAGAGCAGTGGCAAATAGAATTCAATTCGGATAAGTGTGAGGTAATGCACTTGGGGAGGGCTAAATGGTAGGCCACTTAGAAGTGTAGATGAACAAAGGGACCTTGGAGTGCTTGTCCATAGATCCCTGAAAGTAGCAGACCAGGTAGATAAGTTGGTTGGTTAAGAAGGCATATGGAATGCTTGCCTTTATTGGCCGAGGCATAGAATACAAGAGCAGGGGGGTTATGTTTAAATTGTATAATACTCTGGTTAGGCCACAGCTGGAGTACTGCTTGCAATTCTGGTCGCCGTATTATAGGAAGGTGTGATTGCACTAGAGAGGATGCAGAGGAGATTTACGAGGATGCTGCCTGGAATGGAGAATCTTAGCTATGAGGACAGATTGGATAGGCTGGGTTTGTTCTCCTTGGAACAGAAAAGGCTGAGGGGAGACCTTATTGAGGTGTATAAAATTTTGAGGGGCCTGGATATCGTGGATAGCAAGGGCCTATTTCCCTTGGTGGAGGGGTCAATTACGAGGGGGCATAGGTTTAAGGTGGTTGGTGAAAGGTTGAGAGGAGATTTGAGGGAAAGCTTTTTCATGCAGAGGGTTGTGGGGGTCTGGAACTCACTGCTGGGAAAGGTGGTAGAGGTAGAAACCCTCACCACATTTGGATGGGCACTTGAAGTGCCGTAAGTGGGATTAGACTGGATCATCATCATCATAGGCAGTCCCTCGGAATCGAGGAAGACTTGCTCCACTCTTAGAAATGAGTCCTTAGGTGGCTGAACAGTCCAATACAAGAACCACAGTCGGTCACAGGTGGGACAGATAGTCATTGAGGGAAAGGGTGGGTGGGACAGGTTTTGCTGCACGCTCTTTCCGCTGCCTGCACTTGGTTTCTGCATGCTCTCGGCGATGAGACTCGAGGTGCTCAGCGCCCTCCCGGATGCACTTCCTCCACTTAGGGCGTTTTTTGGCCAGCGACTCCCAGGTGTCAGTGGGGATGTTGCACTTTTTCAGGGAGGCTTTGAGGATGTCCCTCTAACGTTTCCTCTGCCCACCTTTGGCTCGTTTGCCGTGAAGGAGTTCCGAGTAGAGCACTTGCTTTGGGAGTCTCGTGTCTGGCATGCGAACGATGTGGCCTGCTCAGCAGAGCTGATCAAGTGTGGTCCATGCTTCAATGCTGGGGATGTTAGCCTAGTCGTGGACGCTAATGTTGGTGCGTCTGTCCTCCCAGGGGATTTGTAGGATCTTGCGGAGGTATCATTGGTTGTATTTCTCCAGCGACTTGAGGTGTCTACCGTACATGGTCCATGTCTCTGAGCCAAACAGGAGGGCGGGTATTACTACAGCCCTGTAGACCATGAGCTTGGTGGCAGATTTGATGGCCTGGTCTTCAAACATTCTTTTCCTCAGGCGGCCAAAGGCTGCACTGGCGCACTGGAGGCGGTGTTGAAGCTCGTCGTCAATGTCTACTCTTGTTGATAAGAGGCTCCCGAGGTATGGTAAATGGTCCACGTTGTCCAGGGCCACGCCGTGGATCTTGATGACTGGGCGCCAGTGCTGTGCGGCAAGGACAGGCTGGTGGAGGACCTTTGTCTTACGGATGTTTAACATAATGCCCATGCTTTTATACGCCTCAGTAAATACGTCGACTATGTCCTGGAGCTCGGCCTCTGTGCGCAGACTCGGGCGGCGTCCACGTACTGTAGCTCGACGACAGAGGTTGGGGTGGTCTTGGACCTGGCCTGGAGACGGCGAAGGTTCAGCAGGTTCCCACTGGTTCTGTAGTTTAGTTTCACTCCAGCGGGGAGCTTGTTGACTGTGAGGTGGAACATGGCAGCGAGGAAGATTGAGAAGAGGGTTGGGGCGATGACGCAGCCCTTTTTGACCCCGGTCCGGACGTGGATTGGGTCTGTAATGGATCCATTGGTAAGGATCATGGCCTGCATGTCGTCGTGGAGCAGGCGGAGGATGGTGCCGAACTTTTGGGTGCATCCGAAATGGAGGAGGACGCTCCATAGACCCTCGCGGTTGACAGTGTCAAAGGCCTTTGTTAGGTCGAAGAAGACCATGTATAACCTGGATAACCTCTTGTTGGCTGGCGCAGATATGATCGTAAGTACTTTAGGGAATCTGATACGGCCAGAGTGGTCACCTCGTTCCGATCGCCTGGATGAGTTGGAGAGGAATTTTCTCAGATTATCTGGTTTTTTGCGCCTCCTCGGAGATCGCATGGCTCCGGGTGGGGTGGAGTGTAAAATGTTGCGATACATGGGGTCTCGCAGTTGTGTGGGGCGGACTGGTTGGGCAGGATGCTCTTTATCTTTCCTTGGTTTATATGTAACCTTCAGGGCTGCTGACCAAGGGCCGTGCGGCTCTTTGTCGGCCGGCTCAGACACGATGGGCCGAAATGGCGTCCTTCTGCGCTGTAAATTTCTATGTTTCTATGTCATTCATAAACTGATGCATACTTGGGAGGGGGAGAGAGTAATTATTTGTCTGAAATGTTCTTTTCAAATTGGGAGGCTTCCTTAAATTCCCATTCTATGCTTAGTCAATTAGGGATGCACTATACGAGCGCAGTAAGAGAAAGAACTTGCATTTCACACGTCCCAAAGTGCTTTACAGCCAATAAAGTACTTTTTGAAGTGTAGTCACTGTTGTAATGTGGGAAATGCAGCAGACAATTTGCGCACAGCAAGCTCCACCAAACAGCAATGTGATAATGACCAAATAATCTGTTTTAGTGATGTTGGTTGAGGGATAAATATTGGTCAGGACACCAGGGAGCACTCCCTGCTATTATTTCAATAGTGTCATTGGATCTTTTACATCTACCTGGGAGGGCAGACAGGATCCTGGTTTAATGTGTCATTCGAAAGATGACACCTCCGACAATGCAGCACACTCTCAGCACTGCACTGGAGTGTCAGCCTAGATTATGTTCTCGTGTCTCTGGAATGGGACTTGAACCCACAACCTTCTGACTCGGGAGAGAGTGCTACCCACCGAGCCACAGCTGACACCTGTTGGGGTATACATAGACAGGACAGGACAGGACGGGAAGAAAAACTATTGCAGTCTATCTGGGTGGTCCATTGAAGGTGTAAAGCCAGCTTGGGTTGAATGTTTGAAATTCCTCAGACTTTAATTATGAGTAGTTGCCAACCTAAACTTGAGGACATAGCACCAGACTACCAAAGGCATTAATACACGCACATCCTCATCCCTTGACTGTCAGCAGGGAGGAGTACTTCACTCCCAGTACTACCAGAGATAAGTTGCATAACCCCCATCACTCATGCTCTCCATCTCCAGGGATTGAGATTTTTGGTACATACAAAATTTAATTGAACCAAGACATTTTTCTGCTGCTTCCCCAAGATCCTAGAAACCTATTCATTATAAGACCAGGACAGTCAGCAGAGTTCTCGTGTGGAATGACATCAAGCTCCATTTTACATTTTATGTTGACTCTAATAGAGACTAAAATCGGGCAGGGTGTCAAATGGGTATCTTGCTCGACACTGCCCCGTTCTTGCTAGGCGTGTTAGGTTAAAATCGGGGCATTAACCTTCCAACTTTCAGCTTTTTAAAGATTTGTTCTGGGATGTGGGGGTTGCTGGCAAGGCCAGCATTTATTGCCCATCCCTAATCGCTCTTGTGAAGGTGCTCCCACAGTGCTGTTGGGGAGGGAGTTCCAGGATTTTGACCCAGTGACGATGAAGGAACGGCCGATATATTTCCAAGTCAGGATGATGTGTGACTTGGAGGGGAACGTGGATGTGATGGTGTTCCTATGCACCTGCTACCCTTGTCCTTCCAGGTGGTAGAGGTCGCGGGTTTGGGAGGTGCTGCCGAAGAAGCCTTGGCGAGTTGCTGCAGTGCATCTTGTAGATGGTACACACTGCAGCCACGGTGCGCCAATGGTGGAGGGAATGAATGTTGAAGGTGGTGGATGGGGTGCCAATCAAGCGGCCTGCTTTGTCCTGGATGGTGTCGAGCTTCTTGAGTGTTGTTGGAGCTGCACTCATCCAGTCTAGTGGAGAGTGTTCCATTACACTCCTAATTTGTCCTTGTAGATGGTGGCATACTCCTCCTCTGCTTTTGAAGACCAGCCATGATCTTATTAAATGGCGGAACAGGCTCAAGGGGCCAGGTGGCATACTCCTCCTATTTCTTATGTTCCTATGCTTCAAAAGCTCTTTGCAACTTCCTTTTAATCTTTTACCCCTTCTGAAAACTGTCTCAAAACCTTAAAGAAAACCTGAGCTAATATACCATTATTTTTACAAAGTGAATCCCATTGAAGGGACATAACCATTAATGACTGAACAATTCTACCACATGGCTCCTTTCCAAGGACAGGCACATGTCATTGGCTGTAAATGCTCGATTTGAATTAGCTTGACAAGGAGTAAGATTCCAGTTAAGTGTTGCATTTCTTTCTGCTGTTCTCTACTTAAATCATGATCAGAACAACACCTCTCATCATCAGGGCTTCTCGAGGTTCTTCCTCGCTTGTTAGTCTTATCTGTTTGAAGACTATGACACATTAATCAGTCCATTGCTCGACAGTTTTGCTTGGGGCCCTAGCTGAAGCTGGCATTAGCCTTAATTGGGAACACTTGATAATGCTTAGATGTGTGAGGCCTTTACCCGAGGCTTAGCTTTCTCCAAATGCAAGAGTAACCCATTTAGTTTCCCAGAATGCCTCGTGTGTCCAAAATCCCTTGTTTTCTGATGGCTTCTATAACATTTTCAATGCCTGTTCATAGGGCAAAATGTGTTTATATAAATGGCATTGTCTACAGTGGCACTGTATCCAACATCTTGCAGTGTATAGCTTCTTTTGCAACGCTGTCATAATGTACCAAGGATCTTGGTCTGGGCAGGAGAATGCTGCCAAGCAAGTGGATTAGCCTGAATGAGTTCATTATATTTGCTGCAATCTATTTTCACCAAGAAATAGCGATTGGTCTCAAAGTTGAAGACTTAATACATTGTAGTATTAATGGAAAGCAGATTGATTAATGCTTCCTAATTATGCACAGTCAGCCAGGAAGTTAATGAACACTCCAATTGCTCCCCATTCATTAATACTAATCTGCTCGTGTAACGGGAAGTCCAACTGAGTTCAGACATGAGGAAAGTCAGGGATGGGAAATGGCTATTCTACCCATCGAAGCCAAGCCTTCTCGAAGCCGAGCAAGAGGCCAGGTGACCAAAATCTTGGTTAAAGTGGTTTTAAGGAGGATTGGAGCGAGGGTGGGGGGACTGGGGAAGCTTGGAGCGAGAGAGCAGGGGGGAATTTGGGAGATTGGCGAGAGAGGGGGGTGGGACGGGGGAAGATTGGAGAGAGGGGGGGTACTGGGCGAGATTGGAGAGAGAGAGGGAGGGAGAAATGGGGGGACTGGGGGAGATTGGAGAGAGAGGGGGGGATTGGAGAGAGTGGGGGGGGACTGGGGGGTCAGGGGGAGATTGGAGAGAGAGTTGGGGGGGGGACTGGGGGGTCAGGGGGAGATTTGGAGAGAGGGGGGGGTGCTCTGGGGGAGATTGGAGAGAGGGGGAGCTCGGAGATTGGAGGGGGGGGGACTGGGGGAGATTGGAGAGGGGGGGGACTGGGGGAGATTGGAGAGAGGGAGGGAGAAATGGGGGGACTGGGGGAGATTGGAGAGAGAGGGGGGATTGGAGAGAGTGTGGGGGGTCAGGGGGAGATTGGAGAGAGAGTTGGGGGGGGGACTGGGGGGTCAGGGGGAGATTTGGAGAGAGGGGGGGGTGCTCTGGGGGAGATTGGAGAGAGGGGGAGCTCGGAGATTGGAGGGGGGGGGACTGGGGGAGATTGGAGAGGGGGGGGACTGGGGGAGATTGGAGAGAGGGAGGGAGAAATGGGGGGACTGGGGGAGATTGGAGAGAGAGGGGGGATTGGAGAGAGTGTGGGGGGTCAGGGGGAGATTGGAGAGAGAGTTGGGGGGGGACTGGGGGGTCAGGGGGAGATTGAAGAGAGGGGGGGGTGCTCTGGGGGAGATTGGAGAGAGGGGGAGCTCGGAGATTGGAGGGGGGGGGGACTGGGGGAGATTGGAGAGGGGGGGGGACTGGGGGAGATTGGAGAGGGAGGGGTCTGGGGAAGATTGGAGAGAGAGGGGGGGGTCTGGGGAAGATTGGAGAGAGAGGGGGGGGTCTGGGGAAGATTGGAGAGAGAGGGGGGGTTCTGGGGAAGATTGGAGAGAGAGAAGGGGCGGTCTGGGGGAGATTGGAGAGGGGGGGTCTGGGGGAGATTGGAGAGGGGGGGTGGTTTGGGGGAGATTGGAGTAGGGGGGCTCTGGGGGAGATTGGAGAGGGGGGGGACTGGGGGAGATTGGAGAGAGAGGGGGGTTCTGGGGGAGATTTGAGAGGTGGGGGAGATTGGAGAGAGGGAGGGGGGTCTGGGGGAGATTGGAGGGGGGGGACTGGGGGAGATTTGAGAGGTGGGGGGATTGGGGGAGATTTGAGGTGGGGAGATTGGAGAGAGGGAGGGGGACTAGGGTCTGGGGGAGATTGGAGAGAGGGGGGGGGGGTGAGACTGGGGGAGATTGGAGAGAGGATTAGACGGCTGCGATCATGGCCATCTGAGATTAATTTTGAAGTGAAAGCAACAAATCTGAGAGTTTGCTTTCAAAGAGGAAAGAAGCCAGGCAGATTAATCGAGAAGGCAACGTTACTTATTGGATGCCGAGGGGGAGATGAAAAGCAGACGTTTTTTGATCAAACAAATATTTGCGTGAAACTGTTCACTTCTGGAGCTGCTTCAGGGTGCGAGCGTTCAGCATTCCTTCAGTTGTCAGAGTTGTGGAAGCTTAGGGATGGGTCTTATCTGGAACAGTGAGAAACCGTACGCACTGCTCCAGTTCCTTTGCTTCGGGGAAAGTCGTTGAGGCTTCGGCTCACATTTTATCACACAGCACAGGCCACATTTCAGAAAATTTTCAAGTCAGCTACTGTAAATGAGGAAAAATGGCCATCTTCTCAAGTGATCAGCAACAGCGGTTTTGATGTCCTCCCTGCTTGCCTCTATTTTGATTCCTGTTTAGTTCATGAAATAATTTCCTCTGGAGCCCACTTTTTGTAGTAATTGAAGACATCCTTTATTTGCACAGAATGCAGTTAAGTGGCTCGAATTGATTTGATAAGATGACAACATATATCAAAATAAACTGCATAAGAACATAAATAGGAGCAGGATTAGGCCATTCGGCCCCTCGAGCCTGCTCCACCATTCAGTAAGATCATGCCTAATCATCTACCTCAACACCACTTTCCTGCACTATCCCCATATCCTTTGAGTCTGAAAATCTATTGATCGCTGTCTTGAATATACTCCATACCCTTTGGGGTAGAGAATTCCAAAGATTCACCACCTTCTGAGTGAAGAAATTTCTCCTCATCTCAGTCCTAAATGGCTAACCGCTTATTCTGAGACTGTGACACCTGGTTCTAGACTCTCCAACCAGGGGAAACATCCTCCCTGCATCTACCTCATGAAGCCCCTAAAGTATTTCATGAAGCAAAGAGGTGTCCATGAAATGAAGAGTGTAAAGCTGTTGATTGAAGACTTTCCGGCATGGTTGATGGTGCCCCGGTGGCTCAGTTGGTGAAGGCCCTCCCCATATGGTACTGAATCATATGGACCAGGGCGAATCCCAGGTTTAATCTGTCGCTCTGTGCAAAGTCATCAGGGCAGTAAATAGGCTCCGGCAATTTAGCTCAGTTCCTCAGGGTGTGGGAGGATGTAGCTGGGGGTAGGGGTGTGGGGAAGCAAATCAGTCCGGCAACCTGATCACTGTACACTGAGCCCCCGCCACACAGTGCTCATGTGTGAATGTGGAGAGAGGACAGGGTGGGCGAAGGCCTGGATGTGGCGATGCCCAGAGGGGAATTATCTGACAACACTCCCTGTCCGACCTTGCGCATGAAGAATGGACGCGTGCACAAGGTGCCAGAGGGTTGTCCACACACATGGACCCCGTACTCCAACAGGAGTCAGTGCCCTCGGGAGAGGATGGGGCAAACGTTTAGAAAACACAAAGCTAGCATTCTGTTTAACCTGAGTGTCAGTGTAGGTTTAATGACCACGGTCATGTATGTAGACCATGTATATTAACTGTATAGTCACATAAGGTGTGCCACCAGAGGGCACTGCAGTGGGAGACCTGAGGATCCCCTGCATAGATGTGCAGGGCCCAGTATAAAAGGCTGCCCACCATGTTTATGCCTCGCTCTGGGGTTACAATAAATGGGACTGAGTTCACAACAGATCAAGTGCAATACGAGACCTCGTGGAATCATTCATAAGAGTATTAAAGACATGACATAACCACCTCGTTTAAATTGATACCACGATGGTTAACACTCCACGGAATCTCCTCTCTCCCTCTCAAATACACCACCCTACGGGATCCTTCTCCTCCCTGGTTTCTCAGCGTATTGAAATCAAGTCACATCGCTCCTTCTCCTCCTCGAACTCACTGGCTTCCCAAGACCTCCCTCAACTGTTCCTCCCGCCTATAACCCACTTTAAAACCCAACCCTGGTGCCCGATTCTGTTCAACCTTCACTGTGTGCCTTGACCCTTATCTAGGCTATATCCAAACCTACGAGATTGACGGGAAGAAAAAGACCAGTTGGTCCATCAAGCCTGCCCCACACCACAATGGCCGGAGCATCAGGACTGGACACTTCCCTCCCCCACCACCATGTAATCTCCTGGGAGAGGCAAAAATCCCAGGGCCAATACGTGGGGAAAAAAATATAAGATTCCTCGGGCGAAAAATTCCTCTCCAACCCCCTCAGGCGATCAAACCCAGTCCAGGAGATCACACTGACCGTATGTTATCTATAAAGACACGAATCATTAATGCGGTCTCTGCCTGAGTCTTGATTTCAAAATTCTCATCCTTATTTTCAAATCCCTCCATGGCCTCGCCCCTCCCTATCTCTGTAATCTCCTCCAGCCCCACAACCCCCCTGAGGATATCTGCACTCCTCTAATTCTGCCCTTTTGAGCATCCCTGATTATAATCGCTCCACCATTGGTGGCCGTGCCTTCTGTTGCCTAGGCCCCAAGCTCTGGAACTCCCTGCCAGACCTCTCCACCCCTCTACCTCTCTTTCCTCCTTCAAGACGCTCCTTAAAACCTACCTCTTTGATCATCTGCACTAATTTCTACTTATGCAGCTCAGTATCAAATTTTGTCTGATAGCGTTCCCGTGAGTCGCCGTGGGACGTTTTACTACGTTAAAGGTGCTATATAAATACAAGTTGTTGTTGTTGTTTAGCTTACTCCTGCAATCTCCTGTTTGGGATACTGATGGCCCATTGCTACCTAACAGGTGTTAAGTCCTATTGTAAGCCCATTTTTTCGTAACGTACCAGAAATTTGTTCCAGTTTAGAGATTTTTTTTTAAAACCTTGCAACTTTGCACTCTCTTTTAGCATTGTTTCTGGTGTTGAAATCCTTGGTCAGTCAATTGTTGTCAATTAAGGTTGTAACTGCCCAACCCTACCAGCAGGTAACACTGTTGTCAAACATTCCTGCTTCCAGAGGACTGAGGAAGAACAGTTCCTGCCACCTAGTGGGTTGTGTTGTGTATTGCAACCCCAGCGACTGGTTTGTGAGTGGTACCTTTTTTTAAATTTTAAATTGGTACTGTATTGACAAATTTTTGAAACGTTTGCTGATGTATCATGTATCAGTCTTGAGCTGCAGTTATATTGCTTCATTCTCATCGATGTGAAGCATTTTTAGGGGGGCAGGGGGCATCCACTAAAGTGTGGAGCAGAACAAGTCAAGTCTCAATGGGACTGGAATGAGCTCGAGCCATCATTGACCACTTGACCTTGGTGCTCCTGTGGAGTATAACTCCAGTCCGATGCAAAACTGGTGTCAGCTGTGGCTCAGTGGGTAGCGCACTCACCTCTGAGTTCAAGTCCCACTCCAGAGATTTGAGCACATAAATCTAGGCTGACACTCCAATGCAGTGCTGAGGGAGCGCTGCACTGTCGGAGGTGCTGTCTTTCAGATGAGACGTTAAACCGAGGCCACATTTGCTCTCTCGGGTAGATGTAAAAGATCCCATAGTACTATTCGAGGTGAACATTATATGAACATTATCTAAGACAAGCAAGGGAGTTATCCCTGGTGTCCTGGCCAATATTTATCCCTCAATCAACATAACTAAAAACCGATTATCTGGTCATTATCACATTGCTGTTTGTGGGAGCTTGCTGTGCACAAAATGGGTGCTGCGTTTCCTACATTACAACAGTGACTGCACTTTTTTTTAAAAAGTACTTCATTGGCTGTAAAGTGCTTTGGGATGTTCTGAGGTTGTGAAAGGCGCAATATAAATGCAAGTATTTATTTTCAATCCACTGCAATTCCCTGACCAATGTCGAGCTGATGAAAATGTGGCTCTATGAATCTACCGCTGGGTTAAAGCTGCCTGTTCCTGCAAGGCGTTGCGTGTGCTCGAAAATTGGCACTGGCACTCCTAAAATAAGCTTTTCAATCTCCTGTCAGAGAAACCTTCTCCTGGCTCCACTCAGGGCTGTTCTGTCTTTTTTTTAAAATCTACATCCGCACATTTTTCAGTGAAAAATAATCCTCATTTATACAGTTTGTCCTGGATTTCAAATCGAGCCAGAAATGCCGAGTGGATTAGAAACATAGAAACATAGAAAATAGGTGCAGGAGCAGGCCATTCAGCACTTCTAGCCTGCACCGCCATTCAATGAGTTCATGGCTGAACATGAAACTTCAGTACCCCCTTCCTGCTTTCTCGCCATACCCCTTGATCCCCCCCGAGTAGTAAGGACTTCATCTAACTCCCTTTTGAATGTATTTAGTGAATTGGCCCCAACCACTTTCTGTGGCAGAGAATTCCACAGGTTCACCACTCTCTGGGTGAAGAAGTCTCTCCTCATCTCGGTCCTAAATGGCTTACCCCTTATCCTTAGACTGTGACCCCTGGTTCTGGACTTCCCCAACATTGGGAACATTCTTCCTGCATCTAACCTGTCTAAACCCGTCAGAATTTTAAATGTTTCTATGAGGTCCCCTCTCATTCTTCTGAACTCCAGTGAATACAAGCCCAGTTGATCCAGTCTTTCTTAATAGGTCAGTCCCACCATCCCGGGAATCAGTCTGGTGAATCTTCGCTGCACTCCCTCAATAGCAAGAATGTCCTTCCTCAAGTTAGGAGACCAAAATTGTACACAATACTCCAGGTGTGGCCTCACCAAGGCCCTGTACAACTGTAGCAACACCTCCCTGCCCCTGTACTCAAATCCCCTCGCTATGAAGGCGAACATGCCATTTGCTTTCTTAACCGCTTGCTGTACCTGCATGCCAACCTTCAATGACTGATGTACCATGACACCCAGGTCTCGTTGCACCTTCCCCTTTCCTAATCTGTCACCATTCAGATAATAGTCTGTCTCTCTGTTTTTACCACCAAAGTGGATAACCTCACATTTATCCACATTATACTTCATCTGCCATGCATTTGCCCACTCACCTAACCTATCCAAGTCACTCTGCAGCCTCATAGCATCCTCCTCGCAGCTCACACTGCCACCGAACTTAGTGTCATCCGCAAATTTGGAGATACTACATTTAATCCCCTCGTCTAAATCATTAATGTACAATGTAAACAGCTGGGGCCCCAGCACAGAACCTTGCGGTACCCCACTAGTCACTGCCTGCCATTCTGAAAAGTACCCATTTACTCCTACTCTTTGCTTCCTGTCTGACAACCAGTTCTCAATCCACGTCAGCACACTACCCCCAATCCCATGTGCTTTAACTTTGCACATTAATCTCTTGTGTGGGACCTTGTTGAAAGCCTTCTGAAAGTCCAAATATACCACATCAACTGGTTCTCCTTTGTCCACTTTACTGGAAACTTCCTCAAAAAATTCCAGAAGATTTGTCAAGCATGATTTCCCCTTCACAAATCCATGCTGACTTGGACCTATCATGTCACCATTTTCCAAATGCGCTGCTATGACATCCTTAATAATTGATTCCATCATTTTACCCACTACTGAGGTCAGGCTGATCGGTCTATAATTCTCTGTTTTCTCTCTCCCTCCTTTTTTAAAAAGTGGGGTTACATTGGCTACCCTCCACTCGATAGGAACTGATCCAGGGTCAATGGAATGTTGGAAAATGACTGTCAATGCATCCGCTATTTCCAAGGCCACCTCCTTAAGTACTCTGGGATGCAGTCCATCAGGCCCTGGGGATTTATCGGCCTTCAATCCCATCAATTTCCCCAACATAATTTCCCGACTAATAAAGATTTCCCTCAGTTCCTCCTCCCTACTAGACCCTCTGACCCCTTTTATATCCGGAAGGTTGTTTGTGTCCTCCTTAGTGAATACTGAACCAAAGTACTTGTTCAATTGGTCTGCCATTTCTTTGTTCCCCGTTATGACTTCCCCTGATTCTGACTGCAGGGGACCTACGTTTGTCTTTACTAACCTTTTTCTCTTTACATACCTATAGAAACTTTTGCAATCCGCCTTAATGTTCCCTGCAAGCTTCTTCTCGTACTCCATTTTCCCTGTCCTAATCAAACCCTTTGTCCTCCTCTGCTGAGTTCTAAATTTCTCCCAGTCCCCAGGTTTGCTGCTATTTCTGGCCAATTTGTATGCCACTTCCTTGGCTTTAATACTATCCCTGATTTCCCTAGATAGCCACGGTTGAGCCACCTTCCCTTTTTTATTTTTACGCCAGACAGGAATGTACAATTGTTGTAATTCATCCATGCAGTCTCTAAATGTCTGCTATTGCCCATCCACAGTCAACCCCTTAAGTATCATTCGGTATTGAGTAGTCGTCATCGACATCGGAAGTGTCCCTGAGTTCCCACATGGTACAGGAGGAGCATATCACGTGACCGAGCTCTCCTGCCATGCCTTAACCCTTAGATACCCTTAAATTGGTAATAACAATGTTACAGTTCACTTACTGATATAAAAAAGAAAAAGAAAAGCTGCTCACCAATCACTTACCCCATTGGCTGTGACGTCACCTTTTGATTCCTTTATACTTCTATTTTGCTTTCTCTCCCGCTGTAGCTGCACCGGTCGCCTTTTATAGGCCGCTCCGATGCTGCTCCCACCTCTCGCCAACTGCTGCTGACTCTCGAGCTCCCGCTGGGCCTTTTATAGGCCGCTCCGACGCTGCTCCCACCTCTCGCCAACTGCCGATTATCCATATTGGCCTCCTCCTGAGGTCCCCACCATTTCAGAAACCAGTCTTCAGCCAATTCGATTCACTCCACGTGATATCAAGAAATGGCTAAGTGCATTGGATACAGCAAAGGCTATGGGCCCCGACAACATCCCAGCTGTCGTGCTGAGGACTTGTGCTCCAGAACTAGCCGTATCTCTAGCCAAGCTGTTCCAGTACAGCTACAACACTGGCATCTACCCGACAATGTTGAAAAGTGCCCAGGTATGTCCTGTCCACAAAAAGCAGGACAAATCCAATCTGGCCAATTACCGCCCCATCAGCAAAGTGATGGAAGGGGTCGTCGACAGTGCTATCAAACAGCACATACTCAATACCGATGCTCACTTTGGGTTCCGCTCGGCTCCAGCTTCATAACAGCCTTGGTCCAAACATGGACAAAAGAGCTAAATTCCAGAGGTGAGGTGAGAGTGACTGCCCTTGACATCAAGTCAACATTTGACCGAGTGTGACATCAAGGGGCCCTAGTAAAAATGAAGTCAATGGGAATCAGGGTGAAAACTCTCCACTGGCTGGAGTCATACCTAGTACAAAGGAGATGGTTGTGGTTGTTGGAGGTCAATCATCCCAGCCCCAGGACATCACCACTACGGGAGTTCCTCAGGGCAGTGTCCTAAGCCCAACCATCTTCAGCTGCTTCATCAATGACCTTCCCTCCATCATAAGGTCAGAAGTGGGGATGTCCGCTGATGACTGCACAGTGTTCAGTTCCATTTGCAACTCCTCAGAAAATTAAGCAGTCCATGCCCGCATGCAGCAAGACCTGGACGACATTCAGGCCTGTGCTGATAAGTGGCAAGTAATATTCGTGCCACACATGTGCCAGGCAATGACTATCTCCAACAAGCGAGAGTCTAACCACCGCCCCTTGACATTCAGCAGCATTACCATTGCCGAATCCCCCACCATCAACATCCTGGAGGTCACCATTGACCAGAAACTTAACTGGACCAGCCACATAAATACTGGCAACAAGAGCAGGTCAGAGGCTGGGTATTCTGCAGCGAGTGTCTCACCTCCTGATTCCCCAAAGCCTTTCCACCATCTACAAGGCACTAGTCAGGAGTGTGATGGAATACTCTCCACATGCCTGGATGAGTGCAGCTCTAACAACACTCGAAGCTCGGACACTCAAGGACAAAGCAACCCGCTTGATCGGCACCCCATCCACCACCTTCAATATTCCCTCCCTCTACCACTGGCGCACCGTGGCTGCAGTGTGTACCATCTACAAGATGCACTGCAGCAACTCGCCAAGGCTTCTTCGGCAGCACCTCCCAAACCCGTGAGTTCTATCGCCTAGAAGGACAAGGGCAGCAGGTGCATGGGAACATCACCTCCACGTTCCCCTCCAAGTCACACACCATCCTGACTTGGAAATACATCGCCGTTCCTTCATCGTTGCTGGGTCAAAATCCTGGAACTCCCTCCCTAACAGCACTGTGGGAGCACCAAGGCGGCTCACCACCACCTTCTCGAGGACTGTTAGGGATGGGCAATAAATGGCAGCGATGCCCACGAATAAAAACAAAAAGATCGATTAGGTCACTGTGACAGCAGCGGGCGCGGTAATAAAGTGGTTATGTTACTGGACTAGTAATCCAGAGACCTGGACAAATGATCTGGGGATGCGAGTTCAAATCCTGCCACCACAGCTGGGGAATTTAAATTCAGTTAATGAAATAAATCTGGAATAAAAAGCTCGTATTAGTAATGTCGTAAAATCCATCTGGTTCACTAATGCCCTTTAGGGAAGGAAATCTGCCATCCTTACCCGGTCTGGCCAATATGTGACTCCAGATGTGGTCGGCTCTTGCCTGCCCTCTGAAATGGCGAAACAAGCCACTCGAGGGCAATTGGGAATGGGCAATAAATGCTGGCCTTGCCAGTGATGCCCACATCCTGTGAATTTTTTTTTTTATAAACTCTGCGCTAAGGACGACAAGGGGAGGTGAATAACTCAGCAGTCAGTTTTAACATCTCCCCCACGGCCTCGCCCCTCCCCATCTCTGTAATCTCCTCCAGCCCCACAACCCCCCTGAGATATCTGCGCTCCTCTAATTCTGCCCTCTTGAGCATCCCTGATTATAATCGCTCAACCATCGGTGGCCGTGCCTTCTGTTACTTGGACCCTAAGCTCTGGAACTCCCTCCCTAAACCTCTCCACCTCTTTCCTCCTTCAAGACACTCCTTTAAAACCTACCTCTTTGACCAAGCTTTTCCTGTGCTAATTTCTACTTATGTGGCTCGGTGTCAGATTTCTATCACATAATACTCCTGTCATGTGCCTTGGGACGTTTCACTATGTTAAAGGCGCTATATAAATACAAGTTATTGTTAACGGGTAGTTTTGAAAATTGTCTTGTGCTTCTTTAAAATGCAGGGTAGAGTTTCTGCTTTGGATTCCGATTCAGACACAAATTTGAGAGTGTTTTGTTCTCTCTCTTGAGTTTCCACTCACATTCATTCCACCGATCTCAATCGGGCAGCTTTTTAAAACGTTTTTTATGTTTAAAAATTCTTGCTTCAAGAAATATTCCATGATATATTTAAGCAGTAACGTTTGATTAATACAGCTGAAAGTGGGTTTATCACAAAAAATAAGCATTTTAATTGCAGTGACAATCCGATTTTAAATGACTGAAAGTAGCTTAAAAAAAATATACAGAATCATTTCCTAGTTATATTGGGGTACAGCAGAGAAAGTATTTCCGCTGGTTGGGGATTCTAGGACTAGGGAGCATAGTCTAAAAATTAGAGCTAGATCTTTCAGGAGTGAAATTAGGAAACATTTCTACACACAAAGGGTGGTAGGAGTTTGGAACTCTCTTCCATAAACGACAATTGATGCCAGGTCAATTGTTAACTTTAAATCTGAGATTCATAGATTTTTGTTAACCAAAGGTATTAAGGGATATGGGCCAAAGGTGGTAGATGGAGTTAGGTCGCAAATTAGCCCTGATCTCACTGAATGACGGAACAGGCTCGAGGGGCTGAATGGCCTCCTCCTGTTCCTATGGTAACAGGCTTGAGGGGCAGAATGGCCTCCTCCTGTTTGTATATTCCTAGTAATTAGTTTCTTAGTAAAATAAAAAAAAATTAAAAAGCTTTTAAATCGTGCCTGTTGGTGTCCTTGCTCCCAAAAGAACCAGCTTAACTTTTAGAGCCTCCTCCAGGGCGCATGAACGAGTGCAGTGAGCAGAAACTCCCAATGGTGATTACTTCATTCTGGGGGGCGTGGGCAATTTTGTGGGCAGGCCAGCTTCTAGCACCATGTTTTTTAAACTCCCACAAAAGATGATGGAAACTCTAGTTGCGCTGAATGTAATTAGCGCTTGGATTTTAATGAGCTATTGCGCTGGAAAAAAAAACCATGCAATTGAGCGGAAACTCCAGGCCTATCTGCTATGAGGGGTTCCGATAGAATAAATAAGGAGAAACTGTTTGTTTCCAGTGGCAGGTGGGTTGGTAACCAGAGGACACAGATTTAAGATAATTGGCAAAAGAACCAGAGGCGTCATGAGGGAAAAAAATGACACAGCGAGTTGTTGTGATTTGGATTCCTGATTCAATAGTAACTGAAGTAGAATCGAAAGTAACTTTCAAAAAGGAACTGCATAAATAATTGATGCGGAAAGATTTGCAGGGCTATGTGGAAAGAGCAGGGGAGTGGGACTAACTGGATAGCTCTTTCAAAGAGCCGGCACAGGCACAATGGGCCAAATGGCGGCCTCCTGTGCTGTATCATTCTCTGATTCCATTTGCCTGAGGGATAATTAAAATACTTCACAGCTACATACCAAAGGGTAAAAGCCCACTGCATCACTTTCTCTTGGAGCATTGCTTGCACTGCTTCAATCAGCCAGGAGATGGCTCTGCAGCTATTCTGCGTGATCGGTTTGGGACCATTGCAGAACAGAAGACTCCCTCTCATTGAGCTAGACTTTCGCCAAAGCCCCTCACCACCCGATTGTCGCCCAGAAACACCACTAAGGTTCTGCAATTAACGTTGATGAAAATTTCCATTAATAAGGTCAGAAATACCGCCCGGCGAGCAAATGGATCTTGTACCAAAATTCTTGACGGTTTCTCGGCGTTTCAAGCTGAAACTAGGGAAAATGGGCGGTTCTTACCGGAATGGACGGTACGTATTTAAAATTTAGTCCGAGGCTGCGGTTGGGCCTAGGGAGGGGGGAAAACTCAAAATCTATTTTTTCACTTTTAGAAAAAAAAGTTAAACATTCTCAAGATAGTTTTAAAGGTAATCACCGATTTAGAATTTTAAAAATAATAATAAAAAACCCTTTAATTTGCCTTTTTTTGCAGGATACTCGCCTACTGCCTTGTTTCAGGCAGTTTCCTCGGCGGCGTGTATGCATCCCCGTTGAGGCCAAACTTCGATCCTGGCGCTTTTCTCGGTGGTGCACGTTGGTTTGCTCCCTGGCGGTCTTTTCGAAATGTGGGCGGTTCGATTTAAAAAGCAAGAGGGAAACTTTCGCCGGGCGGTTTCTCTTCCAAAAATGTTGAGAAAACCGCCGAAAATGAAGGCGAAAGTCTCTCCCCATTGCAACTTAACTCAGTCAAACCGTTATTCGGATGCCTTCCCCCTTCTCTTTCCCCCCCCGCCCCCCCATCTGACTTTGGCCTGCAAGGTCAGATTTTCCAGTAGGTTGTCTAGAATTTTGTAAAATAAATAAACCAAACTTGTAATATTGAAGCCCATTGTTTCTACTTCAGTGTCTTGTGTCTTGACCACGAGACTTGCTCGAGTTTAGAAAAATTGCGACAAGTTCTACTTATTGACAACACCAACTTATATTTATATAGTGCCTTTAACGTAGTGAAGCATCCCAAGCAATGTTCCCTTTAAGCTGGGCGGCCGCAAGCCTGTCTGCACCTCCTGCACAGCTCGGCTCGCTGGCTTTTCAATTCGGAAAAACATCGCATGCGTGGTCATTTGAAGGAGATTACAGAGATAGGGTGGGGTGAGGCCATGGAGGGATTTGAAAACAAGGATGAGAATTTTGAAATCGAGGGGTTGTTTAACCGGGAGCCAATTTAGGTCCGCGAGCACAGGGGTGGTGGGTGAGCGGGACTTGGTGCAAGTTAGGACATGGGCAGCCGAGTTTTGGATCACCTCTCATTGACGTAGGGTAGAATGTGGGAGGCCAGCCAGGAAGAGTAAGTTGGAATAGTCAAGTCTCGAGGTAACAAAGGCATGGATGAGGGCTTCAGCAAAAATGTGACATCGAGCCACGTAAGGAGACATTGGAACAGATGACCAAAAGCTTGTGGAAAGAGGTAGGTTTCAGGGAGTGTCTTTAAGGAGGAGAGAGAGGTGGAGAGGTTTAGGCAGGGAGTTCCAGAACTTGGGGCCGAGACAGCAGAAGGCACAGCCACCAATGGTTGTGCGATTAGCCTTGAAATTCCGGTCAGAGGCTTCTTTCGGATGAACGCCTCCGACCGGAGAATTTTTCCGAATTTACCTGGTAGTCCCGGAGGAGCGTGGGATTCCGGTGGGGAGGCCTTCTCTTCCCGTGCTGCGAAGCGCGCTCCCGTCCTCCAGGTTCCCACACAGAAACATAGAAACATGGAACATAGTGCAGCAGTAGGCCATTCGGCCCTTCGAGCCTGCACCGCCATTCAATAAGATCATGGCTGATCATGCAACTTCAGTACCCCATTCCTGCCTTCTTTCCATACCCCTTGATCCCTTTAGCCGTAAGGGCCACATCTAACTCCCTTTTGAATATATCTAACGAACTGGCCTCAACAACTTTCTGTGGTAGAGAATTCCACAGGTTCACAATTCTCTGAGTGAAGAAGTTTCTCCTCATCTCGGTCCTAAATGGCTTACCCCTTATCCTTAGACTGTGAAGCCTGGTTCTGGATTTCCCCAACATCGAGAACATTCTTCCTGCCTCTAACCTGTCCAATCCCGTCACAATTTCACGACTCCAGTGCTGCCTGTTGCATTCTCTCGCACTGTGCAGCGGTCTCACGCCCACAGGCAATGGGACTGAGATGGTGCAGAAACAATTTTGGGAAGCTGCTATCCTTAACGACTGTGGGTGATATTAGCAAACGAATGCTTTTTGCATTTTTGCAACATCCCTTTGCCATTTTAGCAGAGCCATTAACCCGCTTATTTTAATTGTTAACTCCTTCGCTGAAATGACAGATAAAGGAACATTATGCTAATATGCTGAAGTTTGTTTGCTGATACCACCTATAGTCATTTCCAGGCTTCCGTTTTGATGGCATTTTGGACAGAATGGTAATTTCATCCTGCATTAAAACAGCGGCTGCACTTCCAAAAGTACTTCATCGGCTGTGCAGTGCTTATAATGTCCTGGGGTCGCGATGGGCGCTGTAGAAATGCAAGTTTGTTCTTTTGTTCTTCCTGCCATTCCCAATACACCAGCATGGCCAGGTATTTACCGGTGAGGTTGCAACGTGCCGTTGCTGCTGCTGTAATGGCCATCAGTGGGTCTGCGAGGTCAGTAGTTTAACTGGCGTTATTGGGGAGCAGACTGTCGGGAAATCTTACTTTAAACAGCAACAGCAGCAGCTTGTGTTTATATAGTGCCTTCGACGTCCAGGGTCGAAGTAAGGTAGCATAGTGGTTATGTTACCGGACTAGTAATTCAGAAGTCTGGACTAATTATCTAGAGACGTGAGTTCAACTCCTACCACAGCAGCTGGAGAATTTATGGTGACCATGAAACTACAGGATTGTTGTAATGACCCATCTGGTTCACTAATGCCCTTTTAGGGAAAGAAATCTGCCTTCCTTGCCCGGTCTGGCTGATATGTGACTCCAGACCCACTGCAATGTGGTTGACTCTTAACTGCCCCTCTGAAATGGTGGCTCACCACCACCTTTTCAAGGACAATTAGGGATGGGCAATAAATGCTGGCCTTGCCAGCGACGCCCACATCCCAGGAACGAATTTAAAAAAAAAAACGTATTCAAATGTCCCAAGGCGCTTCACAGGAGCGTTATCCAACAAAAACTAAGCCTTGTTGTGCAAAGAGCGAGGATTTTCGCCAGACAACTGTTGTGTTATCACAGCAGTTACCTAGCCTGACTTGCCGTGTTGTGCAGATGACCAAACGACTCTACTTATGGCCTGTCATGTTGCCACACTACAGAGCAAGAATCCAGCCTGACAAAATCTGATTGCTTTCCTTTTATTAAAACCCAAGGAATCAGTCACCTTCGATGAGCACATTGCCTGGATAATGCTTTCCATTTTCGGCCCTCAAATAAATTTATTTTGCACTTGGTTTCCCTGCGTAGGGACAGGGGGGAAATCTTCACTGCGGCAGGCAGAATCAGAAGACTGAACGCCAGCTCAGTATTCAAGCTCTCCCCAGGGGAGCCGAATGTAAACAATAATGGGTCACTGCAGTAAAGTTTGTGTGTGCATGTATAAAAGAGTGAGACAATCGCAGATGAAAGCGTTAATGGCATCCTTTTGATTTTTCTGTTGCTCGCTCTTGCTCCTGCCTGAAAATGTGTTTGTTGAAATAAAGCCTTGCATTTCTCTAGCGCCTTTTGCAACCTCAGGACGTCCCAAAGCACTTAACAGCCGAAGAAGTACTTTTTTTGAAGTGTAGTCACTGTTGTAATGTAGAAAACATGGCAGCCAATTTGTGCACAGCAAGCTCCCACAAACAGCAATGTGATAATGACCAGATAATCTGTTTTGAGTGATAAATATTGTCCAGGACACTGGGAAGAACTCTGCTGCTCTTCTTCGAGATAGTGCCATGGATCTTTTACATCCACCTGAGAGAGCAGACGGTGCCTTGTTTTAACGTCTCATCCAAAAGACAGCCCCTCCGACAGTGCAGCACTCCCTCAGCACTCCTCTGGATTGTTAGCCTAGATTTATGTGCTCAAGTCTCGAGTGGGAATTGAACCCGCAACCTTCTGATTCAGAGGCGAGAGTGCTACTCACTGAGCCACAGCTAAGTCAATTAGCTCAAAAAACTTGCTTGTTAAGGACTTGTTCAAGGGGCAATCAAGAGAAACACCTGCCGTTTTATGTCGGCGCAATGAATAGGCAAATTTAGTCTTGCCTGTCAGTGAGTTGTCCAAAAGAAGAGCAACACCTCATAGTTTTTCCACAACATGACGGATGTGAATAGTATAGTGGAGTCACCATCATCACACTACAAATACAGCAACCGTTGCCCATTATTAGTGAAACAACAACAAACTTGTATTTATATAGCGCCTATAATATCCCGAGGCGAAATCTGAGACCGAGCCACATAAGGGGATATTAGGTCAGGTAAGGGGTAGGTTTTAAGGAGCATTTTAAAGGAGGATAGAGAGGTGGAGAAGTTTAGGGAGTAAATTCCAGAGCTTGGGGCCCAGGCAGCTGAAGGCACGGCCACCAATGGTGGAGCGATTGAAATCAGGGATGTGCAAGAGGCCAGAATTGGAGGAGCGCAGAGATATCAGGGTTGTCGGACTGGAGGAGGTTATAGAGATGGGAAGGGGCGAGGACATGGAGGGGTTTAAAATCAAGGATGAGAATTTAAAAATCCAAGTGTTGCCGGACCGGCAGCCATTATCGGTCAGTGAGCACAGGGGTGATGGGTGAACGGGACCCGAGGAGACGATGGTCAGAGGGCATAGAGGGCACAGCATTTGCACACAAATCCACCCCAGCCAGCAGATCCTTGTTGATGTGAGTCACATGGTCACCTCTGTTGATCAGTGGGCACTGCCACCCACTTGTGTTCTACCCTCCTCCCACCTATAGGGCCCAAGTTTCCACATGATTTGCGCCTGATTTTTAGGAGCAACTGGTGGAGAACGGACTATCTTAGAAATCGCAATTCTCCACTTTTTTTTTTCTGCCGTTCTAGTCAGGTAGAACAGTTCCACTTTGGAAAAAAAAAATGTCTTCAAAAGGGGGCGTGTCCAGCCACTGACTCCTGATTTCAAAGTTTCCACAGTGAGAACGTACTCCAAACTAACTTAGAATGGAGCAAGTGAAGATTTTTGTAGAACTGAAAAAACCTGTTCCACACATTAAAAAATCAGGCGCAGGTTACAAATTAGGTGTCCAGAACGAGGTGGGGGGAAGGGAAGTCATTAAATTCTACAATAAATCCTTATTTATACTTATACAAATAAATCCAACCTGAATAAACATTTATAAGCAAAGAAAAGATTAAATAAACCATCTTCCTACCTGTGTGAAAGTGCTTCAGCCACGGAGAATGCTGCAGCAAGCCTCACAAAACGAGGCAGCCGTTCCCGAACGCGGGGGGGAAAGGAAGCCGTTCCAGACGGCCGGCGGGCGGGCGGGAACTGACCGAACGCGGGGGGGGGGGGGAGGGAACCGACCGCTGACCGAACGCGGGGGGGGGGGGAGGGAACCGACCGCTGACCGAACGCGGGGGGGGGGAGGGAACCGACCGCTGACCGAACGCGGGGGGGGGGGGGAGGGAGGGAGGGAACCGACCGCCGACCGGACGCGCAGGGGGGAAAGGAAGCCGTTCCAGACGGCCGGCGGGCGGGCGGGAACCGACCGAACGCGGGGGGGGGGGGGGGGGGGGGGAGGGAAAGGGAGGGAGGGAGGGAACCGACCGCCGACCGAACGCGGGGGGGGGGGGGGGGGGGAGGAAGCCGTTCCAGACGTCAGGAGGGAGGGCACCGACCGACCGAACGCGCGGGGGGGGGGGGAGGGAACCGACCGCCGACCGGACGCGCAGGGGGGAAAGGAAGCCGTTCCAGACGGCCGGCGGGCGGGCGGGAACCGACCGAACGCGGGGGGGCGGGGGGGGGGGGGAAAGGGAGGGAGGGAGGGAACCGACCGCCGACCGAACGCGGGGGGGGGGGGGGGAGGAAGCCGTTCCAGACGTCAGGAGGGAGGGCACCGACCGACCGAACGCGCGGGGGGGGGGGGAACCGACCGCCGACCGGACGCGCGGGGGGGAAAGGAAGCCGTTCCAGACGGCGGGCGAGCGACCGAACACGGGGGGGGGGGGAGGGGGGGAGTGCGGGCCCGACCGACCGAACGCAGCGGGGGGGGAGGGGGGGAGTGCGGGCCCGACCGACCGAACGCAGCGGGGGGGGGGGGAGGAAGCCGTTCCAGATGGTGGGCGGGAAGGAGACAGAAGGCTTGCAGGAAGCCTCAGAAATTGAGGAGCCATTTCCCGACGGCAAAAGGGGGAGGTCGTCGGGAAACGGCTGCCTCAACTTTCTGAGGCTTCCTGCAGCCTTCTCCGTGCTGATGTGCTGATGGCAATGTGCTTTCATTAAAAAATGTCCAAAAACTAAACAGCTACAAAGAACTACAAAAATGGCCGAGTGCCAATGTTTCCTTCACACTGCGCGAACGCTCCAACGCGCACGCGCAGCGTTGCCGGCAGGAAAAAAACTAATTTAAATAGTATCCGCCCCCTCCCACTTACAAAATCAGCGCAAGTGTAGGCTCCGACCCCCTGGGCGCCGCGCCAAACAGACAAGGAGCTGCAGGGCTCTCCAGAATTGCGAGTTTTTTATTCGGCGCGAAAAATGGGCGCCCAGCTCGGAGGGGCGCCCGTTTTTTATCGTGTGGAAACTTGGGCCCATAATGTTGACAGAAGAGCTTCGTAAGTGGTGATCCAGGCCATTTCTTTGCCATGGTTTCCCAAACACATTAAGAAATGAAGCAGTCATGTGTCTTTGCAAGGATGGAATTGGTCTGCTTAAAAGCCCATCGCCTGTACATTGACACAGAAAACGGAGCAGGGTCTGATGCTCTATTTTGTGTGCATGTGTCGTAGTAAGTAGGAGCAGTGCAGCCATAGACAGCAGGCCAGGGCATCGGCCTCTCCTCCCATTAGAAAATCAAAGGACGTGCTCTCCGATTACTGCACTGATCTCTGGGCACAGGTTCACTCACTTACACCAAATCCTGCTTTCACAATGAGAGTAGAGAGTAGAGTGTATAGTTCTGGTTGCCACTCTACAAAAGGAGTAAGCGAGGCTTGCCAACCCTCCAGGATTGGCCTGGGAGTTTTCAGGAATCTGCTGTGAGCAACACCAGAGAGCAACATCATCGGGGCATTAAATTAAAATCATTTCCTTTCAACACTTTTGTTTGTTAGTTATAATAATATTGGAGATGGGAAAGAAAGGGCCATTTGACAGACAATCAGGAATCAGCCAATCGAGTAACAAAGGTTCTGCTCGCTTTCCAATTGGCTGCGGGAAGGCGGTGCGCTGTCGAGATGGACATCTTGGCTGACCAATGGCAGGAGGGTGATAAAGGTTGGAGACAAAGGTCATGTGATGACACCTCCAGGAATATGTCCCACCAGAGTTGGTGACCCCAGCAGGGAGACTTGTTTTTGTGAACGGCTTTGCCCTATGTTAAAAACCGCACATGCGCGCAACTGTGAATGGGCCGCGCACTCAAAAAATTTTAATTTAATTATTCTGAGCGTGCCATTCGTGGCTTTATAATTCTGACTCTGTCACATCAAACCAAAGAGCGGGAAAATGGCAGAGAAGATATTCAGTGCTTGTGAGGCAAAAACATGTCCTCTGTGGAAGCAATTACATATTCATCGTCACTTTAGCTTGGAAAACACACAACATCTTTTTGACCTTTAGCTGTAGTGTTTTCCAGCTTCATTTAAACATTAATTTAAGGGGTTCATGGTTCCACTAGAAGATTGAGCATGAGCGAAGAGCAGCCGCGGCAGTTGCCAGTAGCAACTGCAAAATTTTGACAGCGATTCCACTGGGATCAAAGCTTGATTCCTCTCTGAGGTGCAGTCTGCAGATGGAAGCTTTTGCCTGTTTAAACAGGTCAAAAGATGGGGTGCTTTTGTAAAGCTTGTGACAGACTGGGTGTCAGTCCTAGCTTTGCATAGTACGGAACAGATGGCTTATTTAAAATTAAGCAATTTCTGGCTTGCAAACCTGAAGTTCCTTGATGGAAACAAATTGCTCTGACATCATCGTCCCTGTAAGGGAATTGAGTTATATTTTTGACAATTACTGGTTCGGTATTGTATTTTCTTTTCTGGCCCATTTTCTCGACTCCGTGGTGTTGCGGACTGGCACTCCGGGGGGACATCATAACCGAGCCCCACCCGATCCTCGCTCAATGAACATTTCGAGAAGAGGGTTCCTGGCCAATGATAATGACCAAAGACTGAATTTTGCCCCTAGCTGAGTTAAGCTACACCAGCTCAGGCCAAAGATCAAACTTTCTGGTCTCCAGGTCTCATCTATCCGCTGAATAAAGTCACGGGGGCGGAAAGTGAGCGGTATGGGTTGGTCGCCCGAAAGGAATTGAGTCTGGAAGGTCAGTCCCAGCTGGTTCCTGGGTGTATCTCTGACCAAGATCCAATGTACCAATCTACTTCTATGTAATGGTGTCAGACAAGATCAAGATCAAAAGTCACTATTAACTTAAGCCACCAAAAATGCATTGGCTTGTGAGTTTTCAAAATGTTGACAATCTAAAAATGTTAATGGGCCAAAACACTACTGCCAAGTAAGGGATCTTCTCTCGCTAAGGTCTTCTTACTTGGCCAGTATTTATCCCTCAACCAACATCACTATAACAGATTAACTGGTCATTATCGCTTTGCTGTTTGAGAGCTTGCTGTGTGCAAATTGGCTGCTGCGTTTCCCACATTACAACAGTTGAATACACTCCAAAAAACGTACTTCATTGACTATAAAGCGCCTTGGGACATCCTGAGGTCGTGAAACGTGCTATATGATGCAAGTTTTTCCTTTATTTCCCATCAGCTGCACTTCCTGGTAGAAATGCCCTGACCGATCACGAGCTGCTGAAAATGTGGATCTATGAATCTACCGCTTGGTTAAAGCTGCCTGTTCCTGCAACGTAAAGGCAGAGAGCTGGTCGCACATGTTGTGTGTGCTCGAAAACAGTCTTTCTTCCTTGTAGTGCTGGCTTGGGCTTTGCGTCAAGGTGGCTCCATGAATTCTCCCAGAATTTGTTCCAGTTGTAGGACGGTTGAAACTGCTCCTGTAACAAGACAAAGCCAGCTCTTCTATCAACGAGCTTGAGTCAGACTGCCGCCATCTTGCTTAAAAGTCACTTGTAGCCGTGTCCTTCGAAGACTTTGCCAACTCCACTTGAAGCCCTGTTCTTCCTGAATTACCTATCTGTCTCTGTCTGTGTGTGTGTGTGTGTCTCTCTCTCTCTCTCTCTCTCTCTCTCTCTCTCTCTCTCTCTCTCTCTCTCTCTCTCTCTCTCTCTCTCCTCGCGTCCATCCACTCCAATTGAATCCCACCCAGATTCTACAGGCCCTTGGAAACAAATGACCAACAGGCTTGAAAATGAAATCCTTACAGTTGGCGCTGCCCTTATCATCTACCTTTCACTCATGATTCAAGTGTCACTTCCTGGCCTGATCGAGTGGTTGATGAGTGCCCTGATTCAAGTTTTTAGTCCCTGCCATCAGTGTTCCTCACTCACTCAATGCTATGAAGGACACCCCAGTCTCTGACTCACTCTGTGTTTCAATGCGTACCCAACTCAATAGGAATTTTTGTTTCACCCTAATCAAAAAATCATATAATACAATCACTCAAAAGCATGGTATCATACTCACTTGTCATTCTTCCTGCCCTGCCAGCTGAAGTATTGATCCATTTGTTCTGGGCTTGCATTTTATTTGAGTTAGTATAGATCAAAACTTTTAAAAAGTATTGTCGTTAATGTCAGCCTTGTCCATGAAACAGCTCTGAGCTTGGATGTTCTGCCTTCTTGCACATCCCTGGTTTTAATGGCTCCAACATTGATGGCCGTACCTTCAGCTTCTTGGGCCCTAAGCTCTGGAATTCCCTCCCTAAACCTCTCCGTCTCTCTACCTCTCTCTTCTCCTTTTAAGATGCTCCTTAAAACCTACCTCTCCTGTCTTGATTTCTCCTTATGTGGCCCAGTGTCACAATTTTGTTTGATAACGCTCCCGTGAAGTGCCTTGAGACATTCTACTACATAAAAGGCGCTATATAAATGCAAGTTGTTGTAGGTTGAAGAAGATTATATGATGTTGCAGGTACAGGGTATGTTGAGTTGAAGTGCTCTTGCAATCCTGTTGCTGTCAATACAAATATTTTGTATCAGTCTTTATGGTAGAGGACACTAACAATATTCCTGATATGTCCTTACTATACAGTATAAATGCACACGAGGCCCATACTTGAGAGAAGGTCACTCTGTGACCAGTTACCTTTATTATCAAGACCTCAAGTGATGGTGAGTGGAGCTTCCCCTTTTATACCTGAAAGTCCAGGTTAGGAGTGTCTCCCACAAGTTCACTCCCTTGTGGTCAGTGTTTTCACGGTGTACAACTTAGGTCAGCTTATACATGGGTTACAGTGATAGTTGAATACATGACATCACCTCCCCCCCCCCCCCCCCCAAAGTCTTATTGGGATCACAGGTTAAGTCTCTCTGGTGGTTTACACTCCCTTGTAGAGCGCCTGAGTTGGGGCTCCGGTTGTTGGGCGCTGGCCTGTGTCTGCTATTTGCGGTGCCTCAGGACTGACCGGACTGCCCACAGTGACTGGGCTCTCCGCCACTTGATTCCGGTGTTCAGTCACCTGTGATGGAGTAAACTCTATGTCGTGTTCTTCCTCTGCTTCTTCTATGGGGTTGCTGAACCTCCTTTTAGTTTGATCCACATGTTTGCGTCAGATTTGTCCATTGGTAAGTTTACCTACCAAAACCCTATTCCCCTCTTTGGCAATCACAGTGCCTGCAAGCCATTTGGGCCCTGCAGCGTAGTTGAGGACAAAGACAGGGTCATTGACATCAACACATCGTGCCCTCGCATTCCTGTCATGGTAGTCACATTGTGACTGACGCCTGCTCTCAACAATTTCTTTCATAGGGTGTATAAGGGATAACCTGGTTTTGAGCGTCCTTTTCATTAGCAGCTCTGCAGGTGTGGTTGGGATCTATTGGCCAACAGGAGGCATGATAAGCGGCTTTGTAGGGAACCCCCTTGGATTCTGAGCATCCCCTGTTTGATTATCTGCATTGCTCGTTCCGCCTGGCCGTTTGAGGCCGGCTTGAACGGTGCCATTCTGACATGGTTGATTCCATTGCCTGCCATGAAGTCCTGGAATTCAGTGCTTGTGAAGCACGGGCCATTGTCGTTGACCAAGACATACGGTAGACCATGGGCGGCGAACATTGCCCGTAGACTTTTTACTGTGGCAGAGGATGTGCTTGAATTTAAAATGGCACACTCGATCCATTTGGAGTAGGCATCGACTACAACCAAAAACATTTTTCCCATGAAAGGACCTGCTTAGTCCACATGGATACATGACCATAAACTTGTCGGGCCAAGACCAGGGGCTAAGGGGGGCTTCCCTGGGTGCGTTGCCCAGCTGAGCACACGTGTTGCACCTGTGAACACAAAGTTCCAGGTCTGCATCTATCCCTGGCCACCAAACATGTGACCTGGCAATTGCCTTCATCATGACAATGCGCGAGTGCTCATTGTGAAGTTCTCTGATAAACACCTCTCTGCCCCTCTGGGGCATGACTACTCGGTTTTCCCACAGTAGGCAATCGGCCTGAATCGAGAGTTCATCCTTGCGCCTATGAAACGGTTTAAATTCTTCAGGGCATGCCCCGTACGTGGCTGCCCAGTCCCCATTCAGGACACATTTCTTAACTAAAGACAGTAGCGGGTCTTTAATTGTCCAGACTTTAATCTGACGGGCTGTCACATGTGAGCCTTCGCTTTCGAAAGCTTCAACAGCCATGACCATCTCAGCATCATGCTCAGTTGTCCCCTCAGTGGTGGCTAGTGGGAGCCTGCTGAGTGCATCGGCGCAGTTTTCAGTGCCCGGTCTGTGCCGAATTGTGTAGTCATAGGCGGCTAACGTAAGTGCCCACCTCTGTATGCAGGCCAATGCATTTGCATTTATGGCCTTGTTGTCAGCCAAAAGGGACGTTAGGGGTTTGTGATCTGTCTCCAGCTCAAATTTCCTGCCAACAGGTACTGGTGCATTTTTTTTACAGCATATACACATACACATGCTAGCGCTTCCTTTTCTACCATCCTGTAGCCCCTTTCTGCCTGGGACAGACTTCTGGAGGCATAAGCTACCGGCTGTAACTGACCATTGGCATTCACATGCTGCAACACACACCCGACCCCATAGGACGACGCATCGCACGTTAACACAAGTTTTTTACACGGGTCATATAACGTTAAGTTTGTTGGAGCATAACAAATTGCGTGCTCTATTAAAAGCCCTTTCCTGGCTGTCCCCCCAGACCCATTTGCGACCTTTGCGTAGGAGCACGTGTAGCGGCACTAACAGCGTGCTCAATTTGGGAAGAGAGTTACCAAAATAGTTCAGGAGCCCCAGGAATGAACGCAGCTCCGTCGTATTGCGGGGTCTGGGTGCTCTCTGGATCGCTTCCGTTTTGGACGCAGTGGGTCTGATCCCGTCTGCTGCTACCCTCATCCCCAGGAATTCTACCTCTGGAGCTAAGAAGACGCACTTCGTCTTTTTCAGTCGCAGCCCTACCCGGTCCAGTCTGTGTAGCACCTCCTCCAGGTTGTGGAGGTGTTCTTCAGTATCACGACCCGTGATGAGGATGTCGTCTTGAAAAACCACCGTCCTTGGAATCGACTTGAGGAGGCTTTCCATATTTCGCTGAAAGATCGCGGCGGCCGAACGAATCCCGAACGGACATCTGTTATACTCAAACAACCCCTTGTGTGTCGTGATGGTGGTCAGCTTCTTCGACTCACTCGCCAGCTCCTGGGTGATGTAAGCTGAAGTCAGGTCCAATTTTGAAAAAAGTTTGCCACTGGATAGCGTCACAAAGAGGTCCTCCGCTCTCGGTAGTGGGTGCTGGTCTTGGAGTGACACCCGATTGATGGTGGCCTTGTAATCGCCACATATCCTGACCGACCCATCCGCCTTGAGCACCAGCACGATCGGGCTCGCCCAGTCACTGAATTCGACTGGCGATATGATGCCTTCCCTCAACAGGTGGTCGAATTCGCATTCTATCTTTTCCCACATCACGTACAGCACCGCTCTGGCCTTGTGGTGTACTGGTCTAGCATCCGGGTTTATGTGAAACATTACCTTAGCCCCCATGAAAGTGCCGATGCCGGGTTGAAATAATTTGTCCAGGACCTGTGAGCATGAGACTCGCTCCACAGAAGAAATTGCATTGACATCGCCCCATTTCCAGTTCATGACAGCAAGCCAACTCCTCCCCAGTAGTGCGGGACCATCCCCCGGGACAATCCAGAGTGGCAACCTGTTCTCCGAATCTTTGTGGGTCACGACTACCGTGGCGCTGCTGAGCACCGGAATGATGATCTTTGTATATGTCCGTAGCTGTGCGTCAATCGGCAATAATTTTGGCCTCCTGGCCTTGGACACCCACAACCTTTCGAACTGTTTAATACTCATCAGGGACTGGCTGGCCCCTGTGTCTAGCTCCATTAACACTGGGATGCCATTGAGGAGCACTTTCATCATTATCGGTGGCGTCCTGGTATATGAACTGTATATGTGCTCCACATAAACTCGCTGAACTTCAGCTTCCAGCGATTTCCCCCAGTATTCATTTGGCCCCGTAGGGCTTACATCGGGCCCGTCCTCCTCGTACATCAACCTGGCTGCAGGCTTCCTGCACATACGTGCCAAGTGACCGCTGACATTGCAGTTTCTGCAGGTATGTTGCTGATACCTGCAAGCACTGGCTGGGTGTTTGCCTCCACACCTCCAGCATGAGCTGAAGGCCCTGTTGTTGGAAACAAAAGGTTCATTACCAGTCGATCGTCTGACGGTCTCTGTAACTGTCCTTAAGCGCACCATTAACAGGTGTTGATGGCCCCATTACTGGCTGCATTGTCCATTGTGATGGCATGAATCGCTGTTCAGCGAGCCATTTTCTCTGTTGAATTCCCCCTTTGGGTTCAACTACATGCTGGGGCATATCCGATTGCCCTTATCTGCCGAGAGAACTGTGTGCCGCGTGAACAATGTTGACTCCCTGGTCGTTTGCCGCATTTGAGCCAAGATTTTTGTCATACATCATTCTGGTCTCTTCCTCCCCTGAGATAAATGTCTGGGCTATCAGAGCCGCCATTTCCAAGGTCAAGTCTTTGGTCTCAATCAGTTTCCTGAAAACCCCAGCGTGCCCGATGCCCTCAATAAAAAAGTCTCGCAGCATCTCCGCTCTGCATGCGTCTGTGAACTTACGTCGGCTCGCCAGTCGCCGGAGATCTGCCATGATGTCAGGAATACTTTGCCCTTGCCGCCGGTGCGTGTAAATCCGGTGTCTCGCCATGTGCATGCTGCTCGCCGGTTTAAGGTGTTCCCCGATCAACTTACTGAGCTCTTCGAATGTCTTGTCCGCCGGCTTCTCTGGCGCTAGAAGGTCCTTCATCAGGGAGTACGTTCTGGATCCACAAACCGTCAGGAGATGAGCCCTGCGTTTGTCGGCCAAATCCTGTTCCAACCATTTCTTAGTGACAAAACTTTGCTGTTGTCTCTCAATAAAGTCGTCCCAATCATCACCAACATAGTACCTCTCGTCTGTGCTACTAGTGGCCATTCTCGCGTGGTTTAAATCCCAGTTTCTCGTTGCCAATGATATGTCCTTGCTATGCAGTATAAATGCACACGAGGCCCATACTTGAGAGAAGGTCACTCTGTGACCAGTTACCTTTATTACCAAGATCTCAAGCGAAGAAGGTGGGTGGAGCTTCCCCTTTTATACCTGAAAGTCCAGGTTAGGAGTGTCTCCCACAAGTTCACCCCCTTGTGGCCAATGTTCTCAAGGTGTGCAACTTGGGTCAGCTTATACATGGGTGACAATGATAGTTGAATACATGACAGTTCCAACAGTGAATAGTCAAGGGGCTATAGCGGGGGAGGAACTTAACACAATCACAATCACTAAGGAGGTGGTACTCAGTAAGATAATGGGACTAAAGGCAGATAAATCCCCTGGACTTGATGGCTTGCATCCTAGGGTCTTAAGAGAAGTAGCGGCAGGGATAGTGGATGCATTGGTTGTAATTTACCAAAATTCCCTGGATTCTGGGGCGGTACCAGCAGATTGGAAAACTGCAAATGTAATGCCTCTACTTAAAAAAAGAGGCAGACAAAAAGCAGGAAACTATAGACCAGTTAGCCTAACATCTGTGGTTGGGAAAATGCTGGAGTCCATTATTGAAGAAGCAGTAGCAGAACATTTGGAAAAGCAAAATTCGGTCAGGGAGAGTCCGCATGGATTTATGAAAGGGAAGTCATGTTTGACACATTTGCTGGAATTCTTTGAGGATGTAACGAACAGGGTGGATAAAGGGAAACCAGTGGATGTGGTGTATTTGGACTTCCAGAAGGCATTTGACAAAGTGCCACATAAAAGGTTACTGCACAAGATAAAAGTTCATGGGGTTGGGGGTAATACATTAGCATGGATAGAGGATTGGCTAATTAACAGAAAAGAGAGAGTTGGGATAAATGGTTCATTCTCGGGTTGGCAATCAGTAACTAGTGGGGTGTTGCAGGGATCAGTGCTGGGACCCCAACTATTTACAATCTAAATGACTTGGAAGAAGGGACTGAGTGTAATGTAGCAACGTTTGCTTTTCCTCCCATCTTTGTATCGACAGCAATGTGTGAGGAGGACACAAATCTGCAAAAGGACATAGACAGGCTAAGTGAGTGGGCAAAAATTTGGCAGATGGAGTATAATGTTGGAAAGTGTGAGGACATGCACTTTGACAGAAAAAAATCAAAGAACAAGTTATTATCCAAATGGAGAAAAGTTGCAAAGTGCTGCAGCACAATGGGACCTAGGGGCACTTGTGTATGAAACACAAAAGGATAGTATGCAGGTACAGCAAGTGATCAGGAAGGCAAATGGAATCTTGGCCTTTATTGCAAAGGGGATGAAGTATAAAAGCAGGGAAGTCTTGCTAGTTATACAAGGTATTGGTGAGGCCACACCTGGAATACTGTGTACAGTTTTGGTTTCCATATTTACGAAAGGATATGCTTGCTTTGGAGGCAGTTCAGAGAAGGTTCACTAGGTTGATTCTGGGGATGAGGGGGTTGACTTATGAGGAAAGGTTGAGTCGGTTGGGCCTCTACTCATTGGAATTCAGAAGAATGAGAGGTGATCTTATCGAAACGAATAAGATTATGAGGGGGCTTGACAAGGTGGATGCAGAGAGGATGTTTCCTCTGATGTGGGAGACTAGAACTAGGGAGCATAATCTTAGAATAAGGGGCCACCCATTTAAAACTGAGATGAGGACAAATTTTTTCTGAGGGTTGTAAATCTGTGGAATTCGCTGCCTCAGAGAGCTGTGGAAGCTGGGCCATTGAATAAACTTAAGACAGAAATAGACAGTTTCTTAAATGATAAGGGAATAAGCGGAGCGGGCAGAGAAGTGGAGCTGAGTCTATGATCGGATCAGCCATGATCTTATTAAATGGCTGAGCAGGCTCAAGGGGGGCTGTATGGCCTACTCCTGCTCCTATTTCTTATGTTCTTATGTTTAGCTGACTACGGAGGGGGAATGAAAGACCAGTCGAGCGCTTTAGTAAATTTAAAGGAGGAGTGTCCTTTTCAAAGTTAAATCTAGCCCAGCTGGGATGAACATCTCTTCTTGGCTGTGAGAGTCCGTTGTGATACGAGGTTGAGCAGTCTCAATCCCTTTCCGATGGGCACAGAATTAAATTGGCACAACTTTGGTGAACTTGCTCAGAAAGGGCACAGGAAACCTCTCGTGCTGGCGCAGTGGGGCACTGTTCTGAGACTGAAGCACTAGTTGGTGGCGTGGAGGGAGCGTTGCTGTGCATTTCCACAGCACTGCCTTCTCATGGTTCCACTCGCACTTGTCACATCATACATACTATGGAGGAAATCCTGTGAGACTCCCCTCCTTGCATCGAGCCTTGCTCTGGTGGCGGTAGAGATGGGGCTGCAACATTGTTGCCTGATTCTCTGACTCGCTGCAGGTGAGGCTCCGTGCCATGTGGGGGGGAGGGGGGGAGCGGAGGCGGAGCGGAGCCTCCCAAAATGACCCTCGAGGTGTCGGAGCAGACTGCTCAGCTGCCCTTCCAGTCGGGGAATGGACACATGAATGCAAAGGCAGCAGCGTGACTCCAAACCGAGATCGTCGCCTTCAGAACAGAATCGAGTGATTCCCATATCCATTTTCCCCTTGTGCTGATCAAGGCTTTCTGACTGGAAATAAGGCATTTCAAGTAGGGCGGGGAAAATGGATATGGACATTTAAATGAGGAGAGTAAAAATAAATTTGGAGAAAATGTTGGGCACCCAAGATCCAGAATTCTTTTTTCTGGTGCCTTCCCCTCCTCTTTCATAGCCATCGGCACCTTGTAGGCGATGATCCACAGACTGACTGGCCACCTTCCAGTTTCTTATCCTAGTGACTATTATTCAAAAAAGGAGTTTTGGTATTTGGCCATCACACCTGATTTTTGTCCTCATCCTGGGGTCACGGGCCAGTGAGCGACCAGAAGAACCGAGTCAATTTCCCCACTGGGTGCAAGTCCCACTCCAGGGACTTGAGCACCAAAATCTAGGCTAACACTCCAGTGCAGTGCTGAGGGAGATCTGCACTGTCGGAGGTGCAGTCTTTTGGATTAGGCGTTAAACCGAGGCCCCGTCTGCTCTCTCAGGTGAATGTAAAAGATCCCATGGCACTATTTTGAAGAAGAGCAGGGAGTTCTCCCCGGTGTCCTGGCCAATATTTATCCCTCAATCAACATCACTAAAACAGATTATCTGGTCATTATCACATTGCTGTTTGTGGCAGCTTGTTGTTCATGAATTAGCTGCTGTGTTTCCTACCTTACAACAGTGACTACACTTCAAAAAGTACTTCATTGGCTGTAAAATGCTTTGGGATGTCAGGTGGCCGTGAAAAGCACAAAATAAATGCAAGTCTTTATACAGTGCAATCCAAAGAACATGAAATCTGCGGTTACATTGGACCTAACACTCAGAGGGTTAAACATTTGCTGGATATGCGTAACAATCGAGTGTCATGATTCCGGCAAAGTGTAGGCACATAGCTGACAGCTCGGTGAGGAACAGGAAGGATAGTGTTAACAGGGCTGCTGCCAGTGCATCACGGAGTCGCTTGAGTTCATTTAAACGGCCTTTTATTGGCGAGTCTTAATCGGTGTTTATACAGCCGCTTTGCCGCTATGACTCCCTGTCATTCACTCCAGCTAGCTCCCAGCTCTGGCTAGCATTTCATCAATGCCTTTAATTGGCCACTTGCCTGCCTCCTCCCAGTGTTGCTGCCTCTCCAGTCTGTCTCCCCGATGCTAGTGCAGAACTTGGTTGACAGAGGGAGCTGCTCTCCCTTGTGCTTTTCCTTGTTCGTTGCCAACTCCTTTCTTCCTCAGATCAGTGGATTATAAATAGCGTGTCGGAGTGGCGAGGGACATCCCAAGGAAGAGTGCGGGATGGAGTATCTGCCATGGACCTTTGAGAGAGGACAAAGGTTAATGCAGGATCCTCTGTTGGGGGCATTTGTTCAGTGCTCTGCACCTACTCTGTAACTGAGCTGCAGACTGAGCTGTTCAGTCACCACCAGTGTCGAGGAGTATGCACACACAGTGGATATTGCCAGAAAAGCTTGCAAGCACTCTTTCTCTCTCTCTCTCTCTCTCTCTCTCTCTCTCTCTCTCTCTCTCTCTCTCTCTCTCTCTCTCGCGTTCTTCAAAGAAGCCACAGTTGTTGTCAAGGTAAGAAGGGCTTGAATGATGGCAGTGGTCCACTGCTGTAGTTAATGCCAGCAGGATAATTATGGGCCTCAGTTGCAAGGGTGACCATTCTCTGCATGAAGTCACCGACCCATTCCTGGAGCACACGAAATTCCATGGCATCAAGTACATCTTCTGCAAGCGTCTCTCCTATCAACGTCGGGTGCTATGGCTCCTAGCTTTGCTCGCTTCCTTTGGGCTCCTTTGCACATGGTCCTCCAACAGGATTAGGTATCTGCTCTCCACCCCAGTCCACACAAAACTCCACATGATTTGGGCCAAGAACCTCTCATTTCCGGCTGTCACGATTTGCAACAACAACATGCTGATTCTCCGAAGGATGACAAAGTCGGATATCTACCTGACTGGCCACTGGTTGGGTCTTCTCAATGAAAGTCACAGCGTCAACCCAACCGCTCGGGAGATTCTAAACGACAAGCGCTGGAAATGGTTTGAAAAGTTGCTGGATTTCTCGCACTTCTTACCACCTCGAGCCACAGAGAATGTCATGTTCAAACTTTTCAATCGCCTGGGCCATCAAATTGAGGACATGGTCCTCGACTGCAGGTTCCGAGGGCGGCTGTGTGGTCCGCAGAACTTTACAACCGTGAGTCCCCTGCGTTTGTCTTGCTTGTTTCTGGGTGTGTACGAGCTATCAGAATATTGAGATGTGGATTCCAAGCAATTTCGTACCAAAATCATGCAGTTGGCTTGAAGTTGTTAACTCTGAGGTGTCAGAGGTTCAGCGCCGCAGTGACCAAGTCTTCCACAGCCCTCTGGAGCAATTTGTCCACAGACTCTGCCAGTGCGCAAGCTCTCGAGTTGTTTTATCCTTCTCCTTGCAGTTCAGTTGAGAAAACAGCACAAAAGTGTGGGGGGTTGGGGGCGATAGTTGTATTGTGTCAGGATAGGGTACAGTAAGGAATCTTTGGAATTCTCTACCTCAGAGGGCTGTCGATGTTCAGTCCGTGAGTAGATTCAAGACAGAGATCGAGATTTTTGGATATCAAGGGATATGGGAATCGGGCGGGAAAGTGGATTTGAGGTCGAAGATCAGCCATGATCTCATTGAATGACGGAGCAGGCTTGAGGGGCCGAATGGCCTATTCCTGCTCCTATTCCATATGTTCGTATGTTCTCCTCTTATTTCAAACTATGCATCCACCTGAAGCGATATGTGTGTGTGTGTGAATGAGTTTCTTCAGCCTCTGGTAATTTTGCCATATCTGAGTTATTTAAAGCAACTTATTTTTAAAAAAGCGTCACAATCTTATTTATTAATGCTGATCACTTCCATCTTAAAGAAAGACTTGCATTTATATAGCACCTTTCACGACCACCGGATGTCCCAAAGCGCTTTACAGCCAATGAAGTACTTTTGGAGTGTAGTCACTGTTGTAATGTAGGAAATACAGCAGCCAATTGGCAAACAGCAATGTGATAAAGACCAGATAATCTGTTTTTGTGATGTTGATTGAGGGATAATATTGTCCAGGATACCGGGGATAACTCCCCTGCTCTTCTTCGAAAGATTAGCTCTATTGTTTTTTATCTTAAACACACATATTTTATGTATACATATAAAAACTATGCATGCCACTGTGAAAAGGACCTATGTTCCAGACATTGCAACAGTGAAGACACTTAAAGTACGCCATTGACTGTGAAACTCTTTGGGACGTCCTGAGGTCGTGAAAGGTGCTATATAACTGCAAATTCTTCTTTTTGTGTCTCTTGATGGGTTTGGAATCAGACGTGCCCCGTGTTCATAACATTGGCCTCTTCGTAACACCTGAAGATTGGCGACTGTGATATTGGCTCATTATCAATTCAGGCCCAATAAAAATGTAGCCCATTCTCTTGGTCACCTAATGTGGAGTGTTGGACTGCTTTCTCGTTCGAATTCATCTTGTTACCTTAAACAACAGAGTGTACACACACGTACAGTTGTAACCATGCAGGATTAGGTCTTTACTGAGACACCAGACTCACGATTCCCATAATGAGTGCTGCTATGCAGTGATTCACATTTATGTAACATTTTTGCTTTTGATCATTACGCTCCATACATACCACCAATAAATTGTAGTATAGATGCAGCAAAGATACATAAAAATGACAGCAGAATAACAAACATGGACCCAGCAAAATGCACTTAGCCCTTAATCCCTTCCAATCATCTTGTTACCATGGTTACAGTGCCCTCTTAAACTCCATCCCATTCCCCAGAAACACAGGTGACCAGACTGACACATTCTGGACCATCACAGACATGGCTGAGCGACTTTCACACAATTCCATCACCCTCCTTATCTGTGGAGATGCATTGGCCTTAAACCCACTTGGGCAATACATAGCTTCCAATCCCATGTTCAGCAGAAATCTGTTCCTTGTGCGCTGGGTGTCCCACAGGCTGCCAGGACATTGAGGTACTCGGGTAATGTGGACTCTCGTTCCCGCCTGGAGGTCCTGCCCGAGGAACTAGTTAGTTTCCGAAATCATGGACTGAAAGCGTTACTGCATTAACATCAGAGCACGGGGAAGGCTACAAGCTTGCATCCTACCCATCGTCACTCATTTGTTCAGCTAATTGTAAACAGAAACTGTAGTCACATCTATCTATGCCCCAGCCTCCTTTTATCTGCTGCCGGCTGTTACTCTCTCCCCAGCTGTTTTCTCTCCCACAGCACTGCTGAGAGAAAGTTCACATTAACAGTCGATATTTTTTTTGTCAAAAAAGATATTCAGTCATGTAAAACATTCTTTTCAGTTGCCATTGAGTCTTGTTATTCAATAGGACTGTTTGTACTGCTTGGACCAGCTGTCACTTTGATGTATGAGCCTCACTGTTCAGAATTTAACCATTTTAGGGGCAGGGTATTTAGCAAAACCACCGTTACAGTAAATGCATGAGACTGGCCTCGACTTCTGAGGGCCTTGACGAGCTTTCTCGTGTCATTGGGTATGTTGGTCAGATGTAAAATTCCGGGCAACACAATCTTGTTTTTGTTTTCGGGACTTTGCAATCTTCAGATACAATTCAGGAATGCTGCAGTCATAACGTGGAAAGTGATGATGGCTTTTTAAGTGATGTTGCGATGAGCTGGAGGGGGAAGCAGTATGGTGCCGTGCATATCCGATAAGATGTGCTCGCAGTTGTTATAAGGTCAATAGTATTGACTGGGTAGAACCAGTATAGTCGGTGTGCTGCTGGGTGCTGTGGACAATGACCGGCTGCAGGTTAGAGTTTGGAACTGGCACACTCGGAAAGTTGAACTGGATTGCTGCCACGTTGCAAAAGGGCACAAATGCCTTGTATTGGGTCACAACAACAACTTGCAGTTAGATAGCACCTTTAACATAGTAAAACGTCCCAAGGCGCTTCACAGGAGCGATTATCAGACAAAATTTGATACCGAGCTGCACAGAGATTTCGACAAGAAGCTTGACCAAAGAGGTAGGTTTCAAGGAGCGTCTTAAAGGAGGAGAGAGAGGTAGCGAAGCGGAGAGGTTCAGGGAGGGAGTCCCAGTGCTTAGGGCCCAGGCAGCTGTGTAAATGTCCCCAGGGTGGGTATGAACTTGCCCAATATCGAAGGTTTGGTGTAAAGCTCCCCTAGTGGCTGAGTGGCGGTGCAGTGCTGAGCCCTACAGACCCAAGAAGGTCCCAGGTTTATGGTGAATTGCTGATTTTTGTTAGGGCAGTAATTGGGCCCCATCAGTTGGCCTCGGCACCACCCTGCACCCCCTTGCATAAGACAACACATCAGTCAGAGGTCCTGCTCCTGAATGCTATCCAGTGACTCCCCAACCCCCTCCGGAAACGCTTGTGTGTGAGGGTCAAGGTGGGGCTAGGATGAAGCTTTGGCTATGATGCCTCCCACTAGGGATGCCAATCCTCCAGGATTGTCCATCAGCCTTTAACGGGTTACTTCAAAACTAAATTAGGAAAGCAAAGAGAGAGCATGAAAAAATCTTGACAAATAAAATCAAAGAAAACCCAAAGATGGTTTCTAAATATATTAAGAGCAAGAGGATAACTAAAAGAGGAGGGCCTATTAGAGACCTTAACGGTAATCTGTGTGTGGAGGCAGAAGACATGGGTATGGTCCTTAATGAATACTTTGCGTCTGTTTTCACAAAAGAGAGGGGTGATGCAGACTTTGCAATCGGGGAGGAGGAGTGTGAAATATTAGATGAAATAAATAGTGTGAGAGGAAGTATTAACAACAGCAACTTTTATTTATATAGCACCTTTAACGTAGTAAATCGTCCCAAGGCGCTTCAACAGCAGACAAATTTGATACCGAGCCACATAAGAAGAAATTACGGCAGATGACCAAAAGCTTGGTTAAAGAGGTAGGTTTTAAGGAGGAAAGAGAGGTAGAGAGGTTTAGGGAGGGTGTTCCAGAGCTTGGGGCCCAAACAGCTGAAGGCATGGCCACCGATGGTTGAGCAATTATAATGAGGGATGCTCAAGAGGGCAGAATTTGAGGAGCGCAGACATCTTGTGGGATTGTGAGGCTGAAAAAGATTAGAGAGATTGGGAGGGGCAAGTCCATGGAGGAATTTGTAAACCAGGATGAGAATTTTGAAATTGAGATGTTGTTTGAGGGGTTTAGCACATTTGAAAGTGGTTAAATCCCTGGGCCTGGATGAAATGTATCCCAGACTGTTGAGAGAAACAACAGAGGAAATAGCAAATAGCAGAGGCTCTGACCATCATGTTCCGGTCCTCTCTGGCTACAGGTCCGGTGCTGGAGGACTGCTAACATTGTACCATTGTTTAAAAAGGGCGAAAGGGCTAGACCGAGTAATTACAGGCCAGTCAGCCAAACCTCGGTGGTGGGAAAATTATTGGAACAAATTCTGTGGGACAGGATAAATCTTCATTTAGAAAGACACGGATTAATCAAGGACAGTCGGCATGGATTTGTTAAGGGAAGGTCGTGTCTGATTTAACTTTTTTGAGGAGGCAACCAGGAGGGTCGATGAGGGTAGTGCGTTTGATGTAGTGTATATGGATTTTAGCAAAGCTTGTGATAAGGTCCCACATGCCAGACTGGTTACGAAAGTAAAAGCCCATGGGATCCAGGGCAAAGTGGCAAGTTGGATTCAAAATTGGCTGAGGCAGGAAGCAAAGGGTAATGGTTGATGGGTGTTTTTGTGACTGGAAGGATGTTTTCAGTGTGGTTCAGCAGAGTTCAGTATTAGGCCCCTTGCTTTTTGTGGTATATATCACGGATTTAGATGTGAATGTCGGAGTTATGATTGAGGAGTTTGCAGATGATACAAAAATTGGCTGTGTGGTTGACAATGAAGAAGAAAGCTGTAAACTGCAGGAAGATGCCAATCAGCTGGTCAGATGGGCAGAACAGTGGCAAATGGAATTCAATCCGGAGAAGTGTGAGGTAATGCATTTGGGGAGGGCTAACAAGACAAGGGAATACACAATAAATGGTAGGATACTGAGAAGTGGAGAGGAACAAAGGGACCTTGGAGTGCATGTCCACAGATCACTGAAGGTAGCAGGCCAGGTAGATAAGGTGGTTAAGAAGGCATACGGGATACTTGCCTTCATTAGCCGAGGCATAGAATATAAGAGCAAGGAGGTTATGCTTGAACTGTATAAAACACTAGTTAGACCACAGCTGGAGTACTGCATACAGATCTGGTCACCACATTACAGGAAAGATGTGATTGCACGAGAGAGGGTACAGAGGAGATTTACGAGGATGTTGCTTGGACTGGAACATTTTAGCTATGAGGCAAGATTGGATAGGCTGGGCTTGTTTTCTTTGGAACAGAGGAGACCTTATTGGTGTATAAAATTATGAGGAGCCTAGATATAGTGGATAGAAAGAACCTATTTCCCTTGACAGAGGGGTCAATAACCAGGGGGGCATAGATTTAAAATAATTGGTCGAAGGTTCAGAGGGGATTTGAGGGGAAATCTCTTCACCCAGAGGGTGGTGGGGGTCTGGAACTCACTGCCTGAAAGGATGATCGAGGCAGAGACCCTCACCACATTTTAAAAATACTTGGATGTGCACTTGAAGTGCTACAGACCTAGAGCTGGAAAGTAGGATTAGGCTGGGTCGCCCTTTGTCGACTGACACGGACACATAGAAAATAGGTGCAGGAGTAGGCCATTCGGCCCTTCGAGCCTGCACCACCATTCAATAAGATCATCCACCTCAGTACCCCTTTCCCACTTTCTCTCCATAACCCTTGATCCCTTTAGCCGTAAGGGCCATATCTAACTCCCTCTTGAATATATCCAATGAACTGGCATCAACAACTCTCTGCTGGAGAGAATTCCACAGGTTAACAACTCTCTGAGTGAAGAAGTTTCTCCTCATCTCAGTCCTAAATGGCTTATCCCTTATCCTTAGACTGTGTCCCCTGGTTCTGGACTTCCCCAACATTGGGAACATTCTTCCTGCATCTAACCTGTCCTGTCCCGTCAGAATTTTATATGTTTCTATGAGATCCCCTCTGATCCTTCTAAACTCCAATGTATAAAGGCCCAGGCAATCCAGTCTCTCAGCATGGGCTGAATAGCGTCCTTCTGTGCTGTAATGCAATTTGAAACAGGGAACAAGTCCTCTGCCCTTGTGTCAGCTAATGACTAGGATCCTAAACCTGTGTCAAACAAAACAGGCCTCTCCTTTGCTCTGATGGAGAGTTACGTTCCAAGCCGTATCAGTATAAATATTTTATAAATACCTAAAGATCTCCTGTGGCAGTGCTCACAGTGAGTTGGAGGACACACTAGGCCCGTTGTCAGCAAAGTGTGACGGAGAAAGTGTTGCAAGAAATGTGCGGCATTGGTCGGGATTGCGTTCTACACACGACGTTTAATGCATGAATAGATTTATTTTAATATAAAATGATTTAGCCATCACTGGCAAGGCTGGCATTTATTGCCCATCCCCAGTTTCCCTTGCGAAGGTGGCTCGTGGAAGAGGAGCAGCAGCAACAGTTGGAAGGAGCTTGTGGAGCTGTCGTGGTGGGGAGGCCAGGTCGACGGAGGCAAGTTTGCAGGAATTGCTGCTCTCCGAACCACGTCGACTGGCCCAGGACAATGCAGCTGCATTTCTCTGTGGAATAGTGCGTAAGAAGGCTGTGCTGTCCCTAGGAGGCTGTCCCAGAGTTGCGTTGCCTCCAACGACAAGACTTGCAAACGCTGTAAACACGCTGAGGGTCAATCGGCGCCTGAAAGAGAAAGGAAATGTTGGCATTTTGACGCGTGATCCGTCACCACGATTTCCTCACGTCACGTCTTTCCTCTTGCAGACGCCTTTTCTAAAATAACCAGCAAGGAGATACTGGGAGTGTCATCACCTGCAAACCAAATAACCTCTAACCTTTAACCTTGGTTAAAGGGGCACAATTAATAAAAACTCAACTATAAAGGGACCCTCTCACCACGGTTCTGGAGATCCACTATGCCCCCAAAGTCCCTCCGGTGCCCACCGGTTGTGGAAGGCCTCAATCACACCATGCCACATGCTCCCTCGCCAGGTTACAGCACAAATGGAGGCTATTTGGCCCCTCGTATCTGTGCTGGTGCTAGTTTTTCAACTGGAAGTATGTGCAAATCTTATTTCCTTGCCCTTTCCCTGTATCCGTTTGTATTCTTCCTTTTCAAATACTTATCTAATCCCTTTAAAATTATGTTGTAGTTTCTGCCGCAGTGGCTGCTTTTAGTAAAACATTCCGTGTTCTAATAACTCTATGTATGACATTTTATTTGACCTTATCCAGTGATCATATGAGATTAGGCTCTTTGTTGTTACCAATTCCCCAACCAATGACAACAATTTTTCACTATTTACCCTCTCAAAATCTATCTTTATCTCAAAAACCTGTTGATGCAGGGAGGATGTTTCCCCGGGCTGGGGAATCTAGAATCAGGGGTCATAATCTCAGAATAGGGGGTCGGCCATTTAGGACTGAGATGAGGAGAAATTTCTTCACTCAGAGGGTGGTGAAACTTTGGAATTCTTTAACCCTGAGGTCTGTGGAGGTTCAGTCGTTTATATTCAAGGTGGAGATCGATAGATTTTTGAATGTTGAAGGAATCAAGGGATATGGGGAGCAGGCAGGAAAGTGGTGTTGAGATAGAAGATCAGCCATGATCTTATTGAATGGTGGAGCAGGCTCGAGGGGCCGTATGGTCTACTCCTGCTCCTAGAGCAGGGGAATTATCCCCGGTTTCCTGGCCAATACTTATCCCTCAAGCATAACAAAAACAGTTTATCTGGTCATTATCACATTGCTGTGTGTGGGAGCTTGCTGTGCGCAAAATTGGCAGCCGCGTTTCCCACTTTACAACAGTGACTACACTCCAAAAGTACTTCTTTGGCTGTAAAGCGCTTTGAGACGTCCGGTGGTTATGAAAGGCTCTATATAAATGTAAGTCATTCTTTCTTTCTTTTTCTTATGTTCTGAGAGAGGCATCCCAACCCAGATGCTGGTACACCTGCCGTGCGTTTCCAGAATGTTCTATGTTTCTTCCACTTGCCTGAAACCGTGGTTTTTCTTTTCATCGTGAGAAAGAAGGCGATTGCTTCTTATACGTGAAGTCCACAGAACACCATCATTAAATAGAGATTTAAGTCAAATTATAAAGTGATTGAAGTATTCTGAAAAAAACATTAAACCAAAATTCAAAGACAAAGCACCAGCCTGACTTTCGAGCCATACTGAGAGATTCTGCAGAGTCACAATGTATGAATGAAGGGGTGAAAGTCAGCATACTTTGTTTCCCAATTAAGTGAACAACAAGCAGATGCTCATTGTTATGAGCATGCTAGGGATGCCAGCATGTCCCCTGGTGGACCAAGTTCATGGTCTACAGGTCTGTAGTAATACCAGCCCTCCTGTATGTCTCAGAAACATGGACCATGTACAGTAGACACCTCAATACCTTGGAGAAATACCACCAACGATGTCTCCGCAAGATCCTGCAAATCCCCTGGGAGGACAGACCCACCAACATTAGCGTCCTCGATCAGGCCAACATCCCCAGCATCGAAGCACTAACCACACTCGACCAGCTCTGTTGGGCAGGCCACATTGTCCGCATACCAGACACGAGACTCCCAAAGCAAGCGCTCCACTCGGAACTCCTGCACGGCAAGTAAGCCCCAGGTGGGCAGAGGAAACGTTTTAAGGACACCCTCAAAACCTCGTTGATAAAATGCCACCAACACCTGAGAGTCCCTGGCCAAAGACCGCCCGAAGTAGAGGAAGAGCATCCGGGAAGACGCTGAGCACCTCTAGTCTCGCCGCCGGGAGCATGCAGAAACCAAGCGCAGGCAGCGGAAGGAGCGTGCGGCAAACCAGACTCCCCACCCACCCTTTCCTTCAACGACTATCTGTCCCACCTGTGACAGGGACTGTGGTTCTCATATTGGACTGTTCAGCCACCTATGGACTCATTTTTAGAGTGGAAGCAAGTCTTCCTCGATTTCGAGGGACTGCCTATGATGATGATAATGCATGTTGTGAATGTCTTGGAGAAATTGTGAAGAAAAAAAACAAAGACTTGTATTCCTTTAGTGCCATTCACGTCCCCAGGACACTCCAAAGCACTTTACAGCCAACAAAGTACTTTTGAAGTGTAGTCACTGTTGGAATGCAGGAAGCGCGGCAGGCAATTTTACGCACAGCAAGATCCCGCAAACAGCAATGTGTTCATGTCTTGTGTACTGTTAGGGCAGGTTTGTTGAAAATTGAAGCATTCAGCTCCTTGAAAAATGATTAGTGAATGGCATCTCTCTCCTCCTCTGCCACCTTTCATTGTTTCATTCATAGCCTCTATTTTGCCTGTTGTCATTGGTTACCTGGCTTACTTACTGAAAGGCCAGACTAAGATGTCCTGTTTATTCTACCTGCCAGTCCTAATATTGAGCTGTTGAGATGATTTGAGAGCGTTGCAATCAAACGGTGCTACAGCACAGTGGCGTGGCATCGGGGCATGGCTTCAGAGTCCCTTGTGGCACAACAAGCTTCTAGTCTTACAATTTGGTCATGTCTTGGCACTTATATTTTGTGTGTCTCTCCGCCTCTCTCCTCCTTTTAAGATGCCGATTAGGGTGCGGGCACTCATTACCCAGTCTCGCGCGTGAAGAACTCGCGCTTGGGCGAGGTAGCGGAGCCTGCTGCCCATGGACCTATACCCGAGCATGAGGCAGTGCCGTCAGGAGAGAGGTGGGGAAAATTGGGGCAATCCAATTTGAAAGGCCGATTTAGTAACTGTGAACAGGGTAGCCTTCGATTGATGCTTCGTGGAGCATTCAACCAAGGCTGGCTGTGATTTTGTTGATGCTCTCAATATGATTGCTTTCAAAGCCATGCGGGAAGTACTCAGTGACTCAGGAAGATGCTGTGCATTTGCTACATGTGGCTTTGAGCAGTAACTCCTGTAACAAGAGTGTGACAGTGAGCTGCACATTAAGCGCAATACATGATATTGGTATTAGTGAGTGAGATGTATATTGAGAGGGCCACCATTAGTGCGGAGGGTGTGGTATATGAGAGAGTGCTAGTGGTGGGATAGATCCTGAGTGGTTTTTATACGGTTAACAGTTAGGGGAAGCATTAAACAAGTGATATTTAGTGAGCAAATGTTCTTGCAATCTCACTTCAAACTATCCCATAGCTTAATTTTAAATCCTTATGGTTTATGTCATTCATGCTTGAATATGAAGCCTTGCGCTACAGCTGTAATTTGTACAGTGCGATTGAAAATGAGAAATTCAGCAGTCTTCCTCCATAAATCACCCATTAAAACAAAAACCTAGCTCCCAGATAGACAAAAAGAAAAGACTTGCATTTATACACCACCTTTGACGACCACCGAATGCCTCAAAGCGCTCGACAGCCAATGAAGTACTTTTGGAGTGTAGTCACTGTTGCAATGTGGGAAACATGGCAGCCAATTTGTGCACAGCAAGCTCCCACAAACAGCAATGTGATAATGAGCAGAAAATCTGTTTTAGTGATGTTCGTCGAGGGATAAATATTGGCCAGGACACCACCCAAAATATCTTACGATATTACCCAACATCCAGTCCTAGATGGTCTGCCTTAGTTTTGGATGGATCAGTGAGTCAGCCCAATGTCCTTTCACGTGTGATATTATTGGGTGGGTTAAAGAACAGGGGAATTTAAATGTCCTACATGTATTTTTTTTTTTACCTCAGCCTAACAATATCTGGAATGAAGTTCTGCCCAGGGTGCTGGCTAAGGGATCCTATAGGAAAGGGCATTTTTAAGTTCCTTGCTTGATGACTGTGAATCTGGTAGTGAGTCTCACACAGCGGGTAAGGGGTTCATGGTTGATCTAGAATGATACAAGCAAAGAAGGAGGCCATTTGGTCCATCGTGCCTGTGCTGGCTCTCTGAAAGAGCTGTCCAATTAGTTCCACTCCTCTTCTCTTTCCCAATAGCCCTGCAAATGTTTCCTTTTTAAGTATATATCCAGTACCCTTTTGAAAGTTACTATTGAATCTGCTTCCTTTACCCTTTCAGGCAGTGCATTCCAGATCACTGTGTATAACAATTCTTTTTTTAATTCTCCTCATCTCCCTCCGGCTTTCTTGCCAATTGCCTTAAATCTGTGTTCTCTGATTACCGACCTTCCTGCCAGTGGAAACAATTTCTCCCCATTTACTCTATCAAAAACACTCATAATTTTGAACACCTGTATTAAATCGTCACTTAACCTCTCTGCTCTCAGGAGAACAATCCCAGCTTCTTTAGTCTCACCACATAATGGCACAAGCACGATGGGCTGAATGGCCGCCTCCTGTGCTGTATCAGTCTCTGATTCTATGATAACTGAAGTCCCTCATCCCTGGGACCATTCTGGTAAATCTCCTCTGCACCTTCTCCAAGGCCTTGACATCCTTCCTAAAGTGTGGTGCCCAGAATTGGATATTATGGTAGACTGAAATTAAAAAAAAATAAACACACAAAATAACATACACAAAGACTATCTGCCCCTCCTGTGACAGGGATTGTGTTTCTCGTATTGGACTGTTCAGCCTAAGGACTCATTTTTAGAGTGAAAGCAAGTCTTCCTCGATTCCGAGAGACTGCCTATGAGCCATTAGCCTAGCCATTGACTCCATCCCTCTTCCCAACTTCTGTCTTGAGGCTGAACGAGACTGTTTGCAACCTTGTCATATTTGACCCTGAAATTAGCTTCTGACCACATAGGCAGTCTTAGTTATGCCTGGCTATTTCCACCTCCGTAACATCGCCCGTCTCCGCCCTTGCCTCAGCTCATCCTCTGCTGAAATCCTGATCCGTGCCTTTGTTACCTCTAGACTTGACTATTCCAACGCACTCCTGGCTGGCCTCCCACATTCTACCCTACGTAAACTAGAGGTGATCCAAAACTCGGCTGCCCGTGTCCAAACTCGCACCAAGTCCCGCTCACCTCTGCTCGCTGACCTAAATTCAAGGGGGGGCATTTTAAACCACAATAAACGGGTGGGTTGTTTCAAATTTTTTAAATCTCCAACCCGCCCGCACCCAGTTTTAATGGAGGCGGGACAGGGGCCGGACGTCCAACCCGCTCCCAGGGGGCGGCTTGGCCATTTAAATATTACCAGGAGGCTGCGTGCCATCGGAAACCCGGCAGCGAAAGGGAGGCGAGGACTGCTTCGTGGAAAAGGCAATTGCCTTTCCAGCACTGCTTGTGGGCCAGGAGAAGAAGGAGTACTTCCACCAAGCTTACCTTCTTCCCTACCCGCCATCGGGACCCCCCCCCCCCCCCCCCCCCAATCCAAAGACCCCCCAGGATCAGAACCTCCTGGGTTCGGTTATCAGACCCCCATCGAGATTGGAGATCAGGATTCCCAACCACGTTTGGGAATCGAACCCACCCCCCCGGGAATCGGCAATAACCACCTCCCCATGTCACACCACCTTACCCGCGTTGACTCCGTAACAGAGGAGCCAAGCTTGTCAATCAGGCTGGCCTCTGGCCAGGGTACCTACTGGAAAAAAAGCTCCACAGCATGTGGGGCAACCCACCCAAACAACTCTCCTTCCCTCTCCACTCACAGAGCCCGCCCCAGTCAACATCATGGCCCTGGAGTCTGGATCTGCAGTATAACCAATCTCCCTTATTTTAGACCACTTGTAAAGTTCAACCAAAGCAAAGTGCCTGGAAAAATATGTCTAGGGATGAACCTTTTTTTGGGTGCCTTTCTGTCCCTGATTTGTAACCCCCACCCCTCTTTAAAGAAAGAAAAACTTGCATTTATATAGCGCCTTTCACGACTTCCGGACGTCCCAAAGCACTTTACAGCCAATGAAGTACCTTTGGAGTGTAGTCACTTGCAATGTGGAAAACGCGGCAGCCAAATTGCGCACAGCAAGCTCCCACACACAGCAATGAGATAATGACCAGATAATCTGTTTGTTTTTGTTTTGTTGATTGAGGGATAAATATTGGCCGGGACACCTGGGAGAACTCCCCTGCTCCTCTTCGAAATAGTGCCATGAGATCATTTACACCCACCTGATGAGCAGATAGGGCCTCGGTTGTGCAGCCAGCGTTGTGCTAATTCGTGACGAATTCTGGGTTGTTTTCTGCAGACCATTTCCCCCCACTTGTAACTGAGTTAAGACTGTTAAATTCATTTCGCTTTGGAACCCTACAGCTGTCAGAAGGAGAGCTGCGTCCATTCAGGAATGTGGACTAGATTATTTGCAGGTCCCAGAACTGGGAATAAGAAATGATTTACCAACTGTGGTACTAAGTATTCCATTTCCATCATCACATGGGCGGGCTTTACTAAGGATACAATCGGCTTATCATCTGATTATGAAAATTCTAATATGCAAAACATTTCAGAGGCTCCCAGTATTTGCATACTAGTAGATTTCCTAGCTTTCTCATCCTTATTTTCAAACCCCTCCATGGCCTCACCCCTCCCTAACTCTCTAATCTCCTCCAGCCCCACAACCCCCCCCCCCCCACCGAGATGTCTGCGCTCCTCTAATTCTGCCCTCTTGAGCATCCCTGATTATAATCACTCAATTATTGGTGGCTGTGCCTTCTGTTGCCTCGGCCCGAAGCTCTGGAACTCCCTGCCTAAACCTCTCCACCTCTCTAACTCTCTTTCCTCCTTCAAGACGCTCCTTAAAACCTACCTCTTTGACCAAGCTTTTTGGTCACCCTGCACTGATTACTTGTGCGGCTCGGTGTCAAATTGTTATCTCGTAATACTCCTGTGAAGCGCCTTGGGATGTTTCGCTAAGTTAAAGGCACTATGTAAATACAAGTTGTTGTAATTCTTTGGTTCACATATGAATGTAGGAAGGCTGCAATAACTCAGGTCTGGCTGCCAGCCAAAGCCCACACAGTAAGTTGTGCAGATAGGAGCAGGGAGTTACAAAGAGACATAGACAGATTAAGTGAGTTGGCAAAACTGTGGCAGATGGAGTTCAATTTGGGCAAGTGTGGGGTCATCCAGTTTGGATCCGAGAAAGACAAATCGGAATAATTTTCTGAATGTGAGAAACTTGGAATTATGGAGGAGCATAGAGATTTGGGGCCCATGTATGCATCACTAAAAGCTAGTGGACAGATACAACAAGTGATCAAAAGGACGAATGGAATGTTAGCTGTTACCTCAAGGGGGCTGGAATACAAAGGGGAAGATGTGATGCCGTTGTCGTATAGAGCCTTGGTCAAATCCCATCTGAAGCACTGCATTCAGTTCAGGGCACTGCACCTCAGGAAGGATATATTGCCCTTGGAACAGGTACAGCACAAATTCACCAGAACGATTTAAGGAGTTAAATTATGAGGATTGGTTGCATAAATGTGGCTTGTATTCCCTTGAGTTTAGACGGTTAAGGGGAAATGTAATCAATGATTGTGTCTACCCTATTTTTTTTTGCACAGAAACTATTTCCTCTGGTGAATCCAGAACAGGGAGGCATAATCTTAAATTTAGAGCTAGGCCGTTCAGGGGTGAAATTAGGAAGCACTTCTTCACACAAAGGGGAGTGGAAATCTGGAACACTCTCTCCAAAGGCTCTGGGTCAATTGGAACTTTCAAGACTAAGATTGATAGATTTTTATTTGGTAACGGTATCAAGGAGCTCAAGCGGGTAAATGGAGTTAACCTTTCTGTGCTATTCAACCATGGGAACCATCATGGCTAAGCTCAACCTTGTCATCGCCATATGTCTCTGGACAGGGAATCAGGTGTCGATCCCAGTCTGATTTCAATCTTCGCTGGTCCGGAGGTGCTGAGCCCAGTTGTCACCTTCCCGATTGAGAACTCATCACTGCCCGGAAATCAAACCTGGGGCCGCCGGTGCATATAGCGCAGTGCAACAATATGTGCGTTCCTCACTGAGATCACCTGGGGAGTAAGAAAAGCTTTTATCAGCTGATGTGCAAGTCACTGTGACTGAGCAACATATTCCAGGCTACTCCAAATATCTGTGACATTACGTAGGATAAACTCTTAAGTGGCAGTCCTGGTTAGCTAAACAAACTGCGTTCAATGGGCCTTTATCATGTTTTATGTATCAGACTGCTAAAGTAGTCATGCCAGCAGGATTGGAAAGTAGGACGGGGATTTTTAACTGTGACTTGTAACCTGTGCCGCTTGCAGACTGTTCCAGTGACGTCGTTATGAACTGTTTTCTCTCTCAGCTCCATTTGTGCTCAATCGCAACGTCATCACGAACACTAAAAGTGCGGCATTAACTGCAGAAAATGGCTGCCGCAATACATTAACTGCCAAGGTTGGCACTGCCTACATACATGCTCCTTTGCACAGGTTCAAATCTAGCTCAGATAAAGAAAGGAGGGATCTCTCTCTCCCGGCTCTGAAGCATTAGAACTGAAATAACTATTGGCAGATGCGATCTCGTTACTAGTGTACATAAGATCAGAGCCACATACTGTCCCTGATTTATACTATAACTGCCATTAATTCAGCTATCCTATTTTGAAAGCAAGAAATATGTTGTATTTATACAGTGCTTTTCACATCCTCAGGACGGCCCAAAGTCACAATAAGCAGATCACTTTTGAAGCGTAGTCACTGTTATGTCGGTGAGCACAGCAGCCAGAGCAAGATCCCAGAAACAGCAAGTGAATGACTAACCAAATCTGTGTTTCCTGGTCAAGAGAGGAATGTTAAAATTAAAATAAGACTTGCATTTCTATAGCGCCTTTCACGACCACTGGACGCCTCAAAGCACTTTACAGCCAATAAAGTACTTTTGAAGTTCAGTCACTGTTGTAATGTGGGAAACGTGGCAGACAATTTGCGCACAGCAATCTCCCACAAACAGCAATGTGATAATGACCAAATAATCTGTTTTTGTTATGTTGATTGAGGGATAAATAATGACCAGGACACCGAGGATAAGAACATAAGAATTAGGAACAGGAGTAGGCCATCTAGCCCCTCGAGCCTGCTCCGCCATTCAATAAGATCATGGCTGATCTGCCTTTCTTCGAAATAGTGCCATGGGATCTTTTACATCCACCTGAGAGCAGACGGGGCCTCGGTTTAACGTCTCATCTGCAACACGGCACCTCCGACAGTGCAACGCTTCCTCGACAGTGTAGCACTTCCTCAGCACTGCACTGGGAGTGTCAGCCTAGATTTATGTGCTCATGTCTCTGGAGTGGGGCTTGAACCCACAACCTTCTGATTCAGGGGCAAGTGTGCTACCCACTGAGCCACAGCTGACACTGAATGTTGGAGAATTCCTTGTTCAAATTGTGCTTTTACCTCCACCTGAGACGGCAGACGGGGGCCTCAGTTTCATCCAAAAGATGGCTTCTCCGGCAGTGCAGGACCCCCTCGGCACTGTGCTGAAGTGACGGCCTGCATTATGTTCTCCAAAACCTGACCCAGAGGCCAGAGTGTTACCACTGAGGCAAGCCGGCTACTGAAAAGGCACGGGAAAAAGTGCCGTGCGAAGAATGGGGTGGAGGTACATATCAGAGATATAAAGCCTTCATTCCCTGTGTCATATTTGACAGAGAGCAGTGGCTATAATTGAAAGAAGGGAAAGGGTTTGACTCCTGAGGATTGGTGTCCTTTGTCTGAACGTGTAAACTTAGTGTATAAAAATTGCCCTTAGTGTCAAGTCACACACATGAATAGGCCAGATGTGCATGTAGCAACTGGCTACCCCTCCCCCTGCCCACATCTGTACTCCAGCAAGGAGTTGCTACCTTCAGGCGAAGGTGGAGAAAAGAGACCCCAGTGCCTTGAAGCCAATACCTTTGAGGAAAAGCTTTGAAGGAAAAAAAGACCCTTATTCGCAGTCCAAATGTTCACTGTGTAAAGTACAATGATTCCAGTCACACTGTGCTCCACAACTGCCATCAGACAACTTACTATTTCAACACCATTGATTCAGGCTTCAGTTGTTGAAACAGCTCTTGGATGGTTCCCTAAAAGGCAAAGCCAAACCTCTTCATAGAGAAGAGCTGTACTAGGTACCTCACTGAGAGTGTCAGCTCAGACGTCAGCTTCAGGAGTGGCTTAAAGCATAGCGTGGAGCTTGTTGTCAAACGAAGGCCGTCCCGTAAAGCTGAGCTGCTCAAAGTTTCATGACCGAAGCCTCAAATTTCGACCGAAGGAACCAAGCTGAACATTGGCCAGCTCTCGGTCTTTTCTGAGTATTGTTGAACAATTGCTCGTTGAGGTCATGGTGAGAGGTGGGAGTCATGTCTCCGAATCTATGTTCAATGCATAGGCCAAAGCCTGACTCATTACTGGAAGGATTTTCGGGTTAGAATTCCCACAGGGAAAGTTCCTTAGCGTACCACTGAAGCATGATATAGTGAGGTTCTCTTTCAGAATTATCAGATAAGAGTTCCTCTATGTGTGTGTGTGGCACAGTTGTCAATAAGAAAGACTTGCATTTATATAGCGCCTTTCACAACCACCGGACGTCTCAAAGCGCTTTACAGCCAATGAAGTACTTTTGAAGTGTAGTCACTGTTGTAATGTGGGAAACGCAGCAGCCAATTTGCGCACAGCAAGCTCCCACAAACAGCAATGTGATCATGACCAGATAATCTGTTTTTGTTATGTTGATTGAGGGATAAACATTGGCCCCAGGACACCAGGGAGAACTCCCCTGCTCTTCTTCAAAATAGTGCCATGGGATCTATTACATCCACCTGAGAGAGCAGACGGGGCCTCAGTTTCGGCACCTCCGACAGCATTCGCTCAGTACTGCACGGAGTATTGATCTTCTTCTGCTTAGGCAGTCCCCCGGAGTCGAGGATGACTTTCTTCCACACTAAACATGAGTTCTCAGGTGACTGATGAGCCAAATGCGAGACCTACAGTGTCTGTCACAGGTGGGGCAAAAGGTGGTTGAAGGAACGGATGGGTGGGGTACTAGGTTGCCGTGCGCTCCTTCTGCTGTCTACGCTTGGCTTCAGCTTGCTCCCGGTGAAGAGACTCTAGGTGTTCAGCACCTTCCCGGATGCTTTTACAGGTACTCCACTTTGAGCGGTCTTGGAGGAATGTGCCAATTTATCACCCTAGGACACTTCGATTCTGGATTTATTGATTCGGGTTTATAAAGGAAGAGCTTGCACTGATACAACACCGTTCACACTTTCAGGACGTCCCAAAGCGCTTCATAGCCAAATGAAGGGCTTTTCTTTTTGAAGTGCAGCAGCCAATTTGTGCAAGGCAAATGAGAAATGAATCAGTGTGGATCCCTGAATGTTTATTAAACTGAAGAAATCAATGGAATGCTCATGCTAGGCATTGACGGGGAATGCATCCTTGTGTTGAAACCGTGTTCCAGATCGTAAGTGGACATTTTAAGCAGGACGGGCTTAGCTGTGAGCATTTAAATAGTTTATCGCTTGCCATTATTGGGCTGAATTTATTTGCCTGAAACGTGATGGGCAACGCATTAAATTTAATGAGTTCAATCCCCAGAGCAGTCTTCACAAGTAGGGATGGTATTAAGTGATGAGCCCGCAGGGACATGGCTGCTAAAGGCAAATATATGAATCAGGATATTTCATTAAGTTTTAATGCCGAACAAGAGCTGAGAAAGACAACGGGAGTCTTGGTATGAAAGCCTGTGGGGAAGGTACACATGGATTTATCCCCCCTCAAATCCGGAGCTTGTATTTAATATTGGCACTGTTGCCGCTAGCCTGATTTAGTGCCCTAGATGATTTTTGTGTGGCATTCCTGACAGTTAGCTCGAGCTTTGGAGCGTGGTTGTGAAATTGAGCTGCTAAAATAGGGCCACGTTTAACTTGACCTGCCCCTTTTAAGGCTCCAGCACTCCCTGTGGGAAAGTGGTTTAAATCGTGTCAGCCACAGCTCAGTGGGTAGCACTCTCGCCTGGGTCAGAAGGTCATAGGTTCAAGTCCCGCTCCAGAGACTTGAGTGCAAAAATCTCGGTTGACACTCTAGTGCAGTACTGAGGGAGCGCTGCACTGTCGGAGGTACCGTCTTTTAGATGAGACACTAAACCGAGGCCCAGTCTACACTCTCAGATGGGCACTAAACATTCCATGGCACAATTTCGAAAAAGAGCAGGCGAATTCTCCCCGGTGTCTTGGCCAAGATTTATCCCTCAAATAACATCACTAAAATAGGCTATCTGGTCATTATCACATTGCTGTTTGTGGGAGCTTACTGTGCGCAAATTGGCTGCAGCGTTTCCAACATTACAACAGTGACTGCATGCCAAAAGTACTTCATTGGCTGTAAAGTGCTTTGGGACATCCTGAGGTTGGGAAACGCACTATAGCAATGCAAGTCTCTCTTTAAATAGATAACTCTGGGTAATTGTAGCTGCTAGTAAATTCCAGAGGTTAATTGTGCCTGTCCATATGTTTCTAGTTTCTTTTTGTTTTGCATCTGTAACAAAGTGTTATAAAAACAGTGATGCGCACCAGATCCAAAACTAGCAAATCTCAGTCAGGGTATGTGCTGCTTTGAGAGGTTAGGAGCATTATACCATCTGAAGTATAATGCCTTTCAGGCTCTAAATGTTTTAAGTAAACCATAGATTCATATAGAAGATCAATTAAGAGACTGCTGCTGGTAAGTAAACACTGGATGAATTTGTAGTGTCAATCAAAAGACTGCATATTCTGGTTCCAGTATTTTGTGTTCTTGAATAATTCCTGTTTCTTTATATTTTTTGTTGTGTCTTAAGATTGAGAGTAACAATTAAAATGTGATAGACAGGAACTGCACATTAGACATGTCAATCTTTATAACTCCTGTGATGTTGCACGCAGTAAGTCAGAGACTATGTGCAAAAGCAAAATACTGCGGATGTTGGAAATCTGAAATAGAAACAGAAAATGCTGGAAATACTCAGTAGGTCAGGCAGCGTCTGTGGGGAGAGAAACAGTTAACGTTTCAGGTTGATGACCTTTCGTCAGAATATGTGCTCTCTCTTAACCAGTCTCTGCTGTCTTTGTGTTAGTTTCTTTGTCTCTCCTCCTCTGGCTCTGTCTCTCTTCTGTTTTGCTCTCTCCTTATCCCCTCTCCCTCAGGGAAGTAGTGGGGAAAGGATGCACCAATGGCTGCAGGCTACCTTTGGGTTGTGGTCGAAGGTGAAAATGTGCCCCTCAGCAGCTCCCTTCCTATCCCCTCTCCAATCAAAGTGGTTCAAATAGTGTCAGCCACAGCTCAGTGGATAGCACTCTTGCCTGGGTCAGAAGGTCGTGGATTCCCCACTCCCTCTCTCCCATCATGTTCTCTATCCTTTCCCTTTCCCACGACCCTTCCACCTTCCTGCCGCACGATCACCGCCCCTCCTCTGTCTCACTGCCACTCATCTCGCCCTCAACCTTCCATAATACTGATCCTGAAGTAATACTAGGTGTGGGTTGTTTCACTGAAACCGTTCCTAATGTCCAACACAATGGGCATCTGGGTAACCGTGGATCTCGCATTTAGTAGATGTTTTTAATAGGCCAGGTTGCTGTACTCGTTTAAGAAATAGTTCGCTGCTGTAATGGGAAGACAGCAGGGCTGCATGCTGGAAGAATAAGATCAGTAAGACTACCTTCATCCAAACATCCGCCAGCTAAACCTCTCTTGCGAATTGTTTGCGTCAATGCCTTTCTTCAGTGAGCATGTTTACGACTGAAAGGAGTTTGGCAGGTTGTTATTTATTAGGCGCAAATAAGATGTTAGTTTTTAATGCGTTGAACTATAAAACCGCTGCTTGCTGTCTTTTTTTCTATCAAGGGCAAACATTTCTGCAGCTGGAGAAGCTTGATGCAAAGTATGGTTGTAAATGGATTTCATTATCGTTAGTGATTACCACAGATCAGCGAAGAGATCATGAATAAATCAATGTGAAAAGGAAGGTGGGGTTTCATTCTCCGCAGGTAGCATTTTGAGGGATTATATTCAGAGACCAGACAGATGGGAAAACTCGCTGCCCATTGTTCAGCTGCTATAACTCTGTCTCCACATATGGCCTTCATTTGAAGCAAGCGTCCTTTTATAATAGGACATTCACTTACATTTTTCCTCTCTCCTCTGTATGGGGGGAAAAAAACAGTCATTTAAATTTGCTCTAAGCAAATGGCCTCCACCTCCACTCGCAGAAAGGTTTCAGCTCCAATTGCGTGTTCGTGCCGAGTAATTTTTCACAGCAATCTAAGGAAATGGTTTTATTCAACTTGCCGATTTTGACTGGATGCCGCCGACTTTTTTTTAGAGGGGCTTCTGTAACATTTTATAATAACATCAGAAAATAACTAGTCGCTCCATTGTTCTGATGGAGTCCCACCTAGAACATTAGCCTGCCTTGTATCAGACGTTGATGGACCTACTGTGTATTGCCAGCATTTTCTGTTTTGCTTCCAGATCTCCAACACTTGTAGGTGTTTTTTTTAACCTTTTAATACCAAGTGTCAGCTGTGGCTCAGTGGGTAGCACCCTTGCCTGAGTCAGAAGGTTGTGGGTTCAAGTCTCACTCTAGAGACTTGAGCACATAAATTCAGGCTGACACTGCACTGTCGGAGGTGTCATCTTTTGGATGAGACGTTAAACCGAGGCCCCGTCTGCCCCCTCAGGTGGACGTAAAAGATCGCATGGCACTATTTTGAAGATGAGCAGGGGAGCTATCACTGATGTCCTGGCCAATATTTATCTCTCCATCAACATCACTAAAGCAGATTACATTGCTGCTCGTGGGAGCTTGCTGTGTGCAAATTGGTTGTTGTGTTTCCTACATTTTAACAATGACTTTTTTTTTTTAAAGTACTTCATTGGCTGTAAAGTGCTTTGGGACGTCCTGAGGTGGTTGCTATATAAATGCAAGTCTTTCTTTTCACATTAAGAAAAAAGAATGACATTTGCTGTCCGTATATGGGGCTAGATTTTCCATCATTTTTGCATCAATACTGCCCACTTAACGTCCATTTTAATGCTGAGATGTGGTATAATGCCCAGATAGCGCCCATTTAACAACAAAATGGAAACTGACGCTCATGTATCGTCCAGGTTACTTTCGGCATGTACTTAACGCTGAGAATTAATAATACCACCCGCCCATTTTTTTTTTGCTGTAAAGATCAGAATGGGCGAAACTAATGCCCATAATATCGTCGAGCGTTACTTTTGGCATATCGCCGAAAATATCGCTCATTGGAAAAACCGCTGAGAAAAAGTTGCTCTCACCTGAACAAAACCCAGCGGTATGGACGCCATTTTGTAAATCGGAGGTTGGTTCATATAAAAGGCTGCTTCAACTTCTGGGGAGTTTTGATGTACTGTAGAGTTCTTTTAAGTGATTTGAACATCTGAACAAACATCTTGTCATTCTGTAGACGATTTGAATTTATTTTAGGTGTCTTGGGTAAATTTATTGTTTGTGAACAATAGGTATAATACTGATTGTGATTGTAATGGGGCCTGTAATTTCTCAGCCTGTCTTGATGACTACGCACATGCTGCAGACTACAGATGGCAGAAGGTATATTCAAGAGCATTATGTGCCCAATCCAAGAGGTGGCAGACTGCTGAGGAGGACGAGAACTTACACCCCACGGACTTGCAGGGAGAAGCAATCTTACCTGAACTTGCCCGATAACACGTGTCTTAGGAGACTGCGCTTCCGGAAAGAGGTTATCAGTGAGATATGCCAGTGCAAAGAGCATGAAGAGGTCAAGCCCAGACAGCGGAAGGAGCACGCGGCAAACCAGCCCCACCCACCCCTTCCCTCGACAAATGTCTGTCCCACCTATAACCGGGTCTGTGGCTCTCGTATTGGACTGTTCAGCCATCAAAAAACTCACTTTTGGAGTGGAAGCAAGTCTTCTTCGATTCCAAGGGACTGCCTATGATGATGAGGGGAAATCTGCAGCCTGCCAGCACCATCAGGACCGCACTGTCCGTTGAGATCAAGGTCACTGCGGCACTTTCCTTCTACGCATCGGGTTCCTTTCAGGCCTCAGCTGATGACGCTTGCACTATATCTCAGCATGCATTCGACAGGTGACTGAAGCCCTTTACGCACCCAGAATGGACTTTATTAGCTTCCCTATGACCAGGGAGGCACAGAGTGAGAGGGCTCCAGGATTCTCCAGAATTGCAAACTTCCCCAAGGTGCAGGGAGCAATAGACTGTACGCACATCGCGATGCGGGCACCTTTTCAGGATGCAGAGGTTTTTCGGAACCGAAAGGGATTCCACTTCCTGAATGTGCAACTCGTTGTTGACCACCAGCAAATTATAATGACAGTAAATGCAAAATTTCCGGCCAGCATCCATGATGCTCACATCCTGCGTGAGAGCACTGTATCTGACTTGTTTATCAGTCAGCCACAGGGTCAATGCTGGATGCTTGGTGACAAAGGATATGGCCTCGCCACCTGGCTGATGACCCCCCTGCGTAACACCCAGTCAGAAGCCGAGAAGCGATACAACGAGAGCCACGTAGCCACAGGCAATATCGTTGAGAATACTATTGGAGTGCTTAAGCAGCGCTTTAGATGTCTGAACCACTCAGGAGGCCTGTTACAATACCACCCTGAGCAGGTAGCTCAATTTGTGGTGTGCTGCGTGCTGCACAAGTTGGCTATCAGGAGGGGACAAGAATTGCCAGAAGGGACTGCCGGTCCACCTCAGGAGAGAGAGGAGGATGGGGAAGTGGCCGCTGACCTCAGGGCAGACAATCAGGCTGAAGATGAAACTATGCCCCCGCCCCCCCCTCTCGACTGCAGGAAAGGGCCCATGGTGGCGACATAGCTGCAAAACTCTTACATCAGCAGCTCATAAATGAGCACTTTGCTTGACATAACATTGGTGGTATTTACAAAGCTGCAAGACTGCTGTGTCTGCAGCTCATAATTGAATGGTGTGCATTACCTTGGTGACAGTTAAAGTTTAAGTTGATTCAAGTGACGTTGCATTATCCCCTTTCATGTTAAGGAATCACCAGTCTGTAACGGGGCAGCTATCTGAGACAATGCGCAACAAGGTTATGTGAAATAAAAAATATTTAATGAGAACATTTGTATAAAATCATAATTATAAACTGTAAATAAACACACCACCCCACAACAAATTTATATCATTCATTAAATATTTAATATTTCCAACAAAACTTCAAAAGCATAGAACACAAGCAAAAAAAACCCAAGGTACCCCCCCCCCCCTTCCCCTTCCCCCAAACCTCCCAACAAAATAGCAACAACAACATAAAAATACTGTGACCAATACAACTCCTGCGGCCATGCACCTCACTTTCCTTCCCCCCCCCCCCCCCCGCTTCTCTTTCCCACCTCTACCCCTTCCTCTCCCGACTCCAAGCCACCTGGCCAAAGTGCTCCTCAGGCACTGCTTCATTGGGGGGGATGCCGGCAGATCCGCTGGTTGACCGGATACTGGAGAGGGCGGTCCCAAGGAGGGAACATCCTCTGAGCCAGAAGCAAGACCTTCCTCCTGGCTCGCATGTGTTGTTGGCAATGGGGCTGTGGCACCTTGGGGTTCAGTGCCACGCTCCAGAACCACTGGTAGCCCTCTGGCAGCAGTGTTCCTAGCTATCCACCTCCAGGGCCTTCGCCATCCGCGGCACGTACTCGGTCATGGTGGCAGACATGCTGGCCAGCTGTTGGGATATGCCCCCCATTATCTGGAGGATCTTCTGACCGATGTCAACACTTCTCCTGGACAAATGTACCATGTCCCTGCTCAGATCTGCTGCTCGTGGACAGATCAACCTCTGCGGGGTCCGAGCCATCATGGCGACACTTGGCATGCCCTACGGTGAGGTGCTTGGGCCCGCTACCTCCACGATGGAGGAGGACATGTCCGCAGGAGCATTAGATGTCATCGGGGTTGCATAGATATGGAGCTTGTCGATGCAGACTCCTCAAAGTCGGCACTGTCATCAGTGGAGAAGGCACCCTGCAGCTCCACGGGCGAGATTCGGGGCTCCCCAGCACCATATTGACGATCCCTCGGCGAGGCCGGCGCCGGATCCTCAGCTTCTTGGCTCGGCATTGCATGGGGCAGCGCTGCTGGCTGAGCTACAAAACATAAATGAGGTTATTAGAGGAGAAGGGGGTGCTCGGGTCACAAGGTGATTCAAACGCTGCACACAGCATATGCACGACAAAAATCATTACCGCTATCAAAATCATCTAGACATCACATTTCATGACCATGACCAAGCATTACAATGATTTTCATGAGGCCATTATTATTTAGATAACACTTATCCGAACAATAATATATGATGGATACTTGATATGAGTGGATGTGGCATCTCTTGACTTTACATCACGCAATGATGTATACTTTACTCACGTGGCATCACTTCAGGGTCTGCTGCTGCTTGCGTGGCTGACCGGGGGTGGCTCTCCACTAATGCCAGCACCCACTCCTCGATGTCTGTCAGCTCGCTGATGACTGGTGGCCTGCCACCCGTGCGCCACTGCTCGGCCCTATTCTTCGAAAGCTTCTTCTGCAAAAGGTAACAACAGCACGACATGGCGTGAGATCATTGCTAGGTACTGTCACAGAGACTGATGCAACACATAACCGAAAAATGTAATCATGATTATTATGATAATTATCATTATTTACCTCAGGACGTACACCGTAAACGCAGGCTTTAAGTGAAACATTCCCGGTATAAGTGCAAGACATCACATCTGATTTTAATCACTTATTACAATTACAATTCAAATTATATAAATATATAAGTAAATGTAATACTTACTCTGGCGGATCCGACAAGGTTGTTCCAGCACTTGCGGCACTGGTTGCCCTCATGCACCTCATTCGTCGCCGACGAGACCACCTCGGCTATGTCGGGCCAAATCTTCTGGTAAACCTTTGGGATGGGCTTCCCACGCCCACCCCGGGTTAATTGACCCCAGCGTGACTTCACCTCCTGCAGGAGGGAGGCATTTGCCTCGTCTGAGAATCTCCAAGCTCGTTTTCGTCCTCCCACTTTCTAGTTCCTCTCCTACCTCACTGCTCTCGCCAGTGTCCTCACCCTCCGCCTCGTGCTGTGTCGCCTCCTCCATGCCTTCCATTTTAATTATATATTTTTTCCTGAAATCTCCATGCAAACAAAGTTATTTGTGCGCTCAATTCTTTTTACTGCTGCTAAATCTCTTTCCTACCTCCCACAACATCCAAACAACCACACAACACACCCACACACGCTTTCAGTTCCTCTCTGCTCCCCCTCTCTCTCTGTGCATGTATTGATGCCCCTTGACTTCCTGAAACACGGGAAATGACCATTGCCATGGCGTTACTATGGACACCAACATTTTACGGCAGAAGGGCAAAAAATTTACCGCTAACGCCCATTTCACATCGCTCGTGGTAACGCCCATTTTATAAAGTGGAAAGTTGAGGTTTTGAAAATGGGCGATAATCCGCCGATCTCAAAACCCATAATAAAAGCCAATGCTGGAAATAATGCCCATTTTTGGGTGATCTGCACAATAATGGAAAGTCTAGCCCATGGTCTTCCTCTCCATATCTATCCTATGCTGCCATATCCCTGTTGTCACTGGCTTAACATAGTCCTCTTCTTCAGATTGTAAAGCTTTTTCTGGTCTGTCTTCTCTGATTTAGGTCACTTTGAAAACCAGGTTTACCTGGTAAACAATCTGTCTGCATGATTTTGATGGACCACAGGAGTTGTTACCCCGGGGATCGAGAAAGATCATACCTTTTATTCCTTGTAGGACCAGCCAGCATTTCACTGGCCTTGTCAGTGAGCCAGGCTTTGTGAATATGCTGCTGTTCTGTGCATTTCATGACTGGATTAATAGTCTTTGCTGTTACTCACACCAGTTAAGCGCTTGCTAACCCACTTGAGGTGAGAAATGTGCATTGCAACATCATCATAGGCAGTCCCTGGGAATCGAGGAAGACTTGCTTCCACCCTTGAAGTGAGTTCTTTGGTGGCTGAACAGTCCAATACGAGAGCCACAGACCCTGTCACAGGTGGGACAGACATTCGTCGAGGGAAGGGGTGGGTTTGACTGGTTACCGCACGCTCCTTCCGCTGCCTACTATCAAAGCCTTCCTGATAAAGTGCGACATCACCACTGACACCTGGGAGACCCTGGCTGAAGACTGCCAGAGGTGGAGAAAGTGCATCCGGAAGGGCGTTGAGCTCTTCGAGTCTCAACGCCGAGAGCGTGAAGAGGTCAAGTGCAGGCAGCGGAAGGAACAAGCGGCAAACCAGTCCCACCGACCCCTTCCCTCGACGAATGTCTGTCCCACCTGTGACAGGGTCTGTGGCTCGCGTATTGGACTGTTCAGCATTCTACAAATGAGTCCTGATTAACTGTGTTTCTGGCACTTGGTCGACATAACAACAGTGATTCGAAAGAAAGAACTTGCATTTATGTAACGCCTTTCACACCCTCAGGACATCCCAAAGCAGTTTACAGCCATGTTTTTGAAATGCAGTCACTGTTGTAATGTAGGAAATGCGGCAGCCAAATTGCACACAGCAAGATCCCACAAACAGCAATGTGATAATGACCAGATCATCTGTTTTAGTGATGTTGGTTGAGGGATAAATGTTGGCCAGGACACTGGGGTGAACTCCCCTGCTCTTCATCATGGTGCCATGGAATCTTTTACGTCCACCTGAGAGGCCTCGATTTAACGTCTCATCCGAAAGACGGCACCTCCGACAGTGCAGCACTCCCTGATTTTGTTGTTCAAGTCTCTGGAATGTGGCTTGAACACATGAGCTTCTGATTCAGAGGCAAGAGTGCTGATTCACAGCTAACACTTCAAAAATAAATCATTGGTTGTAAAGTGCTTTGGGGTATCTTGGGAACATGATGAGGTGCTTTTAAAATGCAAGTGCTTTCTTCTCTTGAACCCTAAAGGAAACCTGTTTCAGAAAATGAGTTGGTGTCAAATTATGGTTTCATTCTACAAAATAACATTGGGTGTTTAACAAGCCCATTTTTAAAAGAAAATATACCAAAGTCCAAAAGCAAAGTGTGGGGCAAAGGCCCATAATTCATCAAGGTTAAAAGGAGCAAAAGAAAAGCTGATACCAATCAGGAAATCTTGATTAAGTGGCATCGAGCTCCGGTTTCAAAGGCCTGTATAATATAGGAGGGAAAGAATGAGGAGGTTAGGGGGAGTGACAGTTTTGAGGTTCTGGAAAAGAGAGAGTCGGATGAGCCAAAGCGAGAGGTCAAGTTCAAGAGAATTATTATAAGAATAAGACGGAGAGGGAGAGAGAATCTTTTTAAAGAAGGGTCTGGCAACTACTCCAAGACATCAGAAGATTCGTCTGGACATTTGCAACCTCCGAGAGGTGGTAAGACTTCCTCAGACCATCCACGGAAAATAATGTGTACCAACAGTAATTCAACTGGCTCATGTGGAATAAAATATTAGATGTCAGGTATATTTTCATCTGCAAAGTCAAGAAAATGTGTTCAAATAATTGTCATTGGTTTATAATCAGAGTTTTGTAGAATAATTATTCTTTGATTTTACACTTTCACACACAAATAGACATCCCAATAGAGGAGTGTACAACATAGAGGGTTGGGGTATTGTCACAAGGCAGTCGTCGTCATCATCATCATCATAGGCAATCCCTTGGAATCGAGGAAGACTTGCTTCCACTCTTAAAATGAGTCCTTAGGTGGCTGAACAGTCTAATATGAGAACCACAGTCCCTGTCACAGGTGGGACAGACAGTCGTTGAGGGTAAGGGAGGGTGGGACAGGTTTGCCGCACGCTCTTTCCGCTGCCTGCGCTTAATTTCTGCATGCTCTCGGCGATAAGACTCAAGGTGCTCAGTGCCCTCCCGGATGCACTTCCTTCACTTAGGGCGGTCTTTGGCCAGGGACTCCCAAGTGTCGGTGGGGATGTTGCACTTTATCAGGGAGGCTTTGAGGGTTTCCTTGTAACGTTTTCTCTGCCCACCTTTGGCTCGTTTGCCGTGAAGGAGTTCTGAGTAGAGCACTCGCTTTGGGAGTCTCGTGTCTGGCATGCGAACAATGTGGCCTGCCCAGCGAAGCTGATCGAGTGTGGTCAGTGCTTCAATGCTGGGGATGTTGGCCTGGTCGAGGACATTAACGTTGGTGCGTCTGTCCTCCCGGGTGATTTGTAGGGTCTTGCGGAGACATCGTTGGTGGTATTTCTCCAGCGACTTGAGGTGTCTACTGTACATGATCCATGTCTCTCAGCCATACAGGAGGGCGGGTATTATTACAGCCCTGTAGACCATGATCTTGGTGGCAGTTTTGAGGGCCTGGTCTTCAAACACTCTTTTCCTCAGGCGGCCGAAGGCTGCACTGGCGCACTGGAGACGGTGTTGAATCTCATCATCAATGTCTGCTCTTGTTGATGAGAGGCTCCCGAAGTATGGGAAATGGGTCCACGTTGTCCAGGGCCGTGCCGCGGATCTTGATGACTGGGGGGCAGTGCTGTGCGGCGAGGACAGACTGGTGGAGGACCTTTGTCTTACGGATGTTTAGCGTAAGGCCCATGCTTTCATACGCCTCAGTAAATATGTCGACTATGTCCTGGAGTTCTGGAGTTCAGACTCTGTATGCGCGCAGACGCAGACGTTGTCCACGTACTGTAGCTCGACGACAGAGGTTGGGGTGATCTTGGACCTGGCCTGGAGACGGCAAAGATTGAACAGGTTCCCACTGTTTCTGTAGTTTAGTTCCATTCCAGCGGGGAGCTTGTTGACTTGACAAGGCAGTAATGCCAAGATGTATTGCTACTCAGAAACTTGCTCCTTTTTGTTTTAAAATATTTACAGAATTTTTTTTTAAATGGGAGCAAGTCAGGTGGATGGCAGGCTTCTATGATTTACATGTATGCTGTAATTCAGACTGAAGTAATATTGTACTGTGTGCGTTGGACTGATACCGAATGTTAACTGTTTTTCCCGCCTCCAACTCATTGGCTGGCACAGTGATGTCAATACTCACTCCGTTAACAAAATCTCATCCCTACAAGTGGGGTTCAAACCCACGGGACCTTATCCCCTCAGCCTTCTTGGTAGGTCCACTCTATGCAAAACTGGCAGGAGTGTAAAGTGCTGTGCACAATACAAAGGTGATCTCTGGGGTTAGATAGACAGACATTTCAAAGACAAAGGCATTGGAAAGTCCGAGACAGACATGCTTCCAAAATGGAGAGAGTTACTGGACAGTAGTCGGATAGTATTCAGAATGGACAGCTTTCTTCTGAAAGTCCACCTTTCAAAAGCTTTGCAATTAAGGCCTGGTGTTTCCAAACACCGTGTGAACTGAGCCATAATGTTTTTAGTGTTAAAACATAATTACCACACACAGAAAATGTGATAGCTAGGGTCAACTGATTATCTCTCTTTTAGACTTGCACATAATTGCTGGGACAGGGAAAGCAAACTAGCAAATCACATTTTGGCTGCACCACATAGATGATTGTCTCACCCAATTCACATTAGCCCAGGCCCTTTTTTCCGTCCAATTTTCCTGAATGTAGCCATCACATCTGATTTGATCTATTTTTCAAGGTTGCACTGTAAATAATTCATTATCCATCCAATCCGACTCCTACAGTACCATGTTTTTGCCCCCTCATTATTTCTGTAACCGTGCACAATAGGTCAGATCCATTTGCACCGACTCTCCCACAGACTTTAATGATACATTTACCGTCCCAACTCTGGTTGGATGTATTCCTGGAGGTTTCTTCACATGACTACTCGCCTCCAACCGCCCCCGCCCGGTCAAACCGTCTTTCTCCGCATCTCCAATATTTTACTAACTAGTAAACAAAAATGTTCATAGAAAAGGAAACGAAAACACACAATTCTGAACACCCCGAGGATTTTTCTCCCGGGTGTTGCTCGCAGCAGCGTCCAAGAGATTCATGTTTAATTCCTGGAGACTCCAGGACAATCCTGGAGGGCTGGCAAACACTGCTTGCCGCACCACAGGCCAACAGCAGATCTGACCTTGGCAGAAGTCTTGCAAGGGGAATGAGGCAATGCTGCCACATCTAGAGAGTTTCCAAGAGGCAGTTTTTACATGCCTCTGGGTGGGGTGGGTGTGGGGGGGAGGAGGAGAAGGAATAGGGAGAATAGAAACCCTCCCGCACCCCCACCCCCAACTACCCGAGCAACAATTATAAACATTGCCAAGAAGGACAGGCGGTCATCTTTTATGCCCACAAACAGGCTCAACCCACCTGCCCAAAACAACAGTGTGAATTTGCACTCACTGGAAAAAAGGTACGAACTTGTGTCTTGAAAACCACTGCTTTCCTTACATTACAATGACTCTACTTCAAAAGTACTTCATTGGATGTAAAGCGCTTTGGGACATCCCGAGGTCATGAAAGGCGCTATAGAGATGCAAGTCCTTTCTTTCAGGTCTTTCTTTTAACGAAGTGGGCATAGTTCTTTCCGTTCTGGCATTAATCGCAGCTGCCCAACAATACAGGTTGAACCTCCTTTATCCGGCACCCTCGGGACCTGGCCTGTCCTGAACAAGGGATTTTGCCGGATGAGGGGTGGTCAGGTGTTTGGGTGGACTGCGCCTTTAAGTGCTGTTGCTGGGGTAAGTATGTGTGTGCGCTGATTGACTGTCAGTCCAGCCAGTCAGTCAGCCAGCCAATCAGTATGCAGGAGGCCCAGAAGAGTCGGCGGGCCCTGAAGAGTCGGCCCGACCCCACAGAGAGAGCGCTGTGGGGAGGAGCGGCCGGCCCGAGGACTGTGGCTGCAGGAGTTCCAGCAGGGCGATGAGGAGGAGGCAGCCGATTGAGGAGACAGATTATATTGGTGAGTAGGATTTTGACGGTCGCATTATGCACATGTGCCACCCCCCGGCCAGGAATGGTCCCGGACGAGGGGTGGTGCCGGATAAAGGAGTCTCGGATAAGAGGGGTTCAACTTGTATAAGCAGGGAGATGTGCACAGCACCCAGACTCACAGGCAGTATTTCAGATCCACTTCTTGAGGCATTTCTGTAAGATTAGCACACCTGAAGGAGAACTAAACCTGAGACTATTCTGTGCATGTGAAAGCAAATTGAGTCTTCGCTTTTAGTACACTGCTGACTTATTCTTTCTATTTAACCACCATGAATGTTTCTCCATCGTTTCTTACCCCACCTGGTCAGAGTACTCGACCATCACTTGTTTATACCTACGGGCACCTATTAGATCTACTTTCTGCTTAGAATAATCGGGAAAGCTTCCCTTGTCAAGCACTTTCTGTTCTCTGATGAGTCATCAGGGGAGACTGAATCAGTCTTGTACGTCGGAGAAAGATAGAATGAATTCAGATTTATACAGCGCCTTCCACGTGCAAATCGCTTTACAGCCAATAAAGTGCTTTTAAATTGTAGTCACTGTTTAATGTAGGAAATGCAGCAGCGAATTTGCACACAGCAAGCTCTCAAACAGCATTGAGATAATGACCAGATAATCTGTTTTTGGTTTATTGGTTGAGGGATAAATGTTGGCCAGAAAACTGGGGAGACCTCCTCTGCTCTTCTTAGAAATAGTGCCGTGGGATCTTTTACGTCCACCCGAGAGAGCAGACGGGGCCTCAGTTTAACGTCTCATCCGAAAGACGGCACCTCCGACAGTGCCGCACTTCCTCAGTACTGCACAAAGTCAGCCTAGATTTTTGTGCTCCAGTCTCTGGAGTGGGACTTAAACCCGGTATAATACATAAATCAATGAAGACAAAAATGAGCATTTCTGCAAGGTATTTTACCATGCGTACTTAAATACAATGCAGTAGCTTAAACTTGTTCCTGCAGCTGCACTTGAAATACACAAAAAAGCGTGCGCAAATCTCCCAGCTCCTTCACGGGAGCACAGGCACAGAATGGAGTGTGCTGGTGCTAGCTTCTTCTTCAGCTCTGAATTATCGCTGTATTTAAACTGCGACAGCTGGGAATAAGAACTCACTTTTCCGACGCACTGTTCTGGCTGCGCAGACACTCTGCATTGTGTGACTAATGCTGAGCAAGGGCCGTAAAATGACATCTTCCTCAGTGTTTTTGTGTGTGGCAGTTACGAGACTATAATTGCCGTTGGTGCAGATAGGCTGCTCCACAGCAACAATGTTTGTAGAAGCTGCTTGGGACCTCCTGAGCTGAGTCCACATCATCATACTTAACGCAAAATGTCACTGCTCTGTATATAACCTGAAAGAATCTTTCTTCTCTGTCCTAGACTCTCAAAATGCCCCTAGGTTACAAAACAGCATGACACAAGAAGCTATTAATCTTGCTTTGTGTCTATTGCCTTTTGTGCTCCTGTGCATTTCTCCACAGGAGCACATTTCCCTCTGGCCATACTTACCCAAATTCAATAAGGACGACTTCTTTGTCAACTGGGTTGACTCCATTTGCAAGAGCATTATTCCTATCTGTTTAAAATTTCATTGATTTTTCAACAACCAGATTTGTGTTGACACATGTCAAAATAACAATAGCTCCTAGAACATCCCAGCGTCTGGTGAATACCCCTGAAGTCTGAATGCTTAATGGTTAAATATCCACACAACAACAACAACTTGTATTTATATAGCACCTTTAACGTAGTAATACGTCCCAAGGTGCTGAGTCGGGAGCAGCGTCAAGGAGGTGCGTGGAGAGGCCTATAAAAGGCTGTGAGGTTGGGCGGTGCATCGCTGAGTCGGGAGCAGCGTCGAGGAGGTGCACGGAGAGGCCTATAAAAGGCTGTGAGGTCGGGCGGTGCGTCGCTGAGTCGGGAGCAGCGTCGAGGAGGGGCATGGAGAGGCCTATAAAAGGCTGTGAGGTCGGGCGGTGCGTCGCTGAGTCGGGAGCAGCGTCGAGGAGGTGCGTGGAGAGGCGTGCTTGTGCAGCTACAGGGAGAAGGCAAAAAAGAAGCAGAAAGAAATAGAAAGGTGACGTCACAGCCAAGGGGGCAAGTGATTGGTGAGTAGTTTTTCTTTTTTCTCTTCCATAACAGTGAGTAAACTTTAGCATTGTTTTTGCCAATTTAAGTGTATCTAAGGGTTAAGTCATGGCAGGAGAGCTCGGTCACGTGATATGCTCCTCCTGTACCATGTGGGAACTCGGGGACACTTCCGGTGTCCCTGACGACTACGTGTGCGGGAAGTGTATCCGCCTCCAGCTCCTGACGGACCGCGTTGTGGAATTGGAGCTGAGGGTGGATTCACTCTGGAGCATCCACGATGCTGAGAATGACGTGAGTAGCACGTGTAGTGAGTTAGTCTTACCACAGGTGAAGGGTCCACAGCCAGCTAGGGAATGGAAGACCAGCAGGAAGAGCAGTGCAAGGAAGGTAGTGCAGGGGTCCCCTGTGGTCATCCTCCTGCAAAACAGATACACCGTTTTGAGTACTGTTGAGGGGGATGACTCATCAGGGGAGGGCAGCAGCAGCCAAGTTCATGGCACCGTGGCTGGCTGTGCTGCACAGGAGGGCAGGAAAAAGAGTGAGAGAGCAATAGTGATAGGGGATTTGATTGTAAGGGGAATAGATAGGCGTTTCTGCGGCCGCAACCGAGACTCCAGGATGGTATGTTGCCTCCCTGGTGCAAGGGTCAAGGATGTCTCGGAGCGAGTGCAGGATATTCTGAAAAGGGAGGGTGAACAGCCAGTTGTCGTGGTGCATATAGGACCAACGATATAGGTAAAAAAAAAGGGATGAGGTCCTACGAGACAAATTTAAGGAGCGAGGAGCTGAATTAAAACGTAGGACCTCAAAAATAGTAATCTCGGGATTGCTACCAGTGCCACGTGCTAGTCGGAGTAGGAATCGCAGGAAAGCTCAGATGAATACGTGGCTTGAGCAGTGGTGCAGCAGGGAGGGATTCAAATTCCTGGGGCATTGGAACCGGTTCTGGGGGAGGTGGGACCAGTACAAACCGGACGGTCTGCACCTAGGCAGGACCGGAACCAATGTCCTAGGGGGGAGTGTTTGCGAGTGCTGTTGGGGAGGAGTTAAACTAATATGGCAGGGGGATGGGAACCAATGCAGGGAGACAGAGGGAAACAAAAAGGAGACAAAAGCAAAAGACAGAAAGGAGATGAGTAAAAGTGGAGGGCAGAGAAACCCAAAGGCAAAAAACAAAAAGGGCCACTGAATATATAGGGGCTGCAGGAGGGGTCAAAACTAAAAATCATGGTTTAAAAACGAGTATTAAAACACTCTACCTAACCGCACGCAGCATTCGAAATAAAGTAAATGACTTGACGGCACAAATCATTGCAAATGGGTATGATTTGGTGGCCATTAGAGAAACGTGGTTGCAAGGTGGCCAAGACTGTGAATTAAACATACTGGGGTATCTGACGATTCGGAAAGATAGACAAGAAGGGAAAGGAGGTGGGGTAGCTCTGTTAATAAAGGACGATATCAAGGCAGTTGTGAGAGACGATATTGGCTCTAATGAACAAAATGTTGAATCATTGTGGGTGGAGATTAGAGATAGTAAAGGGAAAAAGTCACTGGAGGGCGTAGTTTATAGGCCCCCAAATAATAACTTCACGATGGGGCGGGCAATAATCAAGGGAATAATGAAGGCATGTGAAAAAGGAACGGCAGTAATCATGGGGGATTTTAACCTACATATCGATTGGTCAAATCGCACGGGGTAGCCTGGAGGAGGAATTCATTGAATGCATATGGGATTGTTTCTTAGAACAGTATGTTACAGAACCTACAAGGGAGCAAGCTATCTTCGATCTGGTCCTGTGTAATGAGACAGGAATAATAAACGATCTCCTAGTAAAAGATCCTCTCGGAATGAGTGATCACAGTATGGTTGAATTTGTAATACAGATTGAGGGTGAGGAAGTAGTGTCTCAAACGAGCCGACTATGCTTAAACAAAGGGGACTACAGTGGGATGAGGGCAGAGTTGGCTAAAGTAGACTGGAAACACAGACTAAACGGTGGCACAATTGAGGAACAGTGGAGGACTTTTAAGGAGCTCTTTCATAGTGCTCAACAAAAATATATTCCAGTGAAAAAGAAGGGCGGTAAGAGAAGGGATAACCAGCCGTGGATAACCAAGGAAATAAAGGAGAGTATCAAATTAAAAACCAATGCGTATAAGGTGGTCAAGGTTAGTGGGAAACTAGAAGATTGGGAAAATTTTAAGCAACAGCAAAGAGTGACTAAGAAAGCAATAAAGAAAGGAAAGATAGATTACGAAGGTAAACTTGCGCAAAACATAAAAACAGATAGTAAAAGCTTTTACAGATATATAAAACGGAAAAGAGTGACTAAAGTAAATATTGGTCCCTTTAGAAGATGAGAAGGGGGATTTAATAATGGGAAATGTGGAAATGACTGAGACCTTAAACAATTATTTTGCTTTGGTCTTCACAGTGGAAGACACAAAATCCGTGCCAAAAATTGCTGGTCACAGGAATGTGGGAAGGGAGGACCTTGAGACAATCACTATCACGAGGGGGGTAGTGCTGGACAGGCTAATGGGACTCAAGGTAGACAAGTCCCCTGGTCCTGATGAAATGCATCCCAGGGTATTAAGAGATGGTGGAAGTTATAGCAGATGCATTCGTTATAATCTACCAAAATTCTCTGGACTCTGGGGAGGTACCAGTGGATTGGAAAGCAGCTAATGTAACGCCTCTGTTTAAAAAAGGGGGCAGACAAAAGGCAGGTAACTATAGGCCGGTTAGTTTCACATCTGTAGTGGGGAAAATGCTTGAAACTATCATGAAGGAAGAAATAGCGGGACATCTAGATAGGAATAGTGCAATCAAGCAGACGCAACATGGATTCATGAAGGGGAAATCATGTTTAACTAATTTACTGGAATTTTTTGAGGATATAACGAGCATGGTGGATAGAGGTGTACCGATGGATGTGGTGTATTTAGATTTTCGAAAGGCATTCGATAAGGTGCCACACAAAAGGTTACTGCAGAAGATAAAGGTACACGGAGTCAGAGGAAATGTATTAGCATGGATAGAGAATTGACTGGCTAACAGAAAGCAGAGAGTCGGGATAAATGGGTCCTTTTCGGGTTGGAAATCGGTGGTTAGTGGTGTGCCACAGGGATCGGTGCTGGGACCACAACTGTTTACAATATACATAGATGACCTGGAAGAGGGGACAAAGTGTAGTGCAACAAAATTTGCAGATGACACAAAGATTAGTGGGAAAGCAGGTTGTGTCGAGGACACAGAGAGGCTGCAAAGAGATTTAGATAGGTTAAGTGAATGGGCTAAGGTTTGGCAGATGGAATACAATGTTGGAAAGTGTGAGGTCATCCACCTTGGGGGAAAAAAAACAGTAAAAGGGAATATTATTTGAATGGGGAGAAATTACAACATGCTGCGGTGCAGAGGGACCTGGGGGTCCTTGTGCATGAATCCCAAAAAGTTAGTTTGCAGGTGCAGCAGGTAATCAGGAAGGCGAATGGAATGTTGGCCTTCATTGCGAGAGGGATGGAGTACAAAAGCAGGGAGGTCCTGCTGCAACTGTATAGGGTGTTGGTGAGGCCACACCTGGAGTACTGCGTGCAGTTTTGCTCACCTTACTTCAGGAAGGATATACTAGCTTTGGAGGGGGTACAGAGACGATTCACCAGGCTGATTCCGGAGATGAGGGGGTTACCTTATGATGATAGATTGAGTAAACTGGGTCTTTACTCGTTGGAGTTCAGAAGGATGAGGGGTAATCTTCGAGAAACATTTAAAATAATGAAAGGGATAGACAAAATAGAGGCAGAGAGGTTGTTTCCACTGGTCGGGGAGACTGGAACTCTGGGGCACAGCCTCAAAATATGGGAGAGCCAATTTAAAACCGAGTTGAGAAGGAATTTCTTCTCCCAGAGGGTTGTGAATCTGTGGAATGCTCTGCCCAAGGAAGCAGTTGAGGCTAGCTCATTGAATGTATTCAAATCACAGATAGATAGATTTTTAACCAATAAGGGAATTAAGGGTTACGGGAAGCAGGCGGGTAAGTGGAGCTGAGTCCAGGGCCAGATCAGCCATGATCTTGTTGAATGGCGGGGCAGACTCGAGGGGCTAGATGGCCTACTCCTGTTTCTAATTCTTATGTTCTTATGTTATGTTCTTCACAGGAGTATTAGCAAACATGACATATTGGGCCAGGTGACCAAAAGCTTGGTCAAAGAGGTAGGCTTTAAGGAGCGTCTTAAAGAAGGAAAGAGAGGTGGAGAGGTTTAGGGAGGGAGTTCCAGAGCTTGGGGTGTTGGCAGCTGAAGGCACGACCACCAATGGTGGAGCGCTGAAAAGCGAGGACGCACAAGGGGCCAGATTTGGAGGACGGCAGATATCTCCTGGACGGAGGAGGGGGTTGTGGGGCTGAAAGAGATTACAGAGATAGGGAGGGGCGAGGCCATGGAGGGATTTGAAAGCAAGGATGAGCATTTTGAAATCGAGGCATTGCTTAACCGGGAGCCAATGTCGGTCAGCGAGCACAGGGGTGATGGGTGAGTGGGACTTGGTGCGGGTTTGGACATGGGCAGCTGCCAGTTTACGGAGGATGGAACGTGGGAGGCCGGCCAAGAGAGAAGATACGAACATAAGTAATAGGAGCAGCCATTTGGCCCTTCGAACCTGCTCTGCCATTCAATAAGATCATGGCTGATCTTTGGCCTCAACTCCACTTTCCCACCAGTTATTCAGCAACCAATTAATTACTTGTGATGTGCAGTCACTGTTAATGCAGGCAACATAACATCCAATTTGCACACAGCTAAGTTCAACAGCCAGTAAATTAATGAATGTCCAATGGATCTGTTTTTTTGTGGTGATATTGATGAGGGAGAAATGTAGGCCAGATCCACTCCCTTCTCCTTTTCAAATGGAACCATGGGATCTTTTATGTCCACCGAAACAGGCAGACGGAGCCTCTGTTCAATGTCTTATCCGAAAGACGGCACCTCCAGCAGTGCAGCACTTCCCCAGCACTGTACTGGATTTTGTTGGCCTAGATCATGGGCTCAAATCCCACAGTAGGGCTTTCTGACTCCGGTGAAAGTGTTACCCACTGAGCAAAGCTGACACTGGAAGTAGATTAACCATTTAAACATAGCCAGCGGAGAGAGGCTGGAGACAGAGCAGCTAATTATTTTTATTATCAGCATGGAGTGGCTCTGAACCTTTTGATCTTCGGTGTAAAATTGACATGCTTCGAAGTCTCCTTGGCTGCTCGTTCAGTTCTGCGAATGACTTTGATCAGGCAGTTCTTGTGATTTGAATCGAGCGCTTCAATAACATTTTCTTTTAAAACGGTGACGCCCCACAGTACTGAATTTTTTTACCTCCCCCACGCACAGTTGGGGCGCTTCGCTTGAACAGCAACAGATAGATTCTCAGTGGGAAGATCTTGTGCAAGCTCAGCTTTTGTACTTCCAAGATCTTTGGACCGATGGAGTAAAATGCATTCATTAACAAAGGAGCCGTCTGGCCAAAACCCGAGGGAAAATGTCCTCTGGTGGTTATTCCAAATGGCATTATAAACCTATTCTTATCGAACACTTCTGTGATTTCACTAAACTCAGTAAGTCGTCCTGCTTTATTTACAATGTCATTAGCATTAGCGATCAGATGAAATCTCCCCCGTGTTTAAATTTTGCCTGAAGCGTTTGATTAGTTTTCAGTTTCCTCGTTCCCCCAACAGTTTGCCCTAATGCACATGCCTATCGGTGTTAACCTTGCTCATTTTCTGTACCTGATCTATTCTTGGGCTGTACACTGCAAGTTGCAGAATGGAAAGAAATATACAGGATGATGAAGATAGTTAGTAAAATGCCAGTGACATTGGATGAACGAGGAGCAAGCAGAAGTGTGTGAGCCTTAAATCAGGTTAACTTGGCTGATGAAAATCTGATTGTTTGAGCGGGCACAGTAGCACTGAGTGTTGGAACGGTCGTGTTTATTTGCAACACCAGATTTCTGATTGGTCCCCTTGGAGGACAAGACCAGATTTCTGATGGGTGTGTCTTGCCCAACAAGGCGACCAAACAGTTTGTCTGCAATGTGTAATTTGATCCAGCCTGCTGTAGACAACCCTGCAATGTGTCATTTGATCCAGTCTATAGTTGTACACATGCGGCTCCTGGGCGCTTGCAGAGTGTGTGAGGATCCCAGGGTTTGGTGGTGTCGGGGCTTCTGCATCCTTCTGCGCATATGCCATTCTGGTGCGGGCAGGACATAAGAACATAAGAATTAGGAGCAGGCATAGGCAATACGGCCGCTCGAGCCTGCTCTACCATTCAATAAGCCCCTGACCTCAACTACACTTTCCCGCCCGATCCCCATATCACTCGATTTCCCCTAGGAGTCCAAAAATCTATTGATCTCAGCCTTGAATATACTCAATGACTGAGCATCCACAGCCCTCTGGGGCAGAGAATGCCGAAGATTCACAACCCTCTGAGTGAAGAAATTCCTCCTCATCCCTGTCTTTAATGGCCGACCCCTTATCCTGAGACTGTGCCCCCTAGTTCTAGACTCACCAGCCAGGGAAACAACCTCTCAGCATCTACCCTGTCAATCCCCCTCAGAATCTTGTTTCAATGAGATCATCTCTCATTCTTAAGCCCAGAGAGTATAGGCCCAATCTACTCGATCTCTCCTCATAGGGATAACCTTCTCATCCCAGGAATCAATCTAGTGAACCTTTGTTGCACTGCCTCTAAGGCAAGTATATCCTTCCTCAGATAAGGAGACCAAAACTGTGCACGGTACTCCAGGTGTGGTCTCATCATAGCCCTGTACAATTGTAGCAACAGTTCTTTACTCCAACCCTCTAGCAATGAAGGGACGTTGTTTTGGCTCCCCTCCGCCCCCCCCCCCTGCCATTCGGGCACATGCACAGGTCGCAGAAGACTGTGCAAATAATCACAGTTGTGTTTAGAAGTTAAGAAATGTCAGGGGGGAATAAATAACCTTTTGGTCTTTCAAAGCTCATGCTAGTGCATTCACGCTCTGATCATGCCCCCTGAATAGCTCCAATGTTCTTGCCTCTGCCATTTTGTCTGGCAGATCGGAATAAATATGTTTCTCCCTTTGAATAAAGAAGCTATTCTGAATTTCTATATATTTAAAATAATTTAATTGTTACAAATCTTGAGTGTTTGCGAATTTCCTGCCCAACTTGCTGCTGTCATGATTTTTGCTCACACTTGTATGTCAGCATTGAGCATTGAAACTGCCCATGTAAATATTTATGATGGAAATCCAGTGTGTAAACAGTTGCCTGTCACGATGTAGTTGCAGGCTCTGGTCAATAGGTGCTGCTCTTGGCCTTCTCCATGATCATCCTGCATTTAAAAAAAATATATGTTCATCGACTGGCCATGGGCAACATTACAGGCAATTTACTAACCTGCTCTAAATGAACTCTTCCGTAATTTGCATTTATATCCTCTGGTCCTAATTTCTTACCTTCCTTTGAAGTCATCAGCTGAGTTACCATTAACACTCAGTAACCTGAAATCCGTTTACGAACAATGACGGACAGGTAAAGACCAACTGGTCCATCGAAATGGGTGGGCACAATTTCCCCATACTCCATTCAGCTCCTGATCTTGGTTGGCAATGGAGAAAGACAGTTGTTGGGAAACCATGGGCCCCCTTGTTGCCATGGGCTTTCCCTGATGGTTGGGAAAGGACCCATACAGGCTCCGTCAAGTGGAAAACCATGGTCAGGTAAACTGGCGTTTGGTGCTGGTGGCAGCAATGTTTATAATTGCCATCAGACCAGCGGGGAAGCCTGGGAAGAGCAATTCTTTTGAGGTGGTTCTGCTCTCCTCCCCTCTTTATGTTACAAGTCAGAGCTGCCATCGGCACATACTGTAATAAGAACCAGAGGTGACATGAGAAAATGTTTATGAAGTGAGTTGTGATCTGGAATGCACTGCCTGAAAAGGTGGTGGAAGCAGATTCAATGGTAACTTTCAAAAGGGAGTTGGATAAATACTTGAAGGGGAAAGATTTGCTGGGCTATGGGGATGGGACTAATTGGACAGCTCCTTCAGGTGGTGGTGAAAGGTGTTAAACAACGATTGGCTTCTTCTGCCTTTGGCTCATTCAAAGGGAAGCCATTTCTTTCTGGTCCACAATGATAGCTTGGCTATTTTTATTGTGCTTCCATCTATGGTACCTTGTCACAAAGGACGTGACCTTTTAGAAATTCTGTTAAACATGCCCATTTAATTACTGATTGAGTGACCAGCTAACTGACCAAGAAATATGTTCATTCTGAATCAGTTAATCTCCGTTATCAAAACTACTTAGGCTTCAAGTCATTTGTCCTCAGTAAGTGCTCCAAAACGGGAAAACAAAATGAACCATAACAAGGGATATTGTCAGTAGACTAACACAGCATCCATCAATCCTCCTTCAAATTCTCGGTCTATACCATGGTGTGCATCCAGTAAACTGTGAGCGCAGGAGTAGGCCATTCAGCCCCTCAAGCCTGTGAAGCACGATGTTCACACAAGGAGTTGAGGAAAGGGGGCAGTGGGAGATCGGTGTGGAGTCCCCCAGAATTATCTGGAATAATCTTGTCCGAATTCGCTAAGCATCACCAGAAGGTGCTTTTTGTAGGGTGGGGGAGGTGGAATTGTGGTCTGAGCACAGTGCAGCAGATTTTTTTTTTCATTCATTCACAGGATGTGGACATCGCTGGCAAAGCCAGCATTTATTGCCCATCCCTAATCACCCTTGAGAAGGTGGTGGTGAGCTGCCTTGAACCGCTGCAGTCCGTGTGGTGAAGGTGCTTCCACAGTGCTGACTTTGTCGTAGCGGTTTGGTACAACTGAGTGGCTTGCTAAGCCATTTCAGAGGGCAGTTAATAGTCAACCACGTTACTGTGAGTCTGGAGTCACATATAGGCCAGACCGGGTAAGGGCAGCAGATTTCCTTCCCTATAGGACATTTGTGAATTAAATGAGTTTTTACAACAATCCAGTAGTTTAATGGTCACCACGACTGATACTAGCTTTTTGAATTCCAGATTTTTATTTAATTAGCTGAATTTAAATCCCCCAGCTGCCGTGAGCACACTGTGGTATAAAGGGTCATGGCTGGACTTCGATATCATGATTCCTCACCGGGCGAGCTCCTCTTCTTCGCCAGACTCGCTCAGTGTTAAACAGAGTAGAGGGGGAAGCGAGAATAAAAATTGGAGGTCAGGTCCCGGGACCGTAGAGCAGTGAGGTAGAGTTTGGCGTTGCCTGTTCCTCGCTTGACCGGCTCCTAATCCAGGCCAGGCAACGTCGGGAGGGGGGAGCAGAGTGAGATCAAGGGCTTCTCCTGAAGGAGTGAGAGACAATCAGCAAGCAAGTCACCATCAAGGGGGCTGTAATGCAGCTGTCACGGAGCGGCTTTGGCAGAGGCCTAGGAGCAGACTGCCCAGCCACCTGGCCTCTCAGATGGGTAATGTGTGGCACAAGAAGATATGCAAAGGAGGAGAAAAGAGCCAATATATTAAAGAGCATGTTCAAAATAAATACCTTTAATTAAATATTAGTGATGCCTTCATTTGCAGCCTGGGGTGGGATAGCCTCCAATGGTTCAACTTGTAATACACTGCCTGATATGAGACTGAGCCATGCAAACCAGCAAGGCCCCAGGTTCATTCCCTAGTCTGAGCTAAGATAGTTAAGTGTCAGCTGTAGCTCGGTGGGTAGAACTCTTTGCTTCTGAGTCAGAAGGTTGTGGGTTCACAGTCCCACTCCAGGGACTTGAGCACAAAAATCTAGGCTGACACTCTCCAGTGCAGTGCTGAGGGGGTGCTGCACTGTCGGAGGTGCCATCTTTCAGATGAGACATTAAACCAAGGCCCCGTCTGCTCTCTCAGGTGGATGTAAAAGATTCCATGGCACTATTTCGAAGAAGAGCAGGGGAGTTATCCCCGGTGTCCTGGGGCCAATATTTATCCTTCAACCAACATCACAAAAACTGATTATCTGGTCATTATCATATTGCTGTTTGTGGGAGCTTGCTGTGCACAAATTGGCTGCTGCATTTCCCACATTACAACAGCGACTACACTCCAAAAGTACTTCACTGGCTGTAAAGCGCTTTGGGAACATCCTGAGGGTTGTGAAAGGCGCTATAGAAATGCACGGTTTTTTTTACTGATTAGTCAGGTTAGTGATCTAGGGGTGTCTGGGTTGCATAGTATTTCCAGCACAGAAACAGGCCATTCAGCCCAACAGGTCCATGCCGATGTTTATGCTCCACTCGAGCCTAAAGAGGAGGAATAAAGCCTGAGTGACTCTCCTGCTACAGATTGATGGATCGCAGGTCAGCACAGCAATGAGTGGTGAATAATGGCCACTTGGCTACTGCGGAACTGTGCCCCAGCGAGAGTCAGCACTGCCAAGAGAGGAGCGAAGAAATTAGAGAACCTTAGTTGAATGTACTTTCACTTTTTAACCCCGTGTTTATTACTTCTCACTAAACTCTGGACTCTGCTTGACTGCTGATTGGCTCACACACAACCTTTCAGTGTTTCTGCTCTGTGGCACTCGATTGTGTAGGCTGAAAGATACTGACCCCTAGAGGTACAGACACCAAAAGCAACCTCTGGCATTGGAACGGAGTGCTGAATTTACGATCATTTTATGGCTTTGGTACACATGCAAACATGGAATGAGAAAAGGCTATTTGGTCCATCGAGCCCACTCCTTCCTCAGACCATGCTTGACTACTTAATCATGGACTCTCTACACCCTCTTCCCAGCGATCTCTCCAAAGTCTGTCGCTAACCCCATGATCTATCAATATCTCTGCAACCCTTAATCCCCTTTCGTGACAGATACTGATCCAGTTCCCAGAATTAACGACCTTTTCTGGTTGTCTGCTACACCCATCCACCATCCAGTGAGGGAAAATAATTCAGAGGTCTGAATTTTCTAGACATGTCCACACCTCTGTCACGAAGAAAGTGTTGGGATATTGATAAAAGAATCTCATTTTAAAATGCAGTCGTCTTTTTGACTCGGTTGGAAATCAGTCCTATTTGAAATTCATTGCGTATTTCTGGTACGGAGTCAGTCTGCTTCTGCATAGTGCAGAAGGGGAGGAGGCTGAGACATGGGTATCTGCATTCCCACAAAGCATCGAATACTGCCAACAGAGTTTGGTGTTTCCTTTTGATTGGGTATCACGTGGCCTTGATCTGTTAGGTTTGCCGAGTTGGCATGCCGGTATGTTTTACATTGCGTGTTGTGGAAGAACGAGCCACAATAAAACCTCAAACTTTAATAGAGAACTTTCACTACCGCGTGCATGCTGGGATAGCCTTGCCTCCATACGAGTATCCAAATTCTTCAGCTAAACCGGCGAAGAAAAAAGAGAGAAATGCAGGGAAACGGAGAGAGAGAGAAAAGGAAAGAAGAATACATTAGCACCACTTTGTTATCCCTGCAGCCGACATGACTGGCGCGGTTTACCGCTTTTAACCAGGTTTGTGTTTTGGAGTATGGCGGCACCTCAGATACACGATTTATGAATGAAAATCTCAAATCAAGGGGCAGTCCAATGTGTGCAGCTTTGTCTACCTGTAACTAAGAAACCAAGGTGCTAATCAACTTGAATAACAGCAATTAGATTCTGAGAACGGGCCAACCTGTCACTGAGCAGGCGTCTGCAAGGACGACCTGTCTTTTCAGCTGTGATGCCAGGCACCGTCTAAATGCACCTGGGCATGAAGGGGAGGTAAATTCAAAACTAATCTGTGGAAAAGAGTGAGTGAGTGGTCAATCTATGGAACAGGCGCCCAAGGGAGATGATGGAAGCAGATATCATTGATTCATTCAAATGTGAATTTTCTTTCAGAAAATAACATTTTGGGATACAGTATATGACTAATTTGAGACATGACGTGTGGTGAGTGTAGCAGGCTTGGGAGGAACAGGTAACTTTGGACCTATGGTTCCCAAAGCTCTCCATCACTGGGGTTTTCCTCACTTCATGTCTGGGTCTGTTTTTTTTTAATTCATTCTTGGGATGTGGGTGTCGCTGGCCAGTCCAACATTTATCGCCCATGCTTGGTTGCCCCTTGAGAAGGTGGTGGTGAGCCACCTTCTTGAACCACTGCAGTCCGTGTGGTGAAGGTGCTCCCACAGTGCTGTTAGGGAGGGAGTTCCAGGATTTTGACCCAGCAACGATGAAGGAACGGCCGATATATTTCCAAGTCAGGATGGTGTGTGACTTGGAGGGGAACGTGGAGGTGATGGTGTTCCCATGCGCCTGCCACCCTTGTCCTTCTAGGTGGTAGAGGTCGTGGGTTTGGGAGGTGCTGCCGAAAAAACCTTAGCGAGTAATTGATAGAGATTGAATGCTGCGATTAGTCTCAAACAACATTATCGTTGTATCACGCGACTACCAGGATGGTAGAAGGCGAACTCGATGGCCCATGCTCTTTTTTTTTCATCTTGAAATTCCTATGATCCTATATCTGCAATCATCATCATCATAGACAGTCCCTTGGAATCGAGGAAGACTTGCTTCCACTCTTAACATGAGTCCTTAGGTGGCTGAACAGTCCAATACGAGAACCACAGTCCCTGTCACAAGTGGGACAGATAGTCGTTGAGGGAAAGGGTGGGTGGGACAGGTTTGTCGCACGCTCTTTCCGCTGCCTGCGCTTGTTTTCTGCATGCTCTCGGCGATGAGACTCGAGGTGCTCAGCGCCCTCCTGGATGCACTTCCTCCATTTAGGGCGTCTTTGGCCAGGGACTCCCAGGTATCGGTGGGGATGTTGCACTTTATCAGGGAGGCTTTGAGGGTGTCCCTGTAACGTTTCCTCTGCCCACCTTTGGCTCGCTTGCCGTGAAGGAGTTCCGAGTAGAGCGTTTGCTTTGGGAGCCTAGTGTCTGGCATGCGAACGATGTGATCTGCCCAGTGGAGTTGATCAAGTGTGGTCAGTGCTTTAATGCTGGGGATGTTGGCCTGGTCGAGGACGCTAATGTTGGTGCATCTGTCCTCCCAGGGCATTTGCAGGATCTTGCGGAGACATCGTTGGTGGTATTTCTCCAGCGACTTGAGGTGTCTGCTGTACATGGTCCATGTCTCTGAGCCATACAGGAGGGGCGGGTATTACTACAGCCCTGTAGGCCATGAGCTTTGGTGGTGGATCTGAGGGACTGGTCTTCAAACACTCTTTTCCTCAGGCGGCCGAAGGCTACATGGGCACACTGGAGGTGGTGTTGAATCTTGTTGTCAATGTCTGCTCTTGCAATGTCCAGGTGGCATCAGCACAGAGACGGTCAGTGATGTTACTCATTCAACGGACCGGTCAGTTGGTGGACGGGGAGGAAGGAGGGGTCGCAGTTCCCACAAACTCTGTATCGACAGGCCGATTATCTGACTGAATTGAGTGATTCGATCTGCACAGCTCGCTCCACCTGCTGTACATGGTGATGATCAGAGCTGCCGTGTTTACACATCCAATCACAAGTAAAAGGCTGTGTGTAGAAGTGAAAAATTAAATCTATATTAAGTCTCACACCACTGATGTCAGTCAATGCTAACATTGCACGGTGCATGTCTGCCAGTAATCAGCAAGGGCTGGTGAGACTAGAATATAAAGTGACTTTCACAGGCCGCAGTACAAAAGGAGACTGATTGAAACACAGACCTGCACAGTTTCATTGTCGTGCTATTTTGACTCTCGAGTCCAGGCAGTAGTCTGATAATATTTGCCTGCAATTTGTGAAAGAAAAGCACCATTGCAGAGCAAACCATTCACCTCTAGTCTTCTCCCCAACTCTTCTAATGTCCCAAGGAGCTTCACTGAGCCATCAAGACAGAACCAACGGATACCGAGCCAAAGGAGGAGTACTAGGAGAGGCGACCAAATGCTTGGTCAAAGAGGTGGGTTTTAAGGGAGAGAGGCTTTAAGGGAAATAATTCCAGAGTGTGGGGCCTTAGGCGGCTGAAGGCACGGCCACCAAAGGTGGAGTGAAGGGCGGGGGATGCACAAAAATTGCCAGAGGAACGGAGATTTGGGGAGGGGGTTTCGGGGGCTGGAGGAGGATGTTACAGAGATAGGGAAGGGCGAGGCCATGAAGAGATTTACACGTGAAGATGAGAATTTTAAGCTGGTGGTAGAGGACTGGGAGTCAATCCAGTCAATCAGAGCTGATGGTTGAGTGGGACTTGATGTGGGATGGGATACAGGCAGATGAGTCTTAGATATGCACACATTTATAGAGAGCGGAGGATGGGAGGCCAGCCAGGCGATCATTGGAATAGTCAAATCTAGAGGTGACAGAAGCAAGGATTAGAGTTTCAGCAGCAGATGGAATGAGGCAAGGGGTGGAGATGGGAGATATTACGGAGGTGGAAGTAGGCAGTCTGTGAAATTGAGAAGACATGTCAAATCAGGGAAGCTTCTAATCAGCAATGAGCAGGCAGCACAAAACCATCCAATCAAATTGCTAAAATAATTCTTTCACACTGTTTTGGCCACCATTTTCTCTTTGCTCCGGTCAGTACGGCTAAACATAATACGTATGACATAACACATACACTGAAAAATGGCACACTGGAAAATATCACCCAGCAGGGAATCGAATACGGCCAGGGTGATGATCTGGACTAGTTTTGATCGCCTGGATGGGTCAGAGAGGAATTTTCCCAGATTTATTTTCCCAAAATTGGCCTGGGATTTTATCTGGTTGTTGCCTCTCCCAGGAGATCACATGGCTCCAGTTGGGGTGGAGTGTAGAATGTTTCAGTATAAGGGGTGTCACAGTTGTGTGAGGCGGACTGGTTGGGCTGGGTGCTCTTTGCCTTTCTGTCATTGTTCATAGGTTTATATATAACCTTTAGGGCTGCTGACCAAGGGCCGTGTGGCTCTTTATAGGCCGGCGCGGACACGATGGGCCGAAATGGCCTCCTCCTACACTGTAAATTTCTATGTTTCTAAGATTGGTCACGCAATGTTAGAAGTGCCTATAAGAAGTTTCTCCTGTATAGGCCTGTTCTTCTGTTTGGGGCTTGGGGCTTGAGAGTTCAGTCGCAGTGTTGGATATTCTGTGTCAGAGCGATGCATCGGGGAATTATGTCCTTGTGGAACTAGAATTCCCAGCATGCAGAGTGACGATTCAAGCCAAGTCACAACAGGGCAGCAAATTTACTAACAGCAACTGTGAGAGGTATGGGCAGTTGGACAAAAACACCATCAAAAATTGAAGGAAATTTACTTCATTTGTTGCATTTTATACAGATGAAGACATTCATTAAAAATTCTGAGATCACGGTGTTGTTTGAGATGCGTTGTATTTTGCATCCACTGTGAGGGACGACGACTTCTTTCGTATGCACATAAGATAAGAAATAGGATCAGGAACAGGAGTAGGCCATACAGACCCTTGAGCCTGCTCCGCCATTCAATAAAATCATGGCTGATCACTGACCTCAACTCCACATTTCTGCCCGATCTCCATAATCCCATGATTCCCCTAGAGTCCAAATATCTCTCTCTCAGCCTTGAATATACTCAACAACTTAGCATCCACAGCCCTCTGGGGCAGAGAATTCTAAAGATTCACAACCCTGAGTGAAGAAATTCCTCCTCATCTCTGTCTTAAATGGCCTGTCCCTTATCCTGACTCTGTGCCCATCTACCCTGTCAATCCCCTTCAGAATCTTGTATGTTTCAATGAGACCAGCTCTCATTCTTCTAAACTCCAGAGAGTATAGGCCCATTCTCCACAATCTCTCATCGTACGACAGCCCTCTCATCCCAGGAATCAATCTCGTGAACCTTCATTGCACCACCTCCAAGACAAGTATATCCTTCCTTAGACAAGGAGACCAAAACTGTGCACAGTACTCCAGGCGTGGTTCCATCAAGGCCCTGTACAATTGTAGCAAGACTTCCTTACTCTTATACACCAACTCCCTTGCAATAAAGGCCAACATGCTATTTGCATTGCAAATTGCTTGCTGTACCTGCATGCTCGCTTTCTGTGTTTCTTGCACAAGGACACTCAAATCTCTCTGAACACCAACATTTAAAAGTTCTCACTATTTAAAAAATATTCTGTTTTTCTATTCTTCCTACCAAAGTGAATAACCTCACATTTCCCTGCATTATACTCTGTCTGCCACCTAACTGCCCACTCACTTAGTCTATCTATATCCCTTTGCAAATACTTTGTGTTCTCCTCACAGCTTACTGTCTCACCTAGCTTTGTATCGTCAGCAAACTTGGATACATTACACTCAGTCCCTTCATCTAGGTCATTAATATCGATTGTAAATAGCTGAGGCCCCAGCACTGATCCTTGCGGCACCCCACTAGTTACAGCCTGCCAACCTGAAAATGACCTGTTTATCCCCACTCTCTGTTTTCTGTCCATTAACCAATCCTCTGTCCATGCTAATACATTACCTCCAATCCCATGATCCCTGATCTTGTGTAATAACCTTTTATGCGACACCTTATCGAATGCCTTTAAGAAATCCAAATATACCACATCCACTAGTTCCCCTTTATCTGCCCTGCTAGTTGCATCCTCAAAAAACTCTAATAAATTTGTTAAACACGATTTCCCTTTCATAAAACCATGTTGACCCTGCCTAATCATGTTATGATTAACTATGTGCCCTAATACCACTTAACAATGGATTCCAGCATTTTCCCGACTGATGTCAGGCTAAGTGGCATGTAGTTCCCGGTGTCCTCTCTCCCTCCTTTCTTGAATAGCGGTGTTACATTTGTTACCTTCCAATCCGCTGGGAGTATTCTAGAATCTAGGGAATTTTGAAAGATCAAAACCAATGTAACCACTATCTCTGCAGTCACCTCTTTTAGAATCCTAGGATGTAGGCAGTCAGGTCCTGAGGATTTGTCGGCTTTTTGTCCCATTTGTTTCTCTAGCACTTTTTCTCTACTTATATTAATTACATTAAGCACCTCACCCTCATTAGACACTTGGTTCCTCACCGTTTTAGGTATGCTTTTTGCGTCTTCTACTGTGAAGACAGATACAAAATATTTGTTTAACATTTTCTGCCATTTCCTTATTCCCATAATAATTTCTCCTGATTCGGCCTTTAAGGGACCAATGTTTATTTTTGCTACTCTCTTCCTTTTTACATACTTGTAGAAGCTCTGGCCATCTGTTTTTATATTTCTTTCTTTTTTTGATCATCCTTTGCTGGTTTTGAAACTCTCCCAATCCTCAGGCCTACTACTATTCTTCACAATATTATAAACTTCTTTCAATCTAATGCTATCCTTAACTTCTTTAGTTAGCCACGGATGGAGCACTTTTCCTGTGGAGTTTTTGGGGTCAAGTTTCAGCCTGAGACTGGGCCCATCTTAGACTGGGTGTTGTGTAATGAGAGAGGATTAATTAGCAATCTCGTTGTGCGAGGCCCCTTGGGGAAGAGTGACCATAATATGGTGGAATTCTGCATTAGGATGGAGAATGAAACAGTTAATTCAGAGACCATGGTCCAGAACTTAAAGAAGGGTAACTTTGAAGGTATGAGGCGTGAATTGGCTAGGATAGATTGGCGAATGATACTGAAGGGGTTGACTGTGGATGGGCAATGGCAGACATTTAGAGACCGCATGGATGAACTACAACAATTGTACATTCCTGTCTGGCGTAAAAATAAAAAAGGGAAGGTGGCTCAACCGTGGCTATCAAGGGAAATCAGGGATAGCATTAAAGCCAAGGAAGTGGCATACAAATTGGCCAGAAATAGCAGAGAACCCGGGGACTGGGAGAAATTTAGAACTCAGCAGAGGAGGACAAAGGGTTTGATTAGGGCAGGGAAAATGGAGTACGAGAAGAAGCTTGCAGGGAACATTAAGACGGATTGCAAAAGTTTCTATAGATATGTAAAGAGAAAAAGGTTAGTAAAGACAAACGTAGGTCCCCTGCAGTCAGAATCAGGGGAAGTCATAACGGGGAACAAAGAAATGGCGGACCAATTGAACAAGTACTTTGGTTCGGTATTCACTAGGGAGGACACAAACAACCTTCCGGATATAAAAGGGGTCGGAGGGTCTAGTAAGGAGGAGGAACTGAGGGAAATCCTTATTAGTCGGGAAATTGTGTTGGGGAAATTGATGGGATTGAAGGCCGATAAATCCCCAGGGCCTGATGGACTGCATCCCAGAGTACTTAAGGAGGTGGCCTTGGAAATAGTGGATGCATTGACAGTCATTTTCCAACATTCCATTGACTCTGGATCAGTTCCTATGGAGTGGAGGGTAGCCAATGTAACCCCACTTTTTAAAAAAGGAGGGAGAGAGAAAACAGGGAATTACAGACCGGTCAGCCTGACATCGGTAGTGGGTAAAATGATGGAATCAATTATTAAGGATGTCATAGCAGTGCATTTGGAAAGAGGTAATATGATAGGTCCAAGTCAGCATGGATTTGTGAAAGGGAAATCATGCTTGACAAATCTTCTGGAATTTTTTGAGGATGTTTCCAGTAGAGTGGACAAGGGAGAACCAGTTGATGTGGTATATTTGGACTTTCAGAAGGCTTTCGACAAGGTCCCACACAAGAGATTAATGTGCAAAGTTAAAGCACATGGGATTGGGGGTAGTGTGCTGACATGGATTGAGAACTGGTTGTCAGACAGGAAGCAAAGAGTAGGAGTAAATGGGGACTTTTCAGAATGGCAGGCAGTGACTAGTGGGGTACCGCAAGGTTCTGTGCTGGGGCCCCAGCTGTTTACACTGTACATTAATGATTTAGACGAGGGGATTAAATGTAGTATCTCCAAATTTGCAGATGACACTAAGTTGGGTGGCAGTGTGAGCTGCAAGGAGGATTCTATGAGGCTGCAGAGCGACTTGGATAGGTTAGGTGAGTGGGCAAATGCATGGCAGATGAAGTATAATGTGGATAAATGTGAGGTTATTCACTTTGGTGGTAAAAACAGAGAGACAGACTATTATCTGAATGGTGACAGATTAGGAAAAGGGCAGGTGCAAAGAGACCTGGGTGTCATGGTACATCAGTCATTGAAGGTTGGCATGCAGGTACAGCAGGCGGTTAAGAAAGCAAATGGCATGTTGGCCTTCATAGCGAGGGGATTTGAGTACAAGGGCAGGGAGGTGTTGCTACAATTGTACAGGGCCTTGGTGAGGCCACACCTGGAGTATTGTGTACAGTTTTGGTCTCCTAACCTGAGGAAGGACATTCTTGCTATTGAGGGAGTGCAGCGAAGGTTCACCAGACTGATTCCCGGGATGGCGGGACTGACCTATCAAGAAAGACTGGATCAACTGGGCTTGTATTCACTGGAGTTCAGAAGAATGAGAGGGGACCTCTTAGAAACGTTTAAAATTCTGACGGGGTTAGACAGGTTAGATGCAGGAAGAATGTTCCCAATGTTGGGGAAGTCCAGAACCAGGGGACACAGTCTAAGGATAAGGGGGAAGCCATTTAGGACCGAGATGAGGAGGAATTTCTTCACCCAGAGAGTGGTGAACCTGTGGAATTCTCTACCACAGAAAGTTGTTGAGGCTAATTCACTAAATATATTCAAAAAGGAGTTAGATGAAGTCCTTACTACTAGGGGAATCAAGGGGTATGGTGAGAAAGCAGGAATGGGTTACTGAAGTTGCATGTTCAGCCATGAACTCATTGAATGGCAGTGCAGGCTAGAAGGGCCGAATGGCCTACTCCTGCACCTATTTTCTATGTTTCTATGTTTCTATGAGTTGCTCCTATTTTTTTGGAGCAACTAGTTTAGAATGGAGTATCTTCGAAATTGCAATTCTCGGCCTTTAGTTTGCTCCAGTTCTAGTGAGTTAGAACAGTTTCATTTTAGAACAGATTTTTTTTCAAAGGGGGCGTGTCCAGCCACTTACGCCTGTTTTGCAAGTTTAGGCAGCAAAAACTTACTCCAAACTAACTTAGAATGGTGTAAGTGTAGATTTTTTTACGCTCAGAAAAACCTTGCCTACACTTAGAAATCGGGCGTAGGTTACAAATCAGGCGTAGGGAACGAGGTGGGGGGAGGGGGTTGACAAACATTAAACACTTCACTTTTACAAATAAAGAGCCATCATCAATAATAAATGATAAATAAATCAATAAATAAACCAATAAATCAATCCAAATAAATTTTAAAAATAAATTCAAAAAAATTAAAAATCACTCAAATAAAAAATTATTTCTACTCACCTACTGCAGCACCAGGGAGAAGGGGGGGGAAGATAGGGGAGGAGTGGAAGAGAAGAGTGGGGGGGGGGAGATGGGGGAGAAGGGGAAGAGAAGAGTGGGGGGAGATGGGGGAGATGGGGAGGAGGGGAAGAGAAGAGTGGGGGGGAGATGGGGAGGAGGGGAAGAGAAGAGTGGGGGGAGATGGGGGAGATGGGGAAGAGAAGAGTGGGGGGAGATGGGGAGGAGGGGAAGAGAAGAGTGGGGGTGAGGGAGATGGGGAGGAGGGGAAGAGAAGAGTGGGAGGGGAGGGGGGAGAAGAGTGGGAGGGGAGAGAGGGGGAGGGGAGATAGGGGAGTGGGGGGGGAGATAGGGGAGGAGGGGAAGAGAAGAGTGGGGGTGGGGGAGGAGGGGAAGAGAAGAGTGGGGGGGGAGATGGGGAGGAGGGGAAGAGAAGAGTGGGGGGGGGAGATGGGGAGGAGGGGAAGAGAAGAGTGGGGGTGGGGGAGATGGGGAGGAGAAGAGAAGAGTGGAGGGGGGGGAGAGAGAAGAGTGGGGGGGAGATAGGGGAGGAGGGGAAGAGAAGAGTGGGGGGGAGATGGGGGGGATGGGGAGGAGGGGAAGAGAAGAGTGGGGGGTGGGGAAGAGAAGAGAAGAGTGGGGGGGGGGGGGGAAAAGAGAAGAGTGGGGGGGGGGAAAGAGAAGAGTGGGGGGGGGAAGAGAAGAGTGGGGGGGGAAGAGAAGAGTGGGGGGGGAGAGAGGGGAGGGGGGAAGAGAAGAGTGGGGGGGGTGATAGGGGATGAGGGGAAGAGAAAGAGAGGGGGGGAGAGAGAGAAGTGGGGGGGAGAAGATAGGGGGAGGGGGGGAGAAAGAGAAGGAGGTAGGGGGGGAGGGGAGGAGGGGAAGAGAAGAGGGGGGGGAAGAGAGAGTAGGGGGGAGATGGGGGGGAGGAAAGAGAAGAGTAGGGGGGAGATGGGGGGGAGATAGGGGAAGGGGGGGGAGATAGGGGAGGGGGGGAAGAGAAGAGTGGGAGGGGAGATAGGGGAGGGGGGGAAGAGAAGAGTAGGGGGGAAGAGAAGAGTAGGGGGGGAGATGGGGGGGAGGGGGGGAGATAGGGGAGGGGGGAAGAGAAGGGAGGGGGGGAGATAGGGGAGGGGGGGAAGAGAAGAGAAGAGTGGGAGGGGAGATAGGGGAGGGGGGAAGAGAAGAGTGGGAGGGGAGATAGGGGAGGGGGGGAGATCGGGGAGGGGGGGAAGAGAAGAGTGGGAGGCGGTGATAGGGGAGGAGGGAAGAGAAGAGAGGGGGGGGGAAGAGAAGAGGTAGGGGGGGGAGAATGG